>NC_132933.1:49446247-50646247 GCF_047675955.1 Chlorocebus sabaeus
GTAGTCACTGCATGGCTGACGTCATGGGCCACCATCTCCACATCTGAGTGAATGAATTGCCACGCAGGGAGACTATCAGCAAGCCTCCCAGCCTCAGAGGCGATTCGATGGTTCTGTTGCTTGGCAATCACAGTGGGTGTCTGTTGACATGCACCAAACCCTCACCTGCCTCAGAGCAAGTGCTCTACCCTGCCCACTCTCAACTAGGGCGAGCTCTGCATTCCACACATTCTCCCACTCCTGTTCTGCGACCACTCCAACTCCAAACAAACTGGGTTGTACTAGGAATCCACTGCAAATCATATTCTTAGTCTGTTTATTCCTTATTTCTTCCTCCAGAAGCCCAGTCTCTCTTGGGAGAGCTGCGGATCCTCACTCAGCATGTTTTGTCAGGGTTGCCAAAGACCTGATGTGTAAGGCTTCTTTGCTTTTTCATAGATAGGGTGAGCACATAATTTCTTGTCAAATAAATGTGGGGGCAACTTTTGGGGTGAATGGGGCACTACGAATCACTGGTCTGGGACAATAGGCAATATCAGGATGTGTGGCCCCCTTTCTAGGGGAAAGATCTGGGGACAGAATAAGAACATCCCTTGGGGTTTGGAACACAAAGGTTGGTGGGCAATGAGATCGATTTACTTTTAATAGCATCTTTTTCATCATTTCTTCTCTTTGAAGTTCTGGTGCTTTTGTTTCTTGGAGACAACTGTTGTGGTTAGGCTGCATTAACATGGGAAAGAAACCTAACACATCTGTTTGGGTCTTAGGACTCATGTGAGCTAGTGGGATCGGACTTGACAGCAAGAGTCATTGAGGGCACGGGTTTGGGAGTCAGAGGAGACCTGGGCTCAGACCCCAGCTGTGCCTCTTACTGGCTGTACTGCCTTGGGCAAGTGGCTTGACCTCTCTGAGCCTCAGTTTCCTCCTCTGTGGAATACGGGTCTAGAAAGTGGTTGTGAAGATCAGGGTGATGATGCAGACGGGGTGCCAGACACATAGTCAGCAACCAATGAATGTCAGCGGTACCTGGTCCCAATTCCAAGATTCATGCCCTTGGGCAATCACAGGTGGTGGGGGTGGGATCCAGTGCCAGACAGCTGTATGAACACGTTCTCCTGGCTACCTTGGCCCCATCTGTTTGCTTCGGGCTGACAGTGAGATAAAGGAGGATGACTTTTCCCTCCTGAGCCACATGTTAGTGAAGTGGTGGAGATAATGTTGCTCTGAGTCCTGAAGGGAAGTTGCTGGGGAGCAACTTTACAGTGCCCCTGTCTTGCAGCACTACCCATTCAGGGATTTGTGGCAAACGATTCCCCCTCACTGCCATGGAACCTTCTTGCCCCTGCCCACCATCTCCCTATCTGAATCCTATTCACTTTTCAGGTCTTGGCTCAAATGCTGCCTCCCCTGTGAAGATGTCCTGAGCCTCCCAGCTTAGAGCGACTTCTCCCTCCTTGAGTCTCAGGATCTCCAACTGTGACATGGGCATATTGTTTCCAACTCCCCACAGACGGATTGTGATGAGGAAGGAAAGAGAGAGTTGATGTAGCATGCTAGGTGCAGTGTCTTGTGCAGGCCTGTGGTGAGTTCTCTGCCTCTTCCTTTTCCTCCCCTCTGTACCCCCAGCATGCAGACATGGTGGCCTTGATCACATGCTGCCTTCTCTTGATAGTCATTGGGGATGATGCCTGTGCTAGTTGCAATGTCACAGATGATGGGTGTCACATCTCATCTTTCCTCACCATCCAGCATCCAACACTACAATAAATGCCATCGTCACCATTTTTCACTGGGCACCTTAGGGTACCATGTGGCAGGCACTTGGCTATGTATGTAACGCACATAAATGTAGTCCTCACTCTTTTCCCTCCTAGCTCTCTTCCAGGATGTGCAGGCATTGATTCTCCTTTGAATTATATCAGAGAGATTGGGTCAACCCCTACCAAGGTCACATCATGAGTAGGTGGCCCTGATAGGCATCAAGTCCTATGCTAGATTAATTTTCTAGTGAATGCCTGCTAATGGGTGGATGGCAGGAGGGACAGATGTAGAGGCCAGAATAGGAGTGCCTGCCCCATTACTTTTACCTGAGAGAGGCAGGCCTGCTTGAGAGAAAGCTGTAGGCAATAAAGACATAGGACTCAGTGGGTCCTTGAGCTTAGGTAGGGTGATATAGTCGCTCCAGGACAGGGGGAGAAATGGAGAGGGGATGGGTCAAGCTAAACCTCAAGGCAGCTGTCCCAGGGAATTCCACAGTGGCTCCAGGATCCCCCAAAACAGTAGCAGATGACCCACCCACTGGCCATCTTCGAGGTGAACCATAGAACAAGCTCAGGTCAAGTAAGCCTCCTTGGAAAAGGTTTGTTAGCCTAGAAGATGTTGAATCCCTTGGGAGTCCATGGTGGGCATTTCACTCCCACAGATCCTTGAGAGAAGAGCAGGCTATAAGATCACGTGTGGGACCTGTGATGCAATGAGGAGAGAGGCTCTACTGTACTAAATGTCCCTTACAAGTAGAAGCCAGAGGACCCTCACTTAGTGCTATTCAGCCAATGCCTAAAGTCATTGGGGAACATCCCAGACACCTTGTACTCACAGGCCTGGTGCCTTGGGTGGCCTGGCTGGAGGGCTGAGCTCAGCTACAAACAAAATTTTGTTTGTAGAGCATGGCCTTTGCACCTCTCCAAGGCCCCTCAGAGCATATCACTGTGGCATCTCCAGCAGGAGAGGCAGACTTTTTACTTGGCAGCTCAGAGCTCTCAGACAGCCAGGCAGAGGCTACTCTAGTCCTCTGAAATGTTATCTCTGGAACAGGCTAACATCCATCATTCTCCATGAGTCAAAGTCATCATGGGTGTGTCAGGAGCCAAGAGGGAGGGGCAAACAGACAGGACCAATTGGCCAATGGGAGGAGGATTCAGGAATGAGCAGCCTTCCTGAGATGCAGCCTCTTCCACACACACACTTCTTCAGATGCTGCTAGGGGTCACACACAGAGCATGTGCATAACAAGAGGTCCTTTATTGTCTTTGTGTAACTGGTAGGCTCTCAAATGGTTTTACATTGGACCTATTGCTAGCAGGGTGACCTCTTCCATTTAGTGGATCCTCCTTTTCCATGCTGCAGTGATTGTCCTTAAGTGGCATGAGGTTTCTAACCATTATATATGCTGTTGTGGGCAGTCAGGGACCCTGAACGGAGGGACCAGCTGAAGCCACAGCAGAAGAATATCAATTGTGAAGATTTCATGGACATTTAACTTCCCCAATCAATAATCTTATAACTTCCCATGTCTGTCTTTACTTTAATCTCTTAATCCCATCATCTTCGTAAGCTGAGGAGTTTGTCACTTCAGGATCCTGTGATGATTGCGTTATCTGCACAAATTTTGTTTGTAGAGCATGGGTGTTTGAACAATATGAAATCTGGGCACCTAGAAATGGAACAGGTTAATGGCGATTTTCAGGGAACGAGGGTGATAACCATAAAGTCTGACTGCCTGCGGGGCCGGGTGGAACAGAGTCATATTTCTCTTCTTGCAAAAGCAAATAAGAGAAATATCACTGAATTATTTTTCTCAACAAGGAACAGCCCTGCGAAAGAATGCACTCCTATGGGGAGGCCTCTAAAATGGCCGCTCTGGGAGTGTCTGTCTTATGCAGTTGTAGATAAGGGATGAAATACTCCCTGGTCTCCTGCAGCGCCCCCAGGCTTGTTGGGTTGGGAAATTCCAGCCTGGCGAAATTCTAGTCAGACCAGTTCTCTGCTCTTGAACCCTGTTTCCTGTTAAGATGCTTATCAATGACAATACATGCACAGAGGGACAGGGAACCTCATCAGTAATTGTAATTTCGCCCTGGCCTTGTGATCTTGCTCTGCCCCCATTTGCCTAATGATATTTTATTGCCTTTGAAGCATGTGATCTCTGTGACCCACTCCCTATTGGTATACCCCTCCCCTTTTGAAATCCATAATAAAAACTTGCTGGTTTTGCAGCTCAGGGGGCATCACAGAATCTGCCGACATGTGATGTCTCCCCCGGACACCCAGCTTTAAAATTTCTCTCTTTTGTACTCTTTCCCTTGATTTCTCAGACCAGCCGACACTTAGGGAAAAAAGAAAAGAACCTACATTGAAACACTGGGGGCTGGTACCCCTGATAATATGCTCTTTCTCCCTTCTGGGCCTTTCTCCCTCCTGGCCATATATATAAATAGACACACAGACAGTAAAGAGAATATGGGGAATCAGGAGTTGTTAATAGTAGCTTGACTAGAACCTGGTCTCAATATCTGATCCTCCAGAATTGGGGCCCCTGAGTGTTCCAAATTCCCTCATCAACCTCCTCTTTCAGGGCTCCCCTAAAATCTGACACTCCAATGACAATCCATCCCTCTCTATGGAGCCTATGACAGCACACATCTCAGCATCCTAGAGAGGACAGATTTCAGGCCACTGGAGGAATTTAGGGAGAGAGAACTGCAGGAGTGACCTTATCCCACACTGTTTGAACAAGCACTGTGGGCCAATGGCCATGGCCCAGGAGCCGCAGGGTCTTCATGGACTGAGCCAGTGCAGAGTGGGTCTTGGACTCCTCTGATTGGGCATCTCCATCATCCCAGCCATGTGGTAGTTCCAAGTGATGAAGGTGGGCGTTTCCAGAAAGAAAAGACTATAACCTGGAAAAGAACAGACAAAACCACAAACATTAGAACTAGTTAGAGTAATAACTTCAGTTTCTAGGGAGCTTGTATAGGTATTGGTTGTTGAACTTTGTGATGTACCTTTGTCATCAAAAACAAATACATTTTGTGAATGGGTGACTGCTAAGACATTTATTTATTCTTTTTATATATTATATATATTTTTATATTTTATATATATATATATTTATATATTTTTTGTTTTTTTTTTTTATGGTAGGGCCTCACTTTGTCACCCGGGTTGGAGTGCAGTGGCGACATCTCAGCTCACTGCATCATGGACCTCCTGGGTTCAAGCAAATATCTGATATCAGCCCCGCAAGAAGCTGGGACGGCAGGCATGTGCCACTGTGCCTGGCTAATTTGTGTGTGTGTGCATGTGTGTTTGTATTTTTGGTAGAGATGGGTTTCTCCATGTTGCCCTGGCTGATCTCAAACTCCGGAACTCAAGTGATCCACCCGTCTCAGACTTCTAAAGTGGTAGGATTATAGGTACTGTGCTGGGCCCTAAATATTCAAATGACTTCCATTATATGGGTTGTGTTGTGAAAAACAACCCGGTGGGTTACGTTTGTCATATTAATACATCTGTTTTCTAGGTTGACGGTTATACTTTGTTACAGAAGTAGTAAGCCATTTCCTTTTAGGTTGTCTTTTCCGTAAACACCACCACCAGATCACGAAGGCTCCCTAGGTGTCCTTTTTCCTTTTGCACCCACTGCAGTGAACAATCAGTTGTCCTCTTTTTCCCTTGGATTTCAGCATCAAACCCCATTTCCCCTATCTCCTTCCTAAATTTCATTAGTGTCAGTCAGCTTTGAGCTTCCAGGCTTCAAGTCTATAGCCCGCTTCCAATGCACTTTTGAATGTTGTATGGACAAACACTGGCATTCTGAAGCAACAGCAACAACCATGATAGAAATTAAGTGATTTGTAGAGAAATGGTGTTTTCTTTTTGCTCTGATGTGCAGAGTTCTGTTTTTGAAAGTGTGCACATGTCCACAGAGATTCTTTGGCTTCAAAAATTTAAGACAAACTCAAGGCACCACACAGAGGGATTGAATTGCCATTGAATTGTCGTAGTTTCTCCTGGTCTGCTTAGGGAAAAAAAATGTTTTTCCAAGTCTTTTCATGATATTTGTTTAATTCAGCAGAGTAAAAGTAAGTAATGATTCTTATGAGGTGGCTCTTTATCCTAAATCTTCACCTTCACGATCCCAAGGAGAGTCCTGAAGGTATCACATCCCAGCAGAGTTCTTGTGATTTAGGCCTTGAAAATACAGACATTTATTCCCACTCCTTGATCAAGCATTGTGCCCTTCATGCCTGGACTACTCGGGAATGCTTCCCTTAGTATCCTCCCTTCCTCCCATTCATTCACTTGAGGTCACAGGGGTCTACCAAAGTTAAAGAACCTTTGTGTTTTGTCTTTCCGGGAGGGTCCTAAGCTTTTTCTGATGGGCTACAAAAAAGTGTTCATTTTTGGAGACTATCCAACATTGGTCGCATGGCTTCACTGACAGTGATGTCCCTTACAGGTTGTACATCCTACTGAATAGTGGAGTTTACACATTAGTATAAAACTGCAAATGAAACACTTAATAAAATTGGCCAAATCTAGGACTTTAAAGCAAATAGTCATACATTTCTGAGGATAGAAATCACAGAGTATCGTCTCTCTGATGAGAAGAGCTGGAAAGGGAGAAACATATATATATATGTGCATATGTATAAATACATATAATATGCATATATAATATATGCATATATAATATATATAATAAAATTACTCAACATTCAAGTAGACTTGAAAAAACAAGGGTAGGTATCACCTTAATTCCCTTCATCAGTCACCACTGTTCTCTTAACATACTGGAAGAGGCAGGAGATATTCATACCTACAACTCAGGATTCCCATGTCCTCTGGGTTCAGTTGTGTCTCCCACTGCCCCTGCCCCATAAAATACATGAATTGGACTCCCAAACTTTCATCTCTATTCTACTTAAAGATGGTTTCTTTACTGTGGTACTCAAGTTAAACTACATTCATTAGAGTTGGCTCTAACCCAAACTGGCTATCGTGCATTGTGCCTGTCAAAAGGGGAAATTCAGAGATGGAGACATGAGTACAGGGAAGAAAATGTGAAGTACCATAGACAGTAGTTGGCCATCTACAAGCTAAGGAGATATCCCTGGAAGAGATCTTTCCCTCTTTCTACTTAAAAGGAATCAACCCAGCTGACACATTCATTTGGACTGCCATACTCCAGAACTGTGAACAATAAATTTTTACTGTTTAAGCCACAAGGTGTTCATTACATTGTCAGGAAAACAGACAAAATTAATAGGGATTCCATTGCCATGCAGTGGGGCGATTCAATAACCAACGCCTGAAAGATGGAAGTGGTTTTGGAACTAGGTTAAGGATTGAGGCTGGAAAAGTTTTGACATAATGACACAATAAGCCGAGAGTGCCTTAAGGAGACAACTGGGGAAAATATGGAGGCCAAATGTAATTCAAATGAGGGTTTAGAAAGAATTATTAGCTGTAGAGAAAGGATGTTTGACTTAGAGAATACATACATGATGATCATTAATATGTTGCTATCATATCAGTGTAAGGCTGTGGTGGATTCAGCCTTGGTTGCTCCCCCCACATGGGGACAAAGCCTGTTGCTCATAGACTGCAGGTCACTCATTGACTGCACCACTGTACACTAGGGGATGAGCTGTTTCTGTGGACACTCAGTAATCCTATTGACACATACCTGGAAGTAAGGAAGGTTTCTGTTCAAAAAGAAACGAAAAGATTATCGTCATGGCAAAAAGACAATGAATTGCAATAGTGATCTCAGAGTCAGGGAAGCTGGAAAATGAATGGATTCTTGAAAATTTTATTTAGCTGTATGTACACTGCAACTGGGGCTCGTTTGATTATTTACATGGATTCATGATGAGAGAGGTGCTGAACACGTTTAGGAGGGTTATCTCTCTTCTTTTTTTTTTTAAATTATACTTTAAGTTCTAGGGTACATGTGCACAACGTGCAGGTTTTTTACATATGTATACATGTGCCATGTTGGTGTGCTGCACCCATTAACTCATCATTTACATTAGGTATATCTCCTAATGCTATCCCTCGCCCCTCCCCCCTCCCCCCTCCCCACAATAGGACCCCGTGTGTGATGTTCCCCTTCTTGTGTCCAAGTGATCTCATTGTTCAATTCCCACCTATGAGTGAGAACATGCGGTATTTGGTTTTCTGTTCTTGTGATAGTTTGCTGAGAATGATGGTTTCCAGCTGCACCCATGTCCCTACAAAGGACACAAACTCATCCTCTTTTATGGCTGCATAGTATTCCATGGTGTATATGTGCCACATTTTCTTAATTCAGTCTGTCACTGATGGACATTTGGGTTGATTCCAAGTCTTTGCTATTGTGAATAGTGCCGCAATAAACATACGTGTGCATGTGTCTTTATAGCAGCATGACTTATAATCCTTTGGGTATATCCCCAGTAATGGGATGGCTGGGTCAAATGGTATTTCTAGTTCTAGATCCTTGAGGAATCACCACACTGTTTTCCATAATGGTTGAACTAGTTTACAGTCCCATCAACAGTGTAAAAGTGTTCCTATTTCTCCACATCCTCTCCAGCACCTGTTGTTTCCTGATTTTTTTAATGATTGCCATTCTAACTGGTGTGAGATGGTATCTCATTGTGGTTTTGATTTGCATTTCTCTGATGGCGAGTGATGATGAGCATTTTTTCATGTGTCTGTTGGCTGTATGAATGTCTTCTTTTGAGAAGTGTCTGTTCATATCTTTTGCCCAATCATGTGTTTTTGTCATTGATTCTGTTTATGTGATGAATTACTTTTATCGATTTGCGTATGTTAAACCAGCCTTGCATCCCAGGTATGAATCTGACTTCATTGTGGTAAATAAGCTTTCTGATATGCTGCTGGATTTGGTTTGTCAGTATTTTATTGAGGATTTTGGCATCAATGTTCATCAGGGATATTGGTCCGAAATTTTCTACTTTTGTTGTTGTTGTGTCTCTGCCAGGTTTTGGTATCAGGATGATACTGGCCTCAAAAAATGAATTAGGGAGGAGTCCCTCTTTTTCTGTTGTTTGGAATAGTTTCGGAAGGAATGGTACAAGCTCCTCTTTGTACCTCTGGTAGAATTTGGCTGTGAATCTGCCTGATCCTGGTCTTTTTTAAGTTGGTAGGCTATTATTTACTGCCTCAGTTTCAGAACTTGATATTGGTTCACTCAGGGATTCGAGTTCTTCTTGGTTTAGACTTGGGAGGGTGTATGTGTCCAGGAATTTATCCATTTCTTCTAGATTTTCCAGTTTACGTTTATAGCAGTGTTTATAGTATTTTCTGATGTAGTTTGTATTTATGTGAAATCAGTGGTGATATCCCCTAATGAATGTAATTTAACTTGAGTACCCCAGTAAAGAAAGCATCTTTAAGTGGAATAGAGATGAGAGGTTAGGAGTCCATTTCATGTATTTGGTGGGGCAGGGGCAGGGGCATCGGGACACACAACTGAACCCATAGGACATAGGAATCCTGAGTTGTAGATGTGAGTATCTCCAGCCTCTTCCAGTATGTCAGGAGAACACTGATGACTGATGGAAAGAAATAAGGTGAGCCCTACCCATGTTTTTTAAAGTCTACTTGAATGTTCAGTAATTTCATTATACATATCGTATATATGCATATATATATCATACATATTCATATATATGTATATGTGTGTGTGCGTGTGTGTGTGTGTGTGTGTGTGTGTGTGTATTTGGCCTTTTCCAGCTCAAAAGGGAGAGAAGATACTCTGTGATTTCAATCCTCAGAAATGTATGACTATTTGCTTTAAAGTCTTAGATTTGGCTACTTTTGTCAAGTGTTTCATTTGCACTTTTATAATAACTTGTAAACTCCACCATTCAGTAGCATGTACAAACCCGTAAGGGACCTCACTGTCAGCAAAACCACGCGATCAACGTTGAATAATCTCCAAAAATGAACGCCTTTCTGTAGCCCGTCAGAAGGAGCTTAGGACCCTTCAGGAGAGACAAAACACAAAGGTTCTTTGACTTTGGTAGACTCCTGTGATGTCAAATAAATGAATGGGGGTAAGAGAGGATACTAGGGGAAGCATCCCTGAGTAGCCCAGGCATGAAGGGCACAATGCTTGATCGAGGACTGGGAATAAGTGTCTGTATTTTTAAGGCCTAAATCACAAGAATTCTGCTGGGACATGATACCTTCAGGACTCTCCTTGGGATCATGAGGGTGAAGATTTAGGATGATGACCCACTTCAGAATATTCATTACTTATTTTTATTCTGGGAAATTAAACAAGTATCATGAAACAACTTGGAAAAACAATTCTTTTCCTAAGCAGACCAGGAGAAACTACCACAATTCAACTGCAAGTCAATCCCTCTGTGTGGTGCCTTGAATTTGTCTTAAACTATTGGAAAGCAAAGGATCTCTGCAGACATGTGCACACTTTACAAAACAGAACTCTGCACATCAGAGGAAAAAAACCATAATTTCTCCACAAATCACTTAATTTCTATCATGTTCATTTCTGTTGCTTCAAAATGCCAGTGTTTGTCTATACAACATTAAAAAATGCATCAGAAGCGGGCTGTTGACGTGAAGCCTGGAAGCTCAAAGCTGACTGACGCTAATGAAATTTAGGAAGGAGATGAGGGAAATGAGGTTCAATGTGGAAGATCCAAGGGGAGTTGAGGACATCTGATTGTTCACTTCAGTGGTTGCAGGAGGAAAATGGACACCTAGGGAGCCTTCATGATCTGCTGGTGAGGTTTATGGAAAAGACAACCTAAAAGGAAATGGCTTTACTGCTTCTGTGGCAAAGTATAACTGTCAACCTGGAGAACAGATGTATTAATACGACAAATGTAACCCACCAGGTTGTTTTTCACAAAAGGACCCATATTACGGAAGTCATTTAAATATCTAGGGCCCGGCGCAGTGCCTGTAATCCTACCAGTTTAGGAGTCCAAGGTGGATGAATCCATTGAGTTCAGGAGTTCAAGATCAGCCAGGGCAACATGGAGAAACCCGTCTCTACCAAAAATACAAAAATACACACACAGACACACAAAAATTAGCCTGGCACAGTGACACATGCCTGCAGTCTCAGCTTCTTATGGGGCTGAGGTAGGAGAATCGCTTGAACCCAGGATGTCCAGGCTACAGTGAGGCGAGATGGCGTCATTGCACCGCAGCCCGGGTGACAAAGTGAGATTGTACGTTACAAAAACACACACACACACACACACATACAGAATATAAATATAAATATATATATATATAAAAAATGCAAAAATATATAAAACATGCAAATATATATAATATATAAAAAATAAATAAGTATCTTAGCAGTCACCCATCCTTAGAATGTATTTGTTTTTGATGACATAAGTACATCACACAGTTCAAGAGCCAATACCTCTCCAAGCTCCCTAGAAACTGAAGTTGTTACTGTAACTAGTTCTAATATTTCTGATCCTGTCTGTTCTTTACCAGGTTGTAGTCTCTTCTCTCTAGAAATGCCCGTCTTCATGACTTAAAACTACCACATCGTTGGGATGATGGAAAAGTCCAATCAGAGGAGTCCAAGACCCACTCTCCACTGGCTCAG
This sequence comes from Chlorocebus sabaeus, assembly GCF_047675955.1. Taxonomy (NCBI): domain Eukaryota; kingdom Metazoa; phylum Chordata; class Mammalia; order Primates; family Cercopithecidae; genus Chlorocebus; species Chlorocebus sabaeus. The sequence continues at coordinate 49,457,643 of NC_132933.1, forward strand.
TCCATGAAGACCCTGCGGCTCCTGGGCCATGGCCATTGGCCCACAGGGCTTGTTGAAACAGCGTGGGATAAGGTCGCTCCTGCAGTTCTCACTCCCTAAATTCCTCCGGTGACCTGAAACCTGTCCTCTCTAGGACGCTGAGATGTGTGCTGTCGTAGGCTCCCTAGAGATGGATGGATTGTCACTGGAGTGTCGGATTTTAGGGGAGCCCTGAAAGAGGAGGTTGATGAGGGAATTCGGAACACTCGTGGGCCCCAAATCTGGAGGTTCAGCTACTGAGACCAGGTTCTAGTCAAGTGCCTATTAACAAGTACTGATTCCCCATATTCTCCTTACTGTCGTTCTGTGTGTCTGTTTATGTATGGCCAGAGCCCCAGAAGGGAGAAAGAGCGTCTATAATGGTTAGAAACTTCATGCCACTTAAGGGCAATCACTGCAGCATGGAGAAGGAGGATCCACCAAATGGGAGAGGTCACCCTGCTAGCAATAGGTCCAATGGAAAACCACTCGAGAGCCTACCACTTTGACCCAGAGAGTAAAGGACCTCTTCTTACACACATGCTTTGTGTGTGCCACCCAGCAGCATCTCAAGAAGTGGGATGGAGTCTGAGGCAGGTGGATCACTTGAGTCCTGGAGTTCGAGATCAGCCTGGGCACCATGGAGAAACCCGACTCTACCAAAAATACAAGAGTACACACACACAAAAATAGCCAGGGGCAGTAACACATGCCTGCAGTCCCAGCTTATTGTGGGGCTGAGGTAGGAAAATCGCTTGAACCCAGGAGGTCGAGGCTGCAGTGAGCCTAGATGGCGCCACTGCGCCCCGGCCGTGTGACAAAGTGAGACCCTACCATAAAAAAATAAAAAAATATATAAAAAGTGTGTTGGGCATTTGCTCTGCGGCAGGTTAGTGTCCAGGAGCAGGTCAACAGACACCCAGTGTGATTCCCAAGCAACGGGACCATCAAATCGCCTCCGAGCCTAGGAGGTTTGCTGATAGGCTCCCTGCATGGCAATTCATTCCGTCAGATGTGGAGTTGGTGGCCCGTGATGTCAGCCATGCGGTGACTACAATAGACCCTCCCGCTGGTGGTCAACCGTCATTGTCTTTTCCTCAATCCACTGGCAGTTGCCTCCGAGATGGCTGAGCCTTCCTCTGAGACGACCTCCGACAAAGGCCTGAGCGCCAAGGAGCCCAAAGCGGCCGACGCCACTATGGCTCACAAGCAGAAGAAAAAGACAAGCAGCTGATATGTCTGGGTTTTGACCTTTTCTTGTTTGTTTTGTTTTCTGTAAAGTAAAAGTACCTTTTCAGTTAAGTTTCACCAAGATTATGACACAACCAAGGATGCATGAGGTGTCTCCAAAGAGGTGGAAAGTAGATTTCACCAGGACCAGAATTGCCCCAAACCCCGGAGACAGCTCAAAGAGAAAAGAAAGTTTTGCTAGCCTTTAAGAGGATACATCCGACATATTTCTCCCACCAAATTTTCTAGGGTCTTAGATTCTCAGCTATCTCCACATGAAAGCCAAAGGGTCTCATGTGCCCCCATTGCAGGTGAAGGAAGACAGGAAGTCAAAAGAAATCCAAGAAAGGGAAAAGGGTCAATAAGAAATCGATACTCCTCAAACGTCACACCAATATCCAACGAAGAGGGTCTGGTTTCCTGACCAGCAATGCAACAACCCACGGCGTCGAGGCAGAAGTGCAGAATTTGAACTCGAAGGGCGCAAGGTGGAGTGAGTGGCCTTTGTTGTTATTCCCACATGGGGCAGTTTGAGCAGACACAGGAGGTTATCTTTGTTTTGGTCAGACTTTTTGCTCTTCACTTTTGTCAAGCCAAGTTTTAAGGCGACCTGCCACACCATGATGTGTCTTTTTATATATTTAACCTTTTTTTGTCAATCGGTTAGGATGAGAAATCTCAAAATTCCTTTTAATATAACACAGAAGGTTAACTCAATCTGTTGGCCATTGACAATCAGAATTCTCAATAGTGTACTGAAGTTCAATAGTGACTGGATGCCATACCCTCTTCAGAGGAGAAGTAATTTCAAATATTGCCCCTGTTCCCAGACATAGGCTAAGATAACAAATGACTCGTGGCATTGCAGTTTGCCGGCACGTGCTAGCTAGACCAGCGGTCCCCAACCTTTCTGGCGCCAGTGACCGGTTTCAGGAAAGACAATTTTTCCACAGAACGGCATTGGGGGGATGGTTTTGGGATGACCCAAGTGCATTGCACTTATTGTGCATTTTATGCCTGTTATTATTATATTGTAATGTGTAATGAAGTAATTTTACAACTCACCATAACTGAGAATCAGTGGGAGCCCTGAGCCTGTTTTCCTGCAACTAGACGGTCCCATATCGGGGTGATGGGGGACAGTGACAGGTCATCAGTCATAAGAATTCCATGAGGAGTGTGCAACCTAAAATCCCTCAGTCCCCAATACATCTATTAGACTCCTGACCCCTCATCTCTCTCCTACTTGAAGGTAGGTCCTTTACTGGGGTACTCAAGTTCAATTACATTCATTAGGGTGTGCTCTAACCAAAATGACTTGAATGCATTGTGCATACCAAAAGGGGAAATTCAGGCACAGAGACATGTGTCCAGGGAAGAAAATGTGAAGTGGCATGGGGAGAAGTGGGCCATTTACAAGCCAAGGAAAGATTCCTGGAAGAGTTCCTTCCCTCTTACTACTCAGAAGGAACCAACCCAACTGGTGCTTTGATTTGGACTTCCAGCCTGCCAAAACGTGTACAATAAATTTCTGCTGTTTATGCTGCCAGGTTTTTGTTACTTTGTCAGAATAGGCCTAGCAAACTACTAGAGATTCTGTTGCCAAGCGGTGGCATGATGTGATAAAGAACATCCGAAAGATTGGAAGAGGCCTCGGAACTAGGTAATGCATACAGGCTGGAAGCGTTTTGACGTGCATGACACAAGAAGCCTAGAGTGCCTTTAGGAACCGGCAGGGGGAAATATGAACACCAAATGCAACCGAAACGAGGGCTAAGAAAGAATTCTTTGTTGTAGAGAAAGGATCTCTGACTTAGAGAATACGTATATCATGATCGCCAAAATGTGTGTTAAAGGTGCTTGTGGTGTGTTTTCAGACAGAGACTAGGAAGAGGTTATTGGAAGCATGAGAAAAGGCGATCCTAGTTTTACAGTGGCAAAGGTTTGGGCTGTATTATGTTCTGAGTGTCTTTGAGGAAAGTAGAAATTGTAAGTGATGAACTTGCACATGTAGCTGATTTCTAGTGTTGGAGCTCAGGGCACTATACTCCAAAATGAGGGGTTCAGAAGTAGTTTCAGGTGAAAAAGATTTTCTCTGACGTTCTTGGTCCTCCTGTCTCTCAGTCCCATTCAGCTGCGGGGGCTAAACAGAGAGACCAGAATCTCTCTTCCCGAAGATGGGCCTGAGAAACCAGAAGCTCTTTTTTCTAATTTTGTAATGTTTTCACATTTTCATGTAAAAACTGTTCATGAAGAAATGATCTAACCTATCTTGTTTGAATGGAAGTCACAAGACTCCCATTCCAGAGAGAATCCTGCCCCGTATCTGGGAGGAAGGACTGTGTGCTCAGATAGGCCAAGCAGAGTCTAGAAGGACCGGCCTTGCCAGGTTTCCCCCACTCCATCTATTAGCATGAGATCATAGCCTTTTTGTCCCATCGTATTTCTACACAACTGTCCGTACTCCTTTGAGTCCAGGCATAAAAATAGATCATTTCCCATGTATCTTCGGCTATTAACACTAAAGGCTCCTGGGGATGCACTCGAATGAGCTGGTATGCCTTATGTCCTATGGATCTGCCTTTTGTGACTTGAGTTTTCAGCGAAACTTAGGAGGACCAGGGGGAGTCTTGGCCAATACACTGCCACCTGAGTGAAGTGTTTAGGATTTGAACTGGTTACTGTTAGATGCGTATAATAAATGGGAGAGAAGAGGGAGAAATTAGCCAAGGAAGCACGGAGGAAAAGGGAGCCAGCATTGGATGATTCAGAAGGTACTCGAAGTATGCAGATAACTGGCCCTGGAAACAGGTGCGAGGGTGTGCCTGGAAAATCATTAGCCTAAAAGGAGAGGCATGTGTCTCACGGATCCAATCAACCATCTCCACAGAAGTTAGGAATTGAGATATGGGAGATACGGATATTCAAGGAAGATCTGTAGACAACTTCTTGTCTGATAGCCTGGTCTCATGTGTATTCCATGGGAAGCCAACGATTTTTTGAGAATTTTATACCAGAAAAATGTTGCCAGACTGGACTGAATGGGGACAAAAATGGGATGAAATGAAAGGAGGCTGTTGGAGTTCCTGGATTGTACCTGCAAGAAAGGGACTGACTGAGGTACCCAGCTGTGACCATTTCTTCATTTTCGAGACGGGGAAGTAGGACTCCAAAGTTGGATCAGAGGTTGGCGTGGCCTTCACTTCCCCCACGAACCAGGGACACGTTACTAGGGGACTGGGACATCTCTCTCTTGGTCCCAGAAACGGAGGTCACCTCCTGAGTTCCAGGCATTTGTCCCACCTCCTCGGTTTCAGAGGGATGGGCTGAAGCAGCCCAGGCTGGAGGGAGAGCCCCCACCCCGCTGCCCAGCGCTTAGGGTGTGAAGCTGTTACCCCATTGGGCCTCAAGGACAGAGCATTGAGCCCAAGCAGAATCTCTTCCATCCTTAGAATGTAACGGAATTTGCTCCCACTAGGTTTCCACAGTGCTTAGGGTCCATAAACTTCGGTAGTTTTTCAGATTTCTTACTTTTGGTATGATAAGCCCTATCCGGTACCTGTCCCACAACTGTCTTTCAGAAGCAGATACCTTCTCTAGCTTCAGAGGTGCAGTGGTGGAGAAACTTCCCGTCTCAGCATGAGTCATACCTGGAGACTCACCCATTCCAGATATAGAAGTTTATCAAGTGAGATATTGGAGAATTGACGTTGGACTGAGTTAAGTCTTTGGGGATATCGTGATGAAATAAATGTATTTTCTATGTGAGGACGTTAATTTGTGCTGCTGAGTGGATGCAGATGATATACTAGTATGGATGGAGTTGTGTCTCCCTAAAATTCACAGGCAGAACTCCTGGCCCCCAGTGTTTTAGAATGTGACCTTATTTATTGCATTGGGAGTTATACCTGACGTAAATGACGAGTTGATGGGTGCTGACGAGTTGATGGGTGCAGCACACCAACATGGCACAAGTATACATATGTAACAAACCTGCACGTTATGCACATGTACCCTGGAACTTAAAGTATAATAATAATAAAAAAGAAAAGAAAAGAAAAAAAAAACAAAAAAAACAATTCACTCTTCTTCATATGGAACCATAAATTTTGTAATAAATTTGTAATCAAATTGTAATAAATTTTGTAACAAAATGGTAACAAAAAAAAAAAAAAAAAGAATGTGACCTTATTTGGAGAGAGTCTCTACACAGGTCATCTGGTTACAGTGAAGTTATAAGGGTTGACTCTATGCAACAGGATTGGTCTCCTTACAAAAAGGTGACAATTGGTATCCCGAACTGTGAGATAAAAAATATGTAGTGTTTATGTCAGCCAGTCTCTGGAATATTTTTCAGCGGCCCTAGAAAAGTAACAGAATACACCTCCATCAACAGCATTAAAAGCATACAACCCATGGAAGAACCAAAGAAGTACACCCATCTAATCACAAGTTTCCCCTTCAACTCCCATTGAACATCCCTGGACAACTAACTCTTCCTAGTTCAGACCAGGAAACCTGATCACACATTGGGCTGTGGCTCCTCGGCTGCCGGTGCCTCCCTGGCTGACACGGATCCGAGTGGAGCTTGTGCTGCTCCACTGGACAGCATTCCATCATCCCCATGATGCATAGAGGCCAGTCATGAAGATTTTCTTAAACAAAAGATTCTAGCCTGAAGAAGAGCAGAATCAGATAAATCTAAACAAGTGAGATTTCATTACGAGGGAACCTAGAATAGGCATTGTTCCTTAAACTTTTTGAGGAGTAGTTTTCTCTGTGCCGGGTTTGGGTCCTTGCTTATATTTTCAAATGAACTCCAGCTTACAGGGAAGGCTGATCAAATGCTCGACTGTACTATCTTTATCCCATTCATGCTATTTTCCCTACATTGATACTTCTTATTTGTTGTTTGGGCAGTTAAGCTCTTTCCCGTAGTTTGTGTTTCCTTAAGTCACAGCATGACAGCACGACTGCTCACTAGGTTCCCCTTCCACTCAGTCACCCACAGAAATGCTGTATCAAATGTGTGAGCTTCCACTTCCAATCTTCACATCAATCCACCCCTTTCCTCTTTCTTCCTATAATTCACCAGTGTCAGTCCCCTTGCCCCCTCACTCTTCACTCCCCACAAGCAAGTCAGATTTCATTGTTGACCCTGTTTTACTAATGGCCCTCTTTGATTTCTGAATTTACAAAGGGAAAACACATATTCCAGGGTAAAATATCCCAGTGGATTTGGTTTCTCAAAAGGACTTGTCTAATTACACACATGTGCAAGGGTAACTTCAGAAATTTATTTGTAGGTCTTAATTCACAGAAACATTGGCACTTTACAGCAAAACAATTAGCATAATGAGAAATAAGTCACTGAGTGAGATGTGGTGTTTTGGACCAGCTACACAGCTCTATCTCTGCAAAGAAACAGGGTTCTGCCAAGACTCTTTGGTTTGGCAAGTGTTGTTCTGGACTTGTAGGAACATTTGGCGGCACCATCCAGAGGGATTTACTTGCAGCTGATTTTGTGGGGTTTTTGTTGGTCTCCTTGTGCAGTAAGCACAGCTTCAACTATTTTCATAACGTTTCTCTTCAACTGTTTTCATAACATTTTTCTAACAATCTGGAAAAACAGAAAGTAACAAATCCCAATGAGGGGACTTCTTGGTTCTACATCCTTTCTCTGTGGATCCCAAGCGGGGCTCTGGAGGTGACCTTCCCCCTTTCCCATCTGCAGTACTCAGGGAAGATCTGGCTACTATCCTGCCCTGAACCCATTTCCCTCTTGACCAAGGATTCCTCTTTAAATGGTGGAATAATCTATGTGGCTATGTGTTGGGCCCTCTGGGGTGGTTCTTTCCCACTTCGGATGGGCTCAAGAAAATTTTGATTTTTGGCATTTATCCAGCTTTTGTTTCATGGTTTGACTGAGAGTGCCATCCTTTACTGGTTTTGACATATGAAGGAGAAGGGGTGTTTATGAGATGTTTCAAAGTTCACAGGAAACATTTAACAAAAATGGCCATAGATTGAGCTTCAAGGCACAACATAATAAATTCCTGTGAGTTACAATCCCAGAGTATGTTCTCTTGTCCACATCCTTAGGGACTGGAAATCAATTGAAAAGGAAAGCAATGGGAAAGTCAGCACCTGCTCTGAAATTCAGCAATACACTTATAGAAAAAAATGCTAAAAATACCAAGACTTGGGACCCGGAAGAGAGAACAACGAATGGTAGCCTATATTAATATTAACAAGAATATTAATATGCCAATCTCTTGAGGAAATAAGCATTATCCGACTTCTACTAATGGCTGCCAATGCTCTGTATGACTTGATGTTAGGGACAAGGAACATAGATTAATCTAAGCTTTGGATTCATATCCCTAAAAGACCATGATTACAAACACTGCAAACAGAAACATCAGGTAAAGAATCACACTGCCGTTCCTTTAAACACCGGGTTGAATATCACAGGAAGGCTGCCGTGGGTTCAGCTTGGGTCACTCCCCCCACATTGGGACAATGACTGTTGCTCATAGACTGCAGGTCACTCATTGGCTGCACCGCTGTACACTAAGGCATGAGCTGTTCTGTGGACACTCAGTAATCCTACTGACACATACCTGGAAGTAAGGAAGGTTTCTGTTCAAAAAGAAATGAAAAAATTATTGTCAGAGCAAACAGAGAATGAATTGCAATTGTGATCTCAGAGTCGGGGAAGCTGGAAAATGAATGGATTCTTGAAAATTTTATTTAGCTACATATACACTGTAACTGGGCCTCGTTTGCTTATTTACATGGATTCATGATGAGGGAGGTGCTGAACACGTTTAGGAGGGTTACCTCTCTTCTTATGTCAGCGTATTCACTTTCTCTGTTGCCATATCGCACATAATGAAGTTCTGGAAAGTTCCACCATACAGTCGTAGGAGAATGAGAGTGAAAAAGGTAAACATCAGGACCTTGATAATATCATCATAAAATAACCGAGAAAGATAACTAATAAAAACGGCCATTTAGGAAACCGAGGAAATGAAACCCGATCACGGAAACACCCCCTACTTTTCCTTGGAGCATATTGCACTACAGATATATTGGAGTTGACAGTGTTCTGCACAGTGGGAAAAATGCTTGATAAACCACAGGACGCCACATGCCCCCCACGCCGGCAGGGTGCCACCCACCCCAACCTCCGGTGGGGTCCCCTCCCTTGGCGAGCCACTGGTCTTTAGGGCCACGTGCAGAGGCTCTGAAGAGAGCCTTTGGGTTTCCCGGGTGCTCAGGTGCTCCTGAGACAGCGCACTTGCTTTTGGTGTACCTGAGGGCGGCATTCGTGCCCTGGGCCTCAGCGAGCTTGCCCATCTTCCCCGGCAGCAGTAGGCGCACGGCCACCTGGATGTCCCGGGAGGTGATGGTCACACGCTTGGCGTAGCGGGCCAGGCGACCAGCCTCGGTGGCGATGCGGTCCAATATGTCATGGACCATAGAATCCATGACACTCACGGACTCCGGGGAAAGGCTGAGGCCCTGGTGAACCTGCTTCAGCACCTGGGGGAAATAGGCGGCAAAGCTGTCCCCGAAGCTGTCCCTGCGGCGGTTGGCATGGCGCCTGCGGGAACCTCGGAGCCCTCTCGTCTTCTTCTGGACGGTCGTGGAGTTGGCCTCTTTGGGCTCTTGGATGCTCTGGTCTTCCTCAGAGGTCGTCTTAGAGGAAGCCTCAGCCATGGCGGAGGCAGCGGCCATTAGATGGCAAGACCAGACAGTGACGGTTGTGGACCAGGGAAGGGGGGCACTTTGGTATGGCTGCCTGGCTCTACGTCACAGTCCAACTCGACGTCTGATTGGATGAAGTGTCACCCAGGGAGCCTGTCAACGATCCTCCCTCCATTGAAGGTGATTGGATGATCCTGTTGCTTGGCATCATGTTAGCCAATCACAGAGGGCGTCTGCCGGCCTCAGCAGCCCCTGATACCTACCTCAGACAAAGGAACACAGAGGCTTGCTCTGTCGCCCAGGCTGGAGTGCAGTGGTGCGATCTCAGTTCATTGCAACCTCTGCCTCCTGGTTTCAAGCGATGCTCCCTCTTCAGCCACCCAAGTAGCTTGGACTAGAGGCGTGTGCCACCACACCTGGCTAAGTTTTGTGTGTGTGTGTGTATATATGTGTGTGTGTATATATATGTGTGTGTGTGTGTGTGTGTGTGTGTGTGTGTGTGTGTGTGTGTGTGTATAGTAAAACGTGGTTTCATCCCGTTTCCTCAGGCTGGTCTCGAACTCCTGGACTACAGCGATTCTCCTGCCTTGGCCTCCCAAGGTTAAGGGATTACAGGCATGAGCTATTGTGTCTGATCGAGAAAACTTATTCCAAGTAAATAAAACATGATGTTGATACCCATTGAAGGATGCACCCTAAAAAAAAAATCTGAGAATATTTATAAACGTGGTTACAAAACTCATACCTGAAATATTAATTAAATCATATTACACACACACACACACACACACACACACACAGTTTACTGCTATAAATAACAATTTAGAAGCATCAAACGGGACAAACATTAGTAATGGAACAAGCAGACCTCATAGAATCCTTTTTCAACATTACCTCTATTATACAATTCATTTAAATACATAACAAAAACCCACAGTGCAGAAACAGCTAAATCAACAATTCAATGAACAGCACCCTTTTCAAGCTTCCGAGAAACTGAAATAAGGACTCTAACTCATTCACATTTGTCTAATTCCACTATTTCCCAGTCTACAATCTTTTTTAATGCAAAGCTTAATGTTCTGTGAGTATGTATCGCTTACGATGGAAGCGTCCAATGAGAGGACCAAAACCCCACTCTGCACTGGCTCAGCTAATGAAGTGTCTTCAGCCCTGGGCCTGAGCCATTGGCTCAGAATGTGAGCAGGTGACCAGTCCTGAACCCATAAATGACCTCGAGGTGTAATCCCTTAACCTTGGGAGGCCAAGGCAGGAGAATCGCTGTAGTCCAGGAGTTCGAGACCAGCCTGAGGAAACGGGATGAAACCACGTTTTACTATATACACACACACACACACACACACACACACACACACACACACACATATATATACACACACACATATATACACACACACACACAAAACTTAGCCAGGTGTGGTGGCACACGCCTCTAGTCCAAGCTACTTGGGTGGCTGAAGAGGGAGCATCGCTTGAAACCAGGAGGCAGAGGTTGCAATGAACTGAGATCGCACCACTGCACTCCAGCCTGGGCGACAGAGCAAGCCTCTGTGTTCCTTTGTCTGAGGTAGGTATCAGGGGCTGCTGAGGCCGGCAGACGCCCTCTGTGATTGGCTAACATGATGCCAAGCAACAGGATCATCCAATCACCTTCAATGGAGGGAGGATCGTTGACAGGCTCCCTGGGTGACACTTCATCCAATCAGACGTCGAGTTGGACTGTGACGTAGAGCCAGGCAGCCATACCAAAGTGCCCCCCTTCCCTGGTCCACAACCGTCACTGTCTGGTCTTGCCATCTAATGGCCGCTGCCTCCGCCATGGCTGAGGCTTCCTCTAAGACGACCTCTGAGGAAGACCAGAGCATCCAAGAGCCCAAAGAGGCCAACTCCACGACCGTCCAGAAGAAGACGAGAGGGCTCCGAGGTTCCCGCAGGCGCCATGCCAACCGCCACAGGGACAGCTTCGGGGACAGCTTTGCCGCCTATTTCCCCCAGGTGCTGAAGCAGGTTCACCAGGGCCTCAGCCTTTCCCCGGAGTCCGTGAGTGTCATGGATTCTATGGTCCATGACATATTGGACCGCATCGCCACCGAGGCTGGTCGCCTGGCCCGCTACGCCAAGCGTGTGACCATCACCTCCCGGGACATCCAGGTGGCCGTGCGCCTACTGCTGCCGGGGAAGATGGGCAAGCTCGCTGAGGCCCAGGGCACGAATGCCGCCCTCAGGTACACCAAAAGCAAGTGCGCTGTCTCAGGAGCACCTGAGCACCCGGGAAACCCAAAGGCTCTCTTCAGAGCCTCTGCACGTGGCCCTAAAGACCAGTGGCTCGCCAAGGGAGGGGACCCCACCGGAGGTTGGGGTGGGTGGCACCCTGCCGGCGTGGGGGGCATGTGGCGTCCTGTGGTTTATCAAGCATTTTTCCCACTGTGCAGAACACTGTCAACTCCAATATATCTGTAGTGCAATATGCTCCAAGGAAAAGTAGGGGGTGTTTCCGTGATCGGGTTTCATTTCCTCGGTTTCCTAAATGGCCGTTTTTATTAGTTATCTTTCTCGGTTATTTTATGATGATATTATCAAGGTCCTGATGTTTACCTTTTTCACTCTCATTCTCCTACGACTGTATGGTGGAACTTTCCAGAACTTCATTATGTGCGATATGGCAACAGAGAAAGTGAATACGCTGACATAAGAAGAGAGGTAACCCTCCTAAACGTGTTCAGCACCTCCCTCATCATGAATCCATGTAAATAAGCAAACGAGGCCCAGTTACAGTGTATATGTAGCTAAATAAAATTTTCAAGAATCCATTCATTTTCCAGCTTCCCCGACTCTGAGATCACAATTGCAATTCATTCTCTGTTTGCTCTGACAATAATTTTTTCATTTCTTTTTGAACAGAAACCTTCCTTACTTCCAGGTATGTGTCAGTAGGATTACTGAGTGTCCACAGAACAGCTCATGCCTTAGTGTACAGCGGTGCAGCCAATGAGTGACCTGCAGTCTATGAGCAACAGTCATTGTCCCAATGTGGGGGGAGTGACCCAAGCTGAACCCACGGCAGCCTTCCTGTGATATTCAACCCGGTGTTTAAAGGAACGGCAGTGTGATTCTTTACCTGATGTTTCTGTTTGCAGTGTTTGTAATCATGGTCTTTTAGGGATATGAATCCAAAGCTTAGATTAATCTATGTTCCTTGTCCCTAACATCAAGTCATACAGAGCATTGGCAGCCATTAGTAGAAGTCGGATAATGCTTATTTCCTCAAGAGATTGGCATATTAATATTCTTGTTAATATTAATATAGGCTACCATTCGTTGTTCTCTCTTCCGGGTCCCAAGTCTTGGTATTTTTAGCATTTTTTTCTATAAGTGTATTGCTGAATTTCAGAGCAGGTGCTGACTTTCCCATTGCTTTCCTTTTCAATTGATTTCCAGTCCCTAAGGATGTGGACAAGAGAACATACTCTGGGATTGTAACTCACAGGAATTTATTATGTTGTGCCTTGAAGCTCAATCTATGGCCATTTTTGTTAAATGTTTCCTGTGAACTTTGAAACATCTCATAAACACCCCTTCTCCTTCATATGTCAAAACCAGTAAAGGATGGCACTCTCAGTCAAACCATGAAACAAAAGCTGGATAAATGCCAAAAATCAAAATTTTCTTGAGCCCATCCGAAGTGGGAAAGAACCACCCCAGAGGGCCCAACACATAGCCACATAGATTATTCCACCATTTAAAGAGGAATCCTTGGTCAAGAGGGAAATGGGTTCAGGGCAGGATAGTAGCCAGATCTTCCCTGAGTACTGCAGATGGGAAAGGGGGAAGGTCACCTCCAGAGCCCCGCTTGGGATCCACAGAGAAAGGATGTAGAACCAAGAAGTCCCCTCATTGGGATTTGTTACTTTCTGTTTTTCCAGATTGTTAGAAAAATGTTATGAAAACAGTTGAAGAGAAACGTTATGAAAATAGTTGAAGCTGTGCTTACTGCACAAGGAGACCAACAAAAACCCCACAAAATCAGCTGCAAGTAAATCCCTCTGGATGGTGCCGCCAAATGTTCCTACAAGTCCAGAACAACACTTGCCAAACCAAAGAGTCTTGGCAGAACCCTGTTTCTTTGCAGAGATAGAGCTGTGTAGCTGGTCCAAAACACCACATCTCACTCAGTGACTTATTTCTCATTATGCTAATTGTTTTGCTGTAAAGTGCCAATGTTTCTGTGAATTAAGACCTACAAATAAATTTCTGAAGTTACCCTTGCACATGTGTGTAATTAGACAAGTCCTTTTGAGAAACCAAATCCACTGGGATATTTTACCCTGGAATATGTGTTTTCCCTTTGTAAATTCAGAAATCAAAGAGGGCCATTAGTAAAACAGGGTCAACAATGAAATCTGACTTGCTTGTGGGGAGTGAAGAGTGAGGGGGCAAGGGGACTGACACTGGTGAATTATAGGAAGAAAGAGGAAAGGGGTGGATTGATGTGAAGATTGGAAGTGGAAGCTCACACATTTGATACAGCATTTCTGTGGGTGACTGAGTGGAAGGGGAACCTAGTGAGCAGTCGTGCTGTCATGCTGTGACTTAAGGAAACACAAACTACGGGAAAGAGCTTAACTGCCCAAACAACAAATAAGAAGTATCAATGTAGGGAAAATAGCATGAATGGGATAAAGATAGTACAGTCGAGCATTTGATCAGCCTTCCCTGTAAGCTGGAGTTCATTTGAAAATATAAGCAAGGACCCAAACCCGGCACAGAGAAAACTACTCCTCAAAAAGTTTAAGGAACAATGCCTATTCTAGGTTCCCTCGTAATGAAATCTCACTTGTTTAGATTTATCTGATTCTGCTCTTCTTCAGGCTAGAATCTTTTGTTTAAGAAAATCTTCATGACTGGCCTCTATGCATCATGGGGATGATGGAATGCTGTCCAGTGGAGCAGCACAAGCTCCACTCGGATCCGTGTCAGCCAGGGAGGCACCGGCAGCCGAGGAGCCACAGCCCAATGTGTGATCAGGTTTCCTGGTCTGAACTAGGAAGAGTTAGTTGTCCAGGGATGTTCAATGGGAGTTGAAGGGGAAACTTGTGATTAGATGGGTGTACTTCTTTGGTTCTTCCATGGGTTGTATGCTTTTAATGCTGTTGATGGAGGTGTATTCTGTTACTTTTCTAGGGCCGCTGAAAAATATTCCAGAGACTGGCTGACATAAACACTACATATTTTTTATCTCACAGTTCGGGATACCAATTGTCACCTTTTTGTAAGGAGACCAATCCTGTTGCGTAGAGTCAACCCTTATAACTTCACTGTAACCAGATGACCTGTGTAGAGACTCTCTCCAAATAAGGTCACATTCTTTTTTTTTTTTTTTTGTTACCATTTTGTTACAAAATTTATTACAATTTGATTACAAATTTATTACAAAATTTATGGTTCCATATGAAGAAGAGTGAATTGTTTTTTTTGTTTTTTTTTTCTTTTCTTTTCTTTTTTATTATTATTATACTTTAAGTTCCAGGGTACATGTGCATAACGTGCAGGTTTGTTACATATGTATACTTGTGCCATGTTGGTGTGCTGCACCCATCAACTCGTCAGCACCCATCAACTCGTCATTTACGTCAGGTATAACTCCCAATGCAATAAATAAGGTCACATTCTAAAACACTGGGGGCCAGGAGTTCTGCCTGTGAATTTTAGGGAGACACAACTCCATCCATACTAGTATATCATCTGCATCCACTCAGCAGCACAAATTAACGTCCTCACATAGAAAATACATTTATTTCATCACGATATCCCCAAAGACTTAACTCAGTCCAACGTCAATTCTCCAATATCTCACTTGATAAACTTCTATATCTGGAATGGGTGAGTCTCCAGGTATGACTCATGCTGAGACGGGAAGTTTCTCCACCACTGCACCTCTGAAGCTAGAGAAGGTATCTGCTTCTGAAAGACAGTTGTGGGACAGGTACCGGATAGGGCTTATCATACCAAAAGTAAGAAATCTGAAAAACTACCGAAGTTTATGGACCCTAAGCACTGTGGAAACCTAGTGGGAGCAAATTCCGTTACATTCTAAGGATGGAAGAGATTCTGCTTGGGCTCAATGCTCTGTCCTTGAGGCCCAATGGGGTAACAGCTTCACACCCTAAGCGCTGGGCAGCGGGGTGGGGGCTCTCCCTCCAGCCTGGGCTGCTTCAGCCCATCCCTCTGAAACCGAGGAGGTGGGACAAATGCCTGGAACTCAGGAGGTGACCTCCGTTTCTGGGACCAAGAGAGAGATGTCCCAGTCCCCTAGTAACGTGTCCCTGGTTCGTGGGGGAAGTGAAGGCCACGCCAACCTCTGATCCAACTTTGGAGTCCTACTTCCCCGTCTCGAAAATGAAGAAATGGTCACAGCTGGGTACCTCAGTCAGTCCCTTTCTTGCAGGTACAATCCAGGAACTCCAACAGCCTCCTTTCATTTCATCCCATTTTTGTCCCCATTCAGTCCAGTCTGGCAACATTTTTCTGGTATAAAATTCTCAAAAAATCGTTGGCTTCCCATGGAATACACATGAGACCAGGCTATCAGACAAGAAGTTGTCTACAGATCTTCCTTGAATATCCGTATCTCCCATATCTCAATTCCTAACTTCTGTGGAGATGGTTGATTGGATCCGTGAGACACATGCCTCTCCTTTTAGGCTAATGATTTTCCAGGCACACCCTCGCACCTGTTTCCAGGGCCAGTTATCTGCATACTTCGAGTACCTTCTGAATCATCCAATGCTGGCTCCCTTTTCCTCCGTGCTTCCTTGGCTAATTTCTCCCTCTTCTCTCCCATTTATTATACGCATCTAACAGTAACCAGTTCAAATCCTAAACACTTCACTCAGGTGGCAGTGTATTGGCCAAGACTCCCCCTGGTCCTCCTAAGTTTCGCTGAAAACTCAAGTCACAAAAGGCAGATCCATAGGACATAAGGCATACCAGCTCATTCGAGTGCATCCCCAGGAGCCTTTAGTGTTAATAGCCGAAGATACATGGGAAATGATCTATTTTTATGCCTGGACTCAAAGGAGTACGGACAGTTGTGTAGAAATACGATGGGACAAAAAGGCTATGATCTCATGCTAATAGATGGAGTGGGGGAAACCTGGCAAGGCCGGTCCTTCTAGACTCTGCTTGGCCTATCTGAGCACACAGTCCTTCCTCCCAGATACGGGGCAGGATTCTCTCTGGAATGGGAGTCTTGTGACTTCCATTCAAACAAGATAGGTTAGATCATTTCTTCATGAACAGTTTTTACATGAAAATGTGAAAACATTACAAAATTAGAAAAAAGAGCTTCTGGTTTCTCAGGCCCATCTTCGGGAAGAGAGATTCTGGTCTCTCTGTTTAGCCCCCGCAGCTGAATGGGACTGAGAGACAGGAGGACCAAGAACGTCAGAGAAAATCTTTTTCACCTGAAACTACTTCTGAACCCCTCATTTTGGAGTATAGTGCCCTGAGCTCCAACACTAGAAATCAGCTACATGTGCAAGTTCATCACTTACAATTTCTACTTTCCTCAAAGACACTCAGAACATAATACAGCCCAAACCTTTGCCACTGTAAAACTAGGATCGCCTTTTCTCATGCTTCCAATAACCTCTTCCTAGTCTCTGTCTGAAAACACACCACAAGCACCTTTAACACACATTTTGGCGATCATGATATACGTATTCTCTAAGTCAGAGATCCTTTCTCTACAACAAAGAATTCTTTCTTAGCCCTCGTTTCGGTTGCATTTGGTGTTCATATTTCCCCCTGCCGGTTCCTAAAGGCACTCTAGGCTTCTTGTGTCATGCACGTCAAAACGCTTCCAGCCTGTATGCATTACCTAGTTCCGAGGCCTCTTCCAATCTTTCGGATGTTCTTTATCACATCATGCCACCGCTTGGCAACAGAATCTCTAGTAGTTTGCTAGGCCTATTCTGACAAAGTAACAAAAACCTGGCAGCATAAACAGCAGAAATTTATTGTACACGTTTTGGCAGGCTGGAAGTCCAAATCAAAGCACCAGTTGGGTTGGTTCCTTCTGAGTAGTAAGAGGGAAGGAACTCTTCCAGGAATCTTTCCTTGGCTTGTAAATGGCCCACTTCTCCCCATGCCACTTCACATTTTCTTCCCTGGACACATGTCTCTGTGCCTGAATTTCCCCTTTTGGTATGCACAATGCATTCAAGTCATTTTGGTTAGAGCACACCCTAATGAATGTAATTGAACTTGAGTACCCCAGTAAAGGACCTACCTTCAAGTAGGAGAGAGATGAGGGGTCAGGAGTCTAATAGATGTATTGGGGACTGAGGGATTTTAGGTTGCACACTCCTCATGGAATTCTTATGACTGATGACCTGTCACTGTCCCCCATCACCCCGATATGGGACCGTCTAGTTGCAGGAAAACAGGCTCAGGGCTCCCACTGATTCTCAGTTATGGTGAGTTGTAAAATTACTTCATTACACATTACAATATAATAATAACAGGCATAAAATGCACAATAAGTGCAATGCACTTGGGTCATCCCAAAACCATCCCCCCAATGCCGTTCTGTGGAAAAATTGTCTTTCCTGAAACCGGTCACTGGCGCCAGAAAGGTTGGGGACCGCTGGTCTAGCTAGCACGTGCCGGCAAACTGCAATGCCACGAGTCATTTGTTATCTTAGCCTATGTCTGGGAACAGGGGCAATATTTGAAATTACTTCTCCTCTGAAGAGGGTATGGCATCCAGTCACTATTGAACTTCAGTACACTATTGAGAATTCTGATTGTCAATGGCCAACAGATTGAGTTAACCTTCTGTGTTATATTAAAAGGAATTTTGAGATTTCTCATCCTAACCGATTGACAAAAAAAGGTTAAATATATAAAAAGACACATCATGGTGTGGCAGGTCGCCTTAAAACTTGGCTTGACAAAAGTGAAGAGCAAAAAGTCTGACCAAAACAAAGATAACCTCCTGTGTCTGCTCAAACTGCCCCATGTGGGAATAACAACAAAGGCCACTCACTCCACCTTGCGCCCTTCGAGTTCAAATTCTGCACTTCTGCCTCGACGCCGTGGGTTGTTGCATTGCTGGTCAGGAAACCAGACCCTCTTCGTTGGATATTGGTGTGACGTTTGAGGAGTATCGATTTCTTATTGACCCTTTTCCCTTTCTTGGATTTCTTTTGACTTCCTGTCTTCCTTCACCTGCAATGGGGGCACATGAGACCCTTTGGCTTTCATGTGGAGATAGCTGAGAATCTAAGACCCTAGAAAATTTGGTGGGAGAAATATGTCGGATGTATCCTCTTAAAGGCTAGCAAAACTTTCTTTTCTCTTTGAGCTGTCTCCGGGGTTTGGGGCAATTCTGGTCCTGGTGAAATCTACTTTCCACCTCTTTGGAGACACCTCATGCATCCTTGGTTGTGTCATAATCTTGGTGAAACTTAACTGAAAAGGTACTTTTACTTTACAGAAAACAAAACAAACAAGAAAAGGTCAAAACCCAGACATATCAGCTGCTTGTCTTTTTCTTCTGCTTGTGAGCCATAGTGGCGTCGGCCGCTTTGGGCTCCTTGGCGCTCAGGCCTTTGTCGGAGGTCGTCTCAGAGGAAGGCTCAGCCATCTCGGAGGCAACTGCCAGTGGATTGAGGAAAAGACAATGACGGTTGACCACCAGCGGGAGGGTCTATTGTAGTCACCGCATGGCTGACATCACGGGCCACCAACTCCACATCTGACGGAATGAATTGCCATGCAGGGAGCCTATCAGCAAACCTCCTAGGCTCGGAGGCGATTTGATGGTCCCGTTGCTTGGGAATCACACTGGGTGTCTGTTGACCTGCTCCTGGACACTAACCTGCCGCAGAGCAAATGCCCAACACACTTTTTATATATTTTTTTATTTTTTTATGGTAGGGTCTCACTTTGTCGCACGGCCGGGGCGCAGTGGCGCCATCTAGGCTCACTGCAGCCTCGACCTCCTGGGTTCAAGCGATTTTCCTACCTCAGCCCCACAATAAGCTGGGACTGCAGGCATGTGTTACTGCCCCTGGCTATTTTTGTGTGTGTGTACTCTTGTATTTTTGGTAGAGTCGGGTTTCTCCATGGTGCCCAGGCTGATCTCGAACTCCAGGACTCAAGTGATCCACCTGCCTCAGACTCCATCCCACTTCTTGAGATGCTGCTGGGTGGCACACACAAAGCATGTGTGTAAGAAGAGGTCCTTTACTCTCTGGGTCAAAGTGGTAGGCTCTCGAGTGGTTTTCCATTGGACCTATTGCTAGCAGGGTGACCTCTCCCATTTGGTGGATCCTCCTTCTCCATGCTGCAGTGATTGCCCTTAAGTGGCATGAAGTTTCTAACCATTATAGACGCTCTTTCTCCCTTCTGGGGCTCTGGCCATACATAAACAGACACACAGAACGACAGTAAGGAGAATATGGGGAATCAGTACTTGTTAATAGGCACTTGACTAGAACCTGGTCTCAGTAGCTGAACCTCCAGATTTGGGGCCCACGAGTGTTCCGAATTCCCTCATCAACCTCCTCTTTCAGGGCTCCCCTAAAATCCGACACTCCAGTGACAATCCATCCATCTCTAGGGAGCCTACGACAGCACACATCTCAGCGTCCTAGAGAGGACAGGTTTCAGGTCACCGGAGGAATTTAGGGAGTGAGAACTGCAGGAGCGACCTTATCCCACGCTGTTTCAACAAGCCCTGTGGGCCAATGGCCATGGCCCAGGAGCCGCAGGGTCTTCATGGACTGAGCCAGTGGAGAGTGGGTCTTGGACTCCTCTGATTGGACTTTTCCATCATCCCAACGATGTGGTAGTTTTAAGTCATGAAGACGGGCATTTCTAGAGAGAAGAGACTACAACCTGGTAAAGAACAGACAGGATCAGAAATATTAGAACTAGTTACAGTAACAACTTCAGTTTCTAGGGAGCTTGGAGAGGTATTGGCTCTTGAACTGTGTGATGTACTTATGTCATCAAAAACAAATACATTCTAAGGATGGGTGACTGCTAAGATACTTATTTATTTTTTATATATTATATATATTTGCATGTTTTATATATTTTTGCATTTTTTATATATATATATATTTATATTTATATTCTGTATGTGTGTGTGTGTGTGTGTGTTTTTGTAACGTACAATCTCACTTTGTCACCCGGGCTGCGGTGCAATGACGCCATCTCGCCTCACTGTAGCCTGGACATCCTGGGTTCAAGCGATTCTCCTACCTCAGCCCCATAAGAAGCTGAGACTGCAGGCATGTGTCACTGTGCCAGGCTAATTTTTGTGTGTCTGTGTGTGTATTTTTGTATTTTTGGTAGAGACGGGTTTCTCCATGTTGCCCTGGCTGATCTTGAACTCCTGAACTCAATGGATTCATCCACCTTGGACTCCTAAACTGGTAGGATTACAGGCACTGCGCCGGGCCCTAGATATTTAAATGACTTCCGTAATATGGGTCCTTTTGTGAAAAACAACCTGGTGGGTTACATTTGTCGTATTAATACATCTGTTCTCCAGGTTGACAGTTATACTTTGCCACAGAAGCAGTAAAGCCATTTCCTTTTAGGTTGTCTTTTCCATAAACCTCACCAGCAGATCATGAAGGCTCCCTAGGTGTCCATTTTCCTCCTGCAACCACTGAAGTGAACAATCAGATGTCCTCAACTCCCCTTGGATCTTCCACATTGAACCTCATTTCCCTCATCTCCTTCCTAAATTTCATTAGCGTCAGTCAGCTTTGAGCTTCCAGGCTTCACGTCAACAGCCCGCTTCTGATGCATTTTTTAATGTTGTATAGACAAACACTGGCATTTTGAAGCAACAGAAATGAACATGATAGAAATTAAGTGATTTGTGGAGAAATTATGGTTTTTTTCCTCTGATGTGCAGAGTTCTGTTTTGTAAAGTGTGCACATGTCTGCAGAGATCCTTTGCTTTCCAATAGTTTAAGACAAATTCAAGGCACCACACAGAGGGATTGACTTGCAGTTGAATTGTGGTAGTTTCTCCTGGTCTGCTTAGGAAAAGAATTGTTTTTCCAAGTTGTTTCATGATACTTGTTTAATTTCCCAGAATAAAAATAAGTAATGAATATTCTGAAGTGGGTCATCATCCTAAATCTTCACCCTCATGATCCCAAGGAGAGTCCTGAAGGTATCATGTCCCAGCAGAATTCTTGTGATTTAGGCCTTAAAAATACAGACACTTATTCCCAGTCCTCGATCAAGCATTGTGCCCTTCATGCCTGGGCTACTCAGGGATGCTTCCCCTAGTATCCTCTCTTACCCCCATTCATTTATTTGACATCACAGGAGTCTACCAAAGTCAAAGAACCTTTGTGTTTTGTCTCTCCTGAAGGGTCCTAAGCTCCTTCTGACGGGCTACAGAAAGGCGTTCATTTTTGGAGATTATTCAACGTTGATCGCGTGGTTTTGCTGACAGTGAGGTCCCTTACGGGTTTGTACATGCTACTGAATGGTGGAGTTTACAAGTTATTATAAAAGTGCAAATGAAACACTTGACAAAAGTAGCCAAATCTAAGACTTTAAAGCAAATAGTCATACATTTCTGAGGATTGAAATCACAGAGTATCTTCTCTCCCTTTTGAGCTGGAAAAGGCCAAATACACACACACACACACACACACACACACACACGCACACACACATATACATATATATGAATATGTATGATATATATATGCATATATACGATATGTATAATGAAATTACTGAACATTCAAGTAGACTTTAAAAAACATGGGTAGGGCTCACCTTATTTCTTTCCATCAGTCATCAGTGTTCTCCTGACATACTGGAAGAGGCTGGAGATACTCACATCTACAACTCAGGATTCCTATGTCCTATGGGTTCAGTTGTGTGTCCCGATGCCCCTGCCCCTGCCCCACCAAATACATGAAATGGACTCCTAACCTCTCATCTCTATTCCACTTAAAGATGCTTTCTTTACTGGGGTACTCAAGTTAAATTACATTCATTAGGGGATATCACCACTGATTTCACATAAATACAAACTACATCAGAAAATACTATAAACACTGCTATAAACGTAAACTGGAAAATCTAGAAGAAATGGATAAATTCCTGGACACATACACCCTCCCAAGTCTAAACCAAGAAGAACTCGAATCCCTGAGTGAACCAATATCAAGTTCTGAAACTGAGGCAGTAAATAATAGCCTACCAACTTAAAAAAGACCAGGATCAGGCAGATTCACAGCCAAATTCTACCAGAGGTACAAAGAGGAGCTTGTACCATTCCTTCCGAAACTATTCCAAACAACAGAAAAAGAGGGACTCCTCCCTAATTCATTTTTTGAGGCCAGTATCATCCTGATACCAAAACCTGGCAGAGACACAACAACAACAAAAGTAGAAAATTTCGGACCAATATCCCTGATGAACATTGATGCCAAAATCCTCAATAAAATACTGACAAACCAAATCCAGCAGCATATCAGAAAGCTTATTTACCACAATGAAGTCAGATTCATACCTGGGATGCAAGGCTGGTTTAACATACGCAAATCGATAAAAGTAATTCATCACATAAACAGAATCAATGACAAAAACACATGATTGGGCAAAAGATATGAACAGACACTTCTCAAAAGAAGACATTCATACAGCCAACAGACACATGAAAAAATGCTCATCATCACTCGCCATCAGAGAAATGCAAATCAAAACCACAATGAGATACCATCTCACACCAGTTAGAATGGCAATCATTAAAAAAATCAGGAAACAACAGGTGCTGGAGAGGATGTGGAGAAATAGGAACACTTTTACACTGTTGATGGGACTGTAAACTAGTTCAACCATTATGGAAAACAGTGTGGTGATTCCTCAAGGATCTAGAACTAGAAATACCATTTGACCCAGCCATCCCATTACTGGGGATATACCCAAAGGATTATAAGTCATGCTGCTATAAAGACACATGCACACGTATGTTTATTGCGGCACTATTCACAATAGCAAAGACTTGGAATCAACCCAAATGTCCATCAGTGACAGACTGAATTAAGAAAATGTGGCACATATACACCATGGAATACTATGCAGCCATAAAAGAGGATGAGTTTGTGTCCTTTGTAGGGACATGGGTGCAGCTGGAAACCATCATTCTCAGCAAACTATCACAAGAACAGAAAACCAAATACCGCATGTTCTCACTCATAGGTGGGAATTGAACAATGAGATCACTTGGACACAAGAAGGGGAACATCACACACGGGGTCCTATTGTGGGGAGGGGCGAGGGATAGCATTAGGAGATATACCTAATGTAAATGATGAGTTAATGGGTGCAGCACACCAACATGGCACATGTATACATATGTAACAAACCTGCACGTGTTGCACATGTAGCCTAGAACTTAAAGTATTAATAATAATTTTAAAAACACATGACTATCTCAATAGATTCAGAAAAGGCCTTTGACAAAATTCAACATCCCATCATACTAAAAACTCTCAGTAAACTAGGTATTGATGGAACCTATCTCAATATAATAAGAGCTAGTTATGTCAATATTATACCAATGGGACAGAAACTGGAAGCATTCCCTTTGAAAACTGGCACAATGCAAGGATGCCCTCGTCACCACTCCTATTGAACATAGTAATGGAAGTTCTGGCCAGGGCAATCAAGCAAGAGAAGGAAATAAAGGGTATTCAATTAGGAAGAGAGGAAGTCAAATTGTCTCTGTGTACAGATGACGTGATGGTATATTTAGAAAACCCCGTCATCTCAGCCCAAAATCTTCTTAATCTAATAAGCAACCTCAGCAAAGTCTCAGGATACAAAATCAATGTGCAAAATCATAAGCATTCTTACACACCAATAACGGACAAACAGAGAGCCAAATCATGAGTGAACTCCCATTCACAATTGCAACTAAGAGAATAAAATACCTAAGAATGCAACTTACAAGGGATGTGAAGGACCTCTTCAAGGAGAACTACTAACTACTGCTCAAGGAAATAAGAAAGGACACAAACAAATGGAAAAACACTCCATGCTCATGGATAGGAAGAATCAATATCACGAAAATGGCCATATACTGCCCAAAGTAATTTATAGATTCAATGCTGTCCACATCAAGCTACCATTGACTTGCTTCACAGAATTGGAAAAAACTACTTTAATGTTCATATGGAACCAAAAAAGAGCCTGCATAGCCAAGACAATTCTAAGCAAAAAGAAGAAAGCTGGAGGCATCATGCTATCTGACTTTAAACTATACTAAAGGCTATGGTAACCAAAACAGCACGGTACTGGTGCCAAAACAGATACATAGACCAATGAAACAGAACAGAGGCCTCAGAAATAACACCACACATCTACAACCATCCAATCTTTGACAAACTTGACACAAACAAGTGATGGGAAAAAGATTCCCTATTTAACAAATGGTGTTGGGAAAACTGGCTAGTCATATGCAGAACACTGAAACTGGACCCTTTACTTACACCTTATACAAAAAGAGCTTCTGCACAGCAAAAGAAACTACCATCAGAGTTAACAAGAAACCTACAGAATGGCAGAAAATGTTTGCAATCTTTCCATCTGACAAAGAGCTAATATCCAGAATCTACAAAGACCTTAAACAAATTTACAAGAAAAAAAAAAAAACAACCCCATCAAAAAGTGGGCACAGGATATGAACAGACACTTCTCAAAAGAAGGCATTTATGCAGCCAACAAACATGAAAAAATGCTCATCATCACTTGTCATGAGAGAAATGCACATCAAATCCACAATGAGATACCATCTCATGCCAGTTAGAATGGAGATCAGTAAAATGTCAGGAAACCACAGATGCTGGAGAGGACGTGGAGAAATAGGAATGCTTTTACACTGTTGGTGGGAGTGTAAATTAGTTCAACCATTGTGGAAGACACTGTGACAATTTTTCAATGATCTAGAACTAGAAATACCATTTGATGCAACAATCTCATTACTGGGTATATACCCAAAGAATTATGTATCATTCTACCATAAAGACACATGCACATGTACATTTATAGCGGCACTATTCACAATAGCAAAGACTTGGAACCAACCCAAATGTCCACCAATGATAGACTAGATAAAGAAAATGTGGCACATATACACCATGGAATACTATGCAGCCATAAAAAGGATGTGTTCATTTCCTTTGTAGGGACATGGACGAAGCTGGAAACCATCATTCTCCACAAACTAACACAGTAAGAGAAAAACCAAACACTGCGTGTTCTCACTCATAAGTGGGAATTGAGCAATGAAAGCACATGGACACAGGGAGCAATGAAAGCACATGGACACAACCTGTTAGGGGTTGGGGGGCTAGGGGAGGGACAGCATTAGGAGAAATATCTAATGTAGGTGACGGGTTGAGGGGTGCAGCAAACCACCATGGCACATGTATACCTATGTAACAAAACTGCAAGTTCTGCACAACTACCCCAGAACTTGAAGTGTGAAAAATAAAAGATACACACAATCACACACATACACACACACACACACACACACAGAGAGAGAGAGAGAGAGAGAGACAGAGACAGAGACAGAGACAGAGAGTTTTAAAGCCTCTGTTCTCTGTAAAAAATTCTCGGCCAATTAAATTCCTCTCTTCCAGCACCCTGTTAAGGATATGTGCTCCCTTTGTCTATTTCTCCATTTACTTCTGTCTGTCCCTCCTTTCTCTTGACAACCCCGATGCCATGTGAGAGGACCAAAAACCTTTTTTTTTCCTTTGCAACAGCCTGGGATCCCATAAGGAAAACAGATAAGGCTCCACACACTCCTTTTGGGGGATAAAACTTCGGTGTTTCCTCACTGAACTCCAAAAGCAGCAAGTGGACAGATTCCTTTCAAGTCTAAAGCTCTACCCTCTTTCAGATGATACCCTTGACCTCTTTGGCTTTTAGATACACACATGTGTGCAGGTCAATTTTATATATTATGCCTACATATATGTATATGTCTATGCATATGTCTATATATTGGCTACCCATGGTACCAAGTGAACTTAAACATTAATGAGTACTCATAAATTAAATAACCAGGTCAAATACTTTTCAAGTTCAGGAGACCTCAATAAACTATGGTAAATTCAAATACTTGAAAAGTATTGTTAAATCAAATGAAAAATGTCTGTGAAACTTAAATTAGACAGTTTGAGTCTACTGGTCAGATACTGTCTCTATCAGATGGTTTAAGGTCATTAAACAGTTACTTCTGTAATACTTTTCATACCCGCTTGTCTGGGAACTTATGTCTTTAAATTTAAACCTTTAGAGGTTCATGGGGAGGCCTGATTCCAGGCATTGCCCTTTGTCCTGGGCTCTACATCTGATACATATGTAAAATTACTTACCTGCTGGGTTATTCAATAATAATCAGGGCTACTGAGAGTTAACATTATAGTAAACATGTACAACTAAAACTTCTGGATACAAGAGAAATGATATGTACAAGGCATATTTAAAAAGCAGCATGAGTTTCTGTAATTTACAAAAGGTCATGAAAAGAAATGGGAATGTAGGTTTTGTGAAGAAATGTACCATTGCCTAGTTTAAAAGCTATTAAGAACTGTTTTAAATTTTAAAATAAAATGAAATAACTAAGAAAAAGTGAAAAAAGAGAATAAAAACTTATAAAGCTTTATTAAAAATCTTACCTTGTGGTCAAACGAACTAAAATTGAATGTATTTATTTGAAAGATTTTAGGAAAATTAACTTTGGTGTTAAGAATACACCAATGTCAAGGTTAAATTTGGGAATAGGTAGTAAAAGACTTTTATTTACCTTTGGCATAAACACATAAATACAGAGGAGGGAGGGAGAGAGAGAGACGGATTCAGTTGACCTCGTGCCATCCTTATCAGTTCTCATGGTTGTTTGGGAAACCAAGCCTCATCTCCATCAAAGAGTAAAGGTTTTTGTTTTTTAAAATCTTTAATTCATCACTTTGCATAAATAAATGACCGTTATTTTACAGTGTCCTGGGTTCCTGTTGTGAGCAAGAATTTGAAACCTTGGAAATTAGAAAAACTTCCCAAATCCATTC
Organism: Chlorocebus sabaeus; assembly: GCF_047675955.1. NCBI lineage: Eukaryota > Metazoa > Chordata > Mammalia > Primates > Cercopithecidae > Chlorocebus > Chlorocebus sabaeus. The sequence continues at coordinate 49,484,759 of NC_132933.1, forward strand.
AAATTTGGACTTTGCTCTTTTGACCTCATACCAGCTTTTTGCATATTATGGGCCCTGGAAGTCTGAGAGAGACATATTAGGTTTATTTGGTCTGTTAACATCATACAGGTAACATTGAAAAATTGTGCTTAAACTTCTTTGCGTTATACCTGTTTAAGAGTGTTATAAATGCAAGTCCCAAAATTGTATGAAATTCCTAAAATTCTAACCTGTCTTGGGATATGTTATCCATAATAATTATGATTATTATGTTAAATTGTTGTATGCCACAGAAATGACCATATCTCATTGTCAATTGTGCCTTTCACCATGGCTATTCAAACATGTTTGTCATGAACTGATAATTCTTCTTTTACTTTGATTTTTCTCAAAAAGTAGTTTATAAGCAGCGATGGTACAAAATTCATGGTAAGGACGATGGCAAGCCCTTTTTTTTTTTTTTTTTTTTTTTGAGACGGAGTCTCACTCTGTTGCCCAGGCTGCAGTGCAGTGGTATGATCTCGGCTCATTGCAACCTCTGCCTCCCCAGTTCAAGCAATTCTCCTGCCTCAGCCTCCCGAGTAGCTGGGATTGCAGGCAGATGCCATTCACTCTCGGCTAATTTTTGTATTTTAAGTAGAGACGGGGTTTCACCGTGATGGTCAGACTGGTCTCGAACTCCTGACTTCGTGATGCACCTGCCTCGGCCTCCCAAAGTGCTGAGTTTACAAGCATGAGCCACCATGCCCAGCCACAAGCACTCTTAAATAGGAGGTTTTCATAATCTTAGTGATCATACTATTAGAGTAGGAAAAACCATTTCAGGGCTCCAATTGAAAAACAGATGTGGGCATGAGGGTTACTAACCCAACATCAAGCAGAAAAACAGTTAATTACATGGGACTGAACGGACAGCAAACTAAAGATTTTTTCATGACCTTTTTTTGGTTTGTTTTGAAACACTACTGATTCCTTTTATGATTTCCATTCCAGAGTCAAGACAGCATTTCTTTGTTTCGTTTTGAGTTATATATAGCTAACAAAACATTAGATAAAGTATACTTCCGTGAGCCAAATCTGAAGCATTTCTATTTCTCTCTGCCTCATTCCTCCAAAACTGAGAAACTATTTGTGGGTATTCTTAACTCATGACAATACAGTTACCTGCATAAGTTTGGTAAGAATGTGTTCTCTTTTGTAACAGGACATAATTTGAAACACTTCTGATTTTACCAAGGCTTTGCTAGAAAGGCATATGTTCAGATATGACCAGACTGCTTTGCAAAATTTAGGTTGACTTCATAGAGTTGATAAAAAGTCCCTTAAAAAGACTGGACTGGTACTTTGGCTAGCAGTTCCTTTACAGCATTCCTTTCCTGTGATAAGTAAAGAATGTCACTCTCTGACAGGCCCAGGAACCTCAGGTAATTTGGGGACTTTGAGAAGAGAGGAATTCTCAAAATTCATACAGATATCTACATATACAGATAAATCCTCAGATTGCCCTTATAAACTTGTGAGGTTTCTAAAAGGCCAATCTAAAGTTTCTTATAAAAAATATTTCTACAAAGCCCACTGAAAAGAGCCTATACAACCAATCACTATTCTTGCTACAGTTTATGCCAATAATCAGGCAAAGTATAATGAGTGAAACTTGTTTTGCAAACAATTTGGCCCTACTGTGATTCATCCTTAATAAAAATGGGAAACTGGAGAGAAGAAATTCATGTTTCAAAAAAAATCTACAAAATACCTGTTACTATATTCCAGCTATGTGCGCTGTTTCTCAGTTCAGATTCTTTCCCTACCATTTGGAATGAATCCTGAATTCTTTTCTGGCTACGAGTCTCCAAACGAATGATTCCAACTTTTCCCCCATTTTTACTGACTTCAGCATCCCTAAAACTAAAAGTGCTCTTCCCCCAAGGCCCTGCAAGCTGAAACTAGAAAATTTGATATACACTTTGAGAGAAATGACTATAGCAAGCAGGATATGAACAGCTTTCAGGCTTGTTGAGGTACAGACTCGTGAAAAGGCTCACTGGAACACCTGAGGCAAACTTCACACCAAGAAGAATCTGTCCAGTTGTGACTATCTCCTCTCACTTTAGCTGAAGATGCTTCAAGCAGAGCATCTAAAAATCTCAACTGATTGCCCTCTATACTCGAAGGCTGAGTTTATACTCTGTTCTAACCATTAACTTGTGTTTGTCATTGTTCTCATAGAAATGCCTCCTACTAAATATCTGATTGCATGAATCATACATCGGACTAACTCTGGTAGAAGCCCCTCTAAAAATTTACTGTCTAAAATGAGAAACAACTGTTAACTGTCTAACTGGACTGGCCTATTTTCAATCCAGGAAGATTGGTTCAAGGCTTGTATAAGACAATCCAACAACCCAGTTTCTGCACGGTGAAACTACTCCTTGGGGAAGATTCATACTGAGACATTTGGTTGAAGCTCAGAAAACAGTAGGCCAAAACGCAGGCCTCAGAAGTAGCCTCAGAAGCACAAGTTTGTCTCTGAGCTTCTCCTGCCCTTCTGCCTCTCAGTCCCATTCTCCCCTGAGGCTAGCCATAGAAAGCAGAATCCCTCATCCCCAAGGCAAGTATTCGAAACCAGAGACCCTGTCCCACACAGCCAGTTCATAAAAACTGAAAACATTAATCTGATTCTCCAACTCACAAGTCTTTCTGTGTAAAACCCTGGTGGTAAAGAAATTATCTGACCTAGCTCATTTGACTGTCGGTCAAGAGATCCCCATTCCAGAGAGGGTCCTGTCCCATACCCAGGAAGAAGGACTGTGCTCAGAGAGGCCAAGCAGAGTCTAAACAGACAGGCCTTGCTGGGTTTCTCCCACTCAGTCTATTATCATTTGATCATAGACTTTTTCCCCCATCATGTTTATACACAGCTGTCCATACTCTTTTGAGCCCAGGCGTAAAAATAGATATTTTCCCATGTGTCTTCAGCTATTAACACTAAAGGCTCCCGGGGATACGCGTTAAATAATTAGGTATGCTTTATGTCCTAATCATCTGCCTTTTGTGAGCTGAGTTTTCAATGAAATTAAGAAGGCCAGGGGAACCCTCGGCCACTACACTGGCAAATTGAGAAAAGTACTTAGGATTTGATCTGATGTTTCCTAGATACTTACAGTAAAGTGGAGAGAAAAGCGACAAATTAGCCAAGGAAGCACCGAGGAAAAGAAAGCCAGCATTGGATCATTCCGAAGGTACTCAAAGGATGCAGATACCTTGCTCTGGGAACAGGAGCAAGGGTGCGCCTAGAAAACCATCAGCTAAAGAGGTGAGGGGCATGGGGCTCATGGATCCAATCAACCATCTCTGCAGAAGTTAGGAACTGAGATATGGGAGATATGGGTATTCAAGAACAATCTGTAGACAACTTCTTGTCTGATGACCCGGACCCATGTGCATTCCAGGGAAAGCCAACAAGTAGTTGAGAATTTTATACCAGAAAAAATGTTACCCTACTGGACTGAACAGAACACAGATGGAATGAAATGAAAGGAAGCTTTTATTAGAGTTCCCGAACTGTACAGACAAGAGTGCGACTGACTGAGGTACCCAGCTGTGACCATTTCTTCATTTTTAAGAAAGGGAAGGACTCCAAAGTTGGGTCTGAGGTTGGCATGGCTGTCACTGCCCCCATGAACTGGGGGCACGGTACTAGGGGACTGGGCCATCTCTCTCTTCCTTGCAGAAATGGAGGTCTCCTCCTGAATTCCAGGCATTTGTCCCACACCCTTGGTTTCAGAGGGATGGGCTGCAGCAGCCCAGGCTGCGGGGAGAGCTCCCACCCCTCTGCCCAACGCTTAGGGTGTGAAGCTGTTACCCCATTGGGTCTGAAGGACAGGGCATTGAGCCCAAGTAGAATCTTTTCCACCCATAGACTGTAATGGAATTTGCCCCACGAGGTTTCAAAGGTGCTTAGGACTCCAGTAAGTTTTTCGGATTTCTTGCTTTTGGTATGATAAACCCTATCCTGTACCAGTCCCACAACTGTCTTTCAGGAGCAGATAACTTGCCTAGTTTCACTGGTGCAGCGATGGAGAGAATTTCTGCCTCAGCATGAGTCATACCTGGAGACTCACCCATTCCAGATATAGAAGACTTTCAGATGAGATGTTGGAAAGTTGATTTCACAGTGGTTTAAGCCTCTGGGAATGTTGTGATGAAATGAATGTATTTTCGATGTGAGGATATTAATTTGGGCAGGGGAGTGGATGCAGAAGATGTACTATTATGAATGGAGTTGTGTCTCCATACAATGCACCTATAGAAGTGTGCACTGGCCCCCAGTGTTTTAGAATGTGACCTGATTTGGAGAGAGTCTCTACACAGTTCATCTGGTTAAAGTGAAGGTTGTGAGGGTTGACCTTACTCAACATGATTGGTCTCCTTATAAAAAGGTGACAATTCACATCCAGAACTATGAGATAAAAAATAAATAGTGTTTAAGTCAGCCAGTCTGTGGAATACTTTTGCAGACATGCTCTGCCCAGAGAGTAGAAATCTGACAGTCTGGCCACAGCGGCTTGCTGAGCTGCAGTGGGCTATGCCCAGCCCAAACTTCCCAGCAGCTTTGTTTACACTGTGAAGGTGAAACTGCCTACTCAAGCCTCAGCAATAGCGGACACCCCTCCACCCACCAAGCTTGAGCATCCCAGGTCGATATCAGGGTGCGGCTGTGCTGGCAGTGAGAATTTCAAGCCAGTGGATCTCAGTTTGCTGGACTTTGTGGGAGTAGAAGCCACTGAGCCGGAGCACTTGGCTCCCTGGCTTCAGCACCCCTTTCCAGGGGAGCAAATTGTTCTGTCTCACTGGCATTCTGGGCACCACTGGGGTATGGAAAACAGACAAACAAACAAAAACAAAAAACAAAACAAAACAAAAAAAACTCCTGCAGCTAGCTCGGTGTTTGCCCAAATGGCCGCCCAGTTTTCTGTTTGAAACCCAGGGCCCTGGTGGGGTAGGCACCAGGGAAAACTCCTGGTGTGTGGGTTGCGAAAACTGTGGGAAAAGCACGGTATCTGGGCCAGAGTACACGGTTCTTCAGGTTCAGTCCCTCACGGTTTCCCCTGGGTAGGGGAGAAAATTCCCAAACCCCTTGCACTTCCCGGGTGAGTCGATGCCCCACCCTGCTTCAACTTGTACTCCTTGGCCTGCACCCACTGTCCAACCAGTCCCAATGACATGAACAGGGCACCTCAGTTGCAAATGCAGAAATCATGGCCTTCTGGGTCGGTTTTCCTGGGAGCTGCAGACTGCAGCTGTTCCTGTTCAGTCATCACGCCAGCAAATCAACACGTGAGTGTATCTTAAGTATTAACATATATTGAGTTGACTTTTTACTATCTAGCTCTTTAAAAATCCTTTGAAATTTCTTCTCATTAGACTTTACCCAGGGCAAACAACTGGTATTTCTGACTTTTGAGCTTTTGTTGTTTGCTGTGTTACTTGTAAAATAAAGTTACTTTTTCAGTTATGTTTATCCAAGATTGTGACTTAAGCAATGATGCAGGAGCTGTCTCCAAAGAGGGGGAAAGTAGTTTCACAAGATCCAGAACTGACCCAAACCACAGAGACAGCTCAAAGAGAAAAGGAAGTTTTGCTAGGCATTAACAGGACACAGCCCACATGTTTGTCTCATCAAATTTTCTAGGGTCTTAGATTCTCAGCTATCTACACACAATAACCACATAGGCTCATGTGCCCTTGTCACAGATGGAAAAAGACAGGAAATCAAAAGCAATCCAAGGAAGGGAATGAGATCAATATGAAATAGGTACTTCCCCAAAGTCGCACAAATTCTAAACCAAGAGGGGCTGGTTTCCTGTCCAGGAATGTAAACCATGGCATCGAGATGAAAGCACAGAATTTGAATTCAAAGGCCGCAAGGTGGAGTGGCCTTTGTTGTTATTCTCACAGGGGCAGTTTGAGCAGACACAGGCGTTTAACTTTCTTTAGGTTGGACTTTTCACTCTCTTTTTGTCAAGCAAAGTTTTAAGGATAGTGGTCATACCATTACGTGTCTTTTTATATACTTTACCTTTCTATCAACTGGTTAGAATAAGAAATCTCTAAAATCCCTTTAATAAAATTGAGGCTAATTTAAAGGATCGATCTTTTGGCCATTGACAAATAGGATTCTTAATAGCATACTTAATTTCAATAGTGACTGGATGCAGTAGCCTCTTAAGAGAAGACGTAATCCCGAAGATTCCCCATTTTCAGAGATAGCCTATGATAGCAGATGACTCCTGAGATGGCGGTTTGCCAGGACTCGCTAGCTAGACCAGCAGTCCCCAACCTTTCTGGCACCAGGGATCGGTTTCATGGAAGACGATTTTTCCACGGACTTTGGGGCATTTGGGGGATGGTTTTGGGATAATTCAAGGGCATTACATTTATTGTGCACTTTATTACTGTTATTACATGGTAATATATAATGAAATAATTACACAACTCATCATAATGTAGAACCGGTGGGAGGCCTCAGCTTGTTTTACTACAACTAGATGTTCTCACCTGGGGGTGATGGGAGAGGGTGACATATCTTCAGGCATTAGATTCCCACAAGGAGTGTGCAACCCAACCTAAGATCCCTCGTATGTACAGTTCACCATAGGTTTCACACTTCTATGAGATTCTAACGCTGGTGATCTGACAGAAGGTAGAACTCAGGCGGTAATTCCAGCAGTGGTGGGTGGCTGTAAATACAGATGAAGCTTCCCTTGCTCGCTTATGCTCACCTCCTGCTGTATGGTCCGGTTCCTAACAGACCAAGGCCCTGTACCATTCCCAGGATTATGGATTGGTGATCCCTGCCATAGGCAATAAAGTTTGAGATGACAAAACCCCTTCTGGAGGGAACTTCTTGTGACAAACCCTGCTGAGAGCTTGGCACATTCAGAACAAAACAAAGTATCTCCGGTTCCCAGAGAAGAGATTTCCTACACCAGACGCCTGCTGTGACTCAAAAATCACTTCCCCTGCATGGTGGAGAGCAAGAGAGAGTGTTTCCTCTTGCTCACAAATCAAGCTCTCAAGAACACAGATCAAGACGAGAGGGAATTTTCTCCCTGTAACCCTCTCTATGAACAACACAGAAAGACAAACGCAAAGGAATACACCATTTCTGACAGGAAAGAGATCAAACAATATGAATATTCATATCACAAAGTGGTGTAAAAGTATACCAGGGTCAGTATATCCAGGCTTGTCACGCAAAGATTTTTTTCTCCCAGGCATGAAACCTTGTAGAGAAGAGAAGCAGAGGGATTTGTTTTCTGCCATCTGCCCGACTGGGTTGCACCAAGAGAGAACCTGGGAGTCCGACTGGTAAGAAATTCTCACCCTTTGTCAGCTTGTCAGGTTCCTGCATTCCCTTAACTGCAGGTTCCAGAAAAGCGGACTGGCTTTGGTGACCCTGATTGCTATGCCAAACTGTGTGAAGATTTGCTGAGAAATCCACTGGTGAAAGGCAGATTCACAGGAGAAAAGGAATATAAATTTAATGTTTATACACGGCAGCCTTTGGAATAAGGGCAGAAAGATACAGAGGAAATTGCCGATTTGTATGCTCAGGTTCAACAAAGTATGGGCAGCCCTGTGGAAATACGATGGGACAAAAAGGCTATGATCTAATGCCAACAGGCTAAGTGGGGAAACCTGTCAGGGCCTGTCTGTCTAGACTGCGCTTGGCCTCTCTGAGCACATGTTTCTTTCTCCTGGGTATAGGGCAGGACCGTCTCTGTAATGGCCATCTTATGACCTACAGTCAAACAAGGTAGGGCAGTTCATCTCCATATGGCCAGTTTTACATTAAAAAAAAAAAAAGGTGGAAAAAAATTTGAACACCACTTTTAGGTTTTGTGACTATCTTTAGAAAAAGGGCCTCTGGTTTCTAGGAGACACCTTGGGGAAGAGGGTTTCTGGTCTGTAAAGTATGCACCAGGAACAGAATGGGACTGAGAGACAGGAGGACTGAGAAGCTCACAGAAAATCTGTTACATCTGAGACTACTTCTGAGGCCTTCATTTTGGGGTATTGTGCTCCGAGCTCCAACACTAGAAATCAGCTGCATGTGCAAGGTAATCACTTACAGTTTCCACTTTCCTCAAAAATACTAAGAACACAATACAGGCCAATTCTTGGCCACTGTAAATCCAGGATCTCCTTTTCTTAAGCTTCCAATACATCTTCTGAGTTTCTGTCTGATAACTCGCCACAAGCACCTTTAACACTCATAATTCTAGCAATATATCGGTGATCATCATATATGTATTCTCTAAGTCAGAGATCCTTTCTCTACAGCAAATAATTCTTTCTAAACCCTCATTTGAATTGCATTTGGCCTCCATATTTCCCCAGGCTGTCTCCTTATGACACTCTAGGCTTATTGTGTAATGCATGCCAAAACGTTTCCAGCCTCAATCCTTAACCTAGTTCCAAAACCGCTTCCGCTTTTTCAGACGTGGGTTATTGAATAGCCCCACTGCATGGCAATGGAGTCCCTATTAGTTTTGTCTGTTATCCTGTCAATGTACTGCACACCTGGTGGCTTAAACAGCAGGAATTTATTGTTCACAGTTATGGAAGATGGAAGTCCAAATGAAAGTGTAAGCTGGGTTGGTTCTTTTTGAGTAGAAAGAGGGAAAGATCTCTTCCAAGGATCTCTTCTTAGCTTGTAGATGGCCCACTTCTCCCTATGGCACTTCACATTTTCTTGCCTGTACACATGTCTCCGTGTCTGAATTTCCCCTTTTCATAGGCACAATGCATGCTAGACATTTTGGGGTAGAGCCCACCCTAATGAATGTAATTTAACTTGAGTACCCCAGTAAAGAAACAATCTTTAAGTAGAGTAGAGATGAGAGGTTAGGAGTCCAATTCATGTATTTGGTGGGGCAGGGGCAACAGGGGACACACAGAACCCATAGGACACAAGAATCCTGAATTGTAGGTGTGAATATTTCCTGCCTCTTCCAGTATGTTAAGAGAACACTGGTGACTGATGAAGGGAAATAAGGTGATCCTTCCCCATGTTTTTTCAAGTCTACTTGAATGTTGAGTAATTTTATTATATATATTGTATTTTTGCATACATCATGAGTGTGAAGATTTAGCATAAAGAGCCACCTGAGAAGAATCACTACTTATTTTTATTCTGGGGAATTAAACAAGCATCATGAAAAGACTTGGAAAAACATTTTTTTTCCCAAGCAGATCAGGAGAAACTACCACAATTCAACTGCAATTCAATCCTGCTCGGTGGTGCCTTGAGTTTGTCTAAAACTTTTGGAAGCCAAAGGATCTCTGCGGACATGTGCACACTTTCCAAAGCAGATCTCTGCACATCAGAGTGAAAAAAAAAAAAACATAATTTCTCTACAAATGACTTAATTTCTATCATGCTCATTTCTGCTGCTTCAAAATGCCAGTGTTTGTCCATACAACATTAAAAAATGCATCAGAAGCGGGCTGTAGACTTGAAGCCTGAAAGCTCAAGGCTGACTGACACTAATGAAATTTAGGAAGGAGATGGGGTAAATGGGGTTTGATGCTGAAGATCCAAGGGGAAGTAAGGACATCTGATTTTTCACTTCAGTGGGTGCAGGAGGAAAATGGACACCTAGGGAGCCTTCATGATCTGATGGTGAGGTTTACGGAAAAGGCAACCTATAAGGAAACGGCTTTACTGCTTCTGACAACAGTCAACCTAGAAAACAGATGTATTAATACGACAAACGTAACCCACCAGGTTGTTTTTCACAACAGGACCCATATTATGGAAGTCATTTAAATATCTAGGGCCCGGCATAGTGCCTGTAATGCTACCACTTTAGGAGTCCAAGGAGGGTGAATAAATTGAGTTTAGGAGTTCAAGATCAGCCCGGGGAAAATGGAGAAACCCGTCTCTACTAAAATTTAAAAAATACACACATACACACACACACATTAGCCAGGTGCAGTGACACATGACTGTAGTCTCAGCTTCTTATGGGGCTGAGGTAGGAGAATCGCTTGAACCCAGGATGTCCAGGCTACAGTGAGGTGAGATGACGCCATTGCACTCCAGCCCTGGTGACAAAGTAAGACCCTATCACAAGAAAATAAAAATAAAAAAAAATAAATATATATATCATAAAAACATATATAACACACACATATATATGACATATACAAAGAACAAATAAATATCTTAGTATCACCCATCCACAAAATGTATTTGTTTTTGATGACATAAGTAAATCACACAGTTCAAGAAGCAACACCTCTCCAAGCTCCCTAGAAACTGAAGTTATTACTCCAACTATTTCTAATGTATGTGATTCTGTCTGTTCTTTTCCAGGTTATATTGTTTTATTTCTGGAAATGCCCACCTTCAAGACTTGGAACTAACGCATCGTTGGGAGGATGGAAACGTCCAATCAGAGGAGTCCAAGCCCCACTCTCCACTGGCTCAGTCCATGAAGGCCTTGTGGCTCCTGGACCATGGCCATTGGCCCACAGGGCTTGTTCAAACAGCTTGGGATAAGGTCGCTCCTACAGTTCTCACTCCCTAAATTCCTCCGGTGGCCTGAAACCTGTCCTCTCTAGGACGCAGACATGTGTGCTGTCGTAGGCTCCATAGAGAGGGATGGATTGTCATTGGAGTGTCAGATTCTGGAGAGTCCTGAAAGAAAAGGTTGATGAGGGAATTTGGAACACTCAGGGGGCCCAAATCTGGAGGATCAGATATTGAGACCAGGTTCTAGTCAAGTGCCTATTAAGAAGTACTGACTCCCCATATTCTCCTTACTGTTACTCTGCATGTCTGTTTATGTTTGGCCAGGGCTCCAGAAGGGAGAAAGTGTGTCTATAATGGTTAGAAACTTCATGTCACTTAAGGGCAATCACTAAGGCATGGAGAAGGAGGATCCATCAAATGGGAGATGTCACCCTGATAGTGATAGGTCCAATGGAAAACCATTCGAGAGCCTACCACTTTGACCCAGAGAGTAAAGGACCTCTTCTTATGCACATGCCTTGTGTGTGCCACCTAGCAGCATCTCAAGAAGTGTGTCCTGAATAGGCTGCACCTCAGAAATGCTGCTCATTCCTGAATGCTCCTCCTATTGGCCCATTGGTCACATCTGTTTGCCCCTCCCTCTGGGCTCCTGACAGGCCCTTGATGGCTTTGACACATGGAGAATGATGGACGTTAGCCTGTCCCACAGGTAACCTTTCAGAGGACTAGTGCCTCACCTGGCTGTCTGAGAGCTCTGAGCTGCTAACTAAGAAGTCGTCCTTTCCTGCTGGAGATACCACAGTGATATGCTCTGAGGGGCCTTGGAGAGGTGCAGAGGCCCAGCTGAGCTCAGCCCTCCAGTCAGCCCCTCCAAGGTACCAGGCATGCCGGTACAAGGTGTCTGGGACCTTCCCTAATGACCTTAGGTGTCGGGTGAATAAATAGCACTGACTGAGGCTCTTCTGGCTTCTACTTGTTAGGGCCACTTAAGCACAGTGGAGCCTGTCTCCTCATTGCATCATAGGTCCCATGGGTGATCCTGTGGCCTGGATCTCTCTCAAGGATCTGTGGCAGTGAAATGCCCACCGTGGAATCCCAAGGGATTCAACATCCTCTATGCGAACAAAGCTTTTCCAAGGAGGCTTGCTTGACCCAGGCTTGTTCTACAGTTCACCTTGAGGATGGCCAGTGGGTGGGTCATCTGTTACTATTTTGGAGGATCCTGGAGCCACTGTGGAATTCCCTGGGACAACTGCCTTGAGGTTTAGCTTGAACCATCCCCTCTCCACTTCTCCCCCTGTCCTGGAGTGACTATATCTCCTTACCTGAGCTCGAGAACCCACTGAGTCCTATGTCTTTGTTGCCTACAGCTTTCTGTCAAGCAGGCCTACCTCTGCCGGGTAAAAGTCACAGGGCAGGCACTCCTATTCTGGGCTCTACGTCTGTCCCTCCTGCAAACCAACCATTCACAGGCATTCACTAGAAACTTAACCTAGCATAGGACTTGATGCCTGTCAGGGCCACTTCCACATTATGAGACCTTGGTAGCGGTTGACCCAATCTGTCTGATATAATTCAAAGAAGAATCAATGCCTGCACATCCTGAAAGACAGCTAGAAGGAAAAAGAGTGAGGACTACACTTATGTGCATTACATGCATAGCCAAGTGCCTGCCACATGGTACCCTAAAGTGCCCAATGAAAAATGGTTGCAATGGCGTTTATTGTAGTGCTGGATGCTGGAAGGTAAGGAAGGATGAGATGTGGCCCCCATCATCTGTGACATTCCAACTGAGGGGCAACTAGCACAGGCATGTTCCCCAATGACTATCAAGAGAAGACAGCATGTGATCAAGGCCACCATGCCTGCACGCTGCGGGTTCCGAGGGGAGGAAGAGGAAGAGGCAGGGAACTCACCACAGGCCTGCACCAGACACTACACTTAGCATGCTACATGGACTCTCTCTTTCCTTCCTCATCACAATCCATCCGTGGGGATGTTGCAAACAGTATGCCCATGTCACAGTTGGAGATCCTGAGACTCAAGGAGGGAGCAGTCACTCTAGGCTGGGAGGGTCAGGACATCTTCATAGGGGAGGCAGCATTTGAGCCAAGACCTGAAAAGTGAATAGGATTCAGATAGGGAGACAGTAGGCAGGGGCGAGGAGATGGTATTGGAAGCCAGGTTCCGTGGCAGTCAGGGGGAATAGTTTGCCACAAAGCCCCGAGTGGGTAGTGTACCAAGCCAGGAGCACTTTAAAGATGCTCCCCAGCAACTTTCCGTCAGGACTCACAGCAGCATTATCTCTACCGCTTCACTAACATGTGGCTCGGGGGTGGGGGTGGGGAGATCATCCTCTCTTATCTCACTGTCAGTCCTAAGCAAACAGATGAGGCCCAGGTAGCCAGGAGAGCATGTTCATAGAGCTGTCTGGCACTGGATCCCACCCCCACCACCTGCGATTTCCGGAGGGCGTGAATCTCGGAATTGGGACCAGGTACAGCCGACATTCATTGGTTGCTGACTATGTATCTGGCACCCCATCTGCATCATCACCCTGGATCTTCACAAGCACCTTCTAGACCCGTATTCCACAGAGGAGGAAACTGAGGCTCAGAGAGGTCAAGCCACTTGCCCAAGGCAGTATAGCCAGTAAGAGGCACAACTGGGATCTGAGCTCAGGTCTCCTCTGACCCCCAATCCCATGCCCTCAATGACTCTTGCTATCGAGTCAGGTCCCACTAGCTCATATGATTCCAGAGACCCAAACAGATGCTCTAATGGTGTTGTGTCTCTTTCCCATGTTAATGCAGCCTAGCCACACCTGTTGTCTCCAGGAAACAAAAGCACAGGAACGTCAAAGAGATCATGAAAAACATGCTATTAAAAGAAAATCACTTTCACTGCCCACCAATCTTTGTGTTCCAAACCCCACGGAATGTTTTTATTCTATCCCCAGATCTTTCCCCAGAAGAGTGGCCACACATAGAGGTTTTGCCTATCATCCCAACCCAATGATTCCTAGTGTCCCATTCACTCCAAATGCTGCCCCCACATTTATTAGACAAGAAATTATGTGCTCACCTTACCTATGAAAAGGCAAAGAAGCCTCACACATCAGGTCTTTGGCAACCCTGACACACGATGCTGAGTGAGGATCCACAGCTCTCCCAAGAGACAGCGGGCGCCTGGAGGAAGAAATAAGGAATAAAGAGATGGGGAATATGATTTAGAGAAGATTCCTAGTACAACTCAGCTTGTTTGGAACTGGAGTGGTTGCAGAACAGGAGTGGAAGAATGCGTGGAACGCAGAGCTCGCCCTACTTGAGAGTGAGCAGGGTTGAGCACTTGCTCTGCCTCATACCAAAAGGGGAAATTCAGACACAGACACATGCGTACAGGGAAGAAAATGTGAAGTGGCATGGGGAGAAGTGGGCCATTTACAAACCAAGGAAAGATCCCTGGAAGAGATTCTTCCCTCTTACTACTAAGAAGGAACCAACCCAGCTGGCGCTTTGATTTGGACTTCCAGCCTGCATAAATGTAAACCATAAACTTCTGCTGTTTATGCCGCCATGTTTGTGGTACTTTTCAGAATATCCCTATCAAACTACTAGAGATTCTGTGACCAAGCAGTGGGATGATGTGATAAGGAACATCTGGAAGATTGGAAGAGGTTTTGGAACTAGGTAATGCATACAGGCTGGAAGCGTTTTGACATGCATGACACAAGAAGCCTAGAGTGTCTTTAGGAAACACCGGGGGGAAATATGAACACCAAATGCAATTGAAACGAGGGTTAAAAAAGAATTCTTTGCTGTAGAGAAAGGATCTCTGACTTAGAGAATACATATATCATGATCACAGAAATGTTGCTAGCACTATGTGTATTAAAGGTGCTTGTGGTGTGTTTTCAGATGGAGACTAGGAAGAGGTTATTGGAAGCATGAGGAAAGGCGATCCTAGTTTTATAGTGGCAAAGGTTTGGGCTGTATTGTGTTCTGAGTGTCTCTGAGGAAAGTAGAAATTGTAGGTGATGAACTTGCCCATGTAGCTGATTTCTAGCATTGGAGCTCAGGGCCCAGTATCCCAAAATGAGGGCTTCAGAAGTAGTTTCAGGTGAAGAAGATTTTCTCTGACATTCTTGGTCCTCCTGTCTCTCAGTCCCATTCAGCCCCAGGGGCTAAACATAGAGACCAGAATCCCTCTTCCCAAAGGTAGGTCCTTGAAACCAGAAGCTCTTTTTTCTAAAGATAGTCACAAAACCTAGAGACGGTATTGTAATGTTTTCCACATTTTTATTATTATTATTATTATACTTTAAGTTCTAGGGTACATGTGCATAACGTGCAGGTTTGTTACATATGTATACTTGTGCCATGTTGCTGTGCTGCACATTTTCATGTAAAAACTGTCCATGAAGAAATGATCTAACCTATCTTGTTTGAATGGAAGTCACAAGACCCCCATTCCAGAGGGTGTCCTGCCCCAAATCCAGGAGGAAGAACTGTGTGCTCAGATAGGCCAAGCAGAGTCTAGATGGACAGGCCTTGCCGGGTTTCCCCGACTCCGTCTATTAGCATTAGATCATAGCCTTTTTGTCCCATCATATTTCTACACAACTGTCCGTACTCCTTTGAGCCCAGGCATAAAAATAGATTGTTTCCCATGTATCTTTGGCTATTAACACTAAAGGCTCCTAGGGATACACTTCGAATAAGCTGGTATGCCTTATGTCCTATGGATCTGCCTTTTGTGACTTGAGTTTTCAGCAAAACTTAGGAGGACCAGGGGGAGTCTTGGCCAACACACTGACACACTGAGAAAAGTATTTAGTATTTAATCTGGTTACTCCTAGACGCGTATAGTAAATGGGAGAGAAGAGAGAGAAATTAGCCAACGAAGCACTGAGGAGAAGGAAACCAGCACTGGATGATTCAGAAGGTACTCAAAGTGTGCTGATACCTGGTCCTGGAAACAGGTGCGAGGGTGTGCCTGGAAAATCATTAGCCTAAGAGGAGAGGCATGTGTCTCACGGATCCAATCAACCATCTCTGCAGAAGTTAGGAATTGAGATATGGGAGATATGGATATTCAAGGAAGATCTGTAGACAACTTCTTGTCTGATGGCCTGGACTCATGTGAATTCCATGGGAAGCCAACGATTTTTTGAGAATTTTATACCAGAAAAACGTTGCCAGACTGGACTGAATGGGGACAAAAATGGGATGAAATGAAAGGAGGCTGTTGGAGTTCCTGGATTGTACCTGCAAGAAAGGGACTGACTGAGGTACCCAGCTGTGACCATTTCTTCATTTTCAAGATGGGGAAGTAGGACTCCAAAGTTGGATCAGAGGTTGGCGTGGCCTTCACTTCCCCCAAGAACCAGGGGCACGTTACTAGGGGACTGGGACATCTGTCTCTTGGTCCCAGAAACGGAGGTCACCTCCTGAGTTCCAGGCATTGGTCTCACCTCCACGGCTTCAGAGGCATGGATGGGCTGTAGCAGCCCAGGCTGGGGGAAGAGCTCCCACCCCACTGCCCAGGGCTTAGGGTGTGAAGCTGTTACCCCACTGGGCCTGAAGGACAGACCATTGAGCCCAAGCAGAATCTTTTCCATCCTTAGAATGTAACAGAATTTGTTCCCACTAGGTTTCAAAAGTGCTTAGGGCCCATGTACTCCAGTAGTTTTTCAGATTTCCTGCTCTTCGTTTGATAAGCCCTATTCGGTACCAGTCCCACAATTGTCTTTCAGAAGCAGATAACTTGTCTAGCTTCACAGGTGCAGTGGCAGAGAAACTTCCCATCTCAGCATGAGTCATACCTGGAGACTCACCCATTCCAGATACAGAAGATTATCAGGTGAGATATTGGAGAACTGATATTGGAGTGAGTTAAGACTTTGGGGATGTTGTGATGGAATGAATGTATTTTCTATGTGAGGATGTTAATTTGTGCCATGCAGTGGATGCAGAAGATGTACTATTATGGATGGAGTTGTGTTTCCCTACAATTCACAGGAAGAAGTACCAGCCCCCAGTGTTTTAGAATGTGACCTTATTTGGAGAGAGTCTCTAGTCAGGTCATGTGGTTAAAGTGAAATTATGAGGATTGACCCTGCCCAACAGGGTTGCTCTCCTTACAAAAAGGTGACAATAGGTATCCAGAACTGTGAGATGAAAAATACACAATGTTTAAGTCAGACAGTCTCTGGAATATTTTTGCAGCGGCACTAGAAAACTAATAAAATACACCTCTATCAACAGCATTAAAAGCATACAACCCATCGTAGAACCAAAGAAACACACCCATCTAATCACAGGTTTCCCCTTCATCTCCCATTGAACATCCCTGGACAACTAACTCTTCCGAGTTCAGACCGGGAAACCTGATCACACATTGGGCTGTAGCTCCTCGGCTGCAGGTGACTCACTGGCTGACAGGGATCCAATGGAGCTTGCGCTGCTCCATCAGACAGCATTCCATCATCCCCAGGATGCATAGAGGCCAGGCATGAAGGTCTCCAAAAACAAAAGATTCTAGTCTGAAAAAGAGAAGAATCAGACAAATCTAAGCAAGTGGGATTCCATTTCTAGGGAACCTAGAATAGGTAATGTTCCTTAAAATTTTTCATCTCGTTTTCTCTGTACTGTCTTTGGGTCCCTGCTCATGTTTACAAAAGAACTCCATGGTACAGGGAGGGCTGATGAAAATATTGATTGGACTATGTTTGTCCTATTCATCCTATTTTCCATACATTGATGCTTCTTATTTGTTGTTTAAGCCATAAAGCTCTTTCCCTTACTTTGCGCTTTCAGTAAGCTACAGCTTGACATCACTATTGCTCACTAGGTTCCTCTTCTCAATCATCCCCTGAAATGCTGTAGCAGATGTGTGAGCTTCCTCTGCCAATCTTCACACCAAAGCAGCCTTTTTCTCTTTCTTCCTATAACTCACAGGCATCAATCCCCTTGAACTCTCACGCTTCACTCCCCACCGCCCAATCAGAGTTCATTGTCAACCCTGTTGTACTAATTCTCCTCGTTCATATCTGAATTTACAAATGGAAAACACACACTCCAGGGTAAAATATCTCAAGATATAGTTTCAGAAAAAGACACGTCAAATTACCCAGTAGACATGCAAGGATAACTTAGAAATTTATTTGTACATCCCATTTGACAGAAAGATTGGCGCTTTAAAGCAAAACAATTAGCATAATGAGAAATAAGTCACTCAGTGAGATGTGGTGCTTTGGACCAGGTACACAGCTCTGTTTCTGGATAGGAACAGGGTTCTGCCAAGTGTCTTTGGTTTTCAAAGTGTTGCTCCAGACATGTAGGATCACCTGGCGGCACCGTCCAGAACGATTTAGTTGTTGCTGTCTTCATGGGGGGTTTTCTTGGTCCACTTGTGCAGTGAGCATTTCTCTTCAACTACTTTCATAACACTTTTCTAATATTCTGAAAAAACAGAAAGTAGGAAATCCCGATGAGGGGACTTCTTGGCTCTACATCTTTTCTCTATGGATCCCAAGTGGAGCTCTGGAGGTGACCTGACCACATTGCCCAACTGCACTATTCAGGAAGCTCTGGCTACTATCCTGCCACACCCCCATTTCACTCTTGACCAAACTGTCCTCTGATAAAGGTAGAATAATCTGTGTGGCTACAGGTTGGGCCCTCTGGGGTGTGTATTTCCCACTTCTGATGGGCTCAAGAAAATTTTGATTTTTGTCATTTATCCAGCTTTCGTTTCATGGTTTGACTGAGAATGCCATCCTTTACTGCTTTCTACATATGAAGGAGACGGGCTGTTTACGAGATGTTTCAAAATTCACGGGAAACATTTGACAAAAATGACCACATATTGAGCTTCAAGGCACAACATAATAAATTCCTTTGGGTTGCAATCCCAGAGTATATTCTCTTGTACACATACTCAGGTGGCTGGAGATCCACTGAAAAGAAAAGCAATGGGAAAGTCACAGCTGCTCTGAAATTCAGCAATACACTTATAGGAAAAAGTGCTAAAAATACAAAGACTTGGGACCCAGATGAAAGCACTATGAAAGCTAACCGATATTAACATTAACATGAATATTAGTATGTAAATCTCTTGAGGAAATAATCGTTGTCTGACTTCTCCTAAAGGCTGACCATTCTCTGCATAACTTGATGCTAGGGGCAAGGAACATATACTACTCCTAGCTTTGGATTCATATCCTTAAATGACCATGATGACAAGCACTGAAAACAAAAATATCAGGAAAAGAATCACAACAGTGTCCCCCGAAAAACCAGACTGCATTTCAGTGCAAGGCTGTTGTGGGTTCAGCCTGGTTCCCTCCCCCCACATTGGGACAATGACTGTTGCTCATAGACTGCAAGTCACTCATTGGTTGCACCACTGAACACTAGGGCATGAGCCGTTTCCGTGGACACTCCCTAAGCCTACTGATACAAACCTGGAAGTAACGAAGGTTTCTGTTTAAAAAGAAACGAAAAGATTATCGTCATGGCAAAAAAAGAATGAACTGCAATAGTGATCTCAGAGTCAGGAAAGCTGGAAAATGAACAGATTCTTGAAAATTGTATTTAGCTGTATGTACACTTTAACTGGGCCTCATTTGCTTACTTACATGGATTCGCGATGGGAGAGGTGTTGAAAAGGTTTAGGAAGGTTACCTTGCTTCTTGTATCAGCCTATTCACTTTCTCTGTTGCTGTATGGCATATAGTGAAGTTCTGGAAAATTCCACCATCCAGTCACAAGAGAATGAGAGAGAAAAAGGTAAAGATCAGTGCAATAATAATATCACCATTAAGGTAACCTAGAAACACAACTAATAAAAACGACCATTTAGGAAACTGAGGAAATGAAACACTACCACGGAAACACCCACTACTTTTCCTTGGAGCAAACTGCACTACAGATATATTGGAGTTGACAATGTTTAGTATTGAGGGGAAAATGCTTGAAAAATCGCAGGATGCCACACACCACATGCCCCTCAAGTCGGAAGGGCACCACCCACCCCAACCTCCGGTGGGGTCCCCTCCTTGGCAAGGCACTGGTCTTTCGGGCCATATTGGGTGGCTCTGAAAAGACCCTTTGGGTTCCCGTGGTGCTCGGGTGCTCCTGAGGGAATGCACTTGCTCCTGGTGTACCTGAGGACAGCCTTCGTGCCTTCGGACTCTGCCAGTTTGCCCATCTCCCCCGGCAGCAGCAGGCGCACAGCGATCCGGGTCTCCCAGGCAGTGATGGTCTGGCGCTTGGTGGAGCGGGCCAGGCGACCAGCCTCGGTGGCGATGCGGTCCAGTATGTCATGGACCAAAGAATCCATGACACTCACGGCCTCCCGGGAAAGGCTGAGGCCCTGGTGAACCTGCTTCAGCACCCGGCGGAAATAGGTGGCGAAGCTGTCCCCGCGGCAGTTGGCGTGGCACCTGCAGGGCCCACGGCGCCCTCGCTTCCTCTGCTTGCTCTGCTTTTGGGCCATCGTGGAGTCGGCCTCTTTGGGCTCCTGGGTGATCAGCTGTTCCTCAGAGGTCGTCTCAGAGGAAGGTTCAGCCATGACGGATGCAGCGGCCATTACACCGCACGACCAGACAATAGCGGTTGTGGATCGGAGAAGCGGGGGCACTTGGGTACGCAGTATGGCGCCAAGTCTCGGGCCAGCTTCACTTCTGATTGGATGAAGTGTCACACAGGGAGTCTCTCAGCAAACCTACCTGCGTTGAAGGTGACTGGATGGTCCCGTTGCTTGGCATCTCGTCAACCAATCACAGTGCGCGTCTGCGGGCCTAAGCGCCCCTTGTGGCCTGGCTCGGAGAAAGTTACACAGACAGATGCCTCACAGGGCAAAAGCGCATCCACCCTTCTCAGCTGATCCATGTCACACCGTGAGCACTTTGAAGGGTGTCACTGAAAACTCCCAAAGTTTAGCAATTTCAGTTCATGATCCTTGAAGAGAGACAGACCTCCTGAACCCAAGTCCACTGTGCCAGAGGAATGACTGTGGCCACGTGTGGAACAATTCTCACTCATCTCAGAATCTACTGTTATCCTGGGCTAAGTCACCTGGCTTGAGCAGAAACTCCCTGACATGGCTACTGAGGGCTCCAGGGCATCAAAGGACCTAGCGGTCTGGCTCCTGGCTTCAGTTCTGATCAACATCTTCCGTGAATCAGGAGAATGAGAAATGGCCATACCCCAGCCTCCAAGCAGACAATAGAAACAGAAAGGTGCTTTTATTAAAAACATATGACAACACTGAACGTTGACCACGTTTTAAAAAGTTATAAAAAAAGGAAAACAAAACAACAACCACAAATCACAACTCAGAAGGCGGTAATGGCTAATAATTTTAAGAGATATTGGGTTAAAAATATCCTCTTAAATCTCCTAGGAAGCCCACGAGGGAGAGAAAGGGATTCCAAAACTGAAAATTATGTTCAAGTTAGAAAGATAGCTTTCAAGAGTCTCTGACAATATATGCAAAGACATTCCTTAAATGCATTTAACTAACATTAAGTTGCAGGAAATGAACAAGAAAATTCTTAAGAAATGCTAAAGAAATAAAGGTCATCAATGAACTGTCATTTCAAAGGCCAGGCTTTCAAGTGTATTTGATGTCATGTCTTTAACAAACAACTTATTCTACTCCTAATAACTCGGTTCATAATTAAGAAGGACAAAAAGGCTCATTTTTGTTATTAGATAACATCGTATATGATATGCTCCGTGACTGAACTCTAGTTAACCATTTCTGGACAGCCCCATTACAAATGATGATTTTATAAATCTACTTAAACGTTTAGCAAGCCAATCCTTCTCTTAGTTTGGTACAAGGCACAAGAGACCTGTCCACAACAATCTCTGTATTCATATCAGTAAGTCAGCATGACATTTTTCTTTAAAAAAAAAAAAAAAAAGGCAAACAAAAAACAGAGAAAGAGCCACATCGTTTTTCTTCACAATCTGCAAGGTTAAACATCCCAGGGAGGTTCTCACTGGTTCATTTCCAGGTCACCTCACCACACATTCAGCCATGGCTTGTGGTGGCTCAACGGCTAGAAAGCCTTTATTGCCTACGCCAGTAGTGACTATGGCATGAGCTGCTCTCATTAGGATGTTCCCATCATCTACGTGATGCAAAATTATAATATATACTCCTTATGTTGTTTCTTTAATTCTCTTTTATTTAATTTTAGAGACAACAATCTGTCGCCCAGGCTCGAGTGCATTGGTGCGATCTCAGCTCACTGCCACCTCCACCTCTACAGGGATACGCCACTATGCCCAGGTAATTTTTGTACTTTTAGTGGAGACAGGGTTTTATCATGTTGGCCACGCTGGCCTTGAACTCCTGGCCTAAAGTGATCCATCCACATCGGCCTCCCAAAGTGCTGGGATTATAGGCATCTGCCACTGCGCCCTGCCTGTTTCCTTAATTTTTAATATAGTCATAATCTTTATTGTATCAGGCTGTTTTCCATTTTATTTTAAGTTCAGGGGTACATGTCCAGAATGTACAGGTATTTTAGAGAGGTAAACGTGTGTCATGGGGCTCTGCTGTGCTGATTATTTCATCACCCAGGCATTAAGTCTGGTAACCATTAGTTATTTTTCCTGATCCTCTCCCTCCTCCCACTCTCCACCATCAGATAGGCCCCAATGTGTGTTGTTCTTCTCTATGTGTCCATGTGTTCTCATCATTTAGCTCCCACTTATAAGTGAGAACATGCACTATTTGGTTTTCTGCTTGTATTAGTCTGTTCTCAGGCTGCTATGAAGAAATAGGCGAGACTGGGTTATTTATAAAGGAACGAGATTTAATCGACTCACAGTTCCACAGGGCTGGGGAGGCCTCACAAAACTTACAATTATGGTGGATGGAAACGCAAACACATCCTTCTTCACGTGGTGGCAGGAAGGAGAAGTGCAGAGCGAAGGGAAGGGGAAAGCCCCTTCTAAAACCATCAGATCCTGTGAGAACTCACTTACTATCATGAGAACGGCATGAGGCAAAGTACCCCCATGATTCCATCATCTCCATCTGGTCCCACCCGTGACACGGGGAGAGCATGGGAATTATAATTCAAGGTGAGATTTCGGTGGGGGACACAGAGCCAAACCATATCACTGTTCTTGCAGTAGTTTGCTAAGGGTAATGACCTCCAGCTCAATCCAAGTCGCTGCAAATGACATGATGTTGTTCTGTTCTGTGGAGGCATAGGATTCCACAGTGTATATGTACCACAGTTTCCTTATCCAGCCTATCATTCATGGGCATTTGGGTTGATTTCATGTCCTTGCTATTGAGAACTGTGCTGCAATGAACATAAGCATGCACGCGTCTGTATAATAGAAGGATTTCTATTTCTTTGCCTATATGCCCAGTAATGGCATTGCTGGGTCGAATGGTATTTCAGACTGCAGGTCTTTCGAGAATTGCCACACTGTCTTCCACAATGGTTGAACTAATTTACACTTCCCCAAAGACAGTGTGTAAGCATCCCTTTCTCTCCACAAACTTGCCAGTATCTGTTATTTTTGGACTTCATCATAGTAGCCATTCTGACTGATGTGAGACGGTATCTCATTGTGGTTTTGATTTGCATTTCTCTAATATCAGTGATGCTGGCTTTTTTTATTTGCTTGTTGGCCCTGTGTAGGTCTTCCTTTGAGAAGTGTCTGTTCATATCCTTTGCCCATTTTTTAATGGGGTTGTTGGTTTATTTCTTGTAAATGTGGTTAAGTTCCTTACAGATGCTGGATATTAGACCTTTGTCAGCTGCATCATTTGCAAAAATGTTCTCCCATTTGGTAGGTTGTGTGTTTACTGTGATGAGAGTTTCTTTTGCTATGCAGAAGCTCCTTAGTTTAGTTAGATACCATTTGTCAATTTTTGCTTTTGTTGAAATTTCTTTTGGCATTTTAGTCATGAAATCTTTGCTGGTACTGGTGTCCATGTCCCAAATGGTGTAGCCTAAGTTGTCTTCCAGGGTTTTTACAGTTTTGGATTTTACTTTTAGGTTTTTAGTTTATCTCATGTTAATTTTTGTATACAGTGTAAGGAAGGGGGTCCAGGTTCAATCTTCAGCATATGACTGGTCAGCACCTCCAGCACTATTTATTGCATAGGGAATCCTCTCCACATTGCTTGCTTTTTTCAGGTTTGTCGAAGATCATATAGTTGTAGGTGTGCAGTCTTAATTTCTGGGTTCCTCTCAAAATAATAATATAATAATAACAATAGCAACAATAATTTCTGCGTTCTCTATTCTGTTCCACTGGTCTCTGTCTCTGTTCTTGTACCAGTACTGTAGCCCTGGAGTATAGTTTCAAGTCGGGTAGCATGATGCCTCCAGTTTTCTCCCTTTTGCTTAAGATTGCGTTGGTCTATTCGGGCTCTTTTGTTGGTTTCATGTGAATTTTAGGATCTTATTTCCAGTTCTGGGGAGAATTTCAATGGTAGTTTAATGGGAATAACATTGAATCTGTAAAGTGCTTTGGGAAGTATGGTCGTTTTTGTTTTTTTTTTTTAATTTATTTATTATTATTAAACTTCAAGTTGTAGGGTACATGTGCACAACGTGCAGGTTTGCTACATATGTATACTTGTGCCATGTTGGTGTGCTGCACCCATCAACTCGTCATTTACATCAGGTATAACTCCCAATGCAATCCCTCCCCCCTCCCCCCTCCCCATGATAGGCCCCGGTGTGTGATGTTCCCCTTCCCGAGTCCAAGTGATCTCATTGTTCAGTTCCCACCTACGAGTGAGAACATGCGGTGTTTGGTTTTCTGTTCTTGTGATAGTTTGCTAAGAATGATGGTTTCCAGCTGCATCCATGTCCCTACAAAGGACACAAACTCATCCTTTTTTATGGCTGCATAGTATTCCATGGTGTATATGTGCCACATTTTCTTAATCCAATCTGTCACTGATGGACATTTGGGTTGATTCGAAGGAAGTATGGTCGTTTTAACGATACTGATTCTTCCTATGCGTAAGCATGGATGTTTTTCCATTTGTTTGTGTCACTTCTGACTTCTTTGAGTAGTGGTTTGTAGTTCTCCTTGTAGAGGTCTTTCACTTTCTTGGTTAGCTGTCTTCCTGGGAATTTTATTCTTTTTGTGGCAAATGTGAATGGGAGTTCGTTCGTGATTTGGCTCTCAGGTTCATTGTTGTGGATGTACAAGAGTGCTGGTGATTTTTGCACATTAATTTTGTATCCTGAGGATTTGCTGAAGTTGTTTATTAGCTTGAGAAGGTTTTGGGCTGAAATGATGGGGCTTTCTAGATATAGGATCATGTCTGAAAACAGGGACATGATTTTTACTTCCTGTCTTCCTATTTGAATGCTCTTTATTCCTTTCTCTTGCCTGGTTGCCCAGGCTGGAACTCCCAAGACTATGTTGAATTGCAGTGGTGAGAGGGCATCCTTGTCTCGGGCCAGTTTCCCAGGGGAGTGCTTCCAGCTTTTGCCCACTCAGTATGATGTTGGCTGTGGGTTTGTCATAGATAACTCTTAGTATTTTGAGGTGTGTTACTTCAGTACATAGTTTATTGAGAGTTTTTAACATGAAGGGGTGTTAAATTTTATCAAAAGCCTTTTCTGCAGCTATGGAGATAAACATGTGGCTTTTCTCTTTAGTGCTGTTTATGTGATGAATCACAATGGTTGCTTTGAGTATGTTGAACCGACCTTGCGTCATGGGGGTCCCGGGGATGAAGCCCACGTGATCGTGGTGGATACACTTTTTGATGTGCTGCTAGATTTGATTTGCCAGTATTTTGTTGAGGATGTTTGCATCAATGTTCATCAAGGATATCATCCTGAAGGGTTTTCTTTTTCTGTTGTTGCATTTCTCTTGTGTCAGTTTTATACAATCATCGTTTTACTCCTCTTGCTCATCCACTCTATTACCTTTCCTTCTTGGCACCTCCAATCATCTTCTTGTGATCATTTAACATCTCTTTAAATGAGATTCTTCAGAAATTTCTTTTAAAAAGTTTTTGTTGGTATCTACACTAAGAGTTTTCCATTTCTCTCAAATCTCATCATTTCTGACTTAGGTCCTGGAAGAAATGAACTCTGAAATAAAGTTTAGTGTGTGGGAAGCTTATTTAGGGTCAATAGCTGAGGAAGGGCCAGGAGGGAGGCAGGAGTGGGCATAGGGAGAAGTACATCTTGAGTATAAAGCCAATGGAATCCTACTCTGATCTCAGGGTGACATCTGAAGATAAAGGGGCCCATCAGTGTATTTGCCGTTGTGCCAAAATACCAGACCATTCAACTTCTCCTGGATCAGGCAGTGTATATGGGCAAGGTAACTAAGAGTAGCTACGGTAATACCGGAAAGGTCTAATGGCTCAGGACTGGCACCTGCTTGCATTCCCAACAACCAAAACAGTCAATCCATCCTTAAAGGGGACGCTGGCTCGTCCACACCTACCACAGCCTCGTTCTCTAATAATACTTTAGCTAGCAATGACATTCTGTGTTGACACATATCTCCTGTGATATTGACTTTTATTTATTGATATAAGGAGGTTGGCTGTCAAACTATTTGTTATTCCTTTATGGTCCTTGTAGCTGTCTTTTTTTCTTTTCTCAGCTATGGTGATTTCTGTTTTTACTTTTCTTAAGCTTTAGAAGGATGGGTACAGGTGTCCTCCTTAAAAGTAGGATATCATGTCTTCCTTCAATACTGTGAAATTACCAGCTATTTTCCCTTTGATTAGAATTCTTCCCAACTTGCCCAGTATTACTTATGAGATATACTTTTTGCTTTTTAGTCAAATCCTTAAGGTTTATCAGTTCTCCTCACCCCTTTCTCACGTGATATGTCCCTATGAAATTTTCACAATGACTTTACATCTGTCTTCTCTTTCTCCGATTCTCAGTCCAACTGGGCCTAATCTGCCATTTAACATTTCTTTAATTTTTCTGTTGTTGCCATTCAACTTTCATATTTTGGCAAAGCTCCATGACATAGACCTGGACAATGATTTTTTGGATAGGACCCTGAAAGCCCAGGCAACAAAAGTGAAAAGTAGACAAATGCGATGGTGTCAAATTAAAGATGTTTTTACAGAAAAATAATAAATAATAGAGCAAGGAGACAACCTGTTACACAACGTAATGCATACACGATCTAGTTAAATTTCTACCTTGCCTTAACTCTGCTTGTTTTTAGGAAACAGGATACCTGACATCAGAATTTCCTATTGTGACCAAGCCGGCTGGGGCTGATGGGATGCAACATGGCAGCTCAATTGATCTTAGAGGAACCTGGAACTTCATTATAATCTAATTCCCATATGAACTGACACATCCACCAGCACCATGACAGCTGACAGTCACCGTGACAATGACTGAAGGAAACCATGAATGGGGAATAAAGCAGGTGGCATTCTGTTTTCGAGAATTTCTGCACCTATCCAGACAAAAGACATGATTATTCCTCCCCTTGCTTTCAATGCCCAATCCCTTCATTAAAGATACCCTATATCTGTGACATTCCGCCTCTCCCGAGGTGAGAAGTTGATTTGTGAGCCAACCTCCTGCTTGTAAAGTCCATGGCCAGGGAATAAAGCCTGCACTGCCTGACACTCACTTGCAATTTCTCATATTGGCTTCACAACACCGAACAGGGAAAGATACCACCTTTCGGGGGACCCCTTTTGTTGGTAACAAGCCCACAGAACTCGAGCAAATACTGCTACTGTACATCTGATAAAAGGTTAATATCCAAAATATAGAAGGAATATGAACAATGCAATAGCAAGAAAGCAAATAATTCAATTTTAAAATCAGCAAAGGACCTCAATAGACAATTCTGAAAAGAAGCAGCTCAAACCGCCAGTGGTACATTAAAAATACTCAGTTCATCATGAAGACAATGCAATTTTTTTTTTTTTTTTTTTTTTGAGGGTGAGTTTCTCTCTGTTTCCCAGGCTAGAGTGCAGTGGCAGAATCTCCGCACACTGCAACCTCTGCCTCCCGGCTTGAAGCAATTCTGCCTCGGCCTACTGAGCAGCTGGGATTACATGTGCCCGCCACCATACCCGGCCAATTTTTGTATTTTCAGCAGAGACGGGGTTTCACCATCTTCACCAGGCTGCTCTTGAACTTCTGACCTGACAATCCATCCGAGTCTGCCTCCCAAAGTGCTGGTATTACAGGCGTGAGCCACTGCGCCTGGCCTGGCAATGCAAATTTAATCCACAGTGAGATGTCACCTCACACACCTGTTTGAATAGCTTTTACCAGAAAAGATGAAAGTCATAACAGTGTTGACGAGAATGGAGAGAAAAGGGCACTCTTGTACACGTTTGGTGGAAATGTGAAGTAGTGGAGGCATTACGGAAAACAGTGTGGAAATTCCTCAAAAAATGAAATTATACAATTGCAATATGGTCTGGAAATCCCACATACCTGCTCCGGGTCTATAGTCAAAGGGAATGAAATCAGTACCATGAAGAGACATCTGCACTCCCGTGTTCACAGCAGCATTATACACCACAGTGAAGATGCGGAAGCTGACTAAGAGTTCATCATTGGGTACATGAGTAATGGAAACGTAGTATGTAGGTACGACAGAATGCTCCTCAACCTTGACAAAAGCAACGTATGTCATTTGGCACACTGCGGATAGAGCCGGGGGACGTTCTGCTAAGTTATGAAATAAGCCAGGCACAGAAAGACAAATACCAAATGTCTAACTTATAGGTAGAATCTTAAAAAGCTGAATTCACAGAAGTGGAGAGTAGAATGACGGCTCCCCAGGGGCTGGGACGTGGGTGGGGAGGGGTGGGAGGAAGAAAATGGGGAGTTGCCGGTCAAAGGGGGACACGTTCTAGATACACAGGATGAATACGTTTTGAGATCTATTGCACAGCAGGATGGCTACAGTCAGTAGTAATGGATTGTGTAAATCAGGACAATCAAGAAAGTAAACTTCATGTGTCTCAGCGTAAAAATGATAGGTAAACGAGGGAATGGACATCAGCTTGGTGTAGTCTTACCACATTGAATACATATTTCAAAATATCACATTGTACCCCATAAATGCATACAGTTAAGATTTGTGCATTAAAAATAACATCAATAGAAATATAAAAAGATTGAGCATATCAAGTGTTGGCAGAGATGTTGAACAACTGGAATTCTCATGCATTGATAGTGCTCATGTAGAATGACACAGCCCTTCAGAAACTATTTGTCAGCTCCTTGGAAATTAAATGGGCACTTACTCTGTGACCTGGCAATCCAATTCCTGCTTATTGACTCAAGAGTAATGAAAGCGTATAAAAAGAAAACAAGGTGAAGAAGGGGCCGGCCTTCAAGCAACAGCGACGCAAGATGGCAGCCACCACGGGCTCGGGAGTTAAAGTCCCTCGCAATTTCCGACTGTTGGAAGACCTCGAAGAAGGCCAGAAAGGAGTAGGAGATGGCACAGTTAGCTGGGGTCTAGAAGATGACAAAGACATGACACTTACAAGATGGACAGGGATGATAATTGGGCCTCCAAGAACAATTTATGAAAACCGAATATACAGCCTTAAAATAGAATGTGGACCTAAATACCCAGAAGCACCCCCCTTTGTAAGATTTGTAACAAAAATTAATATGAATGGAGTAAATAGTTCTAATGGAGTGGTGGACCCAAGAGCCATATCAGTGCTAGCAAAATGGCAGAATTCATATAGCATCAAAGTTGTCCTGCAAGAGCTTTGGCGCCTAATGATGTCTAAAGAAAATACGAAACTCCCTCAGCTGCCCGAAGGACAGTGTTACAGCAATTAATCAAAAAGAAAAACCACAGGCCCTTCCCCTTCCCCCCCATTCGATTTAAGCAGTCTTCATTTTCCACAGTAGTAAATTTTCTAGATACGTCTTGTAGACCTCAAAGTACTGGAAAGGAAGCTCCCATTCAAAGGAAATTTATCTTAAGATACTGTAAATGATACTAATTTTTTGTCCATTTGAAATATATAAGTTGTGCTATAACAAAAAAAAAAAAAGAAAAGAAAACAAGACATTTGCAAATAAAAGCAATTCAGTGAGTGTAAAAACAAGAGGCAACCCTTTCTGTCAGACATCCCACTCTGTTGAAGTTTGTTTAGACAAAACACTTGTTCATGCAATTTCATTTGAATTCACGCTCTAATGGAGACTGAGTAAGGTGAAGCAAATAAATGATGTACTTCCTTATTGTTTGAGGTATTTCCTGTAAGATATGTTAACTTAAAGAAGCATTACTTTGACTAACTTCTGACAGACTGACAAACTCAAAGGCTAATACCATGTCAGGTGGACCAGGCACTGGAGTGACATTTGGGAGATCAACCTGGGTGCTGGTGTCAGATGTAACCCAGTAACTGTGGAACTCTGGGTAAGGAAGGCCCTTGATGTATTTGTGAAGGGATACCGAGTCCCTGGAAGGGACAGAATTCACTCTGCCGGTCCGAGGATTACAGCAAGCACAATAATTATGTACCTTATTCCTCATTAACACAAAATTCCTTCTAGTGCATGACAAAATACCTCAACAAGCATCTGGTCCACCAGATAGTCCTTGCCTAATGTCAATCCCCCAAAAGCATGTGTGGTTCACCAATGTCTCTGTATAGATCTTGGGAGCACAGTTAGTTAAATGATGGACATATTTCAGGATTTCAGAAGAATTATGGAAGCAGTAGCAGGCCCATGAGGTGCAGGACCGGTCTGTCACACACATCAGAGAGATGCTGCATGGCAGGGACTGGATTGAGGATGCGAGTGAAGAGGAGTCAAGGCCTTTTTGTGCTCCACTAATGCCCTATTCAGGTGCTAGCCCATTTGGCCTGTGACCACAGATGTTTGATGGCGGTCCTTTATAATAAGGTGAAAGAATAAATGCCACTCTTTCGAGCTACATCCTCCCCGCCACGCATTTATTCTCCACTTATCCAGGAGTGATGGCCACAATTAAAGAGGAGAAAGGCTGTGATGGGTCAAGAATGAGGACCAACCCCATTGTACCAGCCACTACACTGGGGTGGGATTTTTATCCTGCCACATAAATGTAGTGGGTTTTTGGTCAGGCCCATGTGCTTGGAGGTGAAAAAAACACACTATTACCTGAACATTCAAGTAGGTTGGGGACAAAATTGGGGATGGGAAAAGAGAGAATCATTTTTATCTCTCTATTTCCATTTGATTCCCTTTATTCTCTTATTGATGGTGTAGGCAGGAGACATTTCCATTCATACCTATTAATTCATGTCTTTCAACCACTAAGACTGTGACCAAACGATCAGAGAAAGAAGCTTGTCCAAAAATTAATTCAAGTTGCATTAAAGACTTAAATGGTAGACCTAAAACCATAAATCCCCTAGAAGAAAACCTGGGCACAACCGTTGAGGACATAGGCATGGCCAAGGACTTCATGAATACATCACAAAAGCAATGGCAACAAAAGCCAAAATAGACAAATGGGATCTAATTAAACTGAAGAGTTTCTGCACAGCAAAAGAAACCGCCATCAGAATGAACAGGGAGCCTATAGAATGGGAGGAAATTTGTGCAATCTACCCATCTGACAAAGGGCTAATATCCAGAATCTAAAAAGACCTTAAACAAATTTACAAGAAAAATTCAAACAACCCCATCAAAAATTGGGCAAAGTATATGAACAGACACTTCTCAAAAGAAGACATTTATACAGCCAACAGACACATGAAAAAATGCTCATCATCAGTGGCCATCAGAGAAATGCAAATCAAAACCACAATGAGATACCATTTCACACCAGTTAGAATGGCAATCATTAAAAAGTCAGGAAATAACAAGTGCTGGCAAGGATGTGGAGAAATAGGAACACTTTTATACTGTTGGTGGGAGTGTAAACTAGTTCAACCATTGTGGAAGACAGTGTGGCGATTCCTCAAGTATCTAGAACTTGAAATACTATTTGACCCAGCAATTCCATTACTGGGTATATACCCAAAGGATAATAAATCACACTACTATAAAGACACATGCACACGTATGTTTATTGCAGCACTATTCACAATAGCAAAGACTTGGAACCGAGTCTTGACAATGACAGACTGCATAAAGAAAATGTGGCACATATCCACCATGGAATACTATGCAGCCATAAAATGGATGTGTCCAGGTCCTTTGTTGGGACATGGATGAAGTTGGAAACCATCATAATCAGCAAACTACCGCAAGGACAGGAAACAAAAAGCGACATATTCTCACCAATCAGTGGGAATTGAACAATGAGAACACTTGGACACTGGGTGGGGAACGTCACATACTGGGGCCTGGCATGGGGTGTGGGGATGGGGGAGGGATAGTGTTAGGAGAAATACCTAATGTAAATGATGAGTTAATGGGTACAGCACACCAACATGGCACATGTAAACATATGTAACAAACCTGCATGTTGTGCACATGTACCCTAGACCTTAAAGTATAAAAATAAAAAAAGAAAGAAAAAAAAAAAAAAAAAAGAAGCTCCCAACAAGAGTGCAAACACAAATTTCCTCCTCAGTCTTCAAGCACAAACACCCAGAAAGACAGATTTTTTGGCTGGATCCCTAAGCACACGGGGAACCCATGGCTGTGGCTCAATAGCTGCATCCCTCCTGTGATTCAGGGTAGAGTGGGATTTCAGCTCCTCTCATTGGACGCTCCCATCTTCTCCATGATGTACAGTTGAAGATCATGAAGTTTTATTTTTATTTTTTAACAAAAGATTATAACTTGGAAAATAGTTGATGCAGATGAATCCAAATGAGTGGGAATAGTATCTTTGGCTGGGACATTTGGAAAGGGTATATGTTATTTAAAAAAAAAAAAAAAAAGATCTCGGTATTTCTATAATATGTTTGAATCCTCAGTCATGTATTTCAATGGGAATTCCTTGATACGGATCGTGTTGACAAAAGTTAATGAGGGTATCCTTGATCTGCTACTACTGTTTTCCTTGGTATGATGCTTATAATTTGTTAGTTACATGATGCACGCCAATTCCTTTAGTTCCTTCTTTCAGCAAAACACACCATTAGATCACCGATGCTCACTTATTGCCCTTTACCTGCTTTCAGCCACAGAGATGAATAATCAGATGTATTCATTTCCCATTCCAGTCTTCAGCATCAAGACCCATTTCTCCTCTCCCTTGCCTATAATTTGTCTATGTCAGTCACCCTTACACTCCCAGTCAGCATTCCACAGCTGGATTATGGTGGATTTTAAACATTACTTCACTAACGTTCCCGTATACTTTCTGAATTTACAAACACAACACACAAGAAGAAAGTCCTAATCATTCAATGTTTACATAAATGACTACTCATGAGACTAAGTGCTTAAGAACAGTATGCAAGTATTAACATTCTTTGGTGGAACATTTTCATGTCCTATGGAAAACTTCTGGCAAGTTCATGCAGCACCAATGAGCCTGATAGAAATAAAGTGATTGAGGGGAATGCAGTGTTTTTCAAACAACTCCACAGTTACTTTTTATCCCTGCAAAGGCAAACATCTCTGAAAAGAGGCTTCAGCTTCCATAATTTTGTGAGGGATGTGTAAGACCATCTCAAAGCACCACACAGGGACATTTATTGCAGCTAATTTTGTGATAGATTTTTTTCAGTCACTTTTGGAAGCAAACGTTTTTATTCTTTTTGGAATACTTTTATGAGATTTTCTTAAAATTCAAAATAAGTACTAATCCTGATAAGGTGGGTCAGTGGCCCTAAATCCTTAGTTTATCTATTTGCAGGTGAGCTGTGGAGGTATTATGGCCCAGCACAGTTAGTCAGCATTGGGCCTAAAATGAAAAACAGATTACTCCATGGCCTCCTTGATCAGCCATCGTTCCCCTCTTTCCACCTGCACTGTTCACGGAAGCTCTCTGGAGCATCTTGCATTGCCCACATTCTTTCTCTTGAGCACTTGCGGTTCTGCCACAGGTGAAATCCTCTGTGGTTGGTCTCTCCTGCCAGGGTTTTATCACGTTATTATGAGCTGCAGAAGGATTTGGTTTTGTAGATTATCCAGGGTTCGTTTTATCATTTGCTTGACTTGACATCCTAATCGGGTGTCGGCATCCTACTCCAAAGGGGAATTTACAACTTATTTTGAAAGTACTAATAACAACAATACAATAGACAAATACGGGACTTTAAAGCAACGTACCATACATTTCCAAGGATTGAAATCCCACAGTATGTATTCTCTCCACAGAAGTGAGTGCTAGATATACATAATACTTTTTAAAAAGTAACTGGAAAGTCACAACTGTTTTGAACCTCAGCAATATAGATATAGAAAAACAAACACACACCCATTGGGCCAAGAAGACAACACAATGTAAATTATTTTGTATTAACGTTCACATTAATATTAACATTGACATCCCAGGAGGAGAAAGGAGGGATCTTCTTAGATTTCTTACTGCCTCATCATCTTTTTCGTAGTCATTGCAAGGAGCAAGAGACATGCCCCACTACCAGCTACAGATTCATATCTCTAAATCACCACATTTGAAAGCAAGTGAGCAAAGAGTCACAGAGCAAGCAAAAATCATTCTCTGTCCCTCTTCCATGTAATAGGGCAACACCAATGAACGTACATACTGTTTCAGTCCCAGTCATCTTCCATGCTTGTGCTCGTGGGCTGCAGGTTCCTCTGTGGTGAAATGAGTGGAGACTGGGGCTTAGCATTCTCCTTGGACACACCCATCATCCAAAGATGCACAACTGCAACTGATAGAAGTTTGTGTTTTTAAAAACAGGAGTTTATGGACAAGAAAGGAAAAGAATTGGATAAATCTGAAGCAATCAGAACAGTAATTTCATTGCTCAAGATCTTGGAATAGTGAGATGCTTCCTAAAAATTCTACTTGGCTATCTCGTGTACTCTCTTTGCATCCTAATTTGTGTGTTGAAAAGAATTATGTATATGAGACATGTTCGAAAAACAGGATTAAATAGGTAAGATGTTTATATCAAGAATGTCATTTTATATGTTGCCAAATCAAACATAATGGACATATGGACTATTCCACCAAATTCTCTGGGGAGAATAAGAGTGAAAATATTAAGGGACTTAGCTACAAAAATAACGTTGATCTGACTAATCCTTATAAACGGAGGCCTGGGAATCGAACTGACAGAAATGACTATGTAGTGAAGTGATTACCTGCAAAATTATCAAATGAAATCAATTATTTCCCATGGAACAAACTGCACCACATATATAGATTGAAGCAGAGTTGACAATGTGTAGTTCTCAGAGGAAGAATGCATGAAAAATCGGTGGGATGCCACAGGTCATGTGCCCCTTAAATCGCAAGGATGCCACCATTGCACACGTGATGCATAATTATAATATGTTGTTCTTTCTTGTTTCATTGATTGTTCAATGTCTTCATAGTCTTCACTGTATCCGTTTCATAAGTCATTGTTTTTCATTAACCCCTATTTGTCAGTGTATTGCATTATTATGCCCTGTTGGCATCTCCAATCGTGCTCTTTTGGTCACTTTACATCTCTTTAAATGACATTCTTTGGAAATTTCTTTAACAAGATTTCTGGTGGTGTCAACACTAAGAGTTTTCAATTTCTCTCCCTGTGTTCCCTGTATCATTGTTTCTGGGTTAGGTTCTGCAGGAAGCTGACACCGTGACGGAGTTTAGTGTGCAGGACACTTATCCCGGATCAGCAGCTGAGGAACGGACAGGAAGGAGGCAGGAGTGGGCAGAGAAAGAAGTTCATGCTTTCTTCAGGCCAAACAAAATCCTCTTGGGATACCTACAGAAGCTCTGAAGATAAAATGGCTCATCAGAGTTATTCAGCGTTGGGAATAGTTAGCTAGATATTTTTACCCCTTCCTGGATTTGTCCTTGCATGTGGTCCACCTTGGGAAGGGCATGAGCTAGAGCAAGGCAGCTCAGGTAATGTCCTCAGGGACAAGTGGCTGTTGACTGGCACCTGCCTGCACTCCCAGCCTCACAAACATCAAATCCATCAAAGCCATGCAGTGACTATAAAAGGCCCTCCCACTGGTGGTCAACCATCATTGTCTGTTCCTCACATCCACTGGCAGTTGCATTCGAGATAACTGAGCCTTCCTCTGAGACGACCTCTGACGAAGGTCTGAGCACGAAGGAGCCGAAAGCGGTCGAAGCCACTGTGGCCCACAAGCAGAAGAAGAAGACAAGCAGCTGATATTTCTGGGTTTTGACCTTTTCTTCTTTGTTTTGTTTTCTGTAAAGGTACCTTTTCAGTTAGGTTTCACCAAGATTATGACATAACCAAGGATGCATGAAGTGTCTCCAAAGACATGGAAAGTAGATTTCACAAGGTTCAGAATTGCCCCAAACCCCAGAGACAGCTTAAAGAGAAAAGAAAGTTTTGCTAGCCTTTCACAGGATACAACCCATATATTTATCCTACCAGTTTTTCTAGGGTCTTAGACTCTCAGCTATCTTCACAAGAAGGCCAAAGGGTTTCATGTGCCCGCATCGCAGGTGAAGGAAGACAGGAAATCAAAAACACTCCAAGGAAGGGAAAAGGGTCAATAAGAAATAGATGGCCCCCAAAAGTCACACCAATATCCAACCAAGAGGGCCTGGTTTCCTGACTAGCAATGCAACCCACGGCGTTGAGGTGAAAGTGCAAAATTTGAACTTGAAGGGCACAAGGTGGAGTGGCCGTTGTTTTTATTCCCACATGAGGCAGGTTGAGCAGACACAGGAAGTTATCTTTGTTTTGGTCAGATTTTTGCTCTTCACTTTTGTCAAGCCAAGTTTTAAGGCTAGCTGTCACACCAGAATGTGTCTTTTTATATATTTAACCTTTTTATCAATCAGTTAGAATGAGAAATCTCTAAAATCTTTTTAATATAATTTAGCAGGTTAATTTAGAGGATCAATGTATTGGTCATTGACAATTAGAATTCTCAATAGTGTACTGAAGTTCAACAGCAACTGGATGCCATACCCTGTTCAGAGAAGAAGTAATCCCAAAGATTGCCCCTATTCCCAGACATAGCCGAAGATAAGAAATGATTCATGGGATTGAGTTTGCCAGCATGTGCTAGCTAGACCAGTGGTCCCCAACCTTTCTGGCACCAGTGACCTGTTTCAGGGAAGACCATTTTTCCACAGAACGGCATTGAGGGGATGGTTTTGGGATGACTCAAGTTCATTACACTTGTTGTGCACTTTATTTCTATTATTATTATATTGTAATGTGTAATGACATAATCTTATGACTCACCATAATGTAGAATCAGTGGGAGCCCTGAGCCTGTTTTCCTGCAACTAGATGGTCCCATATGGGGGTAATGAGGACAGTGATAGATCATCATTCATTAGATTCCCATAGGGAGTATGCAACCTAAGATCCCTCTATCTCCAATGTATCTATTAGACTCCTGACTCTTCATCTCTCTCCTCCTTGAAGATAGGACCTTTACTGGAGTACTCAAGTTAAATTACATTCATTAGGGTGCACTCTATCCAAAATGACTAGTATGCATTTTGCATACCAAAAGGGGAAAATCAGACGCAGAGACATGTGTTCAGGGAATAAAATGTGAAGTGACATGGGGAGAACTGGGCCATCTACAAGTTAAAGAAATATCCCTGGAAGAGATCCTTCCCTCTTACTACTCAGAAGGAACCAACCCAGCCGACGCTTTGATTTGGACTTCCAGCCTGCCTAAATGTAAACAATAAATTTTTGCTGTTTATGCTGCCATGTTTGTGGTACTTTGTCAGAATAGCCCTAGCAAACTACTGGAGATACTGTTGACAAGCAGTGGCATGACATGATAAGGAACATCTGGAAGATTAGAAGGGGCCTTAGAACTAGGTAATGCACACAGGCTGGAAGTGTTTTGATATGCATGACACAAGAAGCCTAGAGTGCCTTTAGGAAATGGCAGGGGGAAATATGAACACCAAATGCAATTGAAATGAGGGTTAAGAAAGAATTCTTTGATGTAGAGAAAGGATATCTGACTTAGAGAGTACATATATCCTGATCACCGAAATGTTCTTAGAACTATGTGTGTTAAAGGAGCTTGTGGTGTGTTTTCAGATGGAGACTAGGAAGAGATTATTGGAAACCTGAGGAAAGGTGATCCTAATTTTACAGTGGCAAAGGCTTGGGCTGTATTGTGTTCTTAGTGTCTTTGAGGAAAGCAGAAATTGTAAGTGATGAACTTGCACATGCAGCTGATGTCTAGTGTTGTAGCTCAGGGCACAATACCCCAAAATGAGGGCTTCAGAAGTAGTCTCGGATGAAAAAGATTTTCTCTGACGCTCTTGGTCCTCCTGTCTCTTAGTCCCATTCAGCCCCGGGGGTTAAACACAGAGACCAGAATCCCTCTTCCTGAAGGTGGATCCTAGAAACCAGAAGTTCTTTTTTCTAAATATAGTCACAAAACCTAGACATGGTATCGTAATATTTTCCATATTTTCATGTAAAACATCTCCATGAAGAAATGATCTAACCTTTCTTGTTTGAATGGAAGCCACAAGACCCCTATTCCAGAGAGGGTCCTGCCCTGTATCCGGGAGGAAGGACTCTGTGCTCAGATAGGCCAAGCAGAGTCTAGACGCACAGGCCTTGCTGAGTTTCCCTCACTGAGTCTATTAGCAATAGATCATAGCCTTTTTGTCCCATCATATTTCTACACAGCTGTCTATACTTTCAGCCAAGGCATAAAAATAGATAATTTCCCATGTATCTTTGGCTATTAATACTAAAGGCTCCCGGGAATACACGTTAAATAAGTTGGTATGCCTCATGTTCTATGGATCTGCGTTTTGTGACTTGAGTTTTCAGCGAAACTTAAGAGGACCGGAGAAACCTTGGCCACTACACTGGCAAACTGAGAAAAGTATTTAGGATTTAATCTTGTTTCTCCTAGATCCATACAGTAGATGGGAGATAAGAGAGAAGAATTAGCCAAGGAAGCACTGAGGAAAAGGAAGCCAGCATTGGATGATTCAGAAGGTACTCAAAGTATGCAGATACCTTGCTCTGGAAACAGGTGCAAGGGTGCACCCGGAAAACCATTAGCCTAAGAGGTGAGGCATGTGGCTCACAGATCAAATCAATCACCTCTACAGAAGTTAGGAATTGAGATATGGGAGATATGGGTATTCAAGAAAGATCTGTAGACAACTTCTTGTCTGATGGCCTGGACTCATGTGAATTCCATGGGAAGCCAACAATTTTTTGAGAGTTTTATACCAGAAAAACCAGTTGCCAGACTGGACTGAACGGGACAAAGATGGGACGAAATGAAAGGAGGCTGTTAGAGTTCCTAGAGTGTACCGGCAAGAAAGGGACTGACTGAGGTACCCAGCTGTGACCATTTCATCATTTTTGAGACAGGGAAGGACTCCAAAGTTGGGTCAGAGATTAGCAAGGCCGTCACTGCCCCCAAGAACCAGGAGCACGTTAATAGGGGACTGGGGCATCTCTCTCTTGATCCCAGAAACAGAGATCACCTCCCAAGTTCCAGGCATTCGTCCCACTTCCTCGGTTTCAAGGGATGGGCTGCAGCAGCCCAGGCTGTGGGGAGAGCCCCCACCCTGCTGCCCAGGGCTTAGGGTGTAAAGCTCTTACCCCATTGGGCCTGAAGGACAGAGCATTGAGCCCAAGTAGAATCTTTTCCATCCTTAGAATCTAATGGAATTTGCCCCCACTAGGTTTCAAAAGTGCTTAGGGCCCACGAACTCCAGTAGCTTTTCAGATTTCCTGCTTTTGGTATGATAAGTCCTATCCGGTACCAGTCCCACAACTGTCTGTCAGAAGCAGATAACTTGTCTAGCTTCACAGGTGCAGTGGTGAAGAGAACTCCTGCCTCAGCATGAGTCATACGTGGAGACTCACCCATTCCAGATATAGAAGATTATCAGGTGAGATATTGGAGAATTGATTTTGGAGTGAGTTAAGACTTTGGGGATGTTGTGATGAAATGAATGTACTTTCTATGTGAGGACATCAATTTGTGCCGCGGAATGGATGCAGATGTACCAATATGGATGGAGTTGTGTCTCCCTTAAATTCACAGGTAGAAGTCCTGGCCCCTAGTATTTTAGAATGTGACCTTATTTGGAGAGAGTCTCTACACAGGTCATCTGGTTAAGGTGAAGTTATGAGGTTTGACCCTGCCCAACAGGATTAGTCTGCTTACCAAAAGGTGACAGAACTGTGAGATTAAAAATAAATAGTGTTTAAGTCAGCCAGTCCCTGGAACATTTTTGCAGCGGCTCTCGAAAGCTAATAGAATACACCTCCATCAACAGCACTAAAATCATACAACCAATCGAGGAACCAAAGAAGCACACCCTTCTAATCACAGCTTTCCCCTTCAACTCCCATTGAACATCCCTGGACAACTAACTCTTCCTAGTTCAGACCGGGAGACCTGATCACACTTTGGACTGTGGCTCCTCAGCTGCAGATGCCTTACTGGCTGACCCGGATCCAAGTGGAGCTTGTGCTGCTCCACTGGACAGCATTCCATCATCCCCATGACATGTAGAGGCCAGTCATGAAGATTTTCAGAAACAATAGATTTTATCCTGAAGAAGAGCAGAATCAGATAAATCTAAACAAGTGAGATTTCATTACGAGGGAGCCTAGAATAGGTATTGCTCCTTAAACTTTTTGATGTAGTTTTCTCTGTGCCGTGTTTGGGTCCTTGCTTATGTTTTCAAATGAACTCCAGCTTACAGGGAAAGCGGATAAAATGTTTGACTGGACTGTTTATCCCATTCATGCTATTTTCCCTACATTGATACTTCTTATTTGTTTTTTAGGCAGCAAAGCTCTTTCCATTAGTTGATGTTTCCCATAAGTCACAACATGACATCATGATTTCTCATTAGGTTCCCCTTATGCTCAATCACCCACTGAAATGCTATATCGAATTGCGAACTTCCTCTTCCAATCATCGCATCAATTCACCCCTTTCCTCTTTCTTCTTATAATACACCAACATCAGTCCCCTTGCCACCTCACTCTTCACTCCCCACAACCAAATCAGATTTCATTGTTAACCCTGTTTTACTAATGGCCCTCTTTGATTTCTGAATTTACAAAGGGAAAACACATATTCCAGGGTAAAATATCCCAATGGATTTGGTTTCTGAAAAGGACTTGTCTAATTACACACATGTGCAAGGGTAACTTCAAAAATTTATTTGTAGGTCTTAATTCACAGAAACATTGGCACTTTACAGCAAAACAATTAGCATAATGAGAAATAAGTCACTGAGTGAGATGTGGTGTTTTGGACCAGCTACACAGCTCTGTCTCTGGAAAGAAACAGGGTTCTGCCAAGACTCTTTGGTTTGGCAAGTGTTGTTCTGGACTTGTAGGAACATTTGGCGGCACCATCCAGAGGGATTTACTTGCAACTGATTTTGTGGGGGGTTTTCCTAGTCTCCTGGTGCAGTAAGCACAGCTTCAACTATTTTCATAACGTTTCTCTTCAACTATTTTCATATTTTTCTAATATTCTGGAAAAACAAATCCCAATGAGGGGACTTCTTGGTTCTACATCCTTTCTCTGTGGATCCCAAGTGGAACTCTGGAGGTGACCTTCCCCCGCATTCCCATCTGCAGTACTCAGGGAAGCTCTGGCTACTATCCTGCCCTGAACACTTTTCCCTCTTGACTGAGGGGTCCTCTTTAAATGGTGGAATAATCTATGTGGCTATGTGTTGGGTCCCTCTTGGGTGGTTCTTTCTCACTTCTGATGGGCTCAAGAAAATTTTGATTTTTGTCATTTATCCAGCTTTTGTTTCATGGTTTGACCGAGAGTGCCATCCTTTACTGGTTTCTACATATGAAAGAGATGGGTTGTTTATGAGATGTTTCAAAATTCACGGGAAACATTTAACAAAAATGTTGAGCTTCAAGGCACAACATAATAAATTCCTGTGGGTTGTAATCCCAGAGTATGTTTTCTTGTCCACACACTCTGGCAGCTGGAAATCAATTGAAAAGAAAATTAATGGGAAAGTCACCAGATGCTCTGAAATTCAGCAATACACTTATAGAAAAAATGCTAAAAATATGAAGACTTGGGACCCAGAAGACAGCACAATGAAAGATAGCCTATATTAACATTAACATGATTATTAATATGTAAATCTCTTGAGGAAATATGCATTATCTTACTTCTCCGAATGGCTGACCATGCTATGCATCACTTGATTCCAGGGGCAAGGAACATATACTACTCCTAGCTTTGGATTCATATCCTTAAATGACCATGATTACAAACACTGAAAACAAAAACATGAGGTAAAGAATCACATTGCCTTCCCTTGAACCACCAGGCTGAATATCACAGGAAGGCTGTTGTGGGTTCAGCCTGGGTCACTCGCCCCACACTGGTACAATAACTCATGCTGATAGACTACAGGTCACTCATTGGCTGCACCACTGAACACTAGTGCATGAGCAGTTTTTGTAGACACTCCCTAATCCTACTGACACATACCTGGAAGTAGGAAGGTTTCTGTTCAAAAAGATAAAAAAAAATTGTTGTTAGGGCAAAAACAGAATGAATTGCAATAGTGATCTCAGAGTCGAGGAAGCTTGAATATGAAGGGATTCTTAAAAATTTTATTTAGCTATATCTACACTGTAACTGGGCCTCATTCACTTATTTACATGGATTCGTGATGGGAGACATATTGAAAACGTTTAGGAGGGTTACCTTGGTTCTTATATCAGTGTATTCACTTTCTCTGTTGCCATATCACACATAATGAAGTTCTTGAGAATTCCATCATCCAGTCGCAGCAGAATGAAAATGAAAACGGTAAGATCAGTCAATGATAATATCACCAGAAAGATAACTAATAAAAGTGACCATTTAGGAAACCGAGTAAATGAAACACGATCACAGAAAAACCCACTACTCTTCCTTGGAGCAAATTGCACTACAGATGTATTGGAGTTTGACAATGTTTAGTACTGCGGGGAAAATGCTTGAAAAATCGCAGGACGCCATACGCCACATGTCCCCCAAATCGGAAGGGCGCCACTCACCCCAACCTCCGGTGGGGTCCCCCCCTTGGCAGGCCACAGGTCTTTCAGGCCACATGTGGTGACTCTCAAAATAGCCTTTGGGTTTCCGCGGTGCTCAGGCGCTCCTGAGGCAGCTCACTTGCTCCTGGTGTACCTGAGGACAGTATTTGTGCCCTGAGACTCGGCGAGCTTGCCCATCTCCCCTGGCAGCAGCAGGTGCATGGCTATCTGGATATCCCGGGAGGTGATGGTCATGCGCTTGGTGTAGCGAGCCAGGCGACCAGCCTCGGTGGCGATGTGGTCGAATAGGTCATAAGCCATAGAATCCATGACACTCACAGCCTCCCAGGAAAGGCTGAGGCCCTGGTGAACCTGCTTTAGCACCCGTGGAAAATAGGTGGCGAAGCTGTCCCCGTGGTGGTTGGAAGGGCGCCTGCAGGACCCTCAGCGATCTCACTTCTGCTTCTGGACAGTCGTGGAGTTGGCCTCTTTGGGCTCTTGGGTGCTCAGGTCTTCCTCAGAGGTCGTCTTAG
The DNA here is from genome assembly GCF_047675955.1 of Chlorocebus sabaeus. Taxonomy (NCBI): domain Eukaryota; kingdom Metazoa; phylum Chordata; class Mammalia; order Primates; family Cercopithecidae; genus Chlorocebus; species Chlorocebus sabaeus. The sequence goes on from NC_132933.1 coordinate 49,527,902, forward strand.
AGGTAGCCTCAGCCATGATGGAGGCAGCGGCCATTAGATAGGATGAACAGACAATGGCGGTTGTGGACCGGGGAAGGTGGGGCACTTTGGTATGGCCGCATGACTCTACGACACAGGACAACGCCACATCTAATTGGATGAAGTGTCACCCAGGGAGCCTGTCAGCAAACCTCTCTGCATTGAAGGTGACTGGGTGGTTCCGTTGCTTGTATCACGTTAACGAATCACAATGGGAGTCTGACGGCCTAAGCGCCCCATGTGGTCTACCTCGGAGAAAGTTACACAGATAGATGCAACACAGGGCAAAAGTGCATCAGCCCTACTCAACTGATCCATGCTACACGATGAGCACTTTGAAGTGTGTCACTGAAAACTCCCAAAGTGTAGCAATTTCAGCTCATGCTCATTGAAAACAGCCTGAACTCCTGAGCCCAAGTTCACTATGCCAGAGGAATGACTGTGGCCACGTGTGGACCATTTCTCACCCATCTCAGAATCTACTGTTATCCTGGGCTAAGTCGCCCTGGCTTCAGCAGGAACAACCTGACATGGCTGCTGAGGGGTCCTGGGCATAAAGGGACCTGGCTGTTGGGCTCCTGTCCTCAGTTATGATCAACACCTTTAGTGAATGTGGGTAAGGAACGATGGCCAAACCACAGTCTCCAAACAGAAATTGGGATGCTTGTAAAAATATTACAAAATCCTTAAACATGCATGAAATTTAAAACTGTTTTCTTAACAGTATTTGATCCCCAAAATACTCTGAATGTTAGTATTGGTGAATAAGTGATGTTGGGTGAAAAAACATTACCCCAATTCTCTAAGAAACCTCCTTATGGAGAAAAATTGAATCCATGAAATTGGAAATATTTTGAAGTTAAAAAATACCCTTCAAGAATCTATGATAATATATTCAGAAACATTTATTAAATATATGAATGTAAAACATAAATCCCAGAAATTGAACCAAACAAGGATTTAGCAATTAAGAAGAATTGAAGAAACAGTGGTCACCAAGAAGGTACCATCCCAAATTTCAATGCTGTTTCCTGTCAGACTTTTAAGATCAGGTCATTTATTGCTAATAAGATGGTTCCAGGTTTAAAGAGAGAAAACTTTTTCTTTTTTTGAGATGAAGTCTCGCTCTGTCCCCCAGGCTGCAGTGCAGTGGTGCGATCTCAGCTCACTGCAACCTCTGCCTCCCGGGTTCAAGTGATTTTCCTGCCTCAGCTTCCCGAGTAGCTGGGACTAGAAGCCCACACCACCACGCCTGGCTAATTTTTGTATTTTTTTTTTAGTAGCGATGTGGTTTCGTCATGTTTCCCCAGGCTGGTGTCGAACTCCTGGACTAAAGAAATCCTCCTGCCTAGGCGTCCCAAGGAGCTGGGATTACAGGCATGAGCTACTGCGCCCAGCCGACAAAACTTATTTCAAGAAAATATAATATGATGTTGATACCCATTGAAGGAAGCATACTAAATATATATATACACACACACATATATATACATGAGCAGCTCACTTATAAATGTGGTTACAAAAATCATACCTGATATACTAGTAATTAAATCACATTAACTTATAAATGTGGTTACAAAAATCATACCTGATATACTAGTAATTAAATCACATTACACATACACACACAAAAAAAGGGAAACAGTTTACTGCTATAAATAAAAATTCAGACGCATCAATCTGGGACAAACATTATTAATGGAACAAGCAGACCTCATATAATCTTTTTTCAACATTACCTCTGTTATAGAGTTCATTTAAACACATAACAAAAACCCAGAGTGCAGAAATAGCTAAGTCAAATAAATCAACGAACAACACTCTTTTTAAGCTTCCTAGAAACTGAAGTAACTGCTCTAACTCATTCACATTTGTCTAATTATATTATTTCCCAGTCTACAATCTTTTTTAATGCAAAGTTTAATGTCCTGTGAGTATGCATCACTTATGATAGAAGTATCCAATGAGAGCATCCAAACCCCACTCTTCACTGGCTCAACTAATGAAGTATCTCCAGTCCTGGGCTTCAGCCATTGGCTCAAAATGTGAGCAGGTCAAAGTGTCCTCCTAGCTGTTCAGCCTTGTAAATTGAAGAGAAAATTTGTTTGAGTTTTTTGTCTACTTTTTATTTCTCTGTTCGATTTTTCGTTTTATTGTAATTGTGGTGATTTCACGATATGAATCCACAGCTGTAAGCATGTCTCCTACCTCTTGCATCATATTGTGAAGAAAAATTCTCTGTAAAGGAATTTGGAAGAAAGAGGCTATTCCTGTGTACAGTTTGCAAACCAGGGAGGTGCAGACTTCAGTGTAAAACAAAGGTGCAGTTCCAGAGAACAAAGAGAGGATATGGCTTTTGTAAAGAAACTTCCTATCAACGTTGCCAGTACAGTCCATTTATGCAAATAAACACTTCAAACATAGTTCTGATTGGTTGACTCAGTTGAGCTCTGGTTGGTCAATACAGCTGAGCCCTTATTTGGCAGCCACAGATGAGCTCTGGTTGGTTGGTTCAGGTGAGCTCTGAAAGTTCCAAAGTTAGATAGAGGTGTGGGTTTTTGGGGAATTCATAGTACACATGTGAGCTCTAGTCAGCAAGTGGCAGCTTGGCTCTACTTTAAATTTAGGCTCAGTTAGCCCCTGGAATCCATCTTGAAAGACTGGCTCTTTTAGGTTCTTATTTGTTCACAAGTTTAAGAAAATGACAGTGACCAATTAAGAAAACCAGGGGCCGAGCATAGTGGCTCACGCCTGTAATCCCAGCACTTTGGAAGGCCGAGGCGGGTGGATCAGGAGGTCAAGAGATGGAGACCATCCTGGCCAACATGGTGAAATCCTATCTTTACTAAATATACCAAATTTAGCCGGGCATGGCGACGCGCCTGAGGTCCCAGCTACTCGGGAGGCTGAGGTAGGAGAATTGCTTGAACCCGGGAAGCAAAGGTTGCAGTGAGCCAAGATCGTGTCACTGCACTCCAGCCTGGCAACAGAGCGAGATTCCTTCCAAAAAAAAAAAAGAAAGAAAAAAGAAAAAGAAAACTAGGATGATTCTCCCTTTTTTTTTTTTTTTTTTTTTTTTTTCAATTTGATTGTTGTGGGGCTTTTTCCCTTTCAGGCACATGTGTCTGACAAAATTAACCCACTATGGTAATTTGAGACAATAAAAACAAAAACACTTACTTCAGTACAATGACTTCTCCAAAATGTGATTGGTCCTAATTCTTGACCGAATATAATACTCTTCTTCTTTCATCATAGATTGTCACTCTGGAATAGGAGGGAATGAGTGTAGAAGTGAGTGGGGACACAGAAAAATATTTAAAGGGTGACTATTTACTTTTTTTCCTTATCCCAGACATTTTCCCCAGCATAGTGACTATATGTCCTGATTTCACCTGTTGACCCAGAATAATTCTTTATTATTATTATTATTATTATACTTTAAGTTCTAGGGTACATGTGCACAATGTGCAGGTTTGTTCCATATGTATACGTGTGCCATCTTGGTGTGCTGTACCCATTAACTCGTCATTTACATTAGGTATATCTCCTAATGCTATGCCTCCTCTCCTCCCCTCCCCACAATAGGCCCTGGTGTGTGATGTTCCCCTTCCCGTGTACAAGTGATCTCATTGTTCAATTCCCACCTATGAGTGAAAACATGTGGTGTTTGGTTTTCTGTTCTTGAGACAGTTTGCTGAGAATGATGGTTTCCAGATGCATCCATGTCCCTACAAAGGACACAAACTCATCCTTTTTTATGGCTGCATAGTATTCCATGGTGTATATGTGCCACATTTTCTTAATCCAGTCTGTCACTGATGGACATTTGGGTTTATTCAAAGTCTTTGCTATTGGACTTGTGAATAGTGCTGGACAGTGAATAGACTAAGTGAATAGTGCTGCAATAAACATATGTGTGCATGTGTCTTTATAGCAGTGTGATTTATAACACTTTGGGTATATGCCCAGTAATGGGATGGCTGAGTCAAATGGTATTTCTAGTTCTAGATCCTTAAGGAATCGCCACACTGTCTTCCACAATGGTTGAACTAGTTTACAGTCCCACCAGCAGTGTAAAAGTGTTCCTATTTCTCCACATCTTCTCCAGCACCTGTTGTTTCCTGATTTTTTAATGGTTGCCATTCCAATTGGTGTGAGATGGTATCTCATTGTGGCTTTGATTTGCATTTCTCTGATGACCAGTGATGATGACCATTTTTTCATGTGTCTGTTGGCTGTATGAATGTCTTCTTTTGAGAACTGTCTGTTCATATCCTTTGCCCACTTTTTGATGGGGTTGTTTGATTTTATCTTGTAAATTTGTTTCAGTTCTTTATAGGTTCTGGATATTAGCCCTTTGTTAGATGAGTAGATTGCAAAAATTTTCTCTGTAGGTTGCCTGTTCACTCTGACGGTAGTTTCTTTTGCTGTGCAGAAGCTCTTTAGTTCAATTAGATCCCATTTGTCAATTTTGGCTTTTGTTGCTGTTGCTTTTGGTGTTTTAGACATGAAGTCCTCGCCAATGCCTATGTCCTGAATGGTATTACCTAGGTTTTCTTCTAGTGTTTTTATCGTTTTAAGACTAACATTTAGGTCTCTAATCCATCTTGAATTAATTTTTGTATAAGGAGTAAGGAAAGGATCCAGTTTCAGCTTTCTACTTATGGCTAGCCAATTTTCCCAGCACCATTGATTAAAAAGGGAATCCTTTCCCCATTTCTTGTTTTTGTCAGGTTTGTCAAAGATCAGATGGCTGTAGATGTGTGGTATTATTTCTGAGGGCTCTGTTCTGTTCCATTGGTCTATATCTCTGTTTTGGTACCAGTACCATGCTGTCTTGGTTACTGTAGCCTTGTAGTATAGTTTGAAGTCAGGTAGCGTGATGCCTCCAGCTTTGTTCTCTTGACATAGGATTGTCTTGGCAATGCGGGTTCTTTTATGGTTCCATATGAACTTTAAAACAGTTTTTTCCAATTCTGTGAAGAAATTCATTGGTAGCTTAATGGGGATGGCATTGAATCTATAAATTACTTTGGGCAGTATGGCCATTTTCACAATATTGATTCTTCCTATCCATGAGCATGGTATGTTCCTCCATTTGTGTCCTCTTTTATTTCACTGAGCAGTGGTTTGTAGTTCTCCTTGAAGAGGTCCTTCACATCCCTTGTAAGTTGGATTCCTCGGTATTTTATTCTCTTTGAAGCTATTGTGAATGGGAGTTCATTCATGTTTTGGCTTCTGTTTGTCTGTTATTGATGTATAAGAATGCTTGTGATTTTTGCACATTGATTTTGTATCATGAGACTTTGCTGAAGTTGCTTATCAGCTTAAGGAGATTTTGGGCTGAGACGATGGGGTTTTCTAAATATACAATTATGTCATCTGCAAACAGGGACAATTTGACTTCTTCTTTTCCTAACTGAATACCCTTTATTTCTTTCTCTTGCCTGATTGCCCTAGCCAGAACTTCCAACACTATGTTGAATAGGAGTGGTGAGAGAGGGCATCCCTGTCTTGTGCCAGTTTTCAAAGGGAATGCTTCCAGCTTTTGCCCATTCAGTATGATATTGGCTGTGGGTTTGTCATAAATAGCTCTTATTATTTTGAGATACGTTCCATCAATACTGAATTTATTGAGAGTTTTTAGCATGGAGGGCTGTTGAATTTTGTCAAAGGCCTTTTCTGCATCTATTGAGATAATCATGTGGTTTTTGTCTTTGGTTCTGTTGATATGCTGGATTACATTTATTGATTTGCATATGTTGAACCACCCTTGCATCCCAGGGATGAAGCCCACTTGATCGTGGTGGATAAGCTTTGTAATGTGCTGCTGGATTTGGTCTGCCAGTATTTTACTGAGGATTTTTGCATCGATGTTCATCAGGGATAGTCATCTAAAATTCTCTTTTTTGTTGTTGTTGTGTCTCTGCCAGGCTTTGGTATCAGGATGGTGTTGGCCTCATAAAATGAGTAAGGGAGGATTCCCTCTTTTTCTATTGATCAGAATAGTTTCAGAAGGAATGGTATCAGCTCCTCCTTGTACCTCTGGTAGAATTCGGCTGTGAATCCATCTGGTCCTGTACTTTTTTTCGTTGGTAGGCTATTAACTATTGCCTCAATTTCAGAGCCTGCTATTGGTCTATTCAGAGATTCAACTTCTTCCTAGTTTACTCTTGGGAAAGTGTAAGTGTCCAGGAAATTATCCATTTCTTCTAGGTTTTCTAGTTTATTTGCATAGAGGTGTTTATAGTATTCTCTGATGGTAGTTTGTATTTCTTAGGGGTCAGTTGTGATATCCCTTTTATCATTTTTTTTTTGCGTCTATTTGATTCTTCTCTCTTTTCTTCTTTATTAGTCTTGCTAGCAGTCTATCAATTTTGTTGATCTTTTCAAAAAACCAGCTCCTGGATTCATTGATTTTTTTGGAGGGTTTTTTATGTCTCTATCTCCTTCAGTTCTGCTCTGATCTTAGTTATTTCTTGCCTTCTGCTAGCTTTTGAATGTGTTTGCTCTTGTTCCTCTAGTTCTTTTAATTGTGATGTTAGGGTGTTAATGTTAGATCTTTACTGTTTTCTCTTGTGGGCATTTAGTGCTATAAATTTCCCTCTACACACTGCTTTAAATGTGTCCCAGAGATTCTGGTATGTTGTATCTTTGTTCTCACTGGTTACAAAGAACATCTTTATTTCTGCCTTCATTTCATTACGTACCCAGTAGTCATTGAGGAGCAGGTTGTTCAATTTCCATGTAGTTGAGCAGTTTTGATTGAGTTTCTTAGTCCTTAGTTCTCATTTGATTGCACTGTGGTCTGAGAGACAGTTTGCTATAAGTTCTGTTCTTTTATATTTGCTGAGGAGTGCTTTACTTCCAACTATGTGATCAATTTTGGAATAAGTGCGATGTGGTGCTGAGAAGAATGTATATTCTGTTGATTTGGGGTGGAGAGTTCTGTAGATGTCTATTAGATCTGCTTGGTGCAGAGTTAAGTTCAATTCCTGGATATCCTTGTTAACTTTCTGTCTCGTTGATCTGTCTAATGTTGTCAGTGGGGTGGTAAAGTCTCTCGTTATTATTGTATGGGAGTCTAAGTCTCTTTGTAAGTCTCTAAGGACTTGCTTTATAAATCTGGGTGCTCCTGTATTGGGTGCATAAATATTTAGGATAGTTAGCTCTTCCTGATGAATTGATCCCTTTACCATTATGTAATGGCCTTCTTTGTCTCTTTTGATCTTTGATGGTTTAAAGACTATTTTATCAGAGACTAGGATTGCAACCCCTGCTTTTTTTTGTTTTCCATTTGCTTGGTAGATCTTCCTCCATCCCTTTATTTTGAGCCTATGTGTGTCTCTGCATGTGAGATGGGTCTCCTGAATACAGCAACCTGATGGGTCTTGACTCTTTATCCAATTTGCCAGTCTGTGTCTTTTAATTGAACCACTTAGTTCATTTACATTTAAGGTTAATATTGTTATATGTGAACTTGATCCTGTCATTATGATATTAGCTGGTTTTGTTCATTAGTTGATGCAGTTTCTTCCTAGCATCAATGGACTTTACATTTTGACATGTTTTTGCAATGGCTGGTACCTGTTGTTCCTTTCCATGTTTAGCACTTCCTTCAGGATCTCTTGTAGGGCAGGCCTGGTGGTGACAAAATCTCTAAGCGTTTGCTTGTCTGTAAAGGATTTTATTTCTCCTTCACTTATGAAACTTAGTTTGGCTGGATATGAAATTCTGGGTTGAAAATTCTTTTCTTTAAGAATGTTGAATATTGGCCCCCACTCTCTTCTGGCTTGTAGAGTTTCTGCCGAGAGATCTGCTGTTAGTCTGATGGGCTTCCCTTTGAGGGTAACCCGACCTTCCTCTCTGGCTGCCCTTAACAGTTTTTCCTTCATTTCAACTTTGGTGAATCTGACAATTATGTGTCTTGGAGTTGCTCTTCTTGAGGAGTATCTTTCTGGTGTTTTCTGTATTTCCTGACCTTGAATGTTGGCCTGCCTTACTAGGTTGGGGAAGTTCTCCTGGATGATATCCTGCAGAGTGTTTTCCATCTTGGTTCCATTTTCCCCATCACTTTCAGGCACACCAATCAGACGTTGATTTGATCTTTTCACATAATCCCATATTTCTTGGAGGCTTTTTCCATTTATTTTTACTCTTTTTTTCTCTACATTTCTCTTCTCACATCATTTCATTCATTTGATCTTCAATCACTGATAATCTTTCTTCCAGTTGATTTAGTTGGTTACTGAAGCTTGTGCATTTGTCATGTAGTTCTCGCGTCATGGTTTTCATCTCTGTCAGTTCTTTTAAGGTCTTCTCTGCATTGATTATTCTAGTTATCCATTCATCCATTCTTTTTTCAAAGTTTTTAGTTTCTTTGCGCTGGTTATGTAGTTCCTCCTTTAGCTCTAAGAAGTTTGATGGACTGAAGCCTTCTTCTCTCAACTCGTCAAAGTCATTCTCCATCCAGCTTTGTTCAGTTGCTGGCAATGAGCTGCATTCCTTTGGAGGAGGAGATGCACTCTGATTTTTTGAATTTCCAGATTTTCTGCAGTGCTTTTTCCCCATCTTTGTGGTTTTATCTGCCTTTGGTCTTTGATGCTGGTGATGTACTGATGGGGTTTTGGTGTGGGTGTCCTTTCTGTTTGTTAGTTTTCCTTCTAACAGTCAGGACACTCAGCTGCAGGTCTGTTGGAGTTTGCTTGAGGTCCACTCCAGACCCTGTTTGCCTGGGTATCAGCAGTGGAGACTGCAGAAGACAGAATATTGCTGAACAGCGAGTGTTGCTTTCTTTCTTTCTTTTTTTTTTTAAATTATACTTTAAGTTCTAGGGTACATGTGGATAACGTGCAGGTTTGTTACATATGTATACCTGTGCCATGATGGCGTGCTGCACCCATCAACTCGTCAGCACCCATCAACTCGTCATTTACATCAGGTATAACTCCCAATGCAATCCCTCCCCCCTCCCCCCTCCCCATGATAGGCCCCGGTGTGTGATGTTCCCCTTCCCGAGTCCAAGTGATCTCATTGTTCAGTTCCCACCTATGAGTGAGAACATGTGGTGTTTGGTTTTCTGTTCTTGCAATAGTTTGCTGAGAATGATGGTTTCCAGCTGCATCCATGTCCCTACAAAGGACGATTCTTGCTCCGGAAGCTTCGTCTCAGGGTGTACCCAGCCGTGTGAGGTGTGATGTGTTGGTCTGCACCTAGTGGGGGATGTCTCCCAGTTAGGCTACTCGGGGTCAGGGACCCCCTTGAGCAGGCAGTCTGTCCCTTCTCAGATCTCAACCTCCATGCTGGGAGAACCACTGCTCTCTTCAAAGCTGTCAGACAGGGACTTTTACATCTGCAGAGGTTTCTGCTGCTTTTGTTTAGCTATGCCCTGTCCCCAGAGATGGAGTCTACAGAGGCAGGCGGGCCTCCTTGAGCTGTGATGGGCTTCACTCAATTCAAGCTTCTTGGCGGCTTTGTTTATCTACTTAAGCCTCAGCAATGGAGGGCACCCCTCCCCCCACCTCGCTGCCACCGTGCAGTTAGATCTCAGACTGCTGTGCTAGCAATGGGGGAGGCTCCATGGACGTGGGACCCTCTGGGCCAGGTGTGGGATATAATCTCCTGGTGTGCCCTTTGCTAAGACCCTTGGTAAAGCACAGTATTAGGATGGGAGTTGCTCGATTTTCCAGGTGTTGCATGTCTCAATTTCCCTTGGCTAGGAAAAGGAATTCCCTTCCCCCTTGTGCTCCCCAGGTGAGGCGATGCCTCACCCTGCTTCAGCTCTCACTGGTCGGGCTGCACCCGCAGACCAGCATCAACTGTCCAACATGCCCCTGTGAGATGAATCCAGTACCTCAATTGAAAATGCAGAAATCACCCGTCTTCTGTGTCACTCACACTGGGAGCTGGAGGCTGGAGCTGTTCCTATACCCTGAGTAATTCTTAATAGCATCCCTTTCACTCTGAAACATGTCCAAATTTATGACTCTGTACTTTCCATGGTAGCTAGACCATGCAGGAAGTTGTGAGTGTAGTAGCTCTCAGATGTTTGTTAAATGAACAGATAAATGAATGAACCTACATTAGATAAGAGACTGGCCCCTGACAACCTATGAGACCCCATTGCTGAATTCTGTGGCTAGTCCATACCACCCTTCTGGACTTCTTGGGTACAGTCCCCTCTCCTGTACTGTACTTTAAAAAAAAAATTCTTTCTCTACAAAGCTGTCTGAGTCCCAGTGTTAAACCCATGAGAATGTCAGATTGTGTTTCCTCCATGGTCTGCATATCACCTTGCCTCTGCCTAATAGCCCTTTGTGGTATAGATATTTTAGCCTCAATTTTTTGCAGGCAAAACACAGAGTAACTAAGTAATGTGTCCAATGATCACACACAGCTGATAAATGAAAGAGTAGGGATTCAAATCCACGTCAGTCTGAGTCCAGAACCAAGCACTTGAACATTGTCTTCTGCCATCCTATCTCATATTATAGTGATGGCACCTTCAAGGCATGGATACATTAAGTAGATAGGATGAGGTAAGCTTCGCCTTTACAGCAAGTCTTTTCATAGTTTGATTTTTCCTTGAGGGCAATGTGACCAATTCAGAGGTATACAACAAAAGCATCAAGTTAGGCATTATGCAAAAGTAAACAAGGAACCTGATTTTCTCGTGAAACTATGGGAGTTTCTTCAAGCAGCAGTTAGCAAACTCAACCATTCCTGTGCTCAATTCTATGTTTCAATAGCTGTCTAAAGCATATTCATAGCGATTCCATGTTGCACATTTGTGTCCAATACAGACAGACTCCAACTTAGGATGGTTCGACTTAAAATTATTTGACTTTATGATAGGTTTAACTGGACTGAACTCCATTGTAAGTTGAGGAGCATATGTTTACTCTGTTGCAAACTGGTGAGAGAAAGCGTGGGAATCAGGGAGTGGGGAATATTTTCAGGATAGGATTATACAGTCTTTACTTGATAATCCACATTTAGCCATGTGATGGCCAATTTTACATCTTGTCTTATCTTTCCAACCAGGGGGAGACTTTTTCCCAAATAAGCAAGGATAGAGATTTAGGTATCCTGACTTGGTTGGGTTACAGTATCTAGATGTGTGGTCAAATTTTATTCTGAATGTTTCTGTGAAGGTGTTTTTGGGTAAGATTAACATTTAAATCATTGGACCCGAGTACAACAGACTGCCCTCCATAATGGCCTGAATAGAACAAAAAGACTGACCTCCCCCAAGCAAGAGTAAATTCTGCAGCAGACAGCCTTCACACTTGAACTGCAACATCAGCTCTCCCATGGGTCTTCAGCCTCATGGTCTTTAGACTTAAACTGTAATCTCAGCTTTTACCTGGGACTCCAGGCTGCCAGCCCATCCTGCAGATTTTGGACTTGCCAGCCTCCATAATCACAAGAATCAGTTTCTTAAAATAAATCTATCTCGATGATAGATAGATAGATAGATAGATAGATAGATAGATAGATAGATACATAATAGATAGATAGATGGATGGATAAATATCCTACTGGTTTTATTACTCTGGAAATCCCTAATACAAGCTTTCTGCACCAAAACATTGCTGCAGAGATCTAAGTGTTGTTTCCACATGTAAGTATCCAGTTATATATCATTTTCATGATGCCATTAATCAATACCTTTGCCTTTAATTAGTGACCACGCAGTTATGCCAGTAGTTTTTTCCTGGCTCTTTAGAGATATTTCTTCACCATTTGATATGACTGGGGACAACAACATATTCAGTTCAATGGTAAAGTTGAGGACTTAATTACAATTATTATTACTGAAAATAACAATCCCTAGAACATTGGCAGAGTCCACATGACACGTATTAGCCAGAAGATTGAATGAACTTACCCTACTTCTGACCTTGCCAGTTAATTGCACTGGCTTTCATTACCACCCATATAGCTGACACTCAAAAACTAGGCATTGCTATAGTAATAAAAAGAGTCACCACTGACTGAATGGCAACTGTGCCAGGCATTGTTCTAAGCGCTTTACAGGGAACACTTTAATTGCCTTTCGCAGGATCTCTGTGAAGTAGTGTTATTTTCTCCATTTTTGTGGATGAAGAAACTGAACCACAAAATATTGTCACTTGCCCAAGATCAAACAGGTAGAATATTACTGAGGCAAGAATCAAACATATTTCTACACATTTAAGCTTCTGCTCAGAAAGGAAAATATTGTCAGAGTGAAAAGGTAACCTACAGAATGGGAGAAAATTTCTGCAATCTTTCCATCTGACAAAGGGCTAATATCCAGAATCTACAAGAAGCTTAAACAAATTTACAAGAAAAAAATACAAAATCAAAAAGTGGGTGAAGGATATGAACAGACACTTCTCAAAAGAAGACATTTATGTGGCCAAGAAATATATGAAAAAAAAGCTCATAATGGCTGGTCATTAGAGAAATGCAAGTCAAAACCACAATGTGATACCATCTCACGCCTGTTAGAATGGTGAAGATTAAAAAGTCTGGAAACAACAGATGCTGGCAAGGATGCAGAGAAATAGGAACATATTTACATTGTTGATTGGAGTGTAAATTAATTCAATGATTGTGGAAAACAGTGTGGTGATTCCTCAACAATATAGAACCAGAAATACCATTTGACCCAGCAATCTCATTACTGGATATATACCTAAATGATTGTAAATCATTCTACTGTAAAGATACATGCACACATATGTTTATTGCAGCACTGTTTACAATAGCAAAGACTTGGATCCAACGCAAATGCCCATCAATGATAGACTGGATAAACATAATGTGCCACATATACACCATGGAATACTATGCAGCCATAAGAAAGAGTGAGTTCATGTCCTTTGCAGGGACATGGATGAAGCCAAAAACCATTATCCTCAGCAAACTAACATAGGAACAAAAAACCAAATGCCACATGTTCTCATTCATAAGTGGGAACTGAACAATGAGAAGACAAGGACACAGGGAGGTGAATATCACACACCTGGGCCTGTCAGGGGTTGGGGGGAAAGGGGAGGGAGAGCATTAAAATAAATACCTAATGCATGCAGAGCTTAAAACTTAGATGACGGGTTGATAGGTGCAGCAAACCACCATAGCACATGAATACCTGTATAACACACCTGCATGTTCAGCACATGTATCCCGAACTTAAAGTAAAAATTTTTTAAAAATTTTAAAAAGACTCCAAAGGCAAGACATTCTCATTAGGTATGAACATGCATTAGTTACATTCTAGGAGTGTTTATAAAACTCACTGGCCTGCAGAGTTTCATGGGAATTTTAAGCCATGATACTAAATGAGACTTTTTTTATCCTTTGCAGAGATGAATTAGGCATGAAATTTTATTTGGCTGATTTTTCTTTTTAAATTTTCAGTATTTTTTTCTTTCTGACATTTCATCCTTTTCTGTTCTTAGTAATTAAGGTCATCTCTGCCTATGTACACTGACAGAATAAAGGTGTAAAGCCACTGACCAGTCATTTTCAAAGGATGTTAATGAATAAAAGAACACCATGGAATACTATGCAGCCATAAAAAAGGATGAGTTAGTGTCCTTTGTAGGGACATGGATGCATCTAGAAACTATCATTCTCAGCAAACTATCGCAAGAACAGAAAACCAAACACCGCATGTTCTCACTCATAGGTGGGAATTGAACAATGAGATCACTTGGACACAGGAAGGGAAACATCACACACCGGGGTCTATTGTGGGGAGGGGGAAGTGGGGAGGGATAGCATTAGGAGATATACCCAATGTAAATGACGAGTTAATGGGTGCAGCACACCAACATGGCACATGTATACATATGTAACAAATCTGCACGTTGTGCACATGTACCCTAGAACTTAAAAGTATAATAATAAAAAAAAAGAAGACAATCATTTAACTCCAGCCTTTTCCTTTCCCTATAAATGCAACTGCAACAACAAAGCCCTGGTACTGCCAGTTTTGCAGATAACAGATGGATTCAGGGACATAAATCTCAATCTTTGCTTATTTGGAAAAAAATCTCCCCCTAATTCAAAAGACAAGTAAACCTAGTGACTAGAATAGTAGCCCAACATTAAATACTTGAGAAACGTGGGGCAAAACTGTTGCAGATGAGCAACTGCAGTTTTTCCCATCTCATTTGTGTATGAGTATTCACTTAGTAATTACATGTCTTTCACCTCCCACTATGCACTTCTCATCTGCTCCCACTCAGTTTAACACTTACACTATCCAGGGTACAAATCAAGACTTTAATGAAAAGGATGGCTACCAGATGCAACTAACTAGGAGTTACTGTTCAATCCCAGGTCACCTGACAACGTTCAGGCTTTCCTTTGCGCTGCATTAATGTACAAATGGAGAGGTTGCTGAATCTATCATAAATGAATAGCATCTTTATCAGATTTGCAAATGACAACACAGAAAGGGGAGCAACTGTGTTGGATGATCGAATCAGGATTCACGGACCTGGTAATGAGCAAATATGAGCATATCTGCAACCAGGATGATTTCCCATCTATGTAATTTGGGTCTGAAGGATCTGAGAAGTGTCAGTTGCAGAAGACTTGGAGGTGTAGGGACAGGCACACAACAGCTGACTTCAAATTCTGGAGGATGGATATTGTCTCTAGGTCTCCAGCACACAATCCCAGGACTATGGATAGAAGCTACAGGGAGGCACATTTGGGCACAATGTAAACAGCATACCACTGCAAGGGGCTGAGTGACTTTACTGGACAATGCCTCAGGCAGGAGATAAGGTATTGGTGACTAACATGGTTACTTCCAAGGCTCAAATCCTCTGACTACACTAAGCCCTGTGACTGTGTCACCTCATTGGCACTTGATCAGAGTTGACCTACCTACTGTTTTGCTTTTGAAACTTTAAGCTACAGCAGAGAAAACAGCTTCCACTTCATGTAATCTTACTGGTTATTTAAGGATGTGAGCCCTTAGAAAGGGCGAGGTAAGGCATGGCATGGTGGCTCATACCTGTAATCCCAGCACTTTGGGAGGCTGAGGAGGGCAGATCACAAGATCAGGAGTTCAAGACCAGCCTGGCCAACATAGTGAAACTCCGTCTCTACTAAAAATACAAAAATTAGCCAGGCATGGTGGTGCACCCCTGTAGTCCCAGCTACTCAGGAGGCTGAGGCAAGGGAATCACTTGAACCCGGGAAGCAGAGGTTGTGGTGAGCTGAGATCACACCACTGCACTCCAGCCTGGCCAACAGAGTGAGACTCCATCTCAAAAAAGAGAAAAGAAAAGGAAAAAGAAAAGAAAAGAAAAAGAGAAAGAGAAAGAAGAGAAAGGGGGAGGTAAGATAATACTTGAGGTTGAAAATAGGTATGAATGGTATAATCCATCTTTGTAGGAAGATATGTACATTAATAGATCACAAGTATGGATGGCTAATACTTCTAATTGGTGGGATTATAGGTTATTTGTTTTTATACACGTGATTAAAGTAGGTTGAGCATGGTGGCTCAGGCCTGTAATACCAGCACTTTGGGAGGCTGAGGCAGGCAGATTGCTTGAGCCCAAGAGTTCAAGACCAGCCTGGGCAACATAGTGAGACCTCATCTCTACTAATAATCAAAAACATTAGCTGGCTGTGGTGGCACGTACCTGTAGTCCCAGGTACTAGGGAGGCTGAGGCGGGAGGATTGCTTGAGCCCAGGAGGTCAAGGCTGCAGTGAGCTATGACTGTATCACTGCACTCCAGCCTGGGCAACAGAGCAAAACCCTGTCTCATAAAACTAAAATAATAATTTTTAAAGAGATAAAAAGTATTGTTTAAAGGCAGGAATTGAAATGCATGCAATTATATATATTCCTTACTGTATTAACTCAGGCTGCCGTAACAAAATACTAAATGACTTAAACAACATAAATTTACTTGCTCACAGTTCTAGATTCAAGAAATCTCAAGTTGACGTCCAGCAGGGTCAGATTCTGGTGAGGGCTCTCTTCCTGGCTTGTAGACAGGCACCTTTTTGCTGTGTCCTTGCATGTTGGAGACTGGTCTCTCTCTCCTTGTAAGGCCACAATCCTATTAGATTAGGCCCTGACTGTTATCACTTTATAACCTAAATTACTTCTGAAACAACCTATCTCCAGATACAATCACGCTAGGGATTAGGGCTTCAACATATGAATCGGGAGGTCACAGGTGACAAAATTCAGTCCATAGCATTTATGCTCACCATGAACACCAGAAATGTTTAGTTCATAAAACAGCAAATTCTGTTCAGTAGAAAAACCATACCAGAAGTTCAGTGCTACAGGTCATTAGATGTCATGTGCTTAATATGGTGTGTTAGCAAGTGCCTCCTGCCCCTTTCTCCATACAACTTCAGTCTTGGATGTTAACTCCCATTAAGCTGAAAAAAGACTTTGCAGAAGGCAAGAGAGCCTAGCTTGAATTCCAACCCTTATTCACCTTGAGCAGATTACATCAGACCCTGTGTTTTCATTTCCTCATTCTCAGATAAGGTTAATCCACATAACCTTCTCTCCCAAGGTTCTCTAACTCTGTGATTCCAACTCTAAAGAAAAAGCACCTACCATCCCCAAGTCAGGACTCACTGGACCTGGACGGAATTGAGTATTTCCCCCCAGGAACAATCTGCTAAAAGTTTTCCTTCAACCATTTTGTTTGGGTGAAAAGGTAGCCTTGTGTACATTTCATTCCTTAGAATACCACCAGAATGAACCACAAGAGTCACACAATAACGATAATATTTATTATTTTATTGCTACATTGGAAGTGAAAATAAACTATAAGCTGCCAAATGATGCAACTTCATGAAGATTATGAAACAATTGAGGCACCCATTGTAGAAAGTTAAAATTGGCTTATCCTGTATGAGGTGCAAGGACTACGTACACAAAGGTCATCAATGGCAAGATTATTGACAGCATCTGCCATTTGGAATTGGCATACCAATCCGAAGTTTAGAAAGGAAATTAAGGAAACATTCACTACCCCTAACCTCTTAGCCAGGGAATATAGGTGAGAAGAAATCAGAAGATGTCTGAAATCTTTACAAACACATAGGGTTACAAAAAAAACAAGCCTAAAACCAAGACTATCAGGCAATGTTGAAATCTGCTCTTTGGAGGAGATCCCCATTTTATGATGTTTCAATACACTCTTTCTCCTGCTGGATAGCTGGGGGAAAAAAGAAACAAAAAATTACAAAAGTATTTTCCTAAGACTAAGTTCAGCTTCTTCCAAAAGAGCTCTTTGTAAGTCACTGAAGGCTGCCATACATGCTTTAAATTTAGAATGCCAAGGCATTAACCACAAAACTCACAGTGGGGTGTGTGTGCATGTGTGTGCACATTAAGCACCTGAGCTACCAACTAGAAACTACATCAATTCTAGGGTTTGTTTTTCCAAATGCTGTTGTCATTTTTTCAGATTATTGAAGACTGAGGAGTAAGTGAAGTACTTTCTTCAGATTTATCTGTCACCATTAAGTTAGAAAATTATACACTTTCAGATAATTTTAACTAATGTTGCAACTCTCAAATAAAACTGACATAACAAAAGGTGCCCCTTGGCTTTTGTGAATATGCTTAGAGTTTCCCCAGCAGGCTGTAACTCCAGAGGACTGAACCGATCTCTTGAATCTGAGAGCTTTAAGTATACTAAGATCTAAATTTGTTCTCACCTTATCTTGTCATCAGATATAGAAAGCCAAAACTGCAGTCTACAGGGTTCTTTAGGGATAATATTATGGACTCAATTTTTAAATGTAGAAAAATGCCAAATACCCAAAAGTAGACAAAAACTAAGTGTTTTTTAGTGCTACATCCAATATCCCAAGATTGGTTTTAATGTGGTTTTTAATAATTTTCCAACAAGAAACTAGTTTTTTATTCCCCCATCACTACTGGGCCCATTATGTGAGAACCAGAAGGAAACTATTTGATAGTTTTAACTGTTGCATTAAATACCATGGTACTCTAATTATTGCTTACTTCGTGTAAAAAATTTACTAGAAGATAGGTTTATTTACTGAACCTATTAACTTTCTCTACTGTTTGCTTCCAATAGAACCCCGCATGACTTACTTTCCTTTGAGGGAAGAGTATTTTTTTCTTCAGTATTAGTTTTCTTCAGTTTTGACCTGTCAAACTTCTCCACTTCCGACAAGTCTGGTTTATCACTCATCTTGACTAGAAGAAAGCCTGAAAAGAAAAAACTTTTTTTTTTTTTTTTTGGAGAAAGGATCTTGCTCTGTCGCCCAGGCTGGAGTGCAGTGGCACGATCCCAGCTCACTGCAACCTCCGCCTCCCGGGTTCAAGCAACTCCTCTGCCTCAGCCTCTCGAGAAGCTGGGATTACAGGCACACGCCACTATGCCCGGCTAATTTTTGTATTTTCAGTAGAGACGGGGGTCTTACCATGTTGGCCAGGCTGGTCTCGAACTCCTGGCCTCAAGTGATCTGCCCGCCTCGGCCTCCCAAAGTGCTGGGATTACAGGCGTGAGCCACCGCGCCCGGACGAAAAAAACATTTTTAAGAAAACTTACCTGGCAGAACTATCTTCGGACTAAGGGGTCACAAGCAAAAATTTTCACATTTCCTATCAATGTATAGTCTACCCACTCATTTTCAACAGAAAAACAGCAACAGATACTAGAAAAGTTATATTTTTGTTAGAATAATTTCAATTCATCATTAGCCGTTTCTGATAGGCAGTAAATGCCATTGGATCAGAACGCACCAGAAACCAAGATGTTCTAGAAACCCAGAGCCAGTATGTCTGACTCTTAAAATCACAGCAAGGATAAAATAGAGGTGATAGAAGCACAAGACCAGACAGGGATAGAAGAAAAAATAAAGATTGGCTTTAACCAGGTAATTATTTTGTAACAGAACATAGCACCATTTGAGCATCTTCACTTGCTATTTACTTTTGGTTTTTGCCATTTTTCTTGGGAGATGGGGAGCAGCACACAAAAAAGAGTGAGATAAGTTGTACTAATTTCTTTCTATTTTAAATCCCCAGAGATGACAGTACATTAAGGCACTACAATACACGTCTCATAATAGCTCCTTGTGGCACTGATTTGTAAACGTTGTAAGAAGGGGCAGCTAACTAGGATCAGACCCAGGACTTCATTAGAATGGAATAAACCAAATAGAAGTGGGTCTTCTTTCACCATGTTTTCACTGCAGAGAGGGAGGAGATGAGGCTCAGAGGTGCATAGCTGCGGACCTGACGAAATGGCTGGTGCCCTGTGAAAGTCCCGACTTTCTTCAGAAGAGACAATAGGATATCCCAGGCAGAGCTTTCATGAGCAAGCCTGGCCCCACCCTGGTGGAGCAAGACACTTTTGTCTAGTCCCTGGAGTAGAATGGAGAGGCCCCCAAGCAGGAAGAAGTGCCGAACATGCCTCCATTCCGTCGAGGTTACCCTAAGACCCTCCTCTGCCAAGCGATCAGACGCCAAGCTCGGAGCTGGGAAACTGGAACCAACAAATAAATAATAGCAGGGCCGGGCGCATAAGCCTGTCTGTCAGGAGCAGTTTGCATACTTTTTCAAATAACTATTAGCGTTGTCGGACGCCCAGTCTAACAGCCACGGGAGGGAAAGGAACCAGGGCCCAGTACCAGAGGGCCCATTCCGGGCGGCCCCCAAACTCCTCATCCGCGGACTGGCCGCTTTAAGGGTCCCCTACCCCCGCCCCGGGGCCTTGTTTCCAGGGACTGGCCCCCGGGAGGGCTCGGCATCGCGCGCAGAAGGCGGCGCCCCAGGAAGACAAAGGCTCGGACTCGCCGGGCCTGGCGGCGGCGCAGACGCCAAACGCCAGCCCCAACCCCGACCCCTCTGGCACCCGAAGGCGCGGCATCCCCCGCCTCGCGACCCCCACGCCTTCCCGTCCCCATGGTCCTCTGGCTCCTGCAAGGCCGCGGGTCCTCACCTGAAAGCTTGAGGACTCTTGAAAGGCCGTACGCTGGGCTGACACCCAGGCTCGCTCCGCACCAGGTTAGCGTTCCCGCGCAGAGCCCTGCAGTACTAAGCCCTGTAGCAGGCGCCGCCCCAGCCCTCTCTGATTGGCTGAGGATTTCCGGACTCTCCTCCTTCCCCTCCTCGGCTTGAGCCTCCAGAGCCTGCGCCCACCATCTCTTCTAAGATCTGGGGCTTGGTGACGTCAGAGCAGACCTCGCCTCCCCAGGCCCCACCTCCCTGGCCTCTCCCACTGCTTTAGTCCTGAGGGTCCACATTCCCTTCATCCAAAGTACACTCACTCCTTCACAATAACAGAGGCCTTTGCAATAAGCAGACACATCTTGCCCAGTGAGCTTAGAACATCTGGAACACCGAGGTCCAAGCCGAATGACCGGTATTTAGGCTCTCTGGGCTTTTTATAGACACTGGGGCCTAAGGACGCTATGAAAACCTAACAGTAGGTTGGAAGTGGGGCTCGGTGTTGTCTGCTCTAATCCTTGGCCAGGTCGTGGAGTAGGGGTGCTCATGATGAGGGTGGGTGGTTCAGGGTCATTCACCCCTACAACTGGACATTTCTGTGACAGTAGTGCTCTCCTATAAAATGTAACAGTCACATTTGCAACTTTCTCGGCCACGGAACCCGATAGCAATCAGTTTATAATCACAGAACAACTGAAGCTATTCACCTTTATATCCCCAATCCCTAGCACTTTGGCCCATAAGACACATTGGTTGTGGAGATGTATATGGATTGAAATAATAAATCCGTGATAGGGAGGAATTTTTGGACAATAGCACCACCCAGTGTCTACTGGAAGAGAAAATTGAGGATCCAGTAGTTACTTGAAAGGACTAAACGTTCAAGATCATTTTCTGGATACTCACCCAGAACCTTAGAGCATTAAGGTAAGATGGAGGTAGAACTATGTCTTTTACTTACACCCCAGGTATGGTGGTATAGATCTATATAGATCAGAAATCACTCTTTCCAAAAGGATTTCTCAAGCTTTCCCCACCTCACTTCATTCCCTTTTCTTTGCTCTTGTAGCACTTTCTGTTAATTTGAGAATTGTGTATGTTTGTTGGAGAAACTTTTAAAACAGAAAAGCATACTCATTCAACAAATAATATTAATTGTGTACCTAGAATGTCCCTGGCATTAAATATAATAAACACCAGTGTTTCTACTACTCAGATTTCAATGTTGTTAACATTTAGGTATATTTACTTTGTCTTTCTTTTAAGGAATGAAAACTTTAAAGAAGATAATTGAGGTTTCCTTGACCTTCCCTCCATTTCTATTCACCTTCCCACTTCCCCAGGGGTAGTCCTATCCTGAATGTGATGTGTAGCTTCCAGCGTTGTTTTTTTTTTTTTTTTTTTTTTTTTACTTTTAAGTTTAGGGGTACATGTGCAGGTTTGTTACATAGGTAAACTGTGTCATGAGTATTTGTTCTACAAATTATTTCATCACCCAGATATTGAGCCTAACACCCATTAGATATTTTTCCTGATCCTCTCCATCCTCCCACCCTCTGCCCCCTAACAGGTCCCAGTGTGTGTTGTTCCCCTCTGTATCCATGTGTTCTCATCATTTAGACCCCACTTACAAGTAAGAAAAAGCTGTATTTGGTTTTCTGTCCCTGCATTAGTTTGCTAAGGATAATGGCCTCCCCCTCCATCCATGTCCCTGCAAAAGACATGACCTCTTTATTTTTCATGGCTGCGTATTATTCCATGCTGTATATATACCATATTTTCTTTTATCCAGTCTATCATTGATGGGCATTTAGGTTGATTCCATGTCTTTACTATTGTGAATAGTGTTGCAATGAACATACCTGTGCATGTGTCTTTGTAATTGAACAATTTCTATTCCTTCGGGTATATACCCAGTAATGGGATTGCTGAGTCAAATGGTATTTCTGTCTTTAGGGCTTTGAGGAATCACCACACTGTCTTCCACAATGACTGAACTAATTTATACTTCCACCAACAGCGTACAAACATACCTTTTGCTCCACAACCTTGACGGCGTCTGTTATTTTTTGACATTTTAATAATAGCCATTGTGTCTGGTGTGAGATGGTATCTCCTTGTGATTTTGATTTGCATTTCTCTAATCAGTGATGTTGAGCTTTTTTTATGATTGTTGGCTACATGTATGTCTTCTATTGAAAAGTGTCTGTTAACATCCTTTGTCCACTTTTTAATGGGGTTTGTTTTTCTTTTATACATTTATTCAAGTTCCTTATAGATGCTGGATACTAGACTTTTCTCAGATGTATGGTTTGCAAAACTTTTCTCCCATTCTGTAGGTTGTCTGTATACTCTATCGATAGTTTCTTTTGTTGTGCAGAAGCTTTTGTTGCAATTGCTTTTGGCATCTTTGTCATGAAATATTTGCTCGTACCTGAATGGTATTGCCTAGGTTGTCTTCCAGGGTTTTTATAGTTTTGAGTTTTACATTTAAGTCTTCAATCGATCTTGAGTTAATTTTTGTATATGATGTAAGGAAAGAGTCCAGATTTAATCTTCTGCATGTGACTAGCCAGTTATGCCAGCACAATTTGTTGAATAGGGAACCCTTCCGCCATTGCTTGTTTTTGTCACATTTGTCAAAGATCATATAATTGTAGGTATATGGTCTTATTTCTGGCTTCTCTAGTCTGCTCTATTGGTCTATGTGCCTGTTTTTGTACTAGTACCATGCGGTTTTGGTTACTGTAACCCTGTAGCATGGTTTGCCTCCAACTTTGTTTGTTCTGCTTAGGATCACCTTGGCTATTTTTTTGTTCCATGTGAATTCTAAAATAATTTTTCTAGTTCTGTGAGGAATGTCAATGGTAGTTTAATAGGCATAGCATTGAATCTATTAATATAATTTGCTTTGGGCAGTATGACCATTTTGATGATATTGATGCTTCCTAGCCATGAGCGTGGAATGTTTGTGCTATCTCTGATTTATTTGAGCAGTTCTCCTTTTTTATTTGCAGTTCTTTTTTTTTCTTTCACTTCCCTTGTGAATAGGAGTTCATTCCTGATTTGACTCTTGGCTTGATTGTTGTTGGTGTATAGGAATGCTAGTGATTTTTAAACATTGATTTTGTATCCTGAGATTTTTCAAAAGTTGCCTACCAGTTTAAGAAGCTTTTGGACTGAGACGATGGCCTTTTCTAGATATGGGAGCATGTCATCTGCAAATAGGAATAGCTTCACTTCCTCTCTTCCTATTTGGATGCCCTTTATTTCTTTCTCTTGCCTGATTGCCCTGGCCAGAACTTACAACACTATACTGAACAGGAGTAGTGAGAGAGGGCATCCTTGTTTGTTGCCTGTTTTCAAGGAGAATGCTTCCAGCTTTTGCTGGAAGTATGTTGTTGGCTGTGGGTTTGTCATATATGGATCTTATTATTTTGGGGTGTGTTCCTTCAATACCTAGTTTATTGAGAATTTATAATATGAATGGATGTCGAATTTTATTGAAAGCCTTTTCTGCATCTATTGAGATAATCGTGCGGTTTTGTCTTGAGTTCTGTTTATGTGATTAATCACATTTATTGATCTGCATATGTTGAACCAACCTTGCATCCCAGGGATAAAGCCTACTTTATTGTCGTGCATAAGCCTTTTGATGTGCTGTTGGACTCAGTTTGCCAGTATTTTGTTGAGGATCTTCGCATCGATGTTTATCAAGGATATTGGCCTGAAGTTTCTGTTGTTGTTGCTATTGTTCTTGTTGTGGTATCTCTGCCAGGTTTTGGTGTCAGGATGATGCTGGCCTCATAGAATGAGTTAGGGCAGAGTGCCTCCTCCTCAATTTTTTGGAATAGTTTCAGTAAGAATGGTACCAATTCTTCTTTGTACATCTGATAGAATTCAGCTGTGAATCCCCTGGACCTGGGCTTCTTTCAGTTGCTAGGCTATTACTGCCTGCATTTGAGAGCTCACTATTGGTCTGTTCAGAAATTCAGTTTCTTACTGGTTCAGTCTTTTTTTTTTTTTTAATTATACTTTAAGTTCTAGGGTACATGTGCACAATGTGCAGGTTTGTTACATATGTATACATGTGCCATGTTGGTGTGCTGCACCCATTAACTCATCATTTATGTTAGGTATAACTCCTAATGCTATCCCTCCCCCATCCCCGCTCCCCACAATAGGCCCCGGTGTGTGATTTTCCCCTTCCTGTGTCCAAGTGATCTCATTGTTCAATTCCCACCTATGAGTGAGAACATGCGGTGTTTGATTTTCTGTTCTTGCGATAGTTTGCTGAGAATGATGGTTTCCAGCTGCATCCATGTCCCTACAAAGGACACGAACTCATCCTTTTTTATGGCTGCATAGTATTCCATGGTGTATATGGGCCACATTTTTTTTTTTAATTATACTTTAAGTTCTAGGGTACATGTGCACAACGTGCAGGTTTGTTACATATGCATACATGTGCTATGTTGGTATGCTGCACCCATTAACTCGTCAGCACCCATCAACTCATCATTTACATCAGTTATAACTCCCAATGCCATCCCTGCTCCCTCCCCCCTCCCCATAATAGGCCCCGGTGTGTGATGTTCCCCTTCCCATGTCCAAGTGATATTGTTCAATTCCCACCTATGAGTGACAACATGTGGTGTTTGGTTTTCTGTTCTTGTGAAAGTTTGCTGAGAATGATGGTTTCCAGCTGCACCCATGTCCCTACAAAGGACACGAACTCATCCTTTTTTATGGCTGCATAGTATTCCATGGTGTATATGTGCCACATTTTCTTAATCCAGTCTGTCACTGATGGACATTTGGGTTGATTCCAAGTCTTTGCTATTGTGAATAGTGCCACAATAAACATACGTGTGCATGTTTCTTTATAGCAGCATGATTTATAATCCTTTGGGTATATCCCCAGTAATGCGATGGCTGGGTCATGTGGTATTTCCCCTTGGTGCAGAGGTGGGTTCAATTCCTAGATGTCCTTGTTAACTTTCTGTCTTATTGATCTGTCTAACGTTGACAGTGGGGTGTTAAAGTCTCCCATTTTTATTGTATGGTAGTCTCCGTCTCTTTGTATGTCTCTAAGGACTTGCTTTATGAATCTAGATGCTCCCATATTGGTTGCATATATATTTAGGGTAGTTAGCTCTTCTTGTTGAATTGATCCCTTTACCACTATGTAATGGCCTTCTTTGTCTCTTTTGATGTTTGTTGGTTTAAAGACTGTTTTATCGGACATTAGGATTGCAACCCCTGCCTTTTTTTGTTTTCCATTTGCTTGGTAGATCTTCCTCCATCCCTTTATTTTGAGCCTATGTGTGTCTCTGCATGTGAGATGGGTCTCCTGAATACAGCAACCTGATGGGTCTTGACTCTTTATCCAATTTGCCAGTCTGTGTCTTTTAATTGAACCACTTAGTCCATTTACATTTAAGGTTAATATTGTTATATGTGAACTTGATCCTGTCATTATGATATTAGCCGGTTATTTTGCTCATTAGTTGATGCAGTTTCTTCCTAGCATTGATGGTCTTTACATTTTGGCATGTTTTTGCAATGACTGGTACCAGTTGTTCCTTTCCATGTTTAGCACTTCCTTCAGGATATCTTGTAGGGCAGGCCTGGTGGTGACAAAATCTCTAAGTGTTTGCTTGTCTGTAAATAATTTTATTTCTCCTTCACTTATGAAACTTAGTTTGGCTGGATATGAAATTCTGGGTTGAAAATTCTTTCCTTTAAAATGTTGACTATTGGCCCCCACTCTCTTCTGGCTTGTAGAGTTTCTGCCAAGATCTGCTGTTAGTCTGATGGGCTTCCCTTTGTGGGTAACCCAACCTTCCTCTCTGGCTGCCCTTAACAGTTTTTCCTTCATTTCAACTTTGGTGAATCTGACAATTATGTGTCTTGGAGTTGCTCTTCTTGAGGAGTATCTTTGTGGCATTCTCTGTATTTTCTGAATTTGAATGTTGGCCTGCCTTGCTAGGTTGGGAAAGTTCTCCTGGATAATATCCTGCAGAGTGTTTTCCATCTTGGTTCCATTCTCCTCATCACTTTCAGGCACACCAATCGGACGTAGATTTGATCTTTTCACATAATCCCATATTTCTTGGAGGCTCTGTTCATTTTTTTTTTTTTTTTACTCTTTTTTCTCTAAACTTCTCTTCTCGCTTCATTTCATTCATTTGATCTTCAATCACTGATACTCTTTCTTCCAGTTGATTGACTCGGTTACTGAAGCTTGTGCATTTGTCATGTAGTTCTCATTTCATGGTTTTCTTCTCTATAAGTTCGTTTATGGACTTCTCTGCATTGGTTATTCTAGTTATCCGTTCATCCATTCTTTTTTCAACATTTTTAGTTTCTTTGCACTGGGTACGTAGTTCCTCCTTTAGCTCTGAGAAGTTTGATCAACTGAAGCCTTCTTCTGCCAGCTCGTCAAAATCATTCTCCGTCCCGCTTTGTTCCATTGCTGGCAATGAGCTGCGTTCCTTTGGAGGGGGAGATGTGCTCTGATTTTTTGAATTTCCAGCTTTTCTGCACTGCTTTTCCCCCATCTTTGTGGTTTTATCTGCCTTTGGTCTTTGATGATGGTGACATACTGATGGGGTTTTGGTGTGGGTGTCCTTTCTGTTTGTTAGTTTTCCTTCTAACAGTCAGGACCCTCAGCTGTAGGTCTGTTGGAGATTGCTTGAGGTCCACTCCAGACCCTGTTTGCCTGGGTATCAGCAGCGGAGACTGCAGAAGATAGAATATTGCTGAACAGCGAGTGTTGCTATCTGATTCTCACTCTGGAAGCTTCATCTCAGAGGTGTACCCAGCCATGTGAGGTGTGAGGTGTCAGTCTGCACCTAGTGGGGGATGTCTCCCAGTTAGGCTACTCAGGGGTCAGGGACCCACTTGAGCAGGCAGTCTGTCCGTTCTCAGATCTCAACCTCCATGCTGGGAGTACCACTGCTCTCTTCAAAGCTGTCAGACAGGGACATTTACATCTGCCAAGGTTTCTGCTACTTTTTGTTTAGCTATGCCCTGTCCCCAGAGGTGGAGTCTACACAGGCAGGCGGGCCTCCTTGAGCTGTGGTGGGCTCCCCCCATTTCAAGCTTCCTGGTGGCTTTGTTTACCTACTTAAGCCTCAGCAATGGCAGGCGCCCCTCCCCCAGCCTCACTGCCGCCTTGCAGTTAGATCTCAGACTGCTGTGCTAGCCATGATGGAGGCTTCGTCAGCGTGGTACCCTCCAGGCCAGGCATGGGATATAATCTCCTGGTGTGCCGTTTGCTAAGACCCTTGGTAAAGCACAGTATTAGGGTGGGAGTTACCCGATTTTCCAGGTGTTGTGTGTCTCAGTTTCCCTTGGCTAGGAAAAGGAATTCCCTTCCCCCTTGCACTTCCCAGGTGAGGCAATGCCTCGCCCTGCTTCAGCTCTCGCTGGTTGGGCTGCACCCACTGACCAGCACCAACTGTTCGACATGCCCCAGTGAGATGAACACAGTACCTCAGTTGAAAATGCAGAAATCACCCGTCTTCTGTGTCGCTCACGCTGGGAGCTGGAGGCTGGAGCTGTTCCTATTTGGCCATCTTGGGCGCCCCTCACCACTGGTTCAATCTTGAGCATGTGTATGTGTCAGGAATTTATCCATTTCTTCTAGAGTTTCTAGTTTATGTGCATACAGTTGTTCATAATATTCTCTGATAGTTGTTTCTATTTCTGTGGGGGTCAGTGGTAATATCCCCCTTGCTGTTTCTGGTTGTATTTATTCGAATCTTCTCTCTTTTCTTATTCTCTAGTCTAGCTGGTGGTCTATTGATTTTATTAATTTTTTTCAAAAAATCAGCTCCTGGATTCACTGATCTTTTGAATGGCTTTCGTGTCTCTATCTCCTTCAGTTCAGCTCTGAATTTGGTTATTTCTTGTCTTTTTCTAGCTTTGGGATTTGTTTGCTCTTCATTCTCTAGTCCTTTTGGCTGTGATGTTAAGTTGTTAACTCAAGATCTTTCTAATTTTTTGGTGTGGGCATTTAGTGCTATCAATTTCTCCCTTAACACTACCTTAGCTGTGTCCCAGAACTTCTGGTATGTTATATCTTTGCTTTATTTAGTTTCAAAGAACTTCTTGATTTCTGCCTTAATTTCATTATTTAACCTAAAATCTTTCAGGAGAAGTCTTTCATGGAATTGTAATACAATTACCATTTCCATGGAATTGTATCTTTTTGAGTAAATTTCTTAGTCTTGATTTCTAAGTTGATTGCACTGTGGTCCAAGAGATTGTTTATGATTTCAGTTGTTTTGCATTTGCTGAGGAGTGTTTCACTTCCAATTGTGTGATGAATTTTAGAGTATGTGCCATGTGACAATGAGAAGAATGTATATTCTGTTGTTTTGGAGTGGAGAGTTCTGTAGATGTCTATCAGGTCCATTTGATCCAGTGCAGAGTTCAGGTCCTAAATATCTTTGTTAATTTTCTACTTCAATGATCTGTCTAATATTGTCAATGAGTCTCCTACTATTATTTTGTGGGAATCTACATAGCTTTGAAGGTGTTTAAGAGCTTGTTTTGTGAATCTGGGTGCTCCTGTGTTGGGTGCATATATATTTAGGATAGTTAGATCTTCTTGTTGAGTTGAACCCTTTACCATTATGTAATGCCCTTCTTTGTCTTTTATGATCTCTGTTGGTTTAAAGTCTGTTTTGTCAGAAACTAGGATTGCAACACCTGCTTTTTTCTGTTTTCCATTTGCTTGGTAGATTTTTCTCCATCCCCTTATGTTGAGTCGATGTCTGTCATTGCATGTGAGATGGGTGTCTTGAAGATAGCATACCAGTGGGTCCTGGTTCTTCTTGCCCCTCTCTGTCTTTTAATTAGGGCATTTAGCCCATTTACATTTAAAGTTAGTATTGATATGTGTGGATTTGATCCTGTCATCATGATGTCAGCTGGTTATTTTGCTGGCTTGGTTATGTGATTGCTTTATAGTGTCACTGGTGTGTGGACTTCAATGTGCTGTTGTAGTGGCTAGTAACAGTCTTTCATTTCCATATTTAGGGCTTCTTTCAGGAGCCCTTATAAGGCAGGTCTGGTGGCAAGAAATTCCCTTAACATTTGCTTGTCTGAAAGGGATTTTATTTCTCCTTTGCTTATGAAGCTTAGTTTGGCTGGATTTGAAATTCTGTGTTGGAATTTGTTTTCTTTAAGAATGTCAAATATTGGCCCTTAATCTATTCTGGCTTGTAGGGTTTCTGCTGAGAGGTCTGCTGTTGATCTGATGGGCTTCACTTTGCAGGTGACCTGGCCTTTCTCTCCAGCTGCCTTTAACATTTTTTCTTTCATTTCAAATATGTAGAAGCTGATGATTATGTGTGTTGGGGATGAACTTCTCACTGAGTGTCTTACTGGGGTTATCTGCATTTCCTGAATTTGAATGTTGGCTTCTGTAGTTAGATTGAGGAAGTTCTCATGGAATACATCCTGAAATATGTTTTCCAAGTTGATTCCATTCTTCCCATCTCTTTCAGGTACACCAAGCAGTCGTAGATTCGGTCTCTTTACATAAGTGCATATTTCTTGGTGGGTTTGTTCATTCCTTTTCATTCTTTTTTATATACTCTTATCTGCTTGTCTTTTTTTATATATATACTTTAAGTTCTAGGGTACATGTGCATAATGTGCAGGTTTGTTACATATATATACTTGTGCCATGCTGGTGTGCTGCACCCATCAACTGCTTGTCTTACTTCATAAAGGCAGTCCTCAGGTTCTGAGATGCTTTCCTCTGCTTGGTCTATTCTGCAATTAATACTTGTGATTGCATTATGAAATTCTTGTAGTGTGTTTTGCAGCTCTATCAGGTCAGTTACATTCTTCTCTATACTGGCTATTTTGTCTGTCAGCTCCTATGATGTTTCATCATGATTTCTAACTTCCTTGCATTGGGTTACAATGTACTCCTGTAGCTCAGTGAACTTCTTTCCTATACTTCTGTCATTTCAGCCATCTTAGCCTCAGCCTGGTTCCAAACCCTTGCAGGAGAAGTGATGCAGTCATTTGGAGGAAAGAAGGTACTCTGGCTTTTTGAGTTTTCAGCATTCTTGCACTGATTCTTTCTCATCTTTGTGGGCTTATTTACCTTCAACCTTTGAGGTTGCTGACCTTCGGATGATTTTTTTTTCTTTTATCCTATTTGATGACCTTGAGGGTTTGATTGTGGTATAAGGTAGAGTCATCCATCTGGCTTCGTTTCTGGAAGATTTTAGGGTGCCAATGTTCAGCTCCTAACCTCTGGACTGCATGCTCTATCTCTGGGGGACTTGTATTAGGCCCCAACTTTCTTCTCTGGCTCCTTGATGTTTGGAGTCTACGGTACTGGGGGGATCAAGGTGCAGCAGCTGCAGCCAAGTACCAGTGGATACAGAGGTGCCTGCCTCCCTGTGGGCATTCACCACAACAGCAGAGGCAAAGCAGCTGTGGGGAGCAGGGAGCAGGGGATCGCTGCTGGAGACTGTGTGGGCTGTTACAATGGAGGTAGTGTTGGCTTGGGGCAGAGTGCTGGCTGTCTCAGATCTGGGTGCCTTTTCTGTGCCCCACAAGCAGGAGTCATCACTCACGGTATGGGCAGATCCCCTATTCACTGTTCGCTGGTGAGGCGAGACTTGCTGGCTCTGTGTCCGCCAAGGCTCCATCTCCAACAGTAGTCAGCAGGGTTTGGGGACCTATTGCCTTCCCACATGCTGGCAGGGCAAGTAAAGCAAAACCCACCCATGCAGACAGGTGCCCGCAGAGTGATGTGCAGAATTGCTGTGGGCTTGGGGGAAGCTATACTATGGGGAGTTAACACGCAGGCCGGTACACAGCCATAGGAGCCGCCACACTGGAGCTTTCCACCAGTCAGGCATGATCCACCAACATAGAAGCTATGGTGTGGGACCCCAGGGCATGCAAGACTGCCCTGTAAGCAGGTGTGGCCAGGCTGGGGCACAGGGAGAGGACAGCAGTCCAAGGAGTGCTCAGGTCTGACCAGCCCTGTCTGATGTGCAAGACTGCCCTGCAGTGATCAGGTCTGACAGTTCCCATAGTGCTAAAGTCTCTTATGGGAGCATGTTGAGCTTAAAGGGATGGCCATGCTTGGCCATGCTCTGCTGTAGATGCTTCTGCAACAGCCTCTGGGCTCCACATCAGCTGACTTGCTGCTTCACCACTTTGCTTGTCTCCTGGGGGCTCCACACCAGAGAAATGTGAGTCAGCAATAGCTCAGTGCAGTTAGCCCAGGATAGAGTTTCTGTGCTGTAAGCCCAATTCAGGGGTTCCCTGTCCAGTGAAAAGCAGTAGAGGGTATGTGGGACCTGTCAGAGACAAACTGGCCTCCTCTCCTTGGGTTGACTGTAGCTTGTTGGGGGTGTGTATAAGGAACTTAGGGTTTTTGCTTCTTTGTTAGCCTGAAGTTAGCAAGGACAGCTCCACTGCAGAAGCAAAAATGGGGGCCTGGCCTTTCTCTGGGAGATCTGTCCCAGGGAGTTTTCAAATCTCTGTCACCCAGAGATCACCAGCAGGGGTGGCTGGAGGCCTCGGTTGGGAGGTTCCTCCCAGTAAGGAGGAACAGGATCATGACCCACTTAGAGAAGCAGTCTGACCATGTTTTGGTAGAGCAGCTGTGCTGTGCTGGGAGATCCCTTATGCCCCGAGTTGCTTTGGACTTTCCAAAGCCAGAAGGCTGGAAGGGCTAAGTCACTCAAATAGTAAACATGGCAGCCTGCCCCTCTGCCTTGGAGCTCTGTCCCAGGTAGGTAAAGCACTGCTACTGGTGGCTAGCTGTAATTCCAGGCCAGTAAGTCTTATCCTGTGAGGTGTTGTGGAAGTGGAACCCACACACCATGGCTGCTTGGCCCCCTGAATTCAGCCTCTTTCCTAGGGGTAGGTACAGGGGTCTAACCTCCTGCTTTGCTGGAGTTGCAGCTACTTTTGCCAGAATGCCCAGATAGCCAGAGTATCTAAAGTTCCTGGTTCTCCACTTGGACACAGTAAGGGGAACATCACACACCGGGGCCTGTTGTGGTGTGCAGGGGGGCGGGGGGAAGGGATAGCATTAGGAGATATACCTAATGTAAATGACGAGTTAATGGGTGCAGCACACCAACATGGCACATGTATATATATGTAACAAACCTGCACGTTGTGCACATGTACCCTAGAACATAAAGTATGATTAAAAAAAAAAAAAAAAGTTCCTGGTTCTCCACACATGTCTGCTGTCCTGCCGGGACTCCACATAGCTCTGTGTGTGAGACTGAAGGCCCTGATGGAGTGGGCTCATGAGGGGATCTCCTGACCTGTGGGTTGCAAAAATCCATGGGAGAAGCATGGGTTCCCAGGACCACACATTCACTCACCATTTCTTTCCGCGGGGAGCCTCCATTGGCTTTGTGCTGCACCTGGGTGTGCCGTTGTCCTGCCTTGCTTTTCTCCATTCTCATGGGTCAAGTTATTTCCTTGATTAATCCCAATGCGAGAACCTGGATGTTTCCGTTGAAGGTGCTATATTTACTCTCCCCTTCCATTCCACTCCGTGACAGCCACGCACACTGGCTGCTTCTAGTTGGCCATCTTGGCCCTCTGGCCTATTTTTCTGTCATTACAGATTAATGTGATTTCTGAGCACAATGAAGGAGCAAAATGAAGCCTTATCTGAACCAGTGATCCAAGTCTAAGACCACACCCCCCACATCCCTTGAGGTTGACAGGAAGCTCCAGATACCCACCTCTCCATAGCCCAAACCTCAAAATCCTCCCACCCTGATCTCCTTTGAATCTATTAGAACTCAACTGATGATAGCATTTATCTCCATTTGTGCCAGTCACCACAAGTATCCCAAGACATCTCTCAACTGCTACATTCTAACCTCCATAAGGTTGTGTCCACATCCCCTCTTTAGGTCACTCTCTCACCCCTCCACTACTAATAAAACACAATGCACCCTTGCTAATCCTCCATAGTCTAAGCTTCTTCTCTGAATGCCCCCTTCCCTGAGGACTCTGGATCCCCTGAAGCCAACTCACAAGGAGTAGATGATTTTTCTCTCCTACCACCACTGTACCACAGATCCTGAAAGTTGTGTAAGTGACTTTACTGCTTCTCATTGCTGCCTTTAGATAGCAATCCCTCTCCCACCTCCCTAAAAACTTCCAGCTTTTGACAGTTAGTGTCATCAACCAGCTCTTATTGCTGTTGTCAGAAATATTCTCCCCTCTTTTCTCAGACTCTCATTTTGTCTCTGAGAACATGATCATTCTCAATGGTAGTTGTCCTATCTTAATTCTTAGTGAGTTCAATATCAATCATTCTAAAGCTAGACAGGGTGGCACTCACCATAGTCCTACCTACTCAGAAGACTAAGTTGGGAAGATTGCCCAGGAGTTTGGGCCAGCCTGGGCAACCTAGCAAAACCCCCATCTCAAAAAAAAAAAAAATCATTCTGATAAGCTGACAAACTAGCCCCTTCTGTTTCTTGAACATTTCTCCTCCATGACATTGTGCTCAACTCCACCTCAATTACTCACTCATGTACCCACTCATGTAGCCATACCCTAGCCCTTGTCACTATAATTTTGGGCACCCCTCTGTAATCTCAATTTCAAACATCCCTCTTTCTGACCATACACCCCTCTCTTTTCAGCCCACTCACTTTGGACCCATTTTCTTTCAACCTCACCAGAATCTCCAATCCATTGATCTTATCAGATTTTTACTATCTCTTCTTCCCTTTATTGTTTTCTCTCTTCTCCTTTCTTAGCTCAGATGTCATGCTCAGTCTTTACAACCACTCCTCTACATGTACCCTCCACAATCCCGCCCCCTCTCACTTTGTGTTGCTTGGCAAAATCACAACCCCTGGCTAAATCCAGCTACTTCCCCATGAGCCCACACCCATACAGCTAAAGCTGGCTAGGGGAAAATTCACAACCACATGACAACTCTCAGTTTAACTTCATGACCATGAACTTCAACCAGACTTTAATGCTGCTAGGCAATCATGCTACAGGTCTCCTGTCCCTTAATTTTCTGACTTTTCCAAGTTATTATTTTGCAACTTCTTTCTCCTCAAACTCCTGACACTGCCTCCATATCCTAACTCTTCCACTGCTTCCTGTTTCACTAGAAAATTGAAGCCATCAGAAGAGAGCTTCTACAGACTCCTACCACCACATCACTTCACCTATCTGCACCCGCATCCATACACATGGTCTTCCTGTTGGTATCATATATGATTATTATGTGCTGAAATGTGTCCCTCCAATATTCATATGTTGGAGTTCTAACCCCCAGCACCTCATAATGTAACATAATTACCTCTTAAGTCAAAGCGAGGTCATTAAGATGGGTCCTAACCCAATACTACTGGTGCCTTTAAAAGAAGAGATAAGGACAAAGATAACACAGACTGAGGGCTGACCATGTGAAGACACAGGAAGAAGACGGCCATCTACAAGCAAAGGAGAGAAGCCTCTGAAGAAACCAACCCTGTGAGACAATAAATGTGTGTTGTTTAAGTCACCCAGTATGTGGTATTTTGTTATAGCAACCTTAGCAAATTAATATAATGATATTTCCAGACTGCCCTCTAAAGCCAGCCCCTCTCCTTTCCCACTAGATATCTTCTTCTCCTATCAACTGAATGATATCACTACCTTCTTTCTCTCCCTTAACTCCAGCATTATCAATGTTGTGCTCTCTATTGGGTCATTTCAATCAGGATTCAATTATACTGTTATTTCTCATCTTTATTATATAACACACAAATATTCATCATATGTAATATATATATATATATAAACAGGCCAATTTTTTGTGGAATTTGAATCATTGATTACAAAATTGGAAAAAGCGTATATAGTAAATTGTTTTATATATATATATATATATATATTTTTTTTTCTCTTGGCTCCACTTTACCACCTGCCATTACCCAATTTCTTTGCTCCCCTTTGATGCAAATCTCTTTTACAGATACATATGAAATATGTTTCTATACACAATATAAGGCTTCGTTGGAACCAGTATTTCTGTCTAAGACTACATTCCCTTAGGCCTTCTACCTACTTTACTTTGGGGCCAAGAAGGAGCGCCAGATGACCATCCTTTCCTATCTCCCACTCTCTCTGCCTGTTCTGTTCCTCACTCACTCTGCCCCACCTGTAGCCTCCCTGCTGTTTCTCAAACAAGTCTTACTCACTATTGTCTTAGAGCCTTTGCAATATCTGTTTCATCTATCAGGAAAGTTCTTCCTCCAGATACCTAGTTTGACCACTCTCTCATCCCCTGACCATTGAATAGTGGTCTCTATTCAGTGTCCTCAATTTTCCTCCTCCCATTCTCTCTTGGACACATTCTAATCAGGGTCCACCTGATTTGTGGGTCCACCTCCACAAATCAGTTGAAACTGCTCCTGTCACGGTTATGGTCATGAGTGACTTCACATTATTCAATACAATGATCAATTCTTAGTCCTCACCTTACTTAACCTATCAGCAGCATTGGGCACAGCTAATGAGTCACTCCTCTTTGGTTCACTTTCTTCCTTTGGCTCCCAGGACACCACACTCTCTGATCTCACTAACTGCTTCTTCTCAGTTTCCTTTACTGGCTTCTCTTCTTCCAAACCTCTTAAAATGAGAATGTCCCAGGGCTCCATCCCTGTTCTTTGCATTCCTATGTATACTCCCTTGGTGATCTCTTTCAGTCCAATAGCTAATACAAAATATTTCTAGGTTAACTTCCAAATTCATGTCTGCAGGCCAGATCTTCATCCTAAACTCCTGTCTGATATATACAACTGCCTACTCAGCACCTCCATTCAGATGTCTAATGGACATTTCAAACTCAAACTGTCATAGGCAGAACTCCTGATCTGTTCTCTAAAACCTATTGCTCCTACTGCCTTCCTCACTTCAATTGATGGCAACTCCAGCTGTACATTGGCTTGAGCCAAAAACCTTAACATCACCTTCAATTTCTTTCTTTCTCTCCAATCCATCAGGAAATCATTTTGGCTCTATTTCAAAATGCATCCAAAATCCAATCACTTCTCGCCATCTCCATTGGTACATGTAAGGTCGAATCCACCATCATCTCTCATCTGGATAACTACAACAGCTTTCTAACATGCCTCTCTGCTTCCACTCTCATTCCCCTGTGGTGGTACATTCTCAACACAAAAATTAAAGTGATCATTTTAAAATGTAAATCAAATCATGGCATTTCTCTGCTCAAAATCTTGCAAAGACACCGTATTCCACTGGAAATCAGAGTCAAAGTCCCTGTAGAAGCCTGACATTTTCTGGTTCTCCATTATATCTCTGATCTCTTCTGCCCTCCTCGTTCTGCCACAGCTGTGGCCTTCTTGCTATTCTACAAACAGCCCGGGCTCACACTTGCCATAGGACCGTGGCAATGTCTGTTCCTCCAGGAAGGAGCGCTCTTTTCCAATAGATCCACTCATTTAAATTCTCTCACATTTTCAAGGCTCACATCTCACTATATCAATGAGACCTACCTGAAGCATCCTACTTAATGCTGCAAACTGCCCACCCTGTTTTCTCTATCCCCCTTACCATCCTCTGCTTTTGCTTCATCACCATCTAACACACTATATAGTTTATTTACTTATGCTAATTATCTTATTTCAGTCTTCCCCCATTGAAATGTAAGGTCTACAAGGGAAGAGATCTCTGCTTTGTTCACTGATCCCAAGTACCTAGAATTGTGCCTACAATAAAGATTTGTTAAATGAATCATTTTCTGGTGATTTTTGCATTATGACAAGTTAGAGCATATCTTTGTGTAATCTTCTACAACTTGTTCTTTTACAAAACATTATGACTTTTCACCCAACATTATGAATTTCTAAACATTTCACCTATGTTTATACTGTAACAGATAGAGGTGCACTTAAGCAATATATAATATTCTGTTATATGAATATTCCATAGTTCATTAATGCATAAGTTGCTTCCATTTTTTCCATTACAAAAAATGTTGCAGTTAATGTTCTTGCAGTAGCCTCCTATTAGTCTATAAACATGTCTCCTAGAATTGAAATTGCTAGATGACACAGTACATGCATCTTCAACCTGACTACACACTGCCAAATAAGTTTCCACAGTAATTGCATCAATTTATATTCATACCAGCAGTGTATGAGTTCCATTTTCCCACATTCTTGCCAATATTTGGTATTTTCAGACTTGTTTAGCCAATCTAATAGGTGAAAGTGAGTATCTCCCTAGTGTTTGAATCTGTATGTCCCAGATTATTTCATGAGGATGAGCATCTTTTTTAAAATTAGACTTTAAGTTCTGGGATACATGTGCAGACGTGCAGGTTTGTTACATAGGTATACATGTGCCATGGTGGTTTGCTTCACCCATCAACCTGTCATCTACATTAGGTATTTCTCCTAATGCTATCCCTCCCCTTGCCCCCCACTCCGCAACAGGCCCCAGTGTGTGATGTTCCCCTCCCTGTCCCCAAATGTTCTCATTGTTCAACTCTCACTTATCAGTGAGAACATGTGGTGTTTGGTTTTCTGTTTCTATATTAGTTTGCTGAGAATGGTGGCTTCCAGCTTCATCCATGTCCCTGTAAAGGACATGAAAAAGGATAAGCATCTTTTTATAGGTTTCCTGGTTATACACATTTCCTCTTCTGTGAAGTACCTTTTCAGGTCATTTACCTATTCATCCTTTAAGTTGTTTGTTTTTTAAGTATTGCTTCTTAGGGGTTCTTTGCATATTCTGTATCAAATTATTGGTCAGCAATATATGTTGCAAAAAGTTTCTCTAAATCTGTTGCTGGTCTTTTTTGCATACACATTATGTTCATTTACAACAAATGTAACTGAAATAAACCTGTTTGAGGAAACACATGACTTTTGGTATGCATGCAACTCTACTGGTGAGAGCCATATATAAGAAAGTATCCTGTTAGGCAGATTTTCAAACTGTTTTATTCAAGTACAATAGACATACATACATATCTTAGGTGTACATCTTGATAAATGTTCACAAAGTAAAGACATCCATATAACCAGCTCTCAGATCAAGACACAGTACATTACCAACCTCCCCCTGCCCCGCCACAAGCTTCTTTTGTGCCCCTTTCCAGTCACTATGCCCAAGGATGATAACCACTCTCCTGACTATTAGTTTTGCCTCTTTTCTGCTTTAAATAAATGGGATCTTTCAGTATATACTCCTCTGTGTCTGGCTTCTTTTGCTCAACATTAGGTTTGTGAGATTCATCCATGTTGTCGTGAATTTGTAGTTAATTCTCCATTATGTGCTACATTTTAATGTATGAATATACTGCAATTTATTTATTCATTCTACTGTTTGTGGACACTTGGTTTTTTTTTCAGTGTGAGGCTATTACAAATGATGCTGTATGAGCATATTCATAATGTCATTAGTGAATATACATATGCATTTTTCTTGGGTATATACCAAGAAGTGGAGTTGCTGGTCGTAGGGAATGCATAGGTTCAGCTTCAGCAGATAGAGCCAACTAGCTTTTCAAAAATCCTGTACCAATCATTGCTCGTCTTTTAACACTAACGTTATTTCTCATTTTTTTCATTATACGATGTTTGTGGAATCAAATATATATCAATCTTTTCCTTTAAAACTTGTGTTTTGGGATTTTGTTTAGGAAATTATTCTGAGGACATGATTTTTTATTGGTTTTAAGATTTCGATTTTGTACTTTGGACTTTTATACATCTAGACTTTATTTTGTATAGGGCATGGATCTAGATTTTTCTCTGAGAAGGGAAACAACTGTCCCAATCACATTTATTAAATTATTCATCGTTTTTTCACTCCTTTGCAATGTCACTTCTTTCATATAGCAATTTACTATATGTGCCTTTTCCAATTTTGTAATCAGTGTTTCAAATTCCACAAAAAAATTGGCCTGTTAATATTTTGATTGGAATAATATTGGATTTATGGACTAATTTGAGAAGAATTACCAATTTGCTGACTTAAAGTCTCCACACATACAAATGGAGTATTCTTGGGAAAGACAGCCCATCATGGCCCCTAAGCATTCATGCATGTTCTTGCTGATTATGCCAAAAATGTAAGGCACTGATGACTCTTCACCTTGGCCATTCTCAAGACCATGTTTTCAGTGAGAAACCCTGAAGGATGGGGAAACATCACAAACAGCAGGCTCATTTCCATTTTCTATAAAAGCGGTGGATCCTCCAAATGTGTTGTTTCTTTCCTGTAATGCAACCCACTGTGCAGCCATCCATCATTGGTCCTTTGCATTGCCCTTGTGGGATTTAGGGGGCATTGGGAACAAACACAAGCCAACAGGAAGTTCTAGCTACTGCTTTTTCTGAGTAATAAAGTCCTTTGCCTCTCACGCAAGATTCTCATGTCTTCTGACAGAATACATGAAACTGTGTGTGTCAGGTTAATTTGTAAGTTTGTAAATAGGGTCAAATTCTACACTTTTTGTAGTTCTTGACAAGTATATTCCCCCACTTTCCGATTTTTATTAAATTTCCTTTTGTACAATCTCATACTTTTCTGCATAATGGTTTATACATCTTTGTTAGCTATCTTCCTAGCTGCCTTATAGATATTGGGAATATCATGAATGGGTTATTTTTCCTATTGCATTTTCTAATTGATCGCTGAATTCCTCATGCTTTATACATGTCACTAGTATAGCTTCTCATGTGGAATAATGTACTATTTCCCTTGATAGAATGTTGGCTTCTCTTGAGAGCAGAAACCATGCTTTATTCATGTCTATATTCTCCTAATGAAACGTTTAATTCAACTAACATGTATTGAGCATTGTTATGATTTGAATATGGTTTGTGCCCACCAAAACTGATATTGAGACTTGGTCCCCAATATAACAGTGTTGAGAGGGAGTGGAACCTTTAACAGCCTTCTGGGTCATCAGGGATTCACTCTCATGAAGGGATTAAAGCAGTCTGGTGGGAGTGAGTCCATTCTTACTCTTTGTGGGACTGGATTGGTTATGCAAGTGCAAGTTGTTGTAAAGTGAGGTTGCGTCTCATGTTTGGTGTTTTACTCTCTTTGCAGGGATCTGGTTTCCCTTCCATTTTTCTGCCATGTTTTGCCACAGTACAAGGCCCGCATCAGAAGCTACCAGATGCAGCTGCCTAATCTTAAACTTCCCAGGCTGCAGAACCATGAGTTAAATAAACCTCTTTTCTTTGTAAATTGCCCAGTTTCAGGTATTCACTTATAGCAACACAAAATGGACTAAGACAAGCATCTACTATGTATCAGTTGTGAAATGAAAAGAGGTATACAATCATAAATAAGGTGCCTGCTCTCAAGGAATTTACAAAATATGAAGAAAACAGATATTGCCACAAAATATTTCTGTTAAGAAAGTCATATTGACTGGGCTCAGTGGCTCACGCCTGTAATCCCATCACTCTGGGAGGCCGAGGCTGGCAGATCTCCTGAGGTCAGGAGTTCAAAACCAGCCTGGCCAACATGGTGAAACCTCATCTTTACTAAAAATACGAAAACCAGTGGGGCATGGTGGTGCATGCCTATAGTCCCAGCTACTCGGAAGCTGAGGCAGGAGAACTGCTTGAACCCAGGGAAGGCGAGATCACGCCACTGCACTCCAGCCTGAGTAACAGAGCAAGGCTCCGTCTCAAAAAAGATAAAAGAAAGAAAGTAATATTATGTATTATAACAAAGGTATGAACAAAGTGCTGTAGGAGAAGGGGAAATTCATTGTGACTTGGAAGATTCTGGAAGTCTTCAAACAATATGTGCTGTTTGAGCTGGGCCTCAGACGGTGATCTAGACTGGTGCAGATGGAGAGCTAGGGAAGGGAGGTAACTTCTCACACCATGCTTGGCATTCAGAGCCTTCCACAATATAGTCCCAAACTGTCTTCCCAAACCCAGCTGCTATGTCCTCCAGGAAATTAAAGTTAGTCTTTCATGCCAAATTCATTCATCAATCATATTCTAAACCCAAAATGTTTGAGTTCCCACCTTGTTGTTCTGCACCATAGCACAATGACTAAGAACAAAGAATCTGGAGCCAAAGGAATTTGATTTTCGTCCAGATTCTATACTGGCTATGAAGTCTTGGGCAAATAAAGCTACAAATGGTGCTTATCTCATAGGATTGTGTGATCAATCAGGTAATTCTTGTAAAACTTTGGCATAGTACCTGGTACAGAGTACAATACTACGAATGGTACCTCTACTTTATCCATCCCTCTGATCTTAAGTCAATTAAAACATACTTATTGTATATCCACTATGTGCAATAGATGTTATTACATATCATGAATAAAAACACAAAGATGAATAACACCCTATTTCTGTCCAGTGACATGTCAAGTAGAGGATAAAAAATACGTACATACATAATCACGAGTCAAGGCAAATTAAAAGACCTGGATTCTCCTAGCTCTGGCCCTTGATAACATGAAGAAGTTGGATCACATGATCACCAAGACCACTTCTAAATCTAATATTATAATTCTATGACATCTATGATTTTAAATGTTATATCAAGATTGATAAGTACCAGGGGAAAGTGGAAAAGAGGGAAGCCTAATTCTACCTGAGAGAGTCCAAGAAGCCTGCATAGAGGAAATGACATTTGAATTGGGTCTTTAAAAATGGATAGCATTTGTTGAAGTAAGAAATGGGGGCAATGGAATTCCAGGAAGAGGAGAAAAGAAGAACAAAGAGAAATGTAGGGCACACTTGAGAAACATCCAGTAGTCTTGTGTAGTTGGGACATCGAGATTCATAATATTTAAGCAGAGGAAAATGAGGTGAAAAAGGTAGGCTGGTGACAGATTATGGAGGACCTTGAATGTCATGCCAAGTGGTTTGGATTTTATCTTATAAACTATTAACACTGGAAGGTGAAAAGAAGAGCCAATAAAAAGAGTTGTGGCAGTTTTTCAGGTATAAAATCAGGAAAGACTGAACTAAGGCTGTGGGTCTAATAATTGAAAAGAAAGGACAGAAGTCTTCTGTCATTTTTTCATATACTACTTTGTGTATATTCTTGAATGATTTTTAATCGAACATGTTTGGAGGGCAGGGCCCATTCATCCATTCTATATCTATTGAGCACTTACTATGTGCATGACAATCTGGGCACTGGAAATAGAGTAATGAGTGAGAGAGTCACGTTCCCTATATGATAGTATCCTTTGTGTTGAAAGTACCAGAAGATGATGATACCATTGGAAGTGGAAAGACTAGGGACAGATTGGTAAGGAGAATAAATAGTTTAATCTTTGACATATTAAGTTTGGAATGCCTATATTTCAGTGAAAATGTCAAGTAGGCAGTTGTATACAGGTATCTTGAGCTTTCATGTACTCTATCTCAGAGTTGACCCTTTCTGTACTCCATCTCCATTATCATAATAAATTTTTTAAAGTTTGCTGTTTACTTTTTGAAAAACCTAATGAATTAGTGGCATTTGTATAGATAATAACATAGTAGATAATATTAATCAATATATGTTATACTGAATATGTCAACATGAGGCATCAACACTTATAAACTGACTTCTTAACAGATATATATTTTTCTCTTAAAATAGAAGGACATTATATGTAAGAAACTCATTATAATCCCATTTATGATAATCTGCTTTACTGTTAGTAATAGTTTAAAAATTAAGCAAAAAATAAAAATCCCAAAAAAGGTATGTTGAACACTATGTAGAATATTATGAAACTTGGAGAGACATTAAAATTAGAATTTCAACCATTATTTTTGTTTACATTAAAACTCAACAGTTAAGTTTTGCTGAAATTAAAATCTCAACAGTAATTTTGTGAAAGGAAAATTTCAGCATCTATTTCTGTGCATATTGATAAGAATAGTTAAGAAACTCTTGAGGAATAAGAATGAGGTGGGAAGACTTTCCCTATCAGATATCAAGGCATTTATTATTATTACTGTTACAGGTAACAAGGCAATGCTGTATTGGCACACGATTAGATAAATAAACTGGTAGAATAGAACAGACAGGTCAGAAATCGTCCCAAGAATATATGAACACTTGATATTTGACAAAGTTGGCATTGTAACTGAATGGGAGAAGAAAAGACTTTTCAACAAATGATATTGGGGCAATTGGATATTCATAAAGAAAAAATTGGACCTCTATTCTCATATTCTACATGAAAATTAATTCCAAGTATATTCAAAACATAAATGTGAAAGTCAAAACTATAAAAATGTTAAATGTTATTATAAAGGAATATCTTCATGATATTGGGGTATAGAAAGATTTCATTGAAAAGACACAAAAAGCACTTACCATAAAAAAGGATTGATAACTTCGATATCTATCTTATAATTAGAACTTATGTGTATCAAAAGAAATCATTAAAATGGAAAAATAAGTGACAAAATTGGGAGAGATATATGGAACACATATAAAGGAGAAAGAACTAAAAACAACTTCTACAAATTAATTTGAAAAAGTTACACAACTCAACAGGAAAAAATGGCAAATGTCTTGAATAAATGCTTCACAAAAGAGGAAATACTAACATTCAATACGCTTGTGAAAAGATGCTCAACATTATTAGTAATCAGGAAAATCAAATTATAAGATGCCATTTACACTCATTAGATAGGCAAAAATTAAGAAGTCTGATAATACTAAGTGTTGACCACCAGGTGGAGCAATGGGAACTGTTAAACCTGGCTAGTAAGGGTGTGAATTGGTACATGCCATTAGGAAAAGTTAGGCATCATTCAATTAAATTGAAGGTGCTCATATTCCATAAACCAGAATTCTACATAAATCCCCTAGAGATATCTGTGTTTATGTACATTACCAAGAAAAATCATGGTAGTTCTGTTTTGTAACAGTCAAAAATTGGATTTCATCCCACCCTAGTTAAAATGACCATTATCAAAAAGACAAAAAAAAATGACAGATGCTGGCAAGGATGTGGAGAAAGGGGAACTCTTATACACTGTTATTGGGAATGTAAGTTGGTACAGCCATTATGGAAAACGGTACGGGTGTTCCACAAAAAACTAAAAATAGCACTATCATTATGATTCAGCAATCTTGCTGCTGGGTATATTTCAAAAAAAAATTTTTTTAACCGTATATTGAAGAGATATCTGCACTCCTATGTTTATTGCAGCACTATTCACAAGATCCAAGTTATGGAATCAACCTAAGTGTCCATCAGTCAAT
The DNA here is from genome assembly GCF_047675955.1 of Chlorocebus sabaeus. Taxonomy (NCBI): domain Eukaryota; kingdom Metazoa; phylum Chordata; class Mammalia; order Primates; family Cercopithecidae; genus Chlorocebus; species Chlorocebus sabaeus. Next base: position 49,572,160 of record NC_132933.1, read on the forward strand.
AAATGGATAAAGAAAATGTTGTATGTGTACACATTTTAATAGTATTAAGCTATAAAAAAGGAATGCAAGACTCCTGGGCAAGATGGCTGAATAGGAACAGCTCCAGTGTGCAGCTCTCAGCGAGACCAATGCAGAAGGTGGGTGATTTCTGCATTTCCAACTGAGGTACCCGGTACATCTCATTGGGACTGGTTAGACAGTGGGTGCAGCCCACAGAGGGCGAGCAGAAGCAGGGTGGGGCATTGCCTCACCCAGGAAGTTCAAGGGGTCGGGGAACTCCCTCCCTAAAGCCATAAAGGACTGTGCCATGAGGGACTGTGCTATCTGGCCCAGATACTACGCTTTTCCCAAGGTCTTTGCAACCTAAAGACCAGGAAATTCCCTCAGGTGTCTACACCACAAGGGCCCTGGGCTTCAAGCACAAATCTGGGCGGCTGTTTGGGCAGACACTGAGCTAGCTGCAGGAGTTTTTTTTCATACCCCAGTGAAGCCTGGAACACCAGCAAGACAGAACCGTTCATTCCTCTGGAAAGGGGACTGAAGCCAGGGAGCCAAGTGGTCTTGCTCAGCGGATCCTAGTCTCACAGAGCCCAGCAAGCTAAGATCCACTGGCTTGAAGTTCTTGCTGCCAGCACAGAAGTCTGAAGTCGACCTGGGATGCTCGACCTTGGTGGGAGAGTGGGGGGTCTGCCATTACTGAGGCTTGAGTAGACGGGTTTTCCCCTCACAGTATAAACAAAGCCTCTGGGAAGTTCTGACTGGGCAGAGCCCACTGCAGTGCCACAAAGTTGCTGTAGCCAGATTGCCTCTCTAGATTCCTCCTCTCTGGGAAGGGCATCTCTGAAAGAAAGGCAGCAGCCCCAGTCAGGGGCTTATAGATAAAACCCCCATCTCCTTGGGACAGAACACGTGGGAGAAGGGGCAGCTGTGGGTGCAGTTTCTGCAGACTTAAACATTCCTGCCTGCTGGTTCTGAAGAGAGCAGCAGATCTCCCAGCACAGTGCTGTAGCTCTGCTAAGGGACAGATTGCCTCCTCAAGTGGGTCCCTTACCCTTGTGCCTCCTGACACGGAGACACCTCCCAGCAGGGGTCAACAGACACCTTATACAGGACAGCTCCAGCTGGCATCTGGCAGGTGCCCCTCTGGGACAAAGCTTCCAGAGGAAGGAGCAGGAAGCAATCTTCGCGGTTCCGCAGCCCCCACTGGTGATACCCAGATAAACAGGGTCTGGAGTGGACCCCCAGGAAACTCCAGCAGACCTGCAGAAGAGTGGCCTGATAGAAGGAAAACCAACAAACAGAAAGCAATACCATCAACAGCAACAAAAAGGACAAACACGCAAAAACTCTATCCAAAGGTCACCAACAGCAAAGACCAAAGGTAGATAAATCCACGAAGATGAAGGAAAAACAATGCAAAAAGGCTGAAAATTGCAAAAACCAGAAAGCCTCTTCTCCTCCAAAGGATTACAGAGATTGAAGATCAACTTAATGAAATGAAGCATGAAGACGAGATTAGAGAAAAAGGAATGAAAAGGAACAAAAAAAAAAAAAGGCTCCAAGAAATATGGGACTATGTGAAAAGAACAAACCTATGTTTGATCGGCGAACCTGAAAGTGATGGGGAGAATGGAACCAAGTTGGAAAACACTTGACGATATTATCCAGGAGAACTTACCCAACATAGCAAGGCAGGCCAACATTCAAATTCAGGAAATAGAGAGAACACCACAAAGATACTCCTCGAGAAGAGCAATTCCAAGACACATAATTGTCAGATTCACCAAGGTTGAAATGAAGGAAAAAATGTTAAGGGAAGCCAGAGAGAAAGGTCGGATTACCCACAAAGGGAAGACCATTAGACTAACAACAAATCTCTCTGCAGAAATCCTACAAGCCAGAAGAGAGTGGGGCCAATATTCAACATTCTTAAAGAAAAGAATTTTCAAACCAGAATTTCACATCCAGCCAAATAAAACTTCATAAGCAAAGGAGAAATAAAATCCTTTATAGACAAGCAAATGCTAAGGGATTTTGTCACCATCAGGCCTGCCTTACAACACCTCCTGAAGGAAGAACTAAATACAGAAAGGAAAAACTGGAACCAGCCACTGCAAAAACAAACCGAAATGTGAAGACCATCGACACTATAAGAAACTGCATTAACTAATGGGCAAAATAACCAGCTAGCATCATAATGACAGGATCAAATTCACACATAACAATATTAACCTTAAATGTAAAGGGGATAAATACCACAATTAAAAAGCCATAGACTGGCAAATTGGATAAAGAGTCAAGACCCATCAGTGTGCTGTATTCTGGAGACCCATCTCGTGTGCAAAGACACACATAGGCTCAAAATAAAGGGATGGAGGAAGATTTATCAAGCAAATGGAAAGCAAAAATAAGCAGGGGTTGCAATCCTACTCTCTGATAAAACAGACTTTAAACCAACAAAGATCAAAAAAGACAAAGAAGGGAATTAAATAATGGTAAAGGGATCAATGCAACAAGAAGAGCTAACTATCTTAAATATATGTGCACCCAATACAGGAGCACTCAGATTCATAAAGCAAATTCTTAGAACCTACATAGAGACTTAGACTCCTACACAATAATAGTGGGAGACTTTAACAACCCACTTTCAATATTAGACAGATCAACGAGACAGAAAACTAACAAGGATATTCAAAACTTGAACTCAGTTCTGGACCAAGCGGACCTAATAGACATATATAGAACTCCATCCAAATCAACAGAATATACATTCTTCTCAGCACCACATAGCACTTATTCTAAAATCGACCACATAATTGGAAGTAAAACACTCCTCAGCAAATGCAAAGGACCGGAAATCATAACAAACAGTCTCTCAGACCACAGTGCAATCAAATTAGATCTCAGGATTAAGAAACTCACTCAAAACCGCACAACTACATGGAAACTAAACAACATGCTCCTGAATGACTACTGTGTAAATAATGAAATTAAGGCAGAAATAAATAACTTCTCTGAAACCAATGAGAACAAAGATAAAAAGTACCACAAACTCTGGGACACAGCTAAACCGGTGTGTAGAGGGAAATTTATAGCACTAAATGCCCACAGGAGACAGCAGGAAAGATCTAAAATCGATACCTTAACATCATAATTAAAAGAACTAGAGAAGCAAGAACAAACAAATTCAAAAGCTAGCAGAAGACAAGAAATAACTAAGATCAGAGCAGAACTGAAGGTGATAGAGACACCAAAAAAATCCTTCAAAAAATCCATGAATCCAGGAGCTGGTTCTTTGAAAAAAAATAACAAAATAGATAGACCTCTAGCCAGACTAGTAAAGAAGAAAAGAGAGAAGAATCAAATAGACACAATAAAAAAAGATAAAGGGGAGATCACCACTGATCCCACAGACATACAAACTACCATCAGAGAATACTGTAAATACCTCTATGCAAATAAACTAGAAAATCTGGAAGAAATGGATAAACTCCTGGACACATGCACCCTCCAAAGACTAAACCAGGAAGAATTCGAATCCCTGAATAGACCAATAACAAGTTCTGAAATTGAGGCAGTAATTAATAGCCTACCAACCAAAAAAAGCTCAAGACCAGATGGATTCACAGCCGAGTTCTACCAGAGGTACAAAGAGGAGCTTGTACCATTCCTTCTGAAACTATTCCAAACAATAGAAACAGATGAGCTCCTCCCTAACTCATTTTATGATGCCAGCATCATCCTGACACCAAAACCTGGCAAAGACACAACAAAAAAAGAAAATTTCAGGCCAACATCCTTAGTGAACATCAATGTGAAAATCCTCAATAAAATACTGGCAAAACAAATCCAGCACCACATTAAAATGCTTATCCACCACAATCAAGTCAGCTTCATCCCTGGGATGCAAGGCTGGTTAAACACACGCAAATCAATAAATGTAATCCATCACATAAACAGAGCTAATGACAAAAGCCATATGATTATCTCAATAGATGCAGAAAAGGCCTTTGATAAAATTCAACACCCATTAATGCTAAAAACACTCAATAAACAAGGAATTGATGGAACATATCTCAAAATAATGAGAGCTATTTATGACAAACCCACAGCCAATATCATACTGAATGGACAAAAGCTGGAAGTATTCCCTTTGAAAACTGGTTCAAGACAAGGATGCCCTCTCTCAACACTCCTATTCAACATAGTATTGCAAGTTCTGGCCAGGGCAATCAGGCAAGAGAAACCAATAAAGTGTATTCAAATAGGAAGAAAGGAAGTCAAATTGTCTCTGTTTGCAGATGACATGATTGTATATTTAGAAACCCCATGGTCTCAGCCCATAAACTCCTTAAGCTGATAAGCAACTTCAGCAAAGTCTCAGGATACAAAATCAATGTGCAAAAATCATAAGCATTCTTATACACAAATAATAGACAAACAGACAGCCAAATCATGAGCAAACTCCCATTCATAATTGCTACAAAGATAATAAAATACCTAGGAATCTAACTTACAAGGGATGTGAAGGACCTCTTCAAGGAGGACTACAAACCACTGCTCAAGGAAATAAGAGAGGACACAAACAAATGGAAAAACATTCCATGTTCACCATGTTCATGGATAGGAAGAATCAATATCATGAAAATGGCCATACTGCCCAAAGTAATTTATAGGTTCAATGCTATTCCCTTCAAGCTACCATTGACTTTCTTCACAGAATTAGAAAAAAACTACTCTGAATTTCATATGGAAGCTGGGCACAGTGACTCATGCCTGTAATCCCAGCACTTTGGGAGGCCAAGGCAGGTGGATCACCTGAGGTTGGGAGTTCGAGACCAGCCTGACCAATATAGAGAAACCCCATCTCTACTAAAAATACAAAATTATCTGTAGGGGGAAACTATAACACATGTCATCTTGGAAATCCTCAAAACCCCAGAGTTGAAACAAATAGGACAGTTATACATTGTGAATTTGTTTGAGAAGTTTCAGTTCCTGAACTGGTGCTAATAGCAAACATGCCATCAGTAACACAAACTCATCAAATGTTCCAGTTGAAAGTAATTTTTTATTATTACTATTATCATCAGTAGAAGCATCATTATCATTAGCACAAAACTAAATCCGCTATTAAAAGAAAACAAAAACACAGCCCAAAGGCATGTGTCCTGCTGACAGTCAGTCAATAAGTTTATCTTCGTGTACAAGGGACAGCACCCAGAGAATATACCACATCACAGCTTGATAATCAATTCAATAATTCGACCAACATTATTAAGCACCTAGGCACAATGGAAGATTTAAAAATGCATACAAGAATCCCTGCTTTCAGTAAGTTCCATGGTCTAGTAGGAGGTATTGAAGAATACAAGAACAGAGTCACATGAGATTAGTGACATAATAGAATCAGTACCATGTATGAAGTGCTGTTAGAAAGGGGCATCACAGAGACTAATGTCGCATTCAGTTGGGGGAAATCAGGAGGCTCCATAGAGAAGGTGACCTCTGAACTGGGCTTTGAGGAGCTGGAAGGATTTTGGTAGACTGGCATGTGAAGAAGGAGCACTGCAGGTGGAAAGAATAGTGTGGGCCAAAGTATGGCCATGGGAAAGTTCATGGAATGTCTGGGGAGAGTACAAGAGTTCATTATGGCTAGTGTTTGGGGTTTATGTAAGTGGGGTGACAATATGTTGAAAGTTATATGAGGACCGTATTTTGAAAGGCTCTGAATGACAGGCTAAGATTTCTGATCTTTATGTCATACTAACTACATTTACCACATCAACAAAATATGCAATTATCTGTGAAGAGATATGGTCACTTCACTTCCAGGTTTCTTAGGGAAACTAAAATAGTTTCTAGGCAATGTTATCACTTTGCTGTCAGAAATGTCCTAGCAAATAACACCAAGCAGACTATAGCAAATGTTTCTATTTTGCATGTAATTAAATCTCTTCTTTCGAAGTTTTATCCTTTCCATCCATGGGCCATACTTCTTCACACTCCCATCTCCAGCCCCACTAGTTCTTGTGGCACCTGATGAGTTCACACAAGCCTAATTTGGGATTTCCAGTCACAGCTGCTACCCTGAAAGTAGGACCCACAGCCTTGAGAAGTGAGAGGTGGTGGTAGAGGCAGTGAACAATGTCATGAAAATGTAGCCATCTGAGAAGTTTTATGGAATTCCCATCCTAAGAGTCAAGCATAGTTCTTTGAAATTGGAGTTCCACTCAATTTGGTCTGGAGGACACCTAGAGGGGTCCCAGAGCTCAAAGTGCCTAAATAAGGTCATCTTTTAAGTTTCTGCTTATTGCCAAGGAATTCCTTAAATGAATGACACTTAGTCTGTGTTACACGTTATTTAAAGGCCTCCTGGCTCTGAGGCTACTGAAGCTATGGAGAGACTGGGGCGAACGTTTCTTTTTGACTAAGGAATCCTGTTGGGCTTTGTCCTTGCTCAACAGGTTGGTAGTTGGGAACTTCTCCCATGCAATGAGTTTACAGATGCTAAAGGATGGCTGTATTAGGTAACTGAGCCAAAGAAGTAAGCTACATAGAACCAAGCAGGGAAGATTTAGAATAACAAAGATGGCATGGCCACACTTTCTGCAGCTAGTCAGTCTTCAGCTCTTTCCTGGAGTGTGACTTCCTCTGCAGATACTCATGGATTGCTGTAGTGAGGCCCCATGTCACCCTGGACCTTAGGATGACCAGGGAGCCTCCACGGTAGATCAGGAGTAGCTTTCGGCCCCAAGTGTTCCACACATCCTGGGCAGAGACCTACAGGCTTGGCATGCTCTGCCATCCAATATGGGACTGCATATTAGCAACCAGCACAATCAGAGGATACAGAACTAGGCAAGTGATTGTTTCATTGACACTACCAGACAACAAGGCAGGAACCCAATGGGGCAGGCCTTGCTCTGCCAGGCCATCCTGGATGGGGTCCTTGAAAGAAAAATATAGAGCACTCCCCAGGCTGTTCCTGGCCAGGACAGGCCAGAAACCACGGTAGTAGCCCCGTGACAGCTGCCCCCAAAGCCCATAAGAATTGAATTCTTCAAGAATGTTGAAGGTGCTGGGGAAGCGAGCTTGCTTGTGACCATCCTGGAGTACATTTTGCACCCTTTCAAAGGGGCTGAGTGCCACAGCCTCCACCAGGCCAGACATGACCCCTGCAACCCAGTGGTGTCCCAGGGTATGTGGCCCAACAGGAGAGAGAAAGCACAGCAGGCTATCATAAGTCCCAAACAGAAGAGTCCTTTGCAACGTCTTGGAGAGAAGAGGAGGGTAGGTTCCCCGGTAGAAGTATTGAGGACCTTTGTGCCAAAGCTGTCTCACAGCCTCTGACACTGCCATGGCATGGATCTGTTGCTGGAACACAAACTTATAGATAGGAAAGGTCAGAAAAGTAGACATAGAGTTGGAAACGGCCCCAAGGGCATAGGCCTGGGATGCCAGCTTTTCTTTCCTGGAGCCTCTGCACGTGTCCTGTGCTGAAGCTCCTTCCTGGGAGAGTGGTTCTGCTCCCCCATGCTGAAGAAAACTGTGTGCAGATGGAAGAAACAGGCAAGGGTGGTAAAAAAAAGAGATTAGACCGACCAATTAATTCTGTTGGCAAGCATTTTCATTGCTTAATTGGAAATGAACCCTAAGAAACTCAGCTCGACAGAAACAAGCAACTCTTTGAGCCAGTTTCTGATATATAAGCACACCCTTAAGAAATTAATAATTCATTAACCTTAAATTAAAAGAAAGGCAATGAGTTTTTCTGAACAGAGCCACCACTACAGTATTTTGCTGACACAGCAAATATTCCAATATTCAAAGAAGGATTACAACTGAAGAACATGAAATAGAGGAGGGGAAGACTCCAAAACCTAATGCATCAACTTTCACCACATAAAACTGTCCATTTTATAAACTACTAGAATAATAAGTTGCTATTCTGTTTCAAAAAAAAACTGGCACTGTCTTGCAGAAGAAGAAAGGCATTTAACAGTTGAAGTGCAATGCTTTCTCTAGAAGTTGGTATTAAATTTGGAGAGGGGGAATCTCCCCTCACCTTTCTCTCCATAGATTTCTGCCCAAGTTGTAGATGTTTCATGGCAATGCCCAGCCCCTCTCCGGCAAGTGGGGAAGGGAAAGAGCAGTTACTCCTGGAAGTTCAGTGCCTAAAGGATCAACACCTGGCAATTTCCAAACCTAACCTTTTAGACTTGTAGTTATATAACAAAGCAGGGTTTCTTAAACTCCGTGCTATTGACATTTTGGGCAGGATAATTTTTTATTCTTGGTCCCTGTCCTGTGCATTGGAGGATATTCAGAGGCTCCCTGGCTTTGGCTCAGTGTGTGCCAGTAGCACCAGTGGTGACATACCCAGTGTGACGACCAAAAATATCTTGAGACCTTGCCAAATGTCCCCTGGGAGGCAAAACTGTTCCCGGCTCAGAACCACTATACTATATAGAATAGGCAGTGCAAGGACTCCAAACTATTGCTCCTTACCCCAGAAAGGCCGGGAAGCAGATGGCTAGTATGAGAAGCAACTTGGAAGCCAGGACATATCAAGGAACTTTGGGATCGAAAAAAAATGAATGCTCAGAGCAGATCTGAGGAAGTTTGCCGGGAAGGAAAGAGGGGGTCCCTGGGCTGACGAGACAGGGTGTGCAGCAGCCAGAGCTGGCACCTCAGGGAAAGAGCACAGAGCTGTGTGGGTGTGGGGCAGGAGGACAAGGGAGAGGGGGAGGGGTATGATGGCCAGTCTGGAGGGCTTCCATCTACAGTGACAGGGACAGTAAGCCTGGCAGGAACAGCAGACCCACAGGTTTCCCTCAGAACCCTGGGCTATGTGGTGGAGGGCGTGAAGGTTGGGACTCTAATTAAGCTAGCAGACCGATGGGGGACCACAGAGTCCAGGATGAGGTCCCCAGGGAGGAGTAGAAGCCACACACTGCAAGAAGCCCAATGTAGCCTTCCCAGGGCTGCCAGGCCAAGAATCCACCTTGGCATACTATTCCTTCCAGAATCACTCCCATCAGCTCTGCTCTTCCCTAGCCCCTTCTCCCTGCTACATCCATCTCCCCACAATCCCATTCCTATCCCCCCGCTCCATCCATATCCCCACGGTCTCATTCATACCCCCCGCTCCATCCATATCCCCTCAATCTCATTCAATCCCCCCTGCTCCATCCATATCCTCACAATCTCATTCATACCCCACCCCGCTCCATCCATATCCCCACAATCTCATTCATACCCCCCTGCTCCATCCATTTTCCCACAATCTCACTTTACCACCACTCCCAGCCACACTCACCTCTTGGTGGAGGGATATGGAGGCTCAGCCTCCTGCGCTTGGCCCATCACCACCTCCCCGTCCTCTGTATTCCATGATGGCCTTAAGCCTCAGCCTCCTTAATGCTCATGGCCAGCAAACTGGGAGGGCCCCTCTGCCTCTTACCCTTTAGCTGAGAAATGAGCAGGAGTAAAAGTTCAAGAGGCCCACTATTTGCATCCCTCTGGGGCACCTCTGGCCCCTGGCAGCCCCACTTCCATTTCTCCAGAGCCAAAGGGGACTCCTCCCAGATACCCAGGCCGCTAAATCCACAGGAGCCCCCAACAGTCCTCAGCTCTCCTACCAAAGATCTTCTTTCCAAAGTCTTACCTTCACCTAAATAAGGACAGGTGGTGAGGCAAATATTTGTCCTTTCTTCTACCTCAAAGTGCAATAATGTTCCACTTCCTCCCTACCATTTATAAACATGTGTTCACTGACACCATAAGGTAGGGCGATTTAGCAGAAAGAAAACTGGGCTAGGATTTGGCAGTGCAAGGACTCCTAACTATTGCACCTACCCCAGAAAGGCCAGGAAGCAGGTGGGGTAGTATGAGATACTAGCATTCTAAGTGAGTTTTGTTATTAACTTGATGTGTGACCTTTAGAAATTCAGTAACACCTTGGAGCCTTACCCACCTGAGCTGTAAAAGGAGCAGAAAGGGCAAAATAATTTGGAGTCATCTCCATACCATATCTGTCAGAGGGGGTTGATATGGGGGCATTCAGGCCAGTAGTCCAGTACTTGATAGAGGAATTGTACTTTTTAATCTCCAACTCCTTCTGCCATTTTTGTAAATCATTGCGGGGGACTAAAAGTGATCAATAATTGAGAAACATCTCACCTTAAATATGTAATCCATTGTATAAATCCAATCCTTTCCATTTTATGGGACTGAAGATCATGTTTCTCCAATGTATTTTCTGTTAAGATGCCAGGCTTTGGAAAGGGCAGACAGACCCAAGACTGAATTCTGCCTCTGCCACTTACTTAACTGTGTGACCTCGGGCAAGACATTTCATTCAGTCTCAGGTTCTTCAGCTACAAAACAGGGACATTAAGAACCACCTCAAAACATTGTGGCAGAGATTAACAACATAAAATGAGATAAAGTGGTTGAGAATCCATAACACGGTGGCCTTGATAAAAGATATCAAAAAAAACAAAAACAAAAAGATGCTTCTGTACCTCACTATCTGTCTCCACAGAGCGCATTCTCTTTCCAGACACTCTCAGGACAGCCAGAAGCAGATAAAGAGGCATGTAGGAACACAACTTGTGTTCCTAAGGGAGGCAGAGAAGCCCTTTCTTCCACAAATGGGAAGGCACAACATAAATAATCTAGGAGAGCCTGGCCCCTTGACCTGAATTCAAAGTACAAACCACAGAATGGACCTACAGTTGGCCTTGAGCAGATATCACCTGTACCCTGACCTGCCTCCTATGTTTACAGACTAGTAAAATGAGCCCAGGGGATTCCAGATTCTCCCAGCCAGTCTAGTCCACATGGGTAGCCTGTGTGATTGCCCCAGGATCCAGCCACAAATGAATGCGTTTGTCTGTTCATTCGGGGCATCTCTCAGCCAGTCCTCTGGTCAGCTCACAAACATGTACTGATCATCCACTAAATCATTGTGGGTAAACCACCATGGAGCTAGAGTGAATAGAATTTGGTGCCTACCCTCAAGTGCCTGGGAATCTAGTAGGGGAGACAGGTAAACAATGAGCTAAACTCTACAGAAAGACAAAATAAAGGGTACACTAATGAAGGTGGAAGCAAAAAGACAAGAGCAATTTATTCCTCCTGGGACGAGGAGCACCCAAGAAACTTCTCTGAGAAGGGGCATATGACACAGTCCTTAACTGAGTAGAGTAGCATAGGGTCTTGTTAGGTAGAGGAGTGAGAGCAAGCATTCTAGGCTGAGAAAGTGACCTAAGGCACATAGGCTTAAAAGTGTGAGTTGTGCATGTGGATGGCCTACCCCATGTGGTGAGAAGGAAATAGAGCCGTGGTTGACAGAGAGGAGCCTATTTAGAATGAGGACCACATTTGTCTTCCCCACTGCATTGTGTCCTAGGGCACAGACATGGGCTCTGAATTCAGCCAGCCCTGGGTTTGAATTTCACTCTGTCACTTCCTAGCTTTATAACCTTGGCCAAGTTTCTTCACCTCTCTGATCCTCAGTATCTTTATATGTAAAATCATTGTCATGAAGGATGCATGAGACAAAGTATGGAAAGTGCTTAGCACAGCACCTGGCATATAAGTTGCTCCATAAGTTATATTAGTAATTTCATTTTTAAAAATAAGATAATACTAGGAATCCAACTTACAAAGGATGTGAAGGACCTCTTCAAGGAGAATTACAAACCACTGCTCAGTGAAATAAAAGAGGACACAAACAAATGGAAGAACATTCCATACTCATGGATAGAAATAATCAAAATTGTGAAAATGGCCATAATGCCCAAGGTAATTTATAGATTCAATGCCATCCCCAACAATCTACCAATGACTTCCTTCACAGAATTGGAAGAAACTACTTTAAAGTTCATATGGAACCAAAAAAGAGCTTGCATAGCCAAGACAATCCTAAGCCAAAAGAACAAAGGTGGAAGCATCACGCTACCTGACTTCAAACTATACTACAAGGCTACAGTGACCAAAACAGCATGGTACTGGTACCAAAACAGAGATATAGACCAATGGAACAGAACAGAGCCCTTGGAAATAATACCACACATCTACAACCATCTGATCTTTGACAAATCTGACAAAAACAAGAAATGGGGAAAAGATTCCCTATTTAATAAATGGTGCCGGGAAAACTGGCTAGTCATATGTAGAATGCTGAAACTGGATCCCGTCCTTACACCTTACACAAAAATGAATTCAAGATGGATTAAAGACTTAAATGTCAGACCTAAAAACATAAAATCCCTAGAAGAAAATCTAGGCAATACCATTCAGGACATAGGCATGGGCAAGGACTTCATGTCTAAAACACCAAAGGCAATGGCAACAAAAGCCAAAATTGAGAAATGGGATCTAATTAAACTAAAGAGCTTCTGCACAGCAAAAGAAACTACCATCAGAGTGAACAGCAACCTACATAATGGGAGAAAACTTTTGCACCCTACCCATCTGACAAAGGGCTAATATCCAGAATCTACAAAGAACTTAAACAAATTTACAAGAAAAAATCAAACAACCCCATCAAAAAGTGGGCAAAGGATATGAACAGACACTTTTCAAAAGAAGACATTTATGCAGCCAACAGACACATGAAAAAATGCTCATCATCACTTGCCATCAAAGAAATGCAAATCAAAACCACAATGAGACACCATCTCACACCAGTTAGAATGGCAATCATTAAAAAATCCAGAAACAACAGGTCCTGGAAAGGATGTGGAGAAATAGGAACACTTTTACACTGTTGGTGGGACTGTAAACCAGTTCAACCATTGTGGAAGACAGTGTGGCGATTCCTCAAGGATCTAGAACTAGAAATACCATTTGACTCAGCCATCCCATTACTGGGTATATACCCAAAGGATTATAAATCATGCTGCTATAAAGACACATGCACACGTATGTTTATTGTGGCACTATTCAAGGTAGCAAAGACTTGGAACCAACCCAAATGTCCATCAATGATAGACTGGATTAAGAAAATGTGGCACATATACACCACGGAATACTATGCAGTCATAAAAAAGGATGAATTCATGTCCTTTGTAGGGACATGGATGAAGCTGAAAACCATCATTCTCAGCAAACTATGGCAAGGACAGAAAACCAAACACCACATGTTCTCACTCATAGGTGGGAATTGAACAATGAGAACACTTGGACACAGGATGGGGAACATCACACACTGGGGCCTGTTGTGGGGTGGCGGGAGGGAGGAGGGATAGCGTTAGGAGATATGCCTAACGTAAATGACGAGTTAATGGGTGCAACACACCAACATGGCACATGTATACATAAGTAACAAACCTGCACGTTGTGCACATGTACTCTAGAACTTAAAGTATAACACTAATAATAAATAAATAAATAAATAATAAATAAATAATGAGATAATAGGGCAGAGCTTGCAGTGAGCCGAGATCGCACCACTGCACTCCAGCCTGGGCGACAGTGCAAGACTCTGTCTTAAAAAAAAAAAAAGTAAAGAGATAATGGGAATAAAGGCAAGATAACAACTAAAGTATTCTAAAGGCTGCAATTGGTCTAATGAACTAGGTCATCTGCAGAATGCATTTTAGACTTTTTTGGAAGGCAAGAAAGAAGAGTTTTCATGGGCTTTGGAGTTTGACATCCCTGGCCTGCAGTCCCAGTGCCTCCACTTAAAAGTTTAAGCCTAACACAAGTTACTTAACGTCCCTGAAATTCAGTTTCCCTCTCTGCAAAATAGGATACAATGACTGTCTCAACAGTGTTGCTGGGAAGCTTAGATGAGATAACAGATAGAAAGTTCCTGGCACAAAGGAGGAAGGCAGCCAAAGGCAGCTATTATTGTTTCAGCTGAAAGCTTTATCTCCAAACCTTCAAGCTTTTAAGGTTTATGTGTTAAAATTACAAAATGTGGTCTCATTGGAGCCATCAGTTGGAACACACTCACACACATGAGGCCAGAGGTAGGATGTCCTGTATTCAATTGGAGCCAGGTTGCAAATACGGCCCCCATCCCTGCACGAAGAGTCCCTCGCTTTGTTCCAGTAGCCCAACCCTGGCACCTTTACACAGTCCATTTCCTGTCACTATTTTTGTCCACTTATTCTTGGTCTTACGTGATTCCACTCCTACCAAGTCCAGCTGCAAATACCTAATTTGATGATGAAGCCAATTTAAACACTAAACAAGAGTCTTCTGGGAGGCAAGAGTCAGATGTCATGGGACAGGGGAGCAGAAGCAAAAGTCTGAAGGAAACCTAAGCGCTACTGCCAGCATCACCCTTGAGTGTGCGAGGTGAGCAACCTACCTTATCCATACATCCACACTTTCCACCTTCCACCACCACTATCCCACTGTTCCATCCACAGGCCACAATCCTGAGATGGAAGGTGCTTCATCTCCAAATTTGCATTGTTTACTCCAAGGAACTCTAGATCTTGGAGTTGTAAATAAGAGGGTGGAAATGAGTGAGTGAAGTGCCTTGGCAGGCTGAAGATGAAGCCAATGGCAGCGGAAGGGTATCAAACTGTTCACTTGCTTCCAAGCATCAAGAATCAAGAACAGGCCCCACAAGAGCCTCCTAGCCACACTATACATAAAGGAAGTAATACCTGCTCTCTAAGTCAGGGAAAAATGGAGCAGGTTTTCCAACCACTGCCTTCACGGCCATTCACTTTGGACAACCCTGCATGCCGTTTCCATGGAGTTGCTCCTTCTCTGGGGCCAGTGATGCCAAATCCAGCAAAGGAGAAGTCCCCTGAAGAGCTCACAGAAGGGCAACCTAGCAACCTGTCCTTGAGCCAGGAAATGAAAGAGCTATATCAGCAACAGAGAGCTGTGGTTTGGGGGTTAGGTTAAATGGGGTTTTATTTCTCACACTTCTTCGTCAAGCATGGCTTGAAGAAGGAAGATGTTATGACAGACCCATTTGAAAATCTGCAAAGCTGTGGACTCGGAAGAATGTACGGAGTCCAGATTCTTTGCATACAATTCCAGGAAGGACCGCGGGTAGGAACCTGTGCTCTGGAGTTACATTTCATGACAGATATGCCATGGACAGATACACTGATGACAGGCCCATTTACTTATAACCTTCAGCATCACGTAGTGGTGTTTAGAACAGTGGTTCACGAATCTCTCTACACCTTAGAATCAACTACAGGGCTGGTTAAAACTACAATCACACTCTTCATGCCTAGTCCTAGTACATCAAAATCCCCCAGGGGTAAGGCCCAATAATCTACATTTATAACAAGCTCTCCAAAATGATTCTGAGGCAGCCCACCTTATACTCATACTTTAGTTAATAGTATGAGTTCTGGATTCAGAGATTCGGTCCAAATTTTGACTTCCCCTTTTAATTTCAGACAAATCGTTTTACCTCTCTGAGCCTTGCCTCCCTTGGGGTCACAAAAAGCTGTCGAAATTATGTTGCTTTTATAAAACAGGCAGCTTTCGTAATATAAAAAATGTATTTAAAAAAAAACTAAGGAAAGAAGAGTGCCAAGAAGAGTTTCCTCTTCTGTGCAATGGGCACCATAAAGGTTGCTTTCATCTTCCCTCAGCCCTGTCCCCACTACCTCCTCACCCCCTCCCTCAGCACTATCATCACATCGAGACTGCTGTTGAGATGGTTTGAGACTACCTGTGCAAAAATGCTCTTCAGACAACCCTGCAGGGCAAAGAATTAGCATCTAGAGATCAACATACAGGTGCTAAGTTGGATGCTGTAACTTCTTTGCTGCAGGATACAGTGCAAGACGCTTAACCTCTCTGTCTTTGGCTCAGTTTCTTCATCTGTGAAATGGAGATAACGGTTCTTGCTCACTAATTGTATGCAGTCCCAAGTTGGTCCTCCCATCCTGGCTTTGGTTTTTCTCCACTATCCCTTAATCTAACAGAATAGAGGAGTGTTGGCAAGGGGCAGCCTTTGAAGCCAGATATGTCGACTTGGGTGTGAGCTCTTAGCTCTGCACTTCCTAACTGTACTGCCTGGGTGCTTCAGTCCTTTCCTGTTAAATGGGTACGCTGCTACCTCCTTCACACGGCTGCTGATAAGAAAGGAGACGTCCGTGCAGGCGCATCCGCACACAGAAAGCACTCAGTAAATGCTGTTTCCCCCTTCCCCCTATACAAAGGTGAGGAACTCTCATTGTTCACTTGGTTTCTGTCCCACCTCGTGTTTAAGGTATCCGGTCTCAAAGCCCGGAGCAGAGCCGAGGCGGAAGGGGATGGGGAGAAGGGAAGCGATGGGGTAGCAGCAAACTCACAGATGAAAGGGAAATGGGCCTGGTCCGTGCGTCCGAGCTCCACTTGACGCCGCGCCGGCTTCCGCGCCTGTCGGCTTCAGCCCCCGCCCGCCAGCTCTCGAGTCTTGCTAGCGGTAGCTTCGGGGCCAGAGGCTGCGCGGGGAGGCAGCCCCCTCGCCCCGGTGATTGGCCGCGTCGCGCGTCTTGTCACGCTCTTTTGTCTCAACTGGCAGAGACTGAAAGCAACCGCGACTGCCCCGAGTTCCGAACTGGAGGGTGGGCGCAGCCGTGGCTGCCTTGGGAACCGCGCTGCCTCGACTCGGCTACCTGTCACTGGGCTGTCGTGCGAAACATTCGCTGGGCCGGGCAGCACCGGGTCGTTTATCGGCCCAGGAGGTCCTAGCGATCCTGTTCCCCAGCAGAGCTACGGGGACCGGAAGGCGAAACAGAGCTGTCCACGCGGGAGCATAAGCTGCCCAACAATGGAGCGCAGGTAAAGAAAGAGCGCGCGATTGCCCAGCGCTGAGAGGCGTGGGGGAAGCCCCTCCAGGACTGGGCGGCGCCGGGCTTGGAGAATCAGTAATTGCGACGTAGGGGATGGAGCACTCCCACGGCCTGGTTGCGCTGAGGAAGGAGTTGTGGTTCATCTGGATGCTACCGACTGGGTAGGATTTAGGATTTGCCTGGACTGAAGTGGGCGGGAGTGTTGTTGGGCGGGAGGGCAGGTGTTCGGGGAGGTGGCAAGGGGCGGGAGGAGACGATAGCAAGCTGTCTTGAACCCCTTTTGCATCTCCTTATCTCTTCCTGGGAAGAAATGTGGGGGTGGGAGGTTATCCAACTTCTAGTCCCTTTCTCCCTGGCAGGTCATCAAAGCCAAATCCGAACTTGAGCTCTGTGCGGCGGATTGCAGAGCTGGTAGGGCGAGGGTCTCCCGGAGGAAATGTAAGGGGGTTAAGAGGGGTGCAGGAGGCACTATGACTTGCGTTCAGAAGATGGGAGAGGGAATTTTCCGCCTGGCGACAGTGGAGGCGGTGGAGGGGAGGTAACGGATTTTCAGATGAGGCTGCTTCCAATCCTTCCTTTCCTTCCTTCGCGTCACAGTCTTGAGGCCCTGAGGATTGGGATCTGCGACCCCCAGTGGACAAAAGTCGACTCTACCCCAGAGGCTAATTTTCTCACGGCAGGCACCTGTTGAGAGGCTGCAAGTAAAATAAAGGCAAACGCTAGTTTCCGAGTTCATGTGAGAATCAGAGAAATAACGGGGGTAAACTTTGACAAAGGAGTGTGATTGAGACCTGAGGTCATGAGATTAATGGGTTCTTATTACCTCGTGCGGGGGGAGGTAATAAAGGGGAGGGGCAGGTGGCCCGTGGCGTCCTGACGATTTTTCATGCTTCCTTTTTCTGAGAACTAAACATTGTCAACTCTAATATATCTATAGCTCAACTTGCTTCAAGGACAGCAATGATTTTCATTTAATAATTTTCCATTTAATCCCTTTACTACATGGTCATTTCTGTCTCTTATATTCCTAGGTTTCCCTTTATAAGGATTAGTCAGATCAACATTCTATCTCTAACAATGTCCGTTAGCTTTTTCACTCTCATTATACTGAGATAATTTAATGGAACAAACCAGATTATATATATATATATATATATATATATATATATATATATATATATATATGTGTGTGTGTGTGTGTGTGTGTGTGTGTATAAAATTACTCAACATTCAAGTAGTCTTGAAAAAAGATGGGTAGGAGTTACCTTATTTCCCTTCATCATCACCAGTGTTTTCTTGACATAATGGAAGAGGCAGGAGATATTCCCACCTACAACTCAGGATTTCTATGTCCTATGGGTTCAGTTGTGTCTCCCAACCCCCCAAAAAAACACCAAATACATTCTATTGGACTCCTGACCCCTCATCTCTCTCCTACTTGAAGATGGATTCTTTGCTGGGATACTGAAGTTAAATTACATTCATTAGGGTGGGCTGTAACCCGAAACGGCTAGCATGCATTGTGCCTATCAAAAGGGGAAATTCAGACAAAGAAACATGCATACAGGGAAGAAAATGTGAAGTAGCATACAGAGAAGTGGGCCATCTACAAGCTGAGGAAAAATCCCTGGAAAAGATCCTTACCTCTTACTACTCAGAAGGAAACAATCCAGCTGATGCTCTGATCTGGACTTCCGGCCTCCAGAACTGTGAACAATTAATGTCTACTGTTTAAGCCACCCAGGTCTGTGGTACATTGTCAGGCTAACAGAGCAAACTTAATAGGGATTCTGTTGCCAAGCAGATCTGATAACTAACACCTGAAAGAGTGGAAGCAGCTTTGGAACTAGATAATGGATACAGACTGGAAGCATTTTGACATGCATGGCAGAAGAAGCCTAGAGGGCCTTTAGGAGATAGCTGGGGGAAATATGGACACCAAATGCAATTCAAGTGAGGGTTAAGAGAAGAATTCTTCGCTGCAGAGAAAGGATCTCTGACTTAGAGAATACATATATCATGATCACTGATATGTTGCTAGAACTATGAGTGTTAAAGGTGCTTGTGGTGAGTTATCAGACGGAAACTAGGAAGATGTTACTGGAAGCTTGAGGAAAGGCAATCCTAGTTTTACAGTGGCAAAGGATTGGTCTGTATTGTTTTCTTAGCGTTTTTGAGGAAAGTAAAAATTGTAAGTGATGAACTTTCACATGCAGCTGATGTCTATTGTTGGGGCTTAGAGCACAATACCCCAAAATAAAGGCCCCAGAAGTAGTCTCAGATGTAAAAGATGTTCCTGAGGTCCTAGGTCCCCCTGTCTCTCAGCCCCATTCTTCCCGGAGAGCCAACTGTAACAGACCAGAATCCTTCCTCCCCAAGGTGGGTCCTAGAAACCAGAAGCCTTTTTTTCTAAAGATAGTAACAAAGCCTAAAAATACTTTCCTCCACCTTTTTTGTGTAAAACTGGCCATGAAGAAATGATATGACCTACCTTGTCTGACTGCAGGTCACAAGACCCCATTACAGAGAGGGTCCTGCCTTATACCCAGGAGGAAGAAATGTGTGTTCACCAAAGCCAAGCACAGTCTAGACAAACAAGCCCTGTCGGATTAGCATTAGGTCATAGCCTTTTTGTACCATCATATTTCTACAGGGCTGCCCATACTTTGCTGAACCTGAGCATATAAATAGACAATTTACCCTCTACCTTTCTGCCTTTGTTCCAAAGGCTGCAGTGTATATATGTTAAATAAATTCATACGGTTTTGTTTTGTTTTGTTTTTTAGACAGAGTCTCACTCTGTCACCCAGGCTGGAGTGCAGTGGCACGATGTCAGCTCACTGCAACCTCCGCCTCCTGGGTTCACACCATTCTCCTGCCTCAGTCTCCCAAGTAGCTGGGACGACAGGTGCCCGCCACCATGCCTGGCCAATTTTTTGTATTTTTAGTGGAGACGGGGTTTCACCATGTCAGCCAGGATGGTCTTGATCTCCTGACCTCGTGATCTGCCCGCCTCAGCCTCTCAAAGTGCTGGGATTACAGGCGTGAGCCACCGCGTCCGGCCTTGTATGCTTTTTCTCTTGTTAATCTGCCTTTCGTGAGTTGATTTCTTTTTTTTTTTTTTTTTTTGAGACGGAGTCTCGCTCTGTCGCCCAGGCTGGAGTGCAGTGGCCGGATCTCTGCTCACTGCAAGCTCCGCCTCCCGGGTTCACGCCATTCTCCTGCCTCAGCCTCCCGAGTAGCTGGGACTGCAGGCGCCCGCCACCTCGCCCGGCTAGTTTTTTGTATTTTTTTAGTAGAGACGGTTTCACCGGGTTAGCCAGGATGGTCTCGATCTCCTGACCTCGTGATCCGCCCGTCTCGGCCTCCCAAAGTGCTGGGATTACAGGCTTGAGCCACCGCGCCCGGCCTGTGAGTTGATTTCTTAGCAAACCTTCACACAATTTGGTATAGCAAGAAGGGTCACCAAAGCCACTCCACTCTTCTGGAACCTGCAGTTAAGGGAATGCAGTCATTTGACAAGCTGGCAAAAGGGCAAGAATTTCTTACCAGTCAGGCCCCCAGGTTCTCTCTGTGTACAACCCAGTTGGACAGATGGTACAAAACAAATCTCTCTGTTTGTCTCCTCTACAAGGTTTCATGCCTAGGAGAAAAAGATTTTTGTGTGACTAGTCTAGCTGTAGCGAATCTGGTACACCTTACACTACTTTGTGGTATGAATATTCATATTTTTGATCCCTTTCATGCCAGAAACAGTGTATTCCTTTGACTTTGTTTTTCTGTGTTGTTCATAGAGAGGGTTACAGGATAAAGTTCCCTCTCGTCTTGATCTGTGTTCTTGAGAGCTTGATTTGTGAGCAAGAGGAAGCACTCTCTCTTGCTTGCCACCATCCGGGGAAGTGATTTTTGGGTCACAGCAGGCGTCTGGTCTAATAAATCTCTTCGCTGGGAAGTGGAGAGATTTTATTTTGTTCCAAATGTGCCAAGCTCTCGGCAGGATTTGTCGTAAGAAGTCCCGTCCATAAGGGGCTTTTGTCATCTCAAACTTTATTGCCTCAAGCAAGGATCACCAACCCATAATCCAGGTATCAGTACAGGTCCGTGGCCTGTTAGGAACTGGGCCATTTCAGCAGGAGGTGAGCATCAGCGAGCAGCAGAAGCTTCATCTATATTTACATGCACTTCCCACTACTGGCATTACCACCTTAGCTCCGCCTCCTCTCAAGTCAGCAGCATTAGAGTCTCATAGGAGCGAGAACCCTATGGTGAACTGCACGTGCAAGGGATCTTCAGTTGCACACTCCTTTTGGGAATCTAATGCCTGATGATATGTCACCCTCTCCCATCACTCTGAGATGAGACCGTCTAGTTGCAGGAAAACAAGCTCAGGGCTCCCACTGATTCCACATTATGGTTAGTTGTATAATTACTTCAATATATATTACAATGTAATAATAATATAAATAAAGTGCGCAATTAATGTAATGCCCTTGAATCATCCCAATACCATCCTCCCAATGCCGGTCCGTGGAAAAATTGTCTTCCAAGACACTGCCAGAAAGGTTGGGGACCGCTGGTCTAGCTAGTGAATGCTGGTGAACAGCTATCCCAGGAGTCATTTGTTGTCTTAGCCTATGTCTGGGAACAGGGGGAATCTTTGGGATTACTTCTTCTCTGAAGAGCCTATTGCATCCAGTCACTATTGAAATTCAGTACACTATTAAAAATTATAATTGCCAATGGCCAAAAGATCGATCCCTTAAATTAACCTCCTCAATTTTATTAAAAGGGTTTTAGAGGTTTCTTATTCTAACAGATTGATAGAAAGGTTAAATGTATAAAAAGACACCTAATGGTGTGACAGCTAGCCTTAAAACTCTACTTGACGGAAGTAAAGAGCAAAAAATCTGACCTAAAGAAAGTTAAATTCCTGTGTCTGCTCAAACTGCCCCTGTGAGAATAAAAACAAAGGCCACTTCACCTTGCGGCCTTTGAGTTCAAATTCTGAGCTTTCACCTCTACATCATGGGTTGCATTCCTGATCAGGAAACCATCTCTTCATGGTTTAATGTTTGTGTGACTTTTGGTGAGTACCAATTTCTTATTGACCCTTTTCCCATCCCTGGATATCTTTTGATTTCCTGTCTTCCATCTGCCACGGGAGCACGTGAGGCTTTTTGGCCATTGTGTGTAGATAGCTGAGAATCTAAAACCTTAGAAAAGTTAGCAGGCCAAATATGTGGTTGTATCTTCCAGGGGTGGAAGAATGCCTGGAATGCATAGCTTGCCATAGTTGAGGGTGGGCAGGGTTGAGTACAGCCTGCTCTCTCAGCACAACTGTGCCTGAAATGTGAGCGGTGTGGAGAGCTGCAGACTCAGACAAAAACAGGTGGAGGAACGGCTCTTCGAGGGGTCCAGCGCACTTCCCTAGCCCCTGTTTTGTCCCACACCACAGCCCAGGTTCTTGCTGCAGAGGGAGCCCATCTGAGCCTTGGATCCAGGCTGCTTCTGGGAACCTGAAGTCCCCCAGGACACAGTGGTGCCTTGGGGACTTTTGAAGGGAGCAAGTGGCCAAGGGTATGAAAGTCATGAGAAACCCAAGCTTAACCACTTGGTGACTGTGCACAGTCAAGAATTTCACCATGACGAGGCATAGGAAGGAACCTAATTAATATCCAGGGAAGCCACCCACAGGAAGAAATTTCTTTCCCAGAAAGCTAGTATGATTTAATATTAGAAAATCTATAAACATGATTTATATGAATAAACCAAGAAATATTTTTTAAAATGTAAATCTCAAAGGTTGCTAAAATGGCATGTGTGAATATTTGGTATCTCTTACTTTACCTAAAATGCCTAGAAAATATGCTACTGACCTCAAACAAAAGCCCAACACCATGTTTGAGGATGAAATGCTACTGTCATTCCTATGAGGGTCAAGAAGGTGACAAAAAAGCTTTCTATCAGCGGTATGATTTCAAAGTCTTGATGAATACTGGGCATTGGACTTTTCAAAAGGCTTAACCACTGAAAAGGGGGCTAAGTGTTTTCAACTGATCTGATTCTCTTGCAAATGATTAAATATCTAGAACAGTTTTCCTCAGGACAACTTTACACTTCTAAAAATTAGTAGGAACCCCAAAATCTTTTCTGTAAGTTTTATCTGCCAATATTTACTTCAAAATTATTAGAACAGAAATTTTGATGAATTTATCTTAAAATCCACTTTAAAGTAGTACTTAAAAACCTATCACGACTGAGGGCGGCGGCTCACGCCTGTAATCCCAGCATTTTGGGAGGCCGAGGCAAGTGAATCACGAGGTCAGGAGATCGAGACCTTCCTGGCTAACACGGTGAAACCCCGTTTCTACTAAAAACACGAAGAATTAGCCAGGCGTTGTGGCGGGCGCCTGTAGTTCCAGCTACTCGGGAGGCTGGGGCAGGAGAATGGCGTGAACCCGGGAGGATGAGGTTGCAGTGAGCCGAGATCACGCCTCTGCACTCCAGCCTGGGTGACAAGGCGAGACTCCATCTCAAAAAAAAACAAAAACAAAAAAAAACAAAAAAAAAAAACCCTATCACCTCATGTTAACATAAATTACAAACGCACATGAAAAAATATTTTTTCTAAAGCCGTAGAGTGGTGATCGACTTTCTTTTAGATAATTGAAAATCCCCTAGACTTCTTACCTAGGAAAAGTCAGCTGGATTCTTGTAACTGCTTCTGGACGTGATCTGTTGCCATATCACACACAATGAAAGTCAGGAAAATCCCACTGTACACGCGAGAGAGCATGAGAGTGAAAAAGGAAACTATGAGTAAAACGAAAACGTTCCCATAAACAAGAACCTAGAAAAATAACTAATAACAGTGACCGTTTAGAAAACTGAAGATATGCTCCACGACTGTGGAAAATCCACCACGTTCTCTTGGAGCAAACTGCGCTATAGATATATGAGAGCTGACAATGTTTGGTTCACGGAAAAGAATGCACAAAAAATGGGTAGGACACCACACGCCACCTGCCCCCACCCCCGGCTCCAAATTGGAAGTCACTTTTGGCCAGTGACTCTGGCTCAGAGACTGTAATTCCGTCATTGGCTGAGCCAGTGGAGACAGGCGTGTGAACAAAAGTTCCCTGAAAAGGAATTTGGAGGACAGAGCTCTTGTTGTGCCAGTGAACACTTGGCAATCCCTGGAGAGGCTGCCTTGGATATGAAACCAATTACACTGAAGGGAGTGGTCAGGTTTAATAGTAAACTTTCCCTCCGAACTTCCTAATAAAGCCCATTTATGCAAACGAAGGATTGAAATTGCTGAGTTCTGATTGGCCTGCACAGCTGAGCTCTAATTGGCCAATGCCACTGAGCCCTGATTGGTTGATAGACCCTAGCTCTGATTGTCTGGTTCTGGTATGCTCTGGCAAAGCCTCAATGTTGAAAAATATTTGTCCAGGTATATTACATGGGCTTAGGGAGAAAAAGGCATATTTAAGCCTCTGTATTCAAACACTATCTGTAAGCTTTGGGAAAAGTGTAAGAACAAGCCAGACATGAATTATGAAGCTAGGGGATGTGCTTTTAGATCTTATTACCGTAGGGAAATTTTTGAAAAGGCTGAAGGACAGAGGCTTGTATATCAGTGCAAGGATATGCCCTCAAACAGATCGGTCATAGATGATGACAAATGCCAGACTTGTAATGAAGGTTTAGCAGCAGCTTCTGATGCAAGTCATTAGAACAAGTGTCACTGTCTGCAGAGAGTGTCCTGAAAGCAGCAACTTCTGTCCTTGGTGGAAATAACTCATCTCCTATAAACTGCTCCAGAGCAGAGAAGGTTGTACCTGGAGTTGTGAATATCATTTCCCCTGGTCACCATGCTTCCTCCAGGTCTCCTACTACTACCAAATCTGTGTCAGCAACAGCAGCAGCTCCAAGGACAGCACGTGGGGCAATGCAAGTACCTGCAGTCAGGACATCAGAAAATTTCAACTATGACAGTTGAGTCAGTTATTGCCGGTGCACCATTAATAACCACCACTAGTCCAACAGAAGCAGCCTCACCAAAGGTAATCATTCAGGCAAACCCTACTGGGATGCCAGCTTCTACTGAAAACAGAGATGAAATCACCATCCAGTCTGCCAAACTCATTACCATCCCTGCTACACATCCAAGTCTGCACAGTGTAAGTAGCAGACGAAGTCAATTCTGACTAAGTCATTAACATCGTTGGAAACCCCCTGGCTGTGAGAGCACTTACCACTGTTTCAATAGTGCATGGTACACCTTTAATAGGACTATCACTGCCTACTCAGCAGGCATCTGGCCAGACTCTTCTTGAAGTTATCAGTGCAGTCATAAAAGGTTAAATCAGAAGCAGTGGAAAACCAGTAGAAAGATGATGTGGAGACTGAAGCTGGTAGAAGAGAAACCAGCAGATGACACAAGACAGTGACCCAAGTAGCGGTTGTCAGTGAGCCTTCTGCTATTGCCCTTCGATTAACTAACTATAAGAACAGAAAGACTATTGACATGTGAAAAAAAAAAATGGCAGCCCCACCATGGACTTCAGACTGTGAGTGGTAGTACTGACATAAACACTTGCAAGGGAAGTCATCGAGAAAAGTCAAAGAAGACTTTAAAACATTTTAATGCACATAAGAAAACAATGAAACTTACTGGCAATAAATTCCCTATCCCATGTGTCAGTGAGAAGTGAACTAAACGCATTGAGATGCTGACAGAAACCTCCCTCTTACAGTAGGAAAACAACTGAACCCGTCAATAGGAAAAAGGATTGAAACGGACCAGGCAGCACGCTACTATCTCAAGTTATGCTAAGATTTGAAACACTGACATTCTGCAAGAGGTTATACAGTTTTCAGTGAGGAGGGGTTGGGATGGGTGATCTCATTGTTACATATAGCAACTTTTAATGCATTGTATATGCATGTTAGC
The DNA here is from genome assembly GCF_047675955.1 of Chlorocebus sabaeus. NCBI lineage: Eukaryota > Metazoa > Chordata > Mammalia > Primates > Cercopithecidae > Chlorocebus > Chlorocebus sabaeus. The sequence goes on from NC_132933.1 coordinate 49,597,897, forward strand.
AAGTATTACTGTGTTCTCACACTACTCAACTTGTGCTATGTGAATACTCTGCTAATACAGGTGTTTTTTAAAAAAAACTCTACAAATACTTTAATTTTTAGTGATGAAATTTTAATGATCTTACCACTAGATTCAAAATTAAAATGGGCTTATGGATACTGTTTTCTTAATTCAGTGGTGATTGGGACTTTCAAAGATGCTTTATCTAGGTTTCCTGTTAGGAAACCTAGAATGAGTCATGATTTTAAGCCCCTTATTAATTCCCTCAGTAGTTAGTTGTCAAAAATGAAAATATTCATGAATGATGAGTACACAGAATACAGAAAACCTAGTGAAAAGCCTGAAAGAGAAAATAAATGAACAGCAGAGTTCTGTGGGAGTTCTATGCCGGTGCTACCTTATCTGATTTTCCTCGTAATTCACCAAGAAGAACCAGCGGAACTTCACGACCAAGGGGCTGCAGTTGGTGACGGTAACCTAGCGAATGACCTCAGTATCATTCAGGATGCAGCCAAAATCCAGCTCCATCGTCTCAAAGCTGATGTTGGGGTAATGCACTCCTCCACGCAGGTCCAGGCTGTCTCTCTAAGGGTGTTCCACATGCTTAATTGCTAGAATTTCTTCTGCCACCCAGTTGTTCAGATCCTTTCTGTAGGAGGGTTCAAACTTGATCAGCAGGGTTTTTTTCTTCATCAATTTCCAGTTTTATAGGCCACAAAGATAATGGATGGAAATTACCAACTTTTGTACTATGCATTTTCACCCAATGCAAGTATTTTAGAATGTGAACTGAAGAATGGATCCAAAAGCATCAGAAAGTGAAAAGCACAAAAGAGAAAGAAAGAAAGAAAGAAAAAAAGCACAAAAGAAAGAAAGAAAGGAAGAAAGAAAGAAAGAAAGAAAGAAAGAAAGAAAGAGGAAGAGAGAGTGAAGAAAGAGAAAAGAAAGAAAGAAAGAAAGAAAGAAAGAAAGAAAGAAAGAAAGAAAGAAAGAGGAAGAGAGAGTGAAGAAAGAGAAAAGAAAGAAAGAAAGAAAGAAAGAAGAAAAGATCTACTGCAAATGAAAATATATATATATATCATATAACTTAAGTTGATTTAAAACAAAGACCTTAAACTAATTTTTAGGGTTTTTTTTTTTCTTGAAATGAGCTAATGGCTTGTTTGTGTAAAGCTTTTCCATTAAAACAAAAAAAAAATTTAATTTTGTACATAACACAGTATTGTTGTAGAATTCACATGAAACATTTTATGTGGTAAAGTCGATTGGCTCCCTAATTGTGGACAAATTAACAGTTGGTTCCTGTTCTTTTGCTATAACATACTTGTGCCACCCACACAGCCCTGGCATCTGTGCAGACACATCCGTTTCAGTTCCACTGTCACTTGGAAGATCAGGTTCAGCATGAGTTTTTGTCAGGTAGCTCTAATACCTGGAGTTTTCTTTCTTTTCTTTTTCACTTGGTTGAAATTCAAGAGGAAAAGTACCAGTGTTCAGATTTGAACTATCATAGTTTGTATATTCAACAAACTATTTGAAGTATATTGTGTTTCAGTTTGCTCTTGTTTCAAAGTGTATCCAAGTAGGATTCCTGAAATATAGAAATGAAACTGGCAAACAAATGGCCGGTAAGTTTCCAAAATTAGGGAGATAAATGATTCACTAAACTTAGGAAGCACACCTGGACACATCATAGTAAAGCTACAGCATAATGATAAACAAAGATCATAATAGCATAAAATAGATACATTGCCTATAAAGGAGTACAAATTAGACAGCAGACATCTATACATTAACAAATGGAGGCCAAAAAGAAGCACTGAGGAAAAAATAGCTGTCATGCTAGAGTTGCATTCCTAGCCAAACATCGTTTAAGAAGTAAGCTGTGACAGACATGCAGGTAGACCACCCCGAACCCCCTTCAAGGACAGATTTGCTGCTTCAGCTGCTGGGACAGCAGTCGGATGCCAGTCATCAGCCATCAATTCTTTCAGGTATGACCCGAGCTGCAGGAGCTGCCTTGCCCAAGGTCACGCACTTACAGAGATTAACCACATCCAAGGACTGATTCAAGAGGAGGCACAAACATCTGGCTTGCTCTGCCCAAGGTGGAATAATTCTGATTGGCCATTTACCTTCAAAACTCCCCTTGGGATCCAAAGAGGCTTTGGTTGGGCCTGCAGTATGGGTGCACTTCTCTCTGTGCCCACTCCTGCTTCCCTCCCTTCCATTCCTCAGGGGTTAATTCTAAGTACATGTTATGCACACTAAAATCCATCTCAGAGTCTGCTTCCTGTGGATCCCAATCTGAAAAGACATTTCTAACTAGAAAAGTAGCAGTGTTTACACCAGTGAACTTCACCTTCAAAGAACGCAGGAAGAACATACTTTAGGCAGATGGAAAGTGATCACAAAAAGATAATCTGAGATGCAAGAAGGAATGGTAATGGGCTACATTAGCAAACATGAGTAACAAAAAAATCAGAGAATGTGCAGAACCATTCTCATACTGACAAAGCTTATTTTGGTGACTAAAGAAACTAGATAAGACTAAATAAAGCTACTCTGCATCACTCAGACGATGGAAGAATCCAATGACAGCAGCTCACGCCTCTGGACACATATTTGAATGTCAAAGAACCAATCCTTTAAGATGGATCACAAGTGGCTAACTGGGCCAAATTCAAATGGAGCCAAGCGGCCATTTGCTGACTAGAGGTCACACATGTACCCTGAGTTCCCAGAAAACTCACACCTCTGTTCAACTTTGAGGTTTCCAGAGCACACCAGAACCAGCCAATCAGAGCTAGGCTCTATCAACAAATCAGGGATCAGTGTCATTGACCAATCAGAGCTCAGCTGTGCAGGCCTATCAGAACTCAGTGATTTCAATCCTTCGTTTGCATAAATGGGCTTTATTAAGGAGTTCAGAGGGAACGAACTTTAAACCCTACCACTCACTGTTAAACCCTACCACTCCCTTCAATGCAATTGGTTTCACACCCAAGACAGCCTCTCCCAGGATTGCCAAGTATTCACTGGCACAAGTGCTCTGTCCTCCAAATTCCTTTTCAGAGAACTTTTGTTCACACTCCTGTCTCCACTGGCTCAACCAATGACAGAATTACAGTCTCTGAGCCACAGTCACTGGTCAAAAGTGTACGGAGGTGACCCAGGATGCCTTGGTTTGGATATGATTTGTTTGTCCCCACCCAAAAACATGTTGAAGTGTGATCCCCAATGCACCTGATGTGGGCAGATCATGAGGGGCAGATCTCTCATGACTGGCTTGGTGCCATTCTTCCAGTAGTGACTTAGCTCTCACTCTGGAGAGACTGGATTCATTCTCTCGGCAATGCGTTAGTTTCCTCCCCTCTAGAGAGGGTTGTTACAAAGCCAGGACATCTCTTGGGTTCTCTTTACACCTGTCCTCTTCCCGTTTGATCTTATCTGCTATATTATGAGGCAGCACGGAAGCCCTCACAGGAGCCAGGGTCATGTCCCAGTGTTTCCCAGCCTACAGAACCATCCACTAAATAAACTGCTTTTCCTTATAAATTACCTAGCCTCGGGAATTCTGTTATAGTGACACAAAATAGTTCAAGACACAGAATGAACCAACCAGAGCCTTTCTGGGCTGTTCCTGCTGGGCGTAGAGGAGGAAATTGGTGTGTTTGTATGCTATTTGTTTGTTTGCTTACATGTTTTAATGATGACGATTTGAGAATATTAATTCAGGGAATATATGGACATGCCCCTTGCCTCCTCCATCCAATCAAGAGCAGGATTTGGTTGCTACAATTTCAAGTAGGATTTGTGTACCCCAATTTTTAGAAAGGACTGTTTAGAATTTCGTGTGTGTGTGCTTACCTCACTGGTTTTCTTACCACATTATACCTTTTTAGGTAAAAAAGACTTTTTTTTCCCCATCATAATCTGGGACCATTTTACTAACTTCATTGTATTGCCAGGAGGATTTGCTTTACCTGAACGGTCTGACAGGGAGTAACCTTGCCAAGACTGGCCATTTTGAATGGCACGTCATTGGTGTGCTCAATTACTTCCATTACACTTAATACTCAAGTTCATAAGTCCTGTCTTTGGTTCAATTGCTACAACTTATTCTGAGGTAGACATGTTTGGGAAATGTTTTGCATGTAATATCATAAATCCTTTGAGTGTTGAAATGTTTACATTTTATCAATACATTTTTCCTCCCTAAGAAGGTTGCCTTGAGAATCAATTTTTTAAAGAATTTAGGAATTTTAAAAATACTGTAGCTGTTATGTCTATTTGCAGATTCTAACATTTAAACCTTTTTTTAAAAAAGCATCTAAGTATTGTTAAGAATGCAGTTTTAATCTTGGTAAATGTTGAGTATTTGTATATATTTTTTTTAATCAAAACTCCTTTCTTTTTGTGTTGTCTGCTTGGAGACTGTGGCTTTGTCATTGTTCCTTATCCCCATTCACTGAAGGGGTTGATCAGAACTGAGGACAAGAACCAAACAGCCGGGTCCTTTTATGCCCAGGAGCCTTCGGCTGCCATGTCAGGGAGATCCTGCTCAAGCCAGGGTGGCTTAGCCCAGGATAACAGTAGATTCTGAGATGGGTGAGAAATGGTCCACAGGGGGCCACAGTCATTCCTCTGGCATAATGGACTTGGGCTCTGGAGGTCAGGCTCTCTTCAAGGAGCACGAGATGAAATTGCCTCTTTGGGAGTTTTCAGTGACACCCTTCAAAGTGCTCATGGTGCGACATGGATCAGCTGAGGTGGGGGGCGGATGAGCTTTCTGCCCTGTGGGGCATCTATCTGTGTAACTTTTTCTGAGAGAGGCAAGTAGGCAGGTGTTTAGGACGGCCAACACCCTCTGTGACTGGTTGATAAGATGCCAAGCAACAGGACCATCCAATCACCTTGAACGCTGTGTTGTGTGTCACTTCATCCAATCAGACCTCAAGTTGGCCCTTGATGTCAGTCATGTGGTGACTACAAAAAGCCCTCCCTCTGGTGATCAACAGCCATTGTCTGTTCCTCCTAACCACTGGCAGCTGTCTCCAAGATGGCTGAGCCTTCCTCTAAGATGACCTCCGACGAAAGCGTGAGCACCAAGGAGCCCAAAGCGGCCAATGCCACGACGGCCCACAAGCAGAAGGACGGGCGCTGCCACCCCAACCACCGCAGGGACAACTTCGCTGCCCATTTTCCCCGGGTGCTGAAGCTGGTTCACGAGGGTCTCAGCCTTTCCCGCGAAGCGGTGGATATCATAGATTCGTTCATTCACGACATCTTGGAGCGCATCGCCACCAAGGCCGGCCACTTGGCCCGCTACACCAAGCGCGCCACCATCACCTCCTGCGAGATGCAGACCACCATTCGCCTGATGCTCCCGTGGGAGATGGGCAAGCATGCCGTGTCCAGGGGCTCTAAGGCTGTGCTCCGCTACACCAGGAGCAAGTGAGCTGCCTCAGGAGCGCCTGAGCACCGAAACCCAAAGGCTCTTTTCAGAGCCACCGCACTTGGCTTGAAAGAACTGTAGCCCGCCAAGGCGGGGACCTACTGGAGGGTGGGGGTGGGTGGCGCCCTTTTGATTGGAGGACTGTCAAGGAGGCAGGCGACCTGTGGCGTCCTGACGATTTTTCATGCATTCTTTCCTCAAGAACTAAACATTATCAACTCTGTTTCAGTCTATATATGTGGTGCAGTTTTTCCGTGGAAAATAATTCATTCCATTTAGTGATTTTTCATTTAATCTATTTACTACATGCATGGTCTTTTCTGTCAGTTACATTTCTAAATCACCGTTTATTAGGATCAGTCAGGTCACAGTTGTTTTCATAATGAAGTCATTCACCTTATTCTCTGTCAGTCCTCCACACTTATAAAGGGTTTTTTTTGTTGTTGTTTTTTGTTTTTTTGGGTTTTTTTTTTTTTTTGGTTTTTTTTTTTTTTTTGCGTTATATGCAAAATATAAAGTACAAAAGCACATATGAGAATCACGAAATTCGTAATCAAACTTGTCAACTTATCTTAGGGTAATAGTTTATATGTATCAGGAAGACAGAAACACAGAAATAGGATAAATCAAGTTTTCAAGAAACAATTTCTATTTCAAGCAACCATTTCTTTTTCATGCTTTTAGAGTCTCAAATTACTATTCCATTTCATTCACGTTTATCCAGTTCTTCTCTTTTCAAGCCTGTAATCTTTCAAGGTTTAGAATAAGACTTTAAGGTGTGCGATTATGCATGGATGGATGGTGGTACTGACCAATGATAACAGCCCAAGTCCCAGTCTCCGCTAGCACAGCCAGTGAGAGACCTGCAACCTCTAAACCACAGCCATTGGCCCAGAATGTGGGACGGTTGCTGGAGCTAAAGCATTAAGATCTTACTTGTGCAATTCAGCCTTCAGGTTGAATAGAAACAGATTCGCGTCTTTGACTATGGCTGTCAGCTTGCTTGTTTTTAATCATGGTGATTTAAGGACATGAATCCAGAGCTGGGAGCAGGACATGCGTCTTGCCTCTTGCATCAATTCAAAACAGGAGAAAGGTAGGCAATTAAAAAAAATTAGGATGACTGCTTTTTGCTCAAGTAACTTGAATGTTAATATTTATTTTAATGTTTTCTAATTTCCATTGTGTTGTCTTCATGGCCCTAGTACTTTTTGTTGATTTATTATTATATACATGTATGCTTTATCTCAAAGCAGTTGGAGATTTTCCATTTTTAAAAAATTGATTTCTAATATTTTACCACTGTGGAAAGGAAATACACTTTGTGGATCTATTCTTGAAATTTGTTGACTTACTTCAAAGCCCAATATTTCATCAGTTTTCTTAAATTTTCCACTCACTGTTTACAAATAAATTTAAATAACCCTTTTATAATGATGTAGGAACCTGTAAATGACATTTTGGAAAAAAACAAGTTATCTGTAAAGTAATTTGTAAGAGAGCAACTTTGTTCCAGTGTATAGTTGGCAAACCACAGAGACACAGCCTTTGGTGTAAAATAAAGATGTGTTCCAAAGAACAAAGGAAGAATTCAAGTTTTATAGCAAAATTTCCTTCCCAGGTTCCCTGTCAGGTAGGTTTGTGCAAAATGAAGGATTCTAACTCATTTAGTTTTGATGGATGATAGAACTGAGCCCTGATTAGTCGAGACAGTTGAGCCTTGATGGGTTGAGGCCAGTGAGCTCTGATTGCTTGGTTCAAGTAAGCTCTGGAAGTTTCACAGTTTAGTCTGTTACTAGTCTCTTACCTTTGTGTGTGTGAGCTCTGATTGGTTGGTTTGAGTAAGTTCTGGAAGTCTCACAGTTTAGTTTGTTATTAGTTTATTACCTTTGTGTTTGTCCGTGTGTGTGTGTGCCTGTGTGTGTGTTTGTGAGATGAGAGCACATACAATCTATTCTCTTACCAAATTTTTAACATACAATACAATATTATTACTACAGCTCTACTATTGTAGAAATCTCTAAATTTATTTACCCTGTAAAACTAAAAATTTGCACTCTTTAATCTACATCTCCCCATTTCCTGCCACCCCCCTCCACCCCTGCTAACCACCCTTCTACTCTATTTTTGTGTGTTTGACTTTTTTTCTTAGATCTTACATATAAGTGAGATACAGCATTTTTCCTTCTGTGATTGGCTTATTTCACTTTATAAACCTGGAGGTTTATCCTCCAGGTTCATCCATATTGTCATAATGGCATTATACCCTTCTTTTCTAAGGTCGAATAACATCTTAATGTGTGTGTGTATATCTATGTCTATATACAGATATAGATGTCACAATTTTTTATCAATTCATACGTCTATGAGCACTGAGGTTGCTATTGTGAATAAAGCCACAATGAACATGGCAGTACATATATGTCCTGGAAAGATCTACAAAGCCAAGCAGATAATTTGAATTAGTAGAGTGGACCAAGCCTGTTTTGCTGCCTTCTAGGATGGTAGCATGTTGGAGTACAAGTGAAACATTTGTAAAGATTTGAATAATGTTTTTATTGGCTCTGTTTGTATGATGAATGATTCTCCTGCACTGCTTCCCCACCTCTAACCACAAAACATCACCAGCATCCATTGGAATGCACGTATTATCCTAATCACTGGGTTGTGACCAGTCTAGGTACTCCACTAAAGATATTTTCTTTCTTTGACTCCAGAAGAGAAACTAATAGCCCATGTGATTTCTGGGAAAAGGGGTTTGAACAGAACTTTGGAGATGAAGGGTGGGCTATGGGTTAAAAGTGCAATATGATGCAATATATCCCAAAATGTGGTATACATGCCTCTTCAGGTAGATGAGATAGTTTTAAGTGGTACACAGATTTGTAAAGAATTTTTATTTGTGTAAATATAAGAGGTACAAGTGCAGTTTTGTTACATGGATATATTGCACAGTGGTGAAGTCTGGGCCTTCAGTGTAACCATCACCCAAATAGTGTACATTGTACCCATTAAGCAATTTCTGATCCCTCACTTTCTTCCTACCATTCCAAGTCTCCAATGTTTATTATTCCACATTCTATGTCCATGGAGGTACACAGATTTTTTAAAACAGTTTATGTAGTTTAGTGTGAATTAAAAATATGTCAATAATATGTTATCTGTGAAACCGTAGATACTATTGCTTACAAAATACATAAAAAGTTATTTAAAATCTGTTAATTAAAATAGCTTTATTAAATAAATAATTGTATAGGTAATATGCACATATGGCAAAAAAGGATCAAACTGTTAGAAGAATGACTAGTTAACATGCTGTCAAAATGCCTAAGAATCAGACAAACCTGGTTCAAACCTCACCCACCACTTGCTAGCCATGTGACTTTAGGCAAGTGATCTAATCTCTCTGAGTCTCAGGGTAAAATAAGAATAATAACAGTATCTGCTTCACTGGGTTGTTGTTAAGCTTACGTGAGGGACATTACAGTGTAGTAACAGGGTGCACAAAATCTAAAGCTATATGCCCTGGTTTCAAGTCTAAGCTCTACCACTTACCAGCTAAGTGATGTTGAGCAACTTACTTAACTTTTATATGCCTTAATTTTCCCACCTGTAAGTGGGATTATTTTGAGGGTTGTAAGAGTTTATACCTTTGGAGTGCTTAGAAATATTCTAGTATATGTTAAGTGTTCCTTGGAAACAGTCCTAGTGTAAGCATTATCTGTTTGTTAGATTGAAAATAAATGTGTAGTCTGAACACGGTGGCTGACCGCTATAATCCCAGCACTTTGGGAGGTCGAGGTAAGAGGATGGCTTGAGCTCAGGAGTTCAAGATCAGCCTGGGCAACATAGCAAGAGACTGTCTCTACAAAAAGTTGAAAAAGTAGCCAGATGTGGTAGTGTACACTTTTAGTCACAGCTACTCAGGAAACTGAGGCAGGAGGATTGCTTGAGCACAGGAGTTTGAGGCTGCAATAAGCCATGATTGTGTCACTGCATTCCAGCTTGGGTGACAGAATGAGACCCTGTCTCAAGAAAAGAATAAAAATTTTAAAAAAAATGTCTATACAACTCCCAAAATTTCGCAAGTTCTCATGAAATGTAACCTATTGATGTTACTTTGTATTCCCAACACCAAAAAGAAATAAATATACAATCAGCATTTGATTAAGAGGCAGCATTTAATTGCTCAGCATACACAGAGAACTGGCAAATTCCAGCACCTCTCTGCAGTAGGAACTAAAAACAGGTCTCATGGAAGCTGGGTCTTCTTCAAGGACTATCAGGAGTGAGGTCAGAGAGAAGCCCCAAGTTATCTTTCTGTATTCTGCTAAGGTAAGTGTGGGCCATTTCAATTTACAGATGAGAAAATTAGGTCTCAGAGAAATTAAGCAAGCTGCCCAATGTTATAAAGCATATAAATGATAAAGCTAGATGGTATGCTACCTTTTTAGAGGAACCTACATCCCAAGCAGAGGAATTTAGAGTTTATACAGTGAAGTGGGGAGGTAAAATGGGTATTTTATGGAAATTAGTATGGTAGAGGTATAGTGATGATGAGAGTAATATAACAGCGATATCATTAGTTGAGATTCTACCACTATTATTGGGTACCTCTGAAACATTCTTAGATATCCAGTCTTAAAAAACTCTCCTGTGATACCACATCTCACTTTTGCTACTTACTGACCAGTATCCATTTTCCGTTTTTAATTCAAATTTCTTTGAAAGAGTACTCTGTTTATATGTCCATTTCTCATCACCCACTCACTCCTCAAACGACTGAAGTTTGGGTTTTCTTTTCTTTTTTTCTTTTTTTTTTTTTTTTTTTGAGATGGAGTCTCGCTCTGTCACCAGGCTGGAGTGCAGTGGTGTGATCTCGGCTCACTGGAAGCTCCGTCTCCAGGGTTCAGGCCATTCTCCTGTCTCAGCCCCCTGAGTAGCTGGGACTACAGGTTCCCGCCACCACGCCTGGCTAATTTTTTGTATTTTTTAGTAGAGATAGGGTTTCACCGTGTTAGCCAGGATGGTCTCGATCTCCTGACCTCAAGATCCACCCGCCTCGGCCTCCCAAAGTGCTGGGATTACAGGCGTGAGCCACCACGCCCGGCCGAAGTTTGGGTTTTCTTCCCCAACCCATCCCTATCCCCCAACACATACTCCAACAAATCAACCCTCGTCAACCTTCAAATACACACATACCTTGAACATATTGTGGGTTCAATTCCAGATGACTGCAATGAAGTAAATTATCACAATAAAGTAAGTAACACAAATTTTTTGTTTCCTAGTGCATATAAAAGCTATATTTACACTATACTGTAGTCTCTTAAGTACACAATAGCATTATGTCTAAAAAACATACGTAACTTAATTTAAAAATACTTTGCTGCTAAAACATGCTAATGATCATCTGAGCCTTTAATGAGTTGTAATCTTTTTGATGGAGGAGGGTCTTCCTTTGATGTTGATGGTTGCTGACTGATAAGGATGGCAGTTGCTGATGGTTGGAGTGGTTGTGGCAATTTCTTAAAATAAAACAGCAATGAAGTTGGTCACATCAATTGACTCTTCCTTTCATGACAGATTTATCTGTGGCATGTGATGCTGTTTAACAGCATTTACCCACAGTAGAACTTCTTTCAAAATTGGAGTCAGTCCTCTCAAACCCTGACACTGCTTTATCAACTAAGTTTATGTAATATTCTAAATCCTTTGTTGTCATTTCAACACTATTCACAGCACCTTAACCAAGAGTAGATGCCATCTCAAGAAACTACTTTCTTTGCTCATCCATAAAAAACAACTCCTCCATACTCATGGATAGGAAGAACCAATATTGTGCAAATGGCCTTATTGCCCAAAGTACTTTATAGATTCAATGCTATCCCCACCAAGCTACCAGTGATTTTCTTCACAGAATTGGAAAAAATTACTTTAAAGTTCATATGGAACCAAAAAAGAGCCCACATTGCCAAGACAATCCTAAGCCAAAAGAGCAAAGCTGGAGGCATCATGCTACCTGATTTCAAACTATACTACAAGGCTACAGTAACCAAAACAGCATGGTACTGGTACCAAAACAGATGTATAAACCAATGGAACAGAACAGAGACCTCAGAAATAACACCACACATCTACCACCATCTGATCTTTGACAAACCTGACCAAAAAAAAAAAAAGAAAGAAAGAAATGGGGAAAAGATTCCCTATATAATAAGGGTGTTGGGAAAATGGGCTAGCTATATGTAGAAAGCTAAAACTGGATCCCTTCATTACACCATATACAAAATTTAACTCAAGATGGATTAAAGATTTAAATGTAAGACTTAACACCATAAAATCCCTTGAAGAAAACCTAGGCAATACCATTCAGGACATAGGCATGGGCAAAGACTTCATGACTAAAACACCAAAAGCAATGGCAACAAAAGCCAAAATTGACAAATGAGATCTAATTAAACTAAAGAGCTTCAACTTTGAAGTCTGAAGTTTGCAAATATGCCTATAGATTTTTGGAATTTACCACTTTCTTATTCTGTATCATTAATGTAATATTTTTAATTACTATATATTTTACCATTTTTCTGGATTTAGTAAGAAATTTGCATTTTTGGTTTGATGTAACAAGGGTTTTAATGTAATCTATGATAGATTTTGCATTTTTTTCATTACTGTTATACTTTAACCTAAATGAATGACTGATCTAATTGTATTAGTATTGTGAATAATCATGTGAAATGTTTTGAGACAGAGTACTATATTTGTGAATATGATTTTATGGCTTTTTTCACTTACTAAGAACCTTTCTGTGTGGAAAACTAAGAAAACTGCTTTCTGCTGTATAATCTGGCATTCATTGTAGATTAAAGCTTATTTTTCTGTGAATAAAACTTATTCAATAAAATGCTATTCTTTAAAATTTAAAAAAAACTAAAGAGCTTCTGCACAGCAAAAGAAACTATCATCAGAGTGAACAGACAACCTACAGAACAGGAGAAAATTTTTGCAATCTACTGATCTGACAAAGGGCTAATATCCAGAACCTACAAAGAACTTAAACAAATTTACAAGAAAAAACAACGCCATCCAAAAGTGGGCAAAGAATATGAACAGACACTTCTCAAAAGAAGACATTTATGCAGCCAAGAGATATATGCAAAAATGCTCATCATCACTGGTCATCAGAGAAATGCAAATCAAAAACACAATGAGATACCATCTCACGCCAGTTAGAATGGAGATCATTAAATAGTCAGGAAACAACAGATGCTGGAGAGGGTGTGGAGAAATAGGAATGCTTTTACACTGTTGGTGGGAATGTAAATTAGTTCAACCATTGTGGAAGACAGTGTGGTGATTCCTCAAGGATCTAGAACCAGAAATACCATTTGGCCCAGCCATCCCATTACTGGGCATATGCCCAAAGGATTATAAATCATTCTACGATAAAGACACATGCACACGTATGTTTATTGTGGCACTATTCACAATAGCAAAGACTTAGAACCAACCCAAATGTCCATCTCTGAAAGACTGGATTAAGAAAATGTGGCACATATACACCATTGAATACTATGCAGCCATAAAAAAGGATCGGTTCATGTCCTTTGCAGGTTAATGGATGAAGCTGGAAACCATCATTCTAAGCAAACTATCACAAGGACAGAAAACCAAACACCGCATGTTCTCACTCATAGGCGGGAGTTGAACAATGAGAACACATGGACACAGGGCGGGGATCATCACACACTGGGGCTGGTTGGGGGGTAGGGGACTAGGGGAGGGATAGCATTAGGAGAAATACCTAATGTAAATGATGAGTTGATGGGTGCAGCAAACCAACATGGCACATGTATGCCTATGTAACAAATCTGCACGTTGTACACATGTACCCTAGAATTTAATGTATAATAAGAATTTTCAAAAAAGAAACAACCCCTCATCCATTCAAGATTTATCAAGAGATTGCAACAAATCCGTAACATCTTCAGGCTACACTTCTAATTCTAGTTCTCTTGCTATTTCCACCACATCTGCAGTGACTTTCTCCACTGAAGTCTTGAACCCCTCAGTTATCCATGAGAGTTCAAATCAACTCCTTCCAAACTCCTGTTAATGTTGATATTTTGGCCTCCTCCCAGAAATCATGAAAGTTCTTAATGGCATCTAGAATGGTGAATCTTTTCCAGAGGTTTTCAATTTTCTTTGCTCAGATCCATGAGAGGAATAAATATCTACAGCAGCTATAGCCTTATGAAATGTATTTCTTAAATAGTAAGACTTGAAAGTCAAAGTTACACCGTGATCTATGGGCTACAGAATGAATGCTGTGTTAGCAAGCATGAAAACAACATTAACCTCCTTGTATATCTTCATCAGAGCTCTTGGGTGACTAGTTACATTGTCAATGAGCCATAATATTTTGAAAGGAATCTTTTTTTCTGAGCAGTAGGTCTCAGTAGTGGGCTTAAAGTATTCAGTAAATTATGCTGTAAACAGATGTGTTATTATCCAGGCTTTGTTGTTTCATTTCTAGAGCACAGGCAGACTAAATTTGGCATAATTCTTGAGGGCCCAAGGATTTTCGGAATGGTCAATAAGAATTGGCTTCAAATTAAAATCACCAGCTGCATTAGCCTCTAACAAGAAAGTCAGCCTGTCCTTTAAGTCTTTGAAGCCAGTCATTGACTTGTCCTCTCTATCTGTGAAAGTTGTAGATGCCATCTTATTCCAATATAAGGCTGTTTTGTCTGCATTGAAAATTTGTTGTTTTGTGTAGCCACTTTCATCAATTATCTTAGCTAGATTTTCTAGATAATCTAGAACTTTTACATCAGCAACTTTTACATCAGCACTTGCTGCTTCACCTTGCATTTTTATGTTAGGAAGATAGCTTCTTTCCTTGAATCTCATGAATCAGCCTCTGCTGGCTTCCAACTTTTCTTCTGCAGCTTCCTTATCTCTCTCAACCTCCGCAGAATTGAAGAGAGTTAGGGCCCTGCTCTGGGTTAGGCTTTGGCTTAAGGGAATGTTGCAGCTTGTTTGAATTTCTATGGAGACCACTCAAACTTTTTCCATATGGGCAATAAGTCTGTTTTGCTTTCTTATCATTCACGTGTTCACTGGAGTAACACTTTTAATTTCCTCCACAAACTTTTCCTTTGTGTTCACCACTTGGCTAACTGTCTGGTACAAGACGCCTGGCTTTTAACCTATATTAGCTTTTGACTTTCCTTCCTCACTAAGCTTAATCATTTCTAGCTTTTGATTTAAAGTGAGAGACATGTGACTATTCCTTTCATTTGAGCTCCTAGAGGCCACCATAGAGTTATTAATTAGCCAAATTTCAATATTGTTATGTCTCAGGGAATAGGGAGGCCTGATTTAGCCTGCCATCTTATATGAGCACAGTTCATGTTACCCCAAAACAATTACAATAGTAACATCAAAGATCACTATAACAGAAATAATAATAGTGAAAAAGTTAGAAATATTGCAAGAATTATCAAAAGGTGACACAGAGACACAAAATGAGCACATGCTGTTGGAAAAATGTCACTGATAGACTTGTTTGATGCAGAATTGCTCCAAGGCTTCAATTTATAAAAAGCACAGTATCTGCCAAGTGCAATAGAGTGAAGTGCAATAAAATGAGATATGCCTGTTATTTATCACTATGTACTAGGTAGGCACCATTCTAAATTATATATCTATGTCCTCATTTAGTCCTCACAATACCCATGAGATAGGTAACATTATTTCCGTTTTACAGATGAGGAAATAGACCCAGAAAAGTTAAGTAACTTGCTCAAAATCACAGAGCTTTAAGGCAGAACTTTTGGCCAAAATGTATGTATTACTGTCAATTTATGGCCACTGTACTAGCATATTGTCAGATTGCCTGGTGTCCTACATTCATAAGACTTGTTTCTGAAAGAATCTTGCAAACCAAAGATTGGTAAATTTTATTTCCATTATGGGAAAGTGGATGGAATCTGAAATAAAAACCAATATTTATTTCCTTATATTTGTATACGGAAACTCTGGAAAGATAAACAATAAACTATTAGGCTGTGCTGTCCAATATGGTAGACACTAGTCATGCGTGGCTCTTGAGCACTTGACATGTGCCTAGTGAAACTGAGAAAGTGATGTTTTGATTTCAAAAAATTAAATTTAAATCACCACTTGTGGCTGCTAGCTACTGTATTGGACAGTGCCAATATAGAACATTTCATTATCAGAAATTTCTATTGGACAGTGCTGCTATAAAGAGCAGGGGGAAATGGTGTATAGGAGCAAGGGTGAGAGTGAAATTTTTATGTATGCATATATTTTTACGTTTAATTTGGACTTCTGGATCATGTATATATATATATTATTTCTTCAATATTCTGATTAAAGTATTATCATTAGTGCTTAAGCAAGCATTATGTATTGGAGAGAAACCACCATGATATTTCACGTGGAAACATATTTCTTTAAAAAAACAATTTTAACATTTATTTTAGATTCAGGGGATATATGTACAGGTTTGTTGCATGGGTATATTGCATGCTGTGGGGAAGATGTAATAACCCTCTCTTCTGACCTTTGCTAAGGCTAACCTGCCTGCCTATTTTGACCTGCATTTCCTTTTTCTCACTTTCCCTGACTCTGTACCTTGGCTACTGACACTGACCTCAGGCTCACTTTGTTTTGAAATATGACATGTTTGTGTATGCTTTCTCCCACCTAACTCTTGACACTTTCTTACACAGGAGTGCACACATGCTTCTGTCTTTACATATGCACAGCTGAAGGTGAGATGGTTTCTCTGCTCCACAGTTGGGAAGGGGGATTAGGCGGCAGAGAAGATGGAGAAGACAAAAGGGCTTGTGGACACCTGCAAGTCAATATTTCTTTGGTCAGGCAGTTACCACACGTGAGCACTGGCTGCCAAGCAAAGACTATGGTTCACTGAAGAGAACCTGTCCCAACTAACAGGAGTGGCCACCCCTCCGTTTCAGCCAGTAATTGCCATGTGAGACTATGATGGCTGTCCAGATCTTCTGATTATTCAAGTAAAGCTGGAAATTTAGATTTATGTTTGACCCCTCACATCTTTAAATGCAGGCAACTAATTAAAATTAAAAGAAAACCTTCTGTCCAACATTTTGCAATCTCCAAATTATTGAAATTTTTGAAAAGCAGCTGCTGTGTTTTTACTTAAGGGTAATTCTTACCATTTTTACTTTCTCACAATGGAAATAGATTTTTTTTCTGATTATAAAAACACATGTTCATTTTTAAACTTACCTATATTCACACTACCCCAAGAAACCACTTTTAAACTTTTGGTGTTTTTCCTTGTTGTTTTTCTACTTATTGGGTGGATGCCATGTGCACATCCCAATACACAGAAAATGTCACATTTTTAATGTGAAAATTTTACAATAGTTGTTTACCCACATTAGTAGTTATGCATCTACATTACTATTTTTAATAGCTACAAGGTATTCCATTGTGTGGTTGATACATTTTTTTTTTTTTTTTGAGACGGCGTCCACTCTGTCTCCCAGGCTGGAGTGCAGTGGCATGATCTGGGCTCACTGCAAGCTCCGCCTCCTGGGTTTACGCCATTCTCCTGCCTCAGCCTCCCAAGTAGCTGGGACTATAGGCGCCCGCCACCACGCCCGGCTAATTTTTTGTATTCTTCAGTAGAGACGGGGTTTCACTGTGTTAGCCAGGATGGTCTCGATCTCCTGACCTCATAATCCGCCCGCCTCAGCCTCCCAAAGTGCTGGGATTACAGGCGTGAGCCACCGCGCCTGGCCTAGTTGATACATTATTAATCCAATTCTCTACTGATGGATATTTAGGCGTTTATAATTGTTCATTATTACAAACAATACTGGAATACACATTCATAACCACTTTTAAAAACATGTTCACTATATATGATGGAGGGAGAAATTTTATCATAGAAGTTTTGTTTTTCAGAGTAGGAAAACCTGGGATTCAGTACTAGGATCCATCTTAGTTCATACTTTTATAAAAGACGTGGAAGACAGAGAACATACCAATTTTGCAGTAGATTTGTTCAAGTAAACTATGCCAAGTCAGCAGTGGAAAATTGCAGAAACATGCAATGAGTGGTCAGGAAAGTGTAAGATGAACCTCAATGTGGAAAAGTATAGTAATACATTTAGAGAAACATAAGCCAAACTATATAAAGAGTATTATAAGATTATTACATAGCATTGCTTGCTGCCACACAAGAGAAATGATTCTGTCTCAATGGGTCAATTCTTAGATCATTTAATTATCTGTCATCAAAAATGTAGCAACCTTGACAGCAGTAATATATACTATAAATGTGCAACAGTAAGAATATTGAGCACTGAACTAAAAACCATATCTGAATTTAGACTGAGCTCAGCTGCTTACTGTGATTTTGAGAAAATTGATTAGCCCCTCTGTGTCTCAGTTTTCACTGCTTACTGTGATTTTGAGAAAATTGATTAGCCCCTCTGTGTCTCAGTTTTCATATCTGTTTAATACTTTATTGTCATGGTGAGTATGAAGACCCAATAAACTATACATAAATCTGTTTGCTTAAAGAATATGATCATATTTGTTAAAGCCTCTCGGGAAAGGTGGAAAAAATAGATATACTCTACCTATAGGGTGTTGAGCAGAAAAGTAAGGCAAGGCAAGATCTGACAAATTATGCCAGTAAATATGAAACAAGCCCTTTTCAGATTTAGAAAGTTTACTACATACATACACAGTGAAAGGAAGAGTAGCCAAAGGAACCAGCTCCCCGTGGTCCTGGTCCTACACACCAAGGTAGCCAAAACCAAACACAGGGGGCCATTGGAAGTTTGTGTCTTGAGTTGTGGGACACCCTATTGCTGAGGAGCCAAAGCTATGCAGCAGTTAAGCAGTTTTATAACCTGCAGTTGTACCCCAAGGGGGCAAGACAGAAAAATTCATATCATATCAAAACTCAGAAGGCAATGAGAAACTGTCTCATGACAGCCTCCTTGTAAATAAGAAGAAGAGTGGGAGGTGGCCTCAAGCATCCCATGTTCTCATGTTTTAGGAGAATCACAAGATGTTCTGCCAAGACTCAGATTAGCTGCAGTTCAAGTCTTTCCCCTGTGGCCTCCTGCACAAATTTGCATTTGCCCTGCATGGTCACTAAGGCACCAAAATGGAGCCATTCTCTTGCCCAGGACAAACATTTTTCTATTGCTTGACCAAGGCTGAGAGGAGTTAACTAACTTGCCTTAGGTAGACAATGAGGGATGCGTCCCTGGAGAGCCCCTGACCCACAAGTCAGTGCCTCATCCCCACATAACACAAAAAACCGCCTGAGAAAAAAATCAAACTGCGGGCACCAGTAAGGCAACTAACACAGGTGGTTGTTTCTGGAGACATGCCCATAGCTACACAGATAGGAGAACCTCCAGCCCATTCAGATAAAAACTTACAAAAACTTCCGACTCACTCAGATAAAGAAAGAAAGCCTGACATAGAAATGCCTTTGTCCTTTATATAATCAACAGGTTCCCAGAAAAACGTTTCTTCTCCTTTTGTGGGCATGAATATGGTGGGTCCAGTGGACACTTTCCTTTCCTTTTTGGACTGTGAGCCTGGCCTCTACGAATCATCACTTCAACTGCTGATAGGTCCTGGGCCAAACTGAGTAGCCCCTGTGAATCATCACTTCAACTCCTGACTGGTCCCAGGTCAAGATTCCAGGCCAAACTGAATCACACTTTCTCCAACACAGCCCACAGACAAAATATTCCTTCCCCTTCCCAATACATAAAAACCCCAGACCCTAGCCTCATAGTGGACAACCCGTTTGGCTCCCCCTCTCCACTATGGAGAACTTTTTTCTTTCACTTATTGAACTTTCATTCCAACCTCATGCTTGTGTCCACACTCCATAATTCTCTTAGATGTGAGACACAAAACTTCAGATACTATCTCAAACAACAAAAGACTACTACATATTTTAATACATTGACAGGACTACAACATATTTTGGTGCACTGGCTGGGAAAGAAAAGGATTCATCTAAAGGGTGAGTAAGAGTGGACATTTAACTCTTTACTTTCATTTTGGAGGTTTGTCCTCAGTTTTTGTTTTTTTGTTTTTGTTTTCTCTCAAGAAACAAACAAAACATTGGGCCCCTGTCGGCCAATTAAAAAACTAATAGGGTGGCTTCCGGCCTTAAGACTCAGGGAACAGGCTTACTGGAGAGGACTTTCTCAATCCCCATTCCTCTCAGTTGTTGGGAATGTTGGCTCTGTTCCAATCCAGTTTCCTTTCACAGAAGGCTTAGCAGTCCCATGGGACTGGAAGGAGGTCCTGAGGCAACTGAAGGCTTCTGGCCAAGGCTACACCTTGGTGTTGCCTGAAGGCCCCTGGACTAACTCCAGTCCCTGATATTCCATCGGGTGCCAGGGCCAGGACTTCCAGACTTTTCTATTGCATTTTCTTCCTTGCTTTTCTCGACTATCATGTCGCCTATCCATTCTTTGTATACAATGATGTGGGTGTTTTTACAACCTGGTGATATAGTCTTGTCGCCTATCCATTCTTTGTATACAATGATGTGGGTGTTTTTACAACCTGGTGATATAGTCTTGTCGGATAAAGTCAGCCGGTGCTTTAGTAATCAGAAATGCAATTCAATGAATTATTGTCTCTCGGTTTCCTTGAAATGGGGAAATTCCAAGACCTGGATCTGGAGACCTATTTATCTCCCAATGATAACACTTAATGGGGTTAGACGAGGGGTTATTTCTCCCAGGACAAGTATCCCCCCTTCATTTAAACTCTTTCTTTTCCCATGTGAAAAGCCAACATTGTCCAACAGAACTAGACAGGCTTTCTATGAAACAAGTTAATTTTCTTCTACTAAGAGACATGCCATGGAGACATCCTATAAAGCCCCAGATGTCTCTTTTAAACTTTTGCCTGAAAAGAATTTAATCAGAATTTTTGTCTAACATTTCAGACCTTATAGCACCACCTAGTGGGATGGAATTTTTCTCCTTGGGGAGCCTTGTCAACCCTTTGCCCGAAACCTCAAGTTTCCCAATTCTTTTCTCTCTTAAGTCCCTCTGTCAGTGATCAGTCCCCATACCCTATTTGTCAAGAAAATTCCACTTTCAATAGCCCAGAGGAAGCCATCCTGGCAAAACAGATTTTAGCCTTTTTACTGTCCCCATCAAAGGAAGGAGAGCTATTCAATCTTTATGTTCTCTTGGGGCACCTGTTCTACATCCAACTACATTGTGATTTAAACAAAAAAAAAAAAAAGATTTTATATTTAGAAGTCAATTGGTCCCAGTCTCTGGGATTCCAGTGTTTCACCGGGACCATAACAAGGGAAGCCAGAGATAGTATTTAGACACTCCTTCCCTTAAAGATTCTTGCCCAACTCCAACTACAACATAATCTCTCCCAGACCCCTGGGCTACCTTGGAAGGCTTTTAGGCTGAGTGGGCCTAGGAAACCAGCAGGGTGGAAAACTAGGACCTTATACAGGTGAACATGACTAATGCTGCCAACTAGGTCCTCCAGATACATGGGTGAAGATCACGCTTTCATCTATGGGTGAAACCTATGATGGTTACCAAGACCCAGAGGACAGGGGAAGGAAGAAGAGAAGGAAGATGCCCTTTCTCTCTTTCTCTCCACCCTAGGTCACTCAGAAGGGAAAGAGAAGACTAAGGGATGCCTTTGTCTCCCCTATCTTTCTAGATGGGTAACAAACCATCCACAGTCTACACTCCTCTCAAGTATATTCTGAAACACTGGAACTCCTTTGACCCTGAGACTCAGAAGAAAAAACAACTTATATTCTGTTACACAAGGGTGTGGTCATAAGATGACCAACTACAAGACAGGCAGGAAGCCTGGCCTCCTCAGAAAAGTGTTAATTTTAATACTATCCAACAACTAGATCTTTTCTACAAATGGGAGGACAAATGGTCCAAGGTTCCCTATATACAAACATTCTTTGCCCTGCAAGACAACCCAAATCTTTATAAGCATTGTAAAATTAACCCTGCCCTCTTGACAGCCATATCAGACAAAACTATAAAAGATAATTCCCCAAAGTCAGAGAGACAAATATAACTTCTAGGTGCCCTCCCTGCCCCACCTATCCAGGGCCCCAATAGCCATATCATCAGCTCCTCCAGTTTTGCCACCCAAGAAACCCCTAAATTCACTGTTACCTCTACAAGAAATGCCCAGCAGACATAGTACTACTAGGGTTCAAGTTCCCTTCTCATTACAGGACCTTAGACAAATAAAGAGGGACCTAGACAAGTTCTCTGATAACCCTGAGAGATATATAAAGGCTTTCCAAAATCTAACACAAGTATTTAATCTTACAAGGAGAGATAGTATACTACTCCTAAGCCAAACCCTAACTACTACCAAGAAACAGACAACCCTACAGACAACAGGAACATTCGGAGATGAACATGTCTCCTATAACCATTCAAAAAAAGAACCCAGTCAAAAGGGTAAAGAGGTGAAAAAGAGACAGGATCCCAATTCCCAATAGGAAGAGAAACAGTGCCCCTTGTAAATCCTAATTAGAGCCCTAGTGACCCCATAGATGAATGAAAGAAAAAAAAAATTTCTATTGTGCATATTAAAAGACTTACAAAAAAAACAGAACCAAACATCTTAATTACTCTAAACTATCTATGTTAAATAAAAATCCAGATAAAAATCCCTCAGCCTTTATGGAAGGGCTGAGAAAAGCTTTAATAAAACACACCTCCCTGTCTACCAATACAATAAAGTACAGATTTATTACTCAAACAGCCCCTAATATCATAAGGAAGTTACAGAAACAGACCCTGTCCAAAAATCTCTCTGATTTTTCTCACCCTCAAGTTAAAACTTTACTGCATATAAATAGCAGTCTCCTCTGTGCCCCAACCAAAGATGTCTCAAAAAAAACACTGAAACTCTTCTTAATTTCTTCACTGAAAGAGAATATAAGGTCTCAAAATCTATAATTTAACTCTATCAAACTTCAGTAAAATACCTAGGTCTAGTCTTATCAGAATGGACCAGACACCAGATGAGAAAAAAATTAAGCCCATTTCCTTTTTTCCCTTTCACAAAACTCTTAAACAATTAAGGGGATTCTCAGACATTACTGGATTTTATAAACTATGGGTATGTGGGTACGGTGAAATAACTCACCCTTTATACCACCTCATTAAAAAAACCTCAAACATCTAAAACTCACTCCCTAACTTGGGAACCTAAAACTCAAAAAACCTTAACCAGTTAAAAAGAAAAAAGCCTTACTTAAAATACCAGCCCTCAGTCTTCCAATACGGAAGATATTTAATCATTATATATCAAAAAGGAAGAGAAATACCCTGATACTTTTAACTAAGACTCAAGATCCAACTCAACAACCAGTGGACTACCTAAACAACAAACTTGACTTGATGACTAAAAGAGGAGCAACCTGCCTCCAGTTACAGTGGTGACTCTACTGGTGCCAGAGGCCACCAAGTTAAGAAGAATAACGGTTTACACCCCACACAATATAGCAGGACTACTGTTCTTTAAAAGAATTCTCTCTAACAATCACCTTCTCAAATATCAAACTTTATTACTAGAAATATCTACAGTCCAATTGAAAATCTGCCCTTGCCTAAACCCAGTCACTTTCTCCCAAAAGAAACTAGAGAACCTGAACGTAATTGTGAGCAGGTAATGGTACAAACTGATAAAAAGAAATGATAAGAAACACTGTTTATATTCTCTGTAAAGATTTAATTACTAAAAAAGATTTTCTTTAAAAACACTCAACTTAATTAAAAAAAGATATCCAAACTACAGATATATTCAAAAGGCCTTTATGTTTTTTTCTTCATCAATCTTGTTTTTCTGGAAAAGGTTTTTTTCTCAGTTGACTGAATGACTTTTCTCCACTCTGTCTTGCCACTCTTTGTACATACATGAAAGGCCCTTAGATAACTTCTGATGGCCCAAGTCTCCTTGAGAAAACAGAAAAGGTGCTACAGATCCCATTTTTGGGAAAAATCTATATTTTCCTCATAGAAACCCTAGAATTAGAGACAGACAAATCCCTTTCAAAATCCGTTTTTGCCTTCCAGCTATGCCCCAGAAGCTACATCCTTTCCTAGCCGTATTCTTTTTCTTTTTTATTTTTTTATCTTATTATTATTATACTTTAAGTTCTAGGGTACATTCTTAAAATACTCCACCCTGAACTACTGAATCCTCTTCTGTTTGTGTAGTCATATATGTGTTATGTGTGTGATGTCTATATTTTAAAAAACTAATTAATTGACTTTAAAAATAAACACTTGAATCAAACATTTTTTAAAAAGAATATAAAAACTATGGTACCTTTCAATTCACATAACTTTAATCTTTAAAGAACAAAAACAGCCTTAAAAATTAATGATAAAATACAAATGTCTTCAAAATGTAGATAGGTGGTCTAAATTATACAGGTCAAATACTAGATTTACTAAATGTTTTAAAGTTGTAAACTACTTTGGCCTTTAAGAACTGTTCAACTTCCCTGCCTTACAGTGGGTAAGGCCTGGGAACATATAGAAATAGCCACTGCCCTAACTATACTAGAAAAAGTCAAACTTTGTCTACACTTAGGATATAATTAAAACAACTTATCAGATTTTACATTAAAGTTAAAAATTACTAAAACTTACCATTAAAACGTATAATTGAGAGTACTGAAAATGGATTTACATACAAAGTACATAAATGCAGTAAAATGTGTTTTAGTAAATAATTACAAAAAGACATAGAAATATACATTTTGCCTAAAAATAAAAGATTGTCTTAAATTACATAAAATAAAACAAAAGGTTTAAACAAATTGTGGAAAAACTATAAAAATTAATCTTACCAAAAAACTGTGTAAACACATTGACTAAATTCAAAAAGATATTAAATGGATTTTTCTGTAAATTAAACATTGAAATAAAAACACAACACAATACTCTTAAAACACTAATCTACTCTTTAACTAAATTTGTAAAAAATTATAAAAGTTTTGTAAAAATCTCACCTCATAGTCAAACTGGTTAAGATTAAGTAAAATTATCCATAAAATTTCATTAAAAATTGGGATTAACCTTAATAATAGACTAGTACAAAGATAAAATTAACTTTCTCTCTTGAACAGGATTCTCATGTAATAATAAAGACTAACAAAGGATTTTTGCTTTTTCAAATATTTGAGTCATTTCAACAAAATAAGTAACTTATAATCATCTAAAATTCTATTTTATAATATCAAATGTTTTAAAACTCTAATATATTCAACAAACTTCCCAAAATCAAACTTCAGTTTCAAGACTGTCTTTCCTAACCTCTAACTTTTAGGGCACCTAGAACATCAAAAGAAATATAAACAAGATATTTAACATATTTAAGTAGGTGGGATTGCAAAAATGATATTTAATCTTCTTCAGATTATATTTCGATAAATAATATTAATATATGTTCCAAAATTGTATAAAATATCTAAGATTCTAGTGTATGAATATATGCTATCAATTATAATTAAGGTTATTATAATACAATATTATAAATCAGAAATAACCAAATTTCTTTGTCCAAAACCATGAGATATGTCTAGGATTCTAGTGTCTTAACTGTGACCACCCTAAACATTTTACAAACAGTTATCTTGTTTTAATCCTCTTCAAAAAATAATTTATAATCAACTATAAGACTTTAACAAATACTCTCAATTACAGGTTTCTAATAACAGGAAAACATACGGAACTCATAAAAAACTTAAAACATTTACAAATATCAAACAGAACAAAAGTTAACAAAATAAACCGAACTAATAAAAAACTGAAACAATGTTTTTAACTTTTACTTAGAACGTTAAAACTTTTAACAACTAAGCAAAACATACTCTTATAAACAAAATTTAGAACATATTTATTTCTCTTTGCCTCGTTCCTCTAGAATTCAGAAACTAATTATGAATACTCTTAACTTACAACAATATACTTATTTACATCAATACAACAAATCCATTTTATTTTACAACAGGACACAATTTTAAAAACTGGTTATTTTACAAGACTTTGACTGGAAAGATATATTTCCCTTTAAAAAATCAAACTGGATTCACAAAACCAATAAAAGCCCTTTAAAAAACTGGCCTCATACCTTGTCTACACAGTCCCCATACAGGGTTCCTAACCTGTGGTAATAAAAAAATGTCACTTTCTAACAGGCGCAAGAACCCCATGTTCTTGGGACCTCAAGAAGAAAGTGTTTACCCAACTCATAAATATTGAAAGATACAAACCCAAGACTAGACTCAACTTTAAAAGGTCTTATCTAAAATTCCTCGTGTAACAAAATTCCATCAAAACCAATTTTGATTTTAAAAGTCTATATAAAGATAATTATTCTGTGCTGGGTGTGGTGGCTCATGCCTGTAATCCTAGCATTTTGGGAGGCCAAGGCGGGCCGATTGCCTGAGCTCAGGAGTTCGAGACCAGCCTGGGTAACACGGTGAAACCCCATCTCTATTAAAATACGAAAAATTAGCCGGGTGTGGCAGCGTGCGCCTGTAGTCCCAAATACTCGGAAGGCTGAGGAAGGAGAATTGCTTGAACTTGGGAGGCAGAGGTTTCAGTGACCTGAAATCGCACCACTCCACTCCAGCCTGGACAACAGAGAGAGATTCCATCTCCAAAAAAAAAAAAAGTATATGTGTGTGTGTGTGTATAATTCTTACTACTCTTTATACAAATAATAAAACCAAATATGAGACTAAAGTTTATTTTACAAACAACTCAATTCTATCCTATCATGATTTATTTTTAACAAAAATGAGGACTAAAGAGAAAGAAATTATGTTTCAAATTTTATCATACATTTGTCATTAAATTCTAATAGTTATTTTTAAGTTTTTGCCTACATTTTAAACTAACCCTACTTATTCCTGTGAACCAACCAACGATCTCCAACTATAACTTAAAAAAACAAAAAAAAAAATACAAAAACTAAAACAATACTTGTCTAACTCTAGACAAGTATCTTACAAATCCTACCAAATAATGAAAATAAATAGCATGCCCATAACCCAGAGGTTTCTTTATTTAGAAAAATAAGACCAAAGAAACTAACAAAACCCAAATACACCCAAATCTTAAGAGATAAAATTATAACCACCAATTGGCCAGGCGGGGTGCCTCACGCCTGTAATCCCAGCACTTTGGGAGGCCGAGGCAGGCGAATCACGAGGTCAGGAGATCGAGACCATCCTGGCTAACATGGTGAAACCCAGTCTCTACTAAAAGTACAAAACAAAATTAGCCGGGCGTGGTGGCAGGCGCCTGTACTCCCAGCTGCTCTGGATTCTGAGGCAGGAGAATGGCGTGAACCCGGGAGGCGGAGCTTGCAGTGAGCCGGGATTGCACCACTGCACTCCAGCCTGGGCGACAGAGAGAGACTCCGTCTCAACAGCAACAACAACAACAACAACAAATATATATATATAAAACCACCAATTGTCAGGACATGTCAACAGCCTCAAGGTTTTTAAACTGTAAGGACAGTTTAAACTGTCTCATTTTAATACACATCCTCTAATAACCCAAATTATTTCTTTTTACCTAAAAACTATCAAACTCCAAATAATAATATAAATGAAACCACACATAAACACCCCTTTCTTCTAAGAACCCTTAAACCAGCCCCAAGAAAAATCCTAGCTACTGTTCCCTACACAACACCCCTCTCCAACAAAAAGTAACCAAAATAATTAACGCTCACTCTCCCTAACAACAGTTAAGGTCTCCACTCCTGAGAGAGGACTGAGAGAAGTTAACTAACTTGCCTTAGATAAACAACAAGAAAAGGGTCCCTAGAGAGCCCCTCACCGACAGGTCAGTGCCCCATCCTCACATAACACAAAACAGCAGTCAAAAAATAAAAAAAATAAAAAAAAAAAAAAATACGGACAC
Source organism: Chlorocebus sabaeus (assembly GCF_047675955.1). Lineage (NCBI taxonomy): Eukaryota > Metazoa > Chordata > Mammalia > Primates > Cercopithecidae > Chlorocebus > Chlorocebus sabaeus. Next base: position 49,625,392 of record NC_132933.1, read on the forward strand.
CAATAAGAGAACCAACATAGAAGATTGTGCCTGGAGACATACTCACGGCTACACACATAGAACCTCCAGCCCATTCAGATAAAACCTTACACAAATCTCTGACTCACTCAGATTAAAAAAAAATAAGGCTCAACATATAAATGCCTTTGTCCTTTATATAAACAACAGACTCCCAGGAAAAAGTTTCTTCTCCTTTTATAGACATTAATACAATAAACTCCAATGGGTTCCCTTGTACATTTTCCTTTCCTTTTTAGACTGTAAATCCAGCCTCTATGAATCATCACTTCAACTCCTGATAAGTCCCAGACCAAATTGAAAACTCCTATAAATTATCACTTCAACTCCTGATTAGCCCCGAACCAAAGTCATGGGCCAAACTGATTCATACTTTCTCCAAGACAACCCACAGACTAAACACATTCCTTCCTTTTCCCAATCCATAGAAACCCAGACCCAAACCTGGGATAATGGATAACCCATTCGGGTCCCCCTCTCCACTGCAAAAATCTTTCTTCTTTCACTTATTAAACTTTAACTCTAACCTCCCCCTTGTATCCATGCTCCTTAATTCTCTTAGGCATGAAACAAAAAACTCTAAATACTATCTCAAACAATAAAACACTACTACATATTTTAATACATGAATGAAACTACAACACTGATAATATCAGGATTTTAATATTTTCCACTGTGGTATCCCAGAAGAAATATTAGCTCACTAGTTGTTGCTGAGGCACTAGAAGAAAGTTAGCACAAGTCTCAAAGTCAAACCTATCTTAGTTGGAATCCTGGTTTTACCACTTAATAGCTATGTGGTCTTAGGCAATTTACTGAACATTTCTAAGCCTCAATTTCCTCATCTGTAAAATAGTGACAGTAATACCTATCATATGAGGTTATCATGAAGTATCAAATGAAGTATCAATAAGATAATTTGTTTCAGTTCAATTTGTGTACTGAATACCTTTTTAAAAATATGTTAAAGTGTCTGACATGGTGCTAAGGTACACAATAATATAGTTACCCATTGTTTAATGTTTAACTGTTATCATTCCTAAACCTTGGCCTCATTTTCTAGGAGCTGATAACCAAGGTTTTGGATTTTGCTTACTTGTTTGTTTTATGCCTAAGGAGACCCCCTCACTGCCAGATAATGAAGGTCCTTTATAATTGTGTTAAATGGAAAGCCTAACTTTTTGTCACCATCTCACCAAGAGAATCACTCTGGTTGGATTTTTCACCCAGAAAGAATACAAGATATTCACCTTTAATAGTAATTTTAAAATTCACATATAATAATTATGAGTTATCTTTTTTTCGTTATAAGGAAAAGATTTTTTAAAAAACATAATGTCCAATATTGGTATGGATGCAAAAAAATGGACACACCCATACGTTACATTCTGTTGGTGATTAAACTGATACAAGCATTCTGGAGAACAATTAGGTGACATTCATCAAAAACAACTTACTAAGTCTCTTTGAGTCTCAGTTTTCTTATCTGTAAAATGGGAACAGCCATGCCTACTACACAGGGGTCTCATCAGGAACTGAGAAAAGTCTGAGATTTTTACCCTACTTGCAAGTTAACAGGTCATCTGGTGACAGTTTGATGGATGCTGGTAGAAGACATGAGACTCCTGGTGGGGCACAGTAGCTCCACCTGTAATGCCAACACTTTGGGAGGCTGAGGCAAATGGATCACTTGAGCTCATGAATTCAAGACCAACCTAAGCAACCTGGCAAAACCCCATATCTACCAAAAATTTTAAAATTTCTAGAGGATCGTTTGAACCTTGGAGGTTGAAGCTGCAGTGAGCTCAGATCACACTACTGCACTCCAGCCTGGGTGACAGAGTGATACCCTGTCTCAAAAAAAAATGAGACTCCCCAGCCAGTGAAGAAAGTTTATTACTCATAGCTATGGAAGTAACCAGAATATCAGCATTTTTACACTAGTTCCCAGAGCTCCAATTTCCAAAGGACAAGGTAAAGAGGTTCAGATGGCATCTATATGCATTACAGGATAACATGTTGCATTATAGGAGACAAACCCTGAATTTAGAGAACCTTAATGTTTCACAATGGGCAGCAATATGCCTACCCTTTTGCTTCAGTTAAAGACATAATCTTTATCATACTAAACAAAAAGCATGCCTGCTTTCTGATCCTGATGGAGAAACTAGCTGTATCTTCTAAGGCCATTTGCTATACAAATATTTTTGTAAAGATAATACAAAACAAAAGATATTTAGCTCCTTGTTTGAAAAAACATGCAGAGACTCAAGAGCATTATGCAGAATTGTCTCCCAACAATATCTGCTCTTCATTTTTACACAATCTTAGCTTCTGGTAAATTTCCCCATAAGTATACCACTCCATCAGCCTCTCTGACTACTCTCACTGACAGAGACTGGGACTAAATCTGTTCAATTTGTCTCATAGAACATTTAATTAAGGCTGCCACCAACAGGATTCCAAGCAGCAGGATGAGGGCAACCTGCAGTCTTGACTTCAACCGTGCCCCTCAGAATTCCAAACCCAATCAGCTAAACAAATCCTTTAAACGACCTTAGAAAGCCAAATGGCTTTCCCCTTAAGTTTCTGTGTTGACCTTTCCACTTTGCCTAGAGTATTAATACAAGTACAGCAGGATATATTAGTAATTTCACAGAGTTACTGTTGTCCTTTAGGAGGAATTCTAGGGCAGGTCTATCTTCTATAACAACCCTGACCAATAAGTTGAACTTTACCCGAATGACTTCCAGGGCCAATGTGGTGTCATGTATCACTTTAACTAAAGCCAAGGACAAATTTTATACCACAATTCCTAATTGAAAGGCTCTCATTGTAGAGAAAATTATCCACAGGATGCACATAATTAACAAGTCAGTTATCCCTCCAGCAAACTCCTCTGAGTAATCAAATTACTCTCATTTTGGAGCAATATCTGCAGTGTTCTGAAGGCTACATTATCCACTGATGACGTTTCCCTAAACACTTGGTTTCTTTTGCCAAAAAGGATGAACTATCGTTAGATTTCAAATAGTCTGGAATGCTGAGATTCTTTTCAAGAGCCACAATAGTGTGGCTGGAGTCAGTTGGTTGGACTAGAACAGCAGTACCATAATGTGAAAAACATGTCAATAGAGGTGAAGTACCATTGATAGTCTTGAGGTGGGGCCAAAGGTTCGATGTAGCTAATCCAGAAATGGGCAGGGCCCTATCCTCACCATGAAGCAACTAGGTCAACTTTTGGCAGGGATCACAAGTATGTCATGCAGTGGTGTCCTCTGCAATACGAACATCAAGTCCTTTACTTTGTGCCCAGTCTCTGATGGTACATGTGATACAGGCAGCATTTCTGGCAATCTGGTCAGTGCAGACCTAAACAGCAGCTTGATTACAGTCAGTCTCATCAGAAAATGAGCCTTCACATGACATCTACATGTGTGACTCTGACAGTGTGGTCAGTAGCTGCAAATAGTTTCTACAGCTTTCAGTCCCAAAGAGGGAAGTCTTTAATCTGTCTGTCTCTAGTTTTCCAAGTGGCAGACCAAACAGCTAGGCCATTGACAACAGTAAAAATATAACAATGTTCATCAAGAATAGTATTGGCCAGAGTATGAGAATGACCTTGAGTTCTGTCCTTTAAGTAGAGTGGCCGTGTCCGTTTTCAGCTCTGTATAGCAGAAACTGAAGTTGAACAGTTGTCACAGACGAGTGGACATCGTTGGTTTCAGATTATTGTAAGTATAAGTGAATCAGGCCCAGCAATTTGGGAAAGCTATGTGAATTGAGGATTCCATGGAACCAGTGGCTTTGCTTCAGACGGCAGAGTGGGGAATAAATTTTCCCCCTCAGGGATAGCTTCCAATCTGTCATGTAAAGCCATGATGCTGCTGGAGATAGGCTGGCTGCATTTTTGAATTCACCTTTTCTATTTGAAAAGTGAGACTCGTTGAGTTTTCCTCACCTTATTAGTCATTGAGTCTAAGTTGACTCACCCCAAGGTGGAAATATCAATCTGGATAGTCACAAGGCCTCCTTGGGTCAGGTGTTCAATTTTGACAAGAGCCCAATAGTAAGCTAATAGCTACTTTTCAAAAGAGGCGTGTGTGGTAGCTTTATCAGGGGAACAGTGGGTTCAAAGCCCCAAAGGATAATAGGTTGCCTCCCTTTGCCAGATGATCTGATTGGAAAAATAATCAGTCACAGAGGCTTGTAGCTTAAAGGGGTCATTAGGATTGTGAGGACCCAAAGATAGAGAGCATGTCACAGCTTACTGAAAAGATTCCAATTCAGCCTTTTGACTAGGGACCCACTCAAAGGATGCTGATTTGAAGGATAGCTAATATGAAGGACCAAGTAGAATGCCCAAGCGAGACACATACTGTCTTCAATACCCAAAGAGTCAAAGAAGGTTTTTTTCTCTGATGCCTGGGGCTTAAGAAAAAACAGCTTTTTCTTGATTGCCAGAGGGATTAAGCATTGTGAATCTGCCCACATTGTCCCAAGAAACTTCATCTGGCAAGTAGACCCCTAAATTTCTTTGGAGTTTACTAGCCTTTCTATTTGCAAAGGTGTGATAACACCAAAGTCAGAGCTATTGAGACTGAGGCGTCTGACTTAGCAATCAACAGGACATCATCTATAGCATGAAAACTATGGGCTTCAGAGGGTAGAGGCACCATGCTAAATCCTGACCTATTCGCTGGCATCAAATGGCAGGGAAGTTTAGGTATCCCTAGAGGAAGACTACAAATACATGTTTGAGGTTTTGCTACATGAATGCAAACCTTTCTTGATCTTTGATCTTTGATGCCTCTTGCTCTATCTAGAGCGAGTCATTGGCAATGTTCAAAACAGTACACTAAGTGGCATAATTCCATGTAATGAATTCAACTACAGTCACAATGTCTAGAGAGTTGGGACTATGGGAACAAAAACTGAATCTGATGGGTAATAATTCACTGTAGGCTTCCTGCTTCTGTTAGTCTTTTTCACTTGCCATACAAGACTGTTGTGTTGAAATATTGTATCTTTTACTACCTCTGCTGCCTTTAGGTATTAGTCAAGACAATTCCTCTTCTTCCAGGGATTCTATACTGTCTTTGTTGGACTGCACAGTAGGGGAAGAAAGCAATTAAAGTGTCTCACTACCACTTCTCTACATGTAGCTCTTTACAATTTAGAGAAGCCCCACTTATGAGACAAAGAAGTACAAGAATATAGTTCATTAATTCCTACTATACATTCAGATGCAGAAACAGCATCATAGTGTATTGAACTGGCCTAAAGGGTCCCACCTAGAAGCTGATATTGCTTTTCTGGCCCCAATGCAAACCCTGCTTAAACCCTATTACCTGAATCTGGGCACATTTTCCTTCCACAGGTTCAGGTTGAATAGTGACTTCAGCACCCATATCCAGTAAAACCATTGAAGTTCGAGTCCTTCCCCTCCCCCAAATTCCCCAGAATATTCAAATGAGTGTCTATGGCCTTTTATCCCCCTTGGAATCAGTCACATTTCTGTTTTTATTTTTAAAACAGTTGAGATTGGGGTGCATGGGGAGGGATCAGATGGCATGTAAGGAAAGAGAAGCCTTGTGTCATTCAACAAGGCTTTGCATTAACTTTTAGTTTTTATTGGCATGGCAGCAACTCATGACTCAACCAAATGAATTTCCAATGTTTTCAATTTGTCTAATGCTTTATATTGAGTAGCAAGTCCCTCATAACTGACACCATTTATTTTAGCCTCAAGAACAGCAGCCACAGACATAGCAACAGACACGTTGCTTTCTGGTTTGGACTGTGAGGTTTACATCCTCTGGCTGACCTAGGCTTCACTTAAACAACAGCAAATTGCCTTAAAGTCAGCTTTAATCCAGGACATCTAGAGCACCATTGCCATAACATCTTCTAAGTTTGGGGCCAATTTCACTATTAGAGTGAAGAGAATTTTCTAAAACAGCAGGGCTGGTCACCAGAATTTATCTAGATTTATTTGGATCAATTTTTCATTCTCCAGTGGATCACCTTCATCAACATCATGAACCAAATCCAGGCCAATAAGAACCTGACTACTAGTAAATACCTCATCTATGGTTTTCCATGGGTGTTTGGTTGTCTCAAGGAAATCTCTCAGAGAGTACCTAAACGTTCTTATAAGCAGCCAGGTTATAAGGTTGAATTGATAGGCTGAAGGAGCGGTTGACCTGTAAGATGGCCCAGCTATTGCTTTTCTTCTTTAACAAGCATTACATTGCCCACAAACCCAATCTCCTAAGTGAAGCAGTCAACATTTTAAAAAATCACCTGGTTTTGTAGCAGGACAAGCTGCAGACAAAAACCCCTCAGACACCGAGTTAAAGAAGGAAGGGCTTTATTCAGCCGGGAGCTTTGACAAGACTCACATCTCCAATAACTGAGCTCCCCAAGTAAGCAATTCCTGTCCCTTTTAAGGGCTCACAACTCTAAGGGGGTCCACGTGAGAGGGTCGTGATCGACTGAGCAAGCAGGGGGTACGTGACTGGCGCTGCATGCACTGGTAATTAGAATGGAACAGAACAGGACAGGGATTTTCACAGTGCTTTTCTATACAGTATCTGTAATCTATAGCTAACATAACCAATTAGGTTGGGGTCAATCTTTAACTATCAGGCCCAGGGTGTGGCGCTGGGCTGTCTGCTTGTGGATTTCATTTCTGCCTTTTGGTTTTTATTTCTTCTTTCTTTGGAGGCAGAAACTGGGCATAAGACAATATGGGGGTGGTCTCCTCCCTTAGTTTAGTTTGTACCCACAGTGGTTTTCTAACTGTTGTCTAAAAAGAGCAAGAACTTATGCCCATCCAGGTTGCATCTTAGTGCTGATGGTTATAGTGGAGTGGGCCTTAGGGTAACCACCAGATTAATGAAGACATCCCTTTTGCATAGGAGAGTTAGTAACAACCAGACCACTATTCACGCAGAGGTCTTTAAACTCACTTTCCAATTATCAGCCTATAATCACCTCCCCAATGTCTCACAGGAAATAAAGTAACGAACCATTTATTGCATGGTTGACTATAAAATTTGGTCAACAAGCTGCTACTGATTCACGTAGATTTGCCCCCAAATCCCATTTATTAGCCTATAAGGCCCTCATTCTGCCTCTTATAGAAAATCTTGTCTCTATCAGCATCATTGCCAACTCATCACCACCTCATCATCAAAACTGTTAAGAACTGTGAATAACTATGAAACTTAGTTTGCCACAGTTTTATAGATGCTGGTAAACTATGTAGTACTCCTAGGGTAGAGACAAAAGACTGTTTATTACTAAGGCAATAGCAGTAGTCAGAGTATCAGCATTTCATGTTGGTTTTTCAAGCCTCTGTTCCTACAGGGTAACAGGAAGAGGGAAAAATGACACTTTCACACTCACTGGGTCGCATTAAAAGGAAAAAAATCTAAGCTTAGGGAACACAAAATTTTTATGCCTGTCTTTTGCTTCAGAGGGAATCACTATTTCTGTGTTCTAAGGCTATAAGCAAATTGGACTTTCTTCCTTTGGAAGATACCTTCCCTATCTGGTAAGGTTGTTTCCTATACAAATATTAAAGGAGTTATTAAGAAATTATTTTAGGCAGATAGAGAGGATAAGGGATCCTTGGTAAGGCCTTTTTTTTTATTTTTTTCCTTTTAAACCAGCTCCAGAAACATTTCTTGTCTAGCAGAAAAACTGCTTGACAACTGCCGGCCAGGCCGGCAAGCTTTGATATGCAAATACAGGCCATTAGAAACTGAGTCCATCCAATATGGCGATTCCCACTTTCTTCTTGTCACCACTTGTGCCTAGCATCACAGCCACCCCCAGATATCCCCACATGTGTAGAATATCATGGCACCCTGCATTGGCATATTAAAAGGCTAGGGTGGGAGGGACAGTTTTTTTGCAGGCTACATGAATGACATACCTAGTCAAACCAATCCCCTGGGCCCTATGTAAATCAGACACCGCCTCCTCCAGCCTCCTAATATACAGAGTTTTCTGCCACACTCTGGCTTTCCTCTCTCTGCTTGGAGCCCCCCTCCCTCTGTCTCTGTACAGGGAGCCTCTTTCTTCTTTCTTGCCTATTAAACTCTCCACTCCTTAAAATCACTCCACGTGTATCTGTGTTGTTTTATTTAAATCAGCGTGAGACAAAGGACCCTGGTGTTCCTCCAGTCATGTGAGCCGTATCATAAAAATCCTTGAAAAGATAGTCCAGAACAAAGGGCAATCGGTGTCTTGTTTGTAAGACATGCAGGAACAAGAAAAACTCATGGAGAATTGTCTCCCAACATGATATTTTCAGGGTCAAACAGTAAAATGTAGACTATAAATGCTATACATGTTGTAGTTGCTTGATACATAACATCTAAATCTTAGATAAATTTGCATCTACAAATGTTTCAAATGGGTATGAGAGAAAGAGGAGTTCTTTTGAATCTGCAGAATATCCATTCTATTTCTGATAGTTAAAATGTTTTCTTAAAAGAAAAATAGGCAAATTGAACAATTTAGTGTGGTTTTTGCAAAATGTATTTCTAAGAGGTCTGTGTTATAGAATAGGTTATAAAATTGCAAATAATAAAATAAAACAACTTTTTGGTGCCTGTTTCTTGGGACAGGGAGTTGAATGACAAAGCTGTTGGCACCTAAGGAAAATCCCTCTTATCTTATTGAACAGGTGACAAACAAGGATAAAATACTTGTGATGTACATGCATGCATTTGGTATAAATAAAGGTTTTTATCAATCCTTTCCCTGCTACTCTGAAGTCACTAAACCTAGGTAATGAGGCTGATTACTTAGGGAAAGGAAAAATGGCATCACAGATCATCAAGTAGAAAAAAGTAACATATGACCCAAATAAATTCTCATCTGACAGGAAGAGGAAATAGAAAGCTCTTCCACTGCTGCAAATTATTTAAAAGTGAACCTAACATCCCAGTAGCAATGAGCACGCCTAGTGCCTAGATCATGGTTTCCAAAACCATTCTCCGTAACAAAGCGCTAAAAAAATCCCACAATGATGAGGGTATCTCAAGGAGATATAAAGGCCAACTGAAAGAGTTCCCCATAACCAAAACTGGAGCAATTTAAACAACAGAATAAAAAGTATTATTGGATTATAACTCTAAGTATAAAGTAAGTAGGTGTTCATACTGCCATAAATAAATGGATGAATAAATAGTCTCCATGCAGAAGAATCCAAATATTTTATGTAGATACTCTCAAGGAGGTGAAGCATAGCTCCCAATTATCTAAGTGTGGGCTGTGCATAGTGACTTCCTTCCAAACAGTAGAGTATGAAAAGGGGGTAAAAAGTATTCCTTTATAGTGAAGAAACCTGACACATACTACCTCAACCTGGTGATCAAGGTTGACATCAACAGGAATAAGTCATGTTGATAGTATGTACCTTTAATATAATGTAATGAAAATGGTATTTACCACTGTGACCTTCTCCCCAAAACACGTAACCCCAATCTAATCATGAGAAAGACACTGGACACATCCCCCTTGAGAGACATTCTAAAAAATCCCTTACCAGTACTCCATTAAGCTGTCAACTTCATAAAGAACAAGGAAAATTTGAGAAATATCACAGACAAAGAAGCCCAACATTTAGACTTGACAACTCAATGTATTGTGGTATCTTGAATGAGGTCCTGGAACAGAAAAACAATATTAGATAAAAACTATGAAAATATGAATAAAGTAAAGGACTTTATTTCATAATAATATATCAATATTGGTTCATTAATTGTGACAAATATACTAATGTAAGATGTTAAAATAGGGAAAACTGGGTGCAGAGTATACAGGAACTCTCTGTGCTAGCTTTGCAATTTTTCTGAAAATATAAAACTTTTAAAATAAAAAGCTTATATTTTATAATAACACACTTCATAATCTTGGCTAACAGCGCTCCCTCTGCTTGAAATGTCCTTCCTATTATATTTGTCTATTAAAAATTCTACTTATCTTTCAGGGTCTCTCCATGAAGCTTTCTTTGACCTACACAGTCAGACATTCAGACGTTTTCATTTCCCTCTTCTCAGCCTCCAAAGCACTTTGCTTGTACCTTTCACATGCTAGTCATTATATTCTGCCTTCTACTATAGTTATTTATGTGAATCTCTTAGCTTGCCTATTGGCTTGTAAGTTTCTGGACAGAAGGGAGTGGATCTTCAATTCTGCAAACATTTATTTAACTTTCAGTACATTCCAGGCACTCTGTTAGGGTCTGAAGGCTACAAAGATGAGTGGGATTCCCCCTCCTCTTAAGGAACTCATGATCTGAAGGGGGAGACAGAATGCATACTATTATAATATAAATCACACTCTGATAAGTGCTGTAGGGAACTAAGGTATTATGTGCCTTTCATGTACCGGGCACTTTATATGCTTTCCTTTCTTTAATCCTCACAACAACCTGCATGATGAGCATTACAATTCTGTTTTATAAATGAGGAAGTTAAGACTATGAAAGGCCAAATAACTTGCAGAATATCAGGGATTCAAACCCAGGTGTACTGATGTCCAAAGCCTATACTCTTTTCATTTTACCATTATTTAACACAATGCCTGGTATCTAGTAGGTGTTCAATAAGTATCTGTTGAAAAATGACTAGAGCACTGGTGGTATTCACTAGCCTTAAATTATACATATGAAATATACACATTATATGGAATAATTTAAAGAGATACAAACAAGAAGTTTACATTTTAGTCCCTACTTGTTAATTCTCCACTGCAATTCTCAACTGATTCTTCACTACCCAATCTGGCCTTTTAATTATTGATAACTTACCTTGCAGTCTTCTAGGCCCCTTATGTAAATAACTCTGAATCGCTGAACAGCTGTGATCCTTTACATCATTAAATAATGGTTTTCCACAGCTCTTCCCTTCAACAAAGCTCTGAAGGCTTGGTGAAGTCAACTGAAGAGTTATAAGCAACAGTTAAGAATCCTTTCCTTTATTTTACTCACTGGACACTCATCCAACAAACATTTATTTAACAACTCAAATGTGGCATATACTCTACTAAGAGCCGTCAGGAAAACAAAATTTGATTAATGGAATGCTTATGAAGCTGTTATTTTAGCTAGTTTTCTTTTTTTATTTTTTTATTATACTTTAAGTTCTAGGGTATATGTGCACAACGTGCAGGTTTGTTACATATGTATACATGTGCCATGTTGGTGTGCTGCACCCGTTAACTCGTCATTTACATTAGGTATATTTCCTAAGGCTATCCCCCATCCCCCCACCCCACAACAGTCCCCAGTGTGTGATGTTCCCCATCCTGTGTCCAAGTGTTCTCATTGTTCAGTTCCCACCTATGAGTGAGAACATGTGGTATTTGGTTTTCTGTCCTTGTGATAGTTTGCTCAGAATGATGGTTTCTAGCTTCATCCATGTCCCTGTCCCTACAAAGGACATGAACTCATCCTTTTTTATGACTGCATAGTATTCCATGGTGTATATGTGCCACATTTTCTTAATCAGCCTATCATTGATGGACATTTGGATTGGTTCCAAGTCTTTGCTATTGTGAATAGTGCTGCAATAAACATATGTGTGCATGTGTCTTTATAGCAGCATGATTTAAAATTCTTTGGGTATATGCCCAGTAATGGGATGGCTGGGTCAAATAGTATTTCTAGTTCTAGATCCTTAAGGAATCGCCACACTGTCTTCCACAATGGTTGAACTAGTTTACAGTTCCAATAGTGTAAAAACGTTCCTATTTCTCCACATCCTCTCCAGCACCTGTTGTTTCCTGACTTTTTAATGATTGCCATTCTGACTGGTGTGAGATGGTATCTCATTGTGGTTTTGATTTGCATTTTTCTGATGGCGAGTGATGATGAGCATTTTTTCATGTGTCTGTTGGCTGCATAAATGTCTTCTTTTGAGAAGTGTCTGTTCATATCCTTTGCGCACTTTTTGATGGAGTTGTTTGATTTTTTCTTGTAAATTTGTTTAAGTTCTTTGTAGATTCTGGATATTAGCCCTTTGTCAGATGGGTAGATTGTAAAAATTTTCTCCCATTCTGTAGATTGCCTGTTGACTCTGATGGTAGTTTCTTTTGCTGTGCAGAAGCTCTTTAGTTTAATTAGATCCCATTTGTCTATTTTGGCTTTTGTTGCCATCGCTTTTGGTGTTTTAGTCAAGAAGTCCTTGCCCATGCCTATGACCCGAATGGTATTGCCTAGGTTTTCTTCTAGGGTTTTTATGGTTTTAGGTCTAACATTTAAGTCTTTAATCCATCTTGAATTAATTTTTGTATAAGGTGTAAGGAAGGGATCCAGTTTCTGCTTTCTACATATGACTAGCCAGTTTTCCCAGCACCATTTATTGAATAGGGAATCCTTTCCCCATTTCTTGTTTTTGTCAGGTCTGTCAAAGATCAGATGGTGGTAGATGTGTGGTATTATTTCCAAGGGCTCTATTCTGTTCCATTGGTCTATATCTCTGTTTTGGTACCAGTACCATGCTGTTTTGGTTACTGTAGCCTTGTAGTGTAGTTTGAAGTCAGGTAGCGTGATGCCTCTAGCTTTGTTCTTTTGGCTTAGGATTGTCTTGGCAATGCAGGGTCTTTTTTGGTTCCATATGAACTTTAAAGTAGTTTTTTCCAATTCTGTGAAGCAAGTCATTGGTAGCTTGATGGGGATGGCATTGAATCTATAAATTACCATGGGCAGTATGGCCATTTTCACAATATTGTTTCCTCCTATCCATGAACATGGAATTTTCTTTCATTTGTTTGTGTCCTCTTTTACTTCGTTGAGCAGTGGTTCTCCTTGAAAAGGTCTTTCACATCCCTTGTAAGTTGGATTCCTAGGTATTTTATCCTCTTTGAAGCAATTGTGAATGGGAGTTCACTCATGATTTGGCTCTCTGTTTGTCTGTTATTGGTGTATAGGAATGCTTGTGATTTTTGCACATTGATTTTGTATCCTGAGACTTTACTGAAGTTGCTTATCAGTTTGAGGAGATTTTGGGCTGAGACAATGGGGTTTTCTAAATATACAATCATGTCATCTGCAAACAGGGACAATTTGACTTCCTCTCTTCCTGTTGGAATATGCTGTATTGCTTTCTCTTGCTTGATTTCCCTGGCCAGAACTTCCAACACTATGTTGAATAGGAGTGGTGAGAGAGGGCATCTTTGTCCTGTGCCAGTTTTCAAAGGGAATACTTCCAGTTTTTGCCCATTCAGTATGATATTGGCTGTGGGTTTGTCATAAATAGCTCTTATTATTTTGAGATACGTCCCATCAATACCCAGTTTATTGAGAGTTTTTAGCATGAAGGGCTGTTGAATTTTGTTGAAGACCATTTCCGCATCTATTGAGATAATCATGTGGTTTTTGTCTTTGATTCTGTTTATATGATGGATTACATTTAATGATTTGCATATGTTGAACCAGCCTTGCATCCCAGGGATGAAACCAACTTGATCCTGGTGGATAAGCTTTTTGATATGCTGCCGGATTCGGTTTGCCAGTATTTTATCGAGGATTTTTGCATCGATATTCATCAGGGATATTGGCCTAAAATTCTCTTTTTTCTTGTGTGTCTGGCAGGCTTTGGTATCAGGATGATGTTGGCCTCATAAAATGAATTAGGGAGGATTCCCTCTTTTTATATTGATTGGAATAGTTTCAGAAGGAATGGTACTAGCTCCTCTTTGTATCTCTGGTAGAATTTTGCTGTGAATCCGTCTGGTCCTGGACTCTTTTTGGTTGGTAGGCTATTAATTACTGCCTCAAATTCAGAACCTGTTATTGGTCTATTCAGGGATTCCACTTCTTGCTGGTTTAGTCTTGGGAGAGTGTGTGTGTCCAGGAATTTATCCATTTCTTCTGGATTTTTTTTATTATTATTATACTTTAAGTTCTAGAGTACATGTGCATAACGTGCAGGTTTGTTACATATGTATACTTGTGCCATGTTGGTGTGCTGCACCCATCAACTCGTCAGCACCCATCAACTCGTCATTTACATCAGGTATAACTCCCAATGCAATCCCTCCCCTCTCCCCCCTCCCCATGATAGGCTCCGGTGTGTGATATTCCCCTTCCCGAGTCCAAGTGATCTCATTGTTCAGTTCCCACCTATGAATGAGAACATGCGGTGTTTGGTTTTCTGTTCTTGCTATAGTTTGCTGAGAATGATGGTTTCCAGCTTCATCCATGTCCCTACAAAGGACACAAACTCATCCTTTTTTATGGCTGCATAGTATTCCATGGTGTATATGTGCCACATTTTCTTAATCCAGTCTGTCACTGATGGACATTTGGATTGATTCTGAGTCTTTGCTATTGTGAATAGTGCCGCAAGAAACATATGTGTGCATGTGTCTTTATAGCAGCATGATTTATAATCCTTTGGGTATATACCCAGTAATGGGATGGCTGGGTCGTATGGTACTTCTAGTTCTAGATCCTTGAGGAATCGCCATACTGTTTTCCATAATGGTTGAACTAGTTTACAATCCCACCAACAGTGTAAAAGTGTTCCTATTTCTCCACATCCTCTCCAGCACCTGTTGTTTCCTGACTTTTTAATGATTGCCATTCCAACTGGTGTGAGATGGTATCTCATTGTGGTTTTGATTTGCATTTCTCTGATGGTGAGTGATGATGAGCATTTTTTCATGTGTCTGTTGGTTGTATGAATGTCTTCTTTTGAGAAATGTCTGTTCATATCCTTTTGTGTAGAGGTGTTTATAGTATTCTCTGATGATAGTTTGTATTTCTGTGGAATCGGTGGTGATATCACCTTTATCACTTTTTATTGTGTCTATTTGATTCTTCTCTCTTTTCTTCTTTATTAGTCTTGCTAGCGGTCTATCAATTTTGTTGCTGTTTTCAAAAAATCAGCTCCTGGATTCACTGATTTTTTGAAGGATTTTTTGTGTCTCTGTCTCCTTCAGTTCTGCTCTGATCTTAGTTATTTCTTGCCTCTGCTAGCTTTTGAATATGTTTGCTCTTGCTTCTCTAGTTCTTTTAATTGTGGTGTTAGGGTGTCAATTTTATATCTTTCCTGCTTTCTCTTGTGGGCATTAAGTGCTATAAATTTCCCTCTATACACTGCTTTATATGTATCCCAGAGATTCTGGTGTTGTGTCTTTGTTCTCATTGGTTTCAGAGAACATGCTAGTTTTCTTCAGACCTTAAAACCCTGCAGTAACAACTTCATTAGTCATCAGGGAAATGTAAATTAAATCTATGACTAGATACCACTGCATACTCAATAAAATGCCTAAAATCAAAAACTGACAAAACCATGTGTTGGCAAGGAAGTGGAAAAACTGGAACTCTCATACACTGCACAAGGGAGTGAAAATTTGAACAACCACTTTGGAGAACTGTTTGGCAGTATCTATTAAAGCTAAGAATACACATATCCAGTGACCCAGCAATTCCATTCCTGAGTATATACCTAAAAGAAATGAGTGTTATTTGTGTACCAGAAGACATGTACAAGAAAGTTTGTAGTCATACTATTCATGGTAGCCCCAAAATGGAAACAATTCAACAATACAATGGATAAGTAAATAGTAGTATATTCATGCAACAGAATGGCAATAAGAATAACTAACTGTCATTCAGGGAGCAATGCGAATCTCACAAAAATAACAGTAAGAGAAAGAAATCAAACACAGAAGAGTACATGGTATTTTATTCCATTCACACAAAGTCCAAAAACAGCCAAAACCAATCAATGGTGTTAGAAATGAGGATTGTGCTGTCTATGGCCATACCACTCTGAACGCACCCAGTCTCATCTGATCTCGGAAACTAAGCAGCGTCAGACCTGGTTAGTACTTGGATGGGAGAAATGAGGATTGTGGCAACTATTAGATGAAGTAGTTAAGGAGCATGGGCACACTGGAGAACTTCTAGGGTGCTGGTAATATTCTTTTTCTTGATTTGGTGTGGATTACACAGGTGTGTTCACTTTGTAAAAATGCAATTTGTATGTATGTTATACTTCAATAAAAAATAAAGCTTACAAACAGAACTCTGCATCATATTCCATTCTTTTAGTAGTGTCTCCTAAGCTTACCTGATTATAAGAATTGCTTGGGGCCCTTGTTTAAAAACGTAAATTTCCAGTCCTGATCCCAGACCTGCTGAATCAGAATCTATGGGCATGGGAGAGTGCAGAGAATCATCATTTAAAAAAACAATCTTCTGAATGTATTCTTGGTATGAGGCAAGTTTTATAAACCTTGCTCTATAATGTTCAAGAATGCTTTGACTTACTGAAACTTTCATATTTGCTTGCCAGTGCTGAGTTCTGATGTCTAACTCCCCAGTGCTTTGTAGGCATAAACTGTCTAGAAGGTCCTTTAGAGAGCCTTAATTTCAATCTTCTTTTAGAGTAGGAACAGAGACCCATGTTAATTTTTAACTTACCCAAGATTATAATAAAAATGTCAAAAAGACAAGAGGTGTGGCAAGAAGGCTGATTATGGTTTTGTATTCAAAGTAATAACAGATCCAATTTATGAAGAATGCATGTGCCCCTGAAAAGATCTATAGCAGAGAAAGTAATGTCTTCCTCCAATATGTAAAGAAAGATCAGGGACTGGGGAGAGATTTTCAAATGTCTTAGGAAAGAGAAGTAAGTAATCAGAATGACCTATGAAATCAAGTGGTTAACATTAGTATGATAAAGGATTGGAAACACTGTTTGAGATAAATTCATACCATCAATCCAGTTTACACTAAACCAAAAAATTAAAGATGCCCATAAAATCGATAGGATTTATGTGAAAGAAATAACAAAAGTCTTGCAAAGTGCACTGAAAATTGTCATCATTTCCAACCATGCTGTGTCAAGAATGTAAATTAAATTCTTAAAAGACTGGGAACTTGGAAGAGGTTTATGTAAGCTGAGCAAATTCCTGCTCTTAGAAGAATTAGAAATAAGAGGAATGATTGATGGCATATAAGCCCTGTTTATGTCTCAACATGTCAGAGCAGAATGTGTGTGTGGGGGGTGGGTATTTAACGTACGCTGGGTGGTGGTTATGTAAAGAGTATTCTTAGGGGAAAAATAAAGCAAAAGACTCTGAAGAGAAAACAGATCTAATCTTCTGTAGAACCAAATAATGAGAGATACTGTACAGCTACGGGTAAAGAAGGAAAGAATGAATATGGCCCGAATAACATATTATACATATTATCTACAGATGTCCTAGAGCTGCGGTTTTCAAACTTTAGTGAGTATCAGCATCATCAAGGCCCTTAGGAGTTTGTGAAAAATAAAGATTTTTGTGCTCCTCTCCCAGGGATCCTGATTTAGCAGGTCAATGTAGGGCACCGGAACCTGTATTTTAACAAAGACACTTCCCCGCCCCCCCACCCCCACATACGTATATCATGCCAAGGAGTTTCTGTTGCACACTGAAGTTCTCAAACTATTAATACTAAACCATGCTATAGCCTGTGGAGGATGGCGAAACTATGGCTAGAGAGAAATTTCCAATTGTCCCTATATCCACTTCCTCCACATTCAAAGTCCTGGGAAGGAGCTAAACATCTAAGTCATGTGGCTGAACCTAGGTCGTGTGCCTGTAGTTGGGAGAAGGGAGTAGGAATGTCTGGCTCCTCTTGGTCTCTGTAGTGACAGGAAGGGCCTTTTCTTCCATCACGATGTATGCAATGGGCTGGGTGTGGTAGCTCATGCTTGTAATCCCAGCACTTTGGGAGGCCAAGGCGGGTGGATCACCTGAGGCTGGGAGTTCAAGACCAGCCTGACCAACATGGAGAAACCTCGTCTCTATTAAAAATACAAAATTAGCCGGGCGTGGTGGCACATACCTGTAATCCCAGCTACTCGGAAGGCCGAGTGAGGCAGGAGAATCGCTTGAACCCAGGAGGTGGAGGTTGCAGTGAACCAAGATCATACCGTTGTACTTCAGCCTGGGCAACAAGAGCAAAACTCCATCTCAAAAAAAAAAAAAAAATGCAATGGACAAGTCCTCCAAATTGGAAAGGGGTTCACATACTATGCAACCATTTAAAAAAAGCAGATATTTAACACAAGACAACACTGTGAAAACTTGATCAAGTTGTTGAAGAGAAGAAGAGTCCCTAGGCTAGGTGGCCATTTTGAGAACAGTAAATATTAGTATTTTGAGATCAGTGGACCAAGAATTGATTTAACGCTCAAACTCTCTGAGACTCAGAGAGGTTAGGATGACTTGCTTAAGGTCACTTACTAGAAAGTGGCAGACCAGGATTAGCCACACTCTGTGGAGGAAGGAGGATTTCAGTTGGGCCTCAAAGTAAAAGGAAAATTGAAAACCACAGAGAAGAATATGGGACTGGGGTGAGGAGAGAAATCCAGGGTTGGGGCACCTTATGATTACAAGAATGAGGTAGGACTAATAAGGTGTGTTTAGAAAAAATTGAATAGCTCAGTTTAGCTTGACTGGAATACTTGTACAGTGAAGAAGCAGGGGGAGATAAAAAATAGACAGGAGCCAGATCCTAGAGGGCCTTGGATGAATGTTTTGGGAAGAATAAACTGGTCAGAGTGTATCAGATTGCTTGGATCTGGATGCAGGGATACCACCAGAGTGGGAAAAAAATGGAAACAAATCCATATAGTGTATTGAAGCCACAGTCCTAGAGTCAGAAGGTCCTTGGGCATGTTACTTAAACTCTCTTAGCCTCATATTTGCAAATCTGTAAGACAGGGTTAATAGTAATATCTACCTCATAACGTTGTGGTGAGAATTAACTGAGATAATGGATGTGAAGGCTAATGAGTGTATTAGTCAGAGTGGTAGCAAAAAAACAGATAGCACATTCATATGAGACAATTTAGGAAAATTTAATAAAAGGACTATTATGAAATACGTGGGTAGGGCATAGGAAAATCACGAGGGATAGTAGAGGACCCCAGATGAATAATGGTGAAGTTATTACTACTGCTAGTCCTGTAGGAGGGAGGAGAGGATGTGGGCAAAGTTAGTTGATGAGAGGTGGAGATATTGAGAGAGTCATCTATTAAATATTGTGAATTTAGCCATCCCACAGAGACCCTGCAGGGAGTGAGCTGAGTGACTAAACACCCTGACCTTTGCCTTCCTTTCACAGATCTCCTGCCAGGACTTCTCAAAGATGGAACCCAACAGAAAGCCAGGTTATAAGAAAGACCCTCCAGAGAAGGGGGTCTGAGCCAGAGTCACAGCTGCTTTAACCCACATCCATTCACCTAAAAATTACCCACACTGAACCATATTTCCTCAGTGTCATAAAACTTTTTTTTTTACCATTGATCCTGACACACTGCAAGGGACTAACATCTCATTCCCTTTTTAAAAAAATAACTGTATGTGAATAACTGTATTCACATGCCATAAAATTCACTCTTTAAAAGTGTATATTTCAGTTGCTTTTAGTATGTTCGCTGAGTCTAATTTCAGAATATTTTCGCAACTCTCCTGAGGAAAAATAAATATCCATTAGGGTCACTCCAATTTCTTCTTGCAGCCCCTGGCAACCACTAATCTAGTTTTTGTTGCCGTATAATTACCTATTTTGAACATTTCACATAAATAGAACTATTTTGTGACTGGATTGTTTTACTTAGCTTAATGTTTTCAAAGTTGATCCATGTTGTAGCATGTATCAGTATTTCATTCTTTTTCTGGCTGAATAATACTCTGTTGTATGGATACACAGTAGACTTCCCTTATCTGGAGGGGATATATTCCAGCCTCCCAGTGGACGCCTGAAACCTCAATGGTACCAAACTCAATTGCCATCAGTCAGAACATGTTTCTATCGATGTCTTCCACCCACAAATTTAATGAATTTTCCACTTTAACTAAGCCCTTAACAGGCATTGTGGCCATAACTTTTGCAGTTTGAGGTGTGACAGCAAAACTAGCACAAATTTCTTTTTCCTTCTTCACAATTTCACAGACAGAAGATTCATTCCTACCATAGATTTTAGCAATCTCAGCATACAATCTTTTTTCTTTCTGTATTAAGACAAGAACTTTTACCTTTTGAGTCAAAAGAGGCACTTGATGGCTTCTCTTTAGCATATCTGAATCAGCATTACTACTCTTGCATTTTGGAGTCATTATTAAGTAAAATAAGGATGACTTGAACATAAGCTCTATGATGCCTGAGATGACTAAGTGACTAGCAGGCAGGTAACATATAGTGTGGAGACGCTAGACAAAGGAATGATTCATGTCCCAGGAAGGACAGAGTGGAATGATGCCAGATTTCATCACACTCAGAATGGTATGCAATTTAAAACATATGAATTGCTTATTTCTAGAATTTTCCATTTACTATTTTCAGACTGAAGTTTACAAACACAGATAACTGCAGCCACAGAAAGCAAGACCACAGATAAGGGGGCACTGCTTACCACATTTTGTTTATCCATTCACCAATTGATAGACATGTTGTTTTCATCTTTTGGCTATTGTTAACAAATGCTGCTATTTATCTCCGTGTACAACTCTTGCGTGTACATGTTTTCATTTCTCTTGGCTGTATATCAAGGAATGGAATTGCCGGGTCACATTTTGAGAAATTGCCAAACTGTTTTCCAAAACAGTTGCTCCATTTACAATCTCATCAGCAGTTATGAAGTTTCTCATTTCTTCACATCAGTGTCAGCACTTGTTATTGTCTGTATCTTAGCCATCCTAAGTAGCCATCCTTAGCCATGAGGAGTGAAGTGGTATCTCATTATTGTTTGATTTACATTTCTCTGTTGACAAATGATGTTGCACATCTTTTTATATGCTTATTAACTTTTGTATACTTTGGAGAAATGTCTATTCAGATCTTTTAACCATTTTTAATTGGGTCAGTCTTCTTTTTACTGTACTGTTACAAGAGTTCTTTATATATTTTGTATACAAGTCCTTTATGAGATCAATGATTCACAAACGTTTTCTCCTATTCTGGAGGCTGTCTCTTTTCTTGATGATGTACCTTGAAACACAAAGGTCTTATATTTTGATGTCTCATTTTTCTATTTTTTTCTTTTGTTGCTTGTGCTTTTGTGTTATGTCTAAAAAAATATTTCTTAATCCAAGGTCACAAACGTTTACTCCTATGGTTTTGTTTCCTAAGGGTTTTAAAGTTTTAGCTCTTACATTTAGGCCTATGACTTATCTGAGTTAATTTTCATTATGTGGTGTGAGAAACAGATTCCCCAACTAGTGGCTGCAAGTCAGCTTACCCTGTCTCTCAGCTTCAAGACTTTTCTTCCTGGTAGCCAGCCAGCTTTTTTTCCTGGTAGATTCCTATTACACACAATGGGCTTTTTCTCACTACTAACACTAAATCTCTTTTTCATAACTTACTTTGTCAAAATATGACTCAACTAAAACCTGATGACCTTGGGTTTTCGTTTTGTTTTTTCAGAGGAATGAAAGAAAAATCGCTGAAGCCGATTGGGGCTGCAGTACATCCTTCCAACTTGGAGGAGAAACGGTAATAAAACAGCTTACTGCTGCCACCTGCCGTCAAGCATGGTTCAGACAACAACTGTGGCCCCGGAAGTTAGTTGCCAGGCTTAGCCAACTTAATTACTTTGGGAATAGGGTAAGCAGTAGGAGTGAGTAAAAGGTGCTGGTTAGGAACTATGTTGAATTGGCTAGCACCAGCCCAAATAAAGTAGGCAATAGCGCCTTACCTCCAAAGAATTATCACAGCAAGGGAACGCTGGTCCAGTAAGAAGAGATCTTGAGGTGTTTTTGTTTTTGTTTTCTTTTTTCAATATAATCCAGAAGTCTAGATTTTTTAAATGTGAACTTTCCCAATTTTTAACTGACAATATAAATATATGTAAGGGTCGTCAGATCAAGCAAAGGAATTCTCTAGGATAACACTTTGCAACATCTCTTTCTTCTGAAACAGTCCCAAGGACTGTTTTAATAAATATGGGAGTCAAAATTAAAAGCTACTTGCTCTGATGAAGTTCAAGTGACATTAGTGTTGGCCCAGCATCTTCAGGCTGTCTCACTTATTTTGCAGCTGAAGACCCGGGCTTCCTTTGGGGTAGAGACCAAGTCTTCTGCACCTTTGTATCCCCATCAGTGAGTGTATTTCCCAGGGGAAGCAGATGCTCAGTCAACACAAGATAGATGAACAGGTTTGTGTTTTGGCCCTGCCACAGTACAGCTATATGACCTTGGGTGAATCAGTTAGCTTCTCTGAGTGCCCATTTCATCATCTATAAAATGTGAGTTATGAGTCTCTTTTTTGGTGAAAGTGGTCTTTTTTCAAAGGTGACTGGATAATGGAATGTTTACATTCTCCAGGAAGAGATTATTGAGCATACACTGGGTTAACTGTAGCCAAGAGGTCTTCAGATTTCAAGAAACCAAATGCCATGCTAAAAAGAACCCTTATGAAAATCAACCTCACAATAATTTGACACAGACTGAAAGTTGAAGTGCTTCAACTTGAACATAAATTAGGGTAAATTGGATGATTAAGGTTAAGTCCACAACTTTGCCTTCATTCACTATTCAAAACCCTCTGCCTAATTAATTTTATAAAATGTGAGCATTTTAGTCTTTAAAATGCCATAAATTGTGGCAATTATGAAGGGCAAGTGTCAAGATGGAAAGATGAGTGAGTTGCAAACCAGATGCAATGTCCCCCAATATTACCGGATCATAAACACTCATGTTGCTGTGGGGCCTTGTTAAAACACAAATTCCCAGGCACCATGCCTCAAGATTATGATTTAGTAGGTCAGAGTGGATAGAATTTGTTTTATCCGTATTTCACAAGGCCCCTGGTGATTCATATGATCAGACAAATTTGGAGAACTCTGAAGAGGACTTGATTTCTCATCTTGAGTCTAGACTAGTAACATAAATTTGTAGAAGTTCTCTGAATTTCCTTGTCTGTGATAAAACGAGAATCTGAATTACCAAATTTAGCTTTGATTATTAGGTTTTAAGGTTCCTTTAAGATCTAAAAATCTATATGCTGGCCAGGTGTGGTGGATCACGCCTGTAATCCCAGCACTTTGGGAGGCCGAGGTGGGCAGATCACAAGATCAGGCGATTGAGACCATCCTGGCCAACATTGTGAAACCCCGTCTCTACTAAAAACACAAAAATTAGCCGGATGTGGTGGCTCGCACCTGTAGTCACAGCTACTCCGGAGGCTGAGGCAGGCAAATCGCTTGAACCTGGGAGGCAGAGGTTGCAGTGAGCCGAGATCATGCCACTGCACTGCACTCCAGTTTGAAGACAGAGCAAGACTCTGTCTCAAAAAAAAAAAAAAAAAAGATATACTGTGTTCATAAATCATATATCAGAAAAAAGACCAGCATACTCATTCCCTCATCCCTTTTATTCCTACAGTTTCAGAAGCCTCACATCTCTAAAAAAGGAAAAACCATTTTGACCAGTCTCATATTATTGAAGGCTTCTATTTAGACTTTTAATGTTTTTTCAGAAAGATTATAAATTCAGAAAGTCTAGTCCTAATTCCCAACATAAACTGACAATATTAAAGAAAATGAAATTTATTAGACAACTTTAAACTTGTGTCTTATTACTAAACTATAGACAGTAAAGAATATTACTGGTTACATTTTAAATCTTTTATTTCATAAATATATTATATTACATTATGTGGAACTTTTGGTGGTGATAGAAGTGTCAGTATGTTAAATATAAACATTTTAAACATCTCACAATGTTTAGACCCTGTATTGACATGTCTTTATTATTCTTTTAATATACCATGAACCTGGAAAATGACAGTGATGGGCTAGGTGTCTTCGGAACTCCAAGAGTCTCTGTCTCTAATTAGATACTGGAAACTTTCTTCCTTTTATCCAAAGCTAATTGTTTCACTCATGCTCTTCTAGAACCCTTATCCAAGATTTTGCAGTGTCTCCTTCTTTAGGATCTCACCTGTATAACTTTTTCTTCTTGATCTTGTCAAACAATCCTCTTTCTCCTCCAGTCCCCTAACGGATTTTCCCAAGGATTCAGTTATAGCCAGTGCTCACAAACTCAGGTTCTCACAGGGGCCAAGCAATAGACATAAATGACTCAGCATCGGCTGGTGTTTTCTAATCATATGTCCTACCATCATTTAAAGTCTACAAAGAAACTCAGCAACTTCTTTTGAAGCAGTTCTCCCTCCACTCCTGCTTTATAAATTTTTTTGTCAATGACATAATAATTTTCCTAATTCATCAATCTAGGATGACTGAAGTGTCCTGACAGAATAGTCAGAAAAAGGTTGTGCTTGTGACATCAGCATGATAGTGATACTACCACAGATCTAGTCAGGATTCAGGATGAGGCAGGAAATTACCATCATAGTAATGGGCAATACCAGGTCTGCATAAGTCATGGCAGCAGAACAAGACCAGGTAGGATTTAGGTACATTATGTAATACTTAAAAGGTGCCCCAAAGCCAGTGTCAAGCAGGTCTGTTCATAGCACCAAGAAAAGCTCTAAGGAAATAGTTGCTCCAAGTAAGTTACCCAGTTACATTTCAGTTAGGGCAGTTCAGGACTGGTGGCTGGCCTAAATCCCAGAGAAGGACCCTTCAGTGAGTGATTATTAACCTTTTCTGGTCATGAACCCCTTTGAGAATCTGATGAAAGCTGTAGAAATTTTCCCTAGGAAAAATGCAGAGATTAATACATTCATAAATTATTATTTAGAATTTTAGAGGTTTTATTTGCCACTTGATCCTATTCGTAGACCCTAGGCCAAAAACCTCTGCCACAGGCCTTAAAAGACCTTGGCTAAATAGAGCAATGCTGAATCTCCTTAGGAGTGGGGAGGGTCAAGGAAGGAATACTCTTTGCTTAGATAACTGAGCTTACTATCTGAAGTTCCTATGTCTTCCATGTTCTCTCTCTTGATAGATTCTGTTAATCTAACCCTCATGCCTGGTATTTTTAAGTTTTCTGTATCACAAATATTATTAATTGACCATAAATCTTATGATTTAGGTATGAACTCTCAATTCTACTTCATTTGGTCTATATGTCTATTGTTATGTCAGTACCATGCTATCTTGATTACTGTAGCTTTGTAGTAAGCCTTGAAATCAAGAAGTGTGAGTCCTACAATTTTGTTTTTCTTTCTTAAGAGTGTTTTACAGGTGCTGGAGAGGATGTGGAGAAATAGGAACACTTTTACACTGTTGGTGGGACTGTAAACTAGTTCAACCATTGTGGAAGACACTGTGGCCATTCCTCAACGATCTAGAACTAGAAATACCATCTGGCCCAACAATCTCATTACTGGGACATATGCACACGTATGTTTATTGTGGCACTATTCAAGATAGCAAAGACTTGGAACCAACCCAAATGTCCATCAATGATAAACTAGATAAAGAAAATGTGACACATATACACCATGGAATACTATGCAGCCATAAAAAAGGATGTGTTCCTGTCCTTTCCAGGGACATGGATGAAGCTGGAAACCATCATTCTCAGCAAACTATCACAAGGACAGAAAACCAAACACCACATGTTCTCACTCATAGGTGGGAACTGAACAATGAGAACACTTGGACACAGGATGGGGAACATCACACTCGGGGAACTGTTGTGGGGTCGGGGGAGAGGGGAGGGATAGCATTAGGAGATATACCTAATGTAAATGATGAGTTAATGGGTGCAGCACACCAACATGGCACACGTGTACATATGTAACAAACCTGCACGTTGTGCACATGTACCCTAGAACTTAAAGTATAATAATTTAAAACAACAACAACAACAACAACAGACATTATTCCAGTACATGAAAAAAAAAAAGAATGTTTTAACTAATTTGGTCCCTTGTATTTCCACATAAATTTTAGCATCAGCTTGTCAATTTCTGTAAAAAAAAAAAAAAAAAAAAAAAAAAGGCAGATGTAATTTTCATAGGGAATGTGTACAATCCATAGCTTAGTTGGGGTAGTATTACCATCTTAACAATATTAAATCTCCCAATCCATAAACATGAGGTGTCTTTCCATTTATTTAGGTATTCCCTAATTTCTTTCAGTGATGTGTTGTTGCTTTCTGTGTACACATCTTGAACTTCTGTTAAATTTATTTCTAAGTGTTTCATTCCTTTTGATGCTGTTATAAATGGAATTGTTTTCTTAATTTTCCTTTTGGATTGTTCATTGCTAATCTATGCAAACACAATTTATTTTTATATATTGGCTTTTATTCTGAAACCTTTCTGAACACACTTACTATCTTTAATCATTTTTAAAATAAATTTTGTTGCTTATATTTGAGGTATAAAACATGATGTTATGGGATATGTATAGATAGAAAAACACTTACTATAGTGAAGTAAATTAACATACCTATTATCTCACATAGTTACTCTTATGTGTGTGTGACAAGAGCAGCTAAAATCTATTTATTAAAAATCTCTAATACAATACAATTTTATTAAATATAGTCTTTATGGTATAATTCACTCTCTAGAGTTGTTCATCCTACATGTCTGCTACTTTGTATCCTTTGAATTATATCTCCCCACCCCTGGTAACCACTGTTTTATTCTCTATCTCTATATATTTGACCTTTTTAAAAAAAGATTTCACATATAAGTGAGGTCATGCAATATTTTTCTTTCTATGTCTGGCTTCTTTCACTTAGCATAATGTACTCCAGTACCATCCATATTGTGGCAAATGGCAAAGTCTCCTTTTTATAGCTGAATAGTACTCCATTGTGTGTAGGTACCACATTTTCTTTATTCATTTATCTATTAACGGGCACTTAGGTTGTTTCCATATCTTGGCTATTACAAATGATGCTACAATGAACAAGGGAGTGCATATATCTTTCTAATGTGGTGATTTAATCTCCCTTGAGTTTATACCTGGGAGTAGGATTGCTAGGTCATATGGTAGTTCTGTTTTTAATTTTTTAGGACTCTCCATACTGATTCTCATAATGGTTGCACCAACCTATATTCTCACCAATAGTACACAAGGGTTCTCCTTTCTTCACACTCTCACCAAAATTTGTTATCGCTTGTTTTTTTTATTATAGCCATCCTAGTGAGTATGAGGTGATATCTCATAGTGGTTTGGATTTGCAGTTCCCTGATGATTAGTGAGGTTGAGCAATTTTTCATATTTGATGGCCATTTTTATGTTTTCTTATGACAAATGGCTATTCTTTGGAGAAGTGTCTGTTCAGATTCTTTGCAAGCTTTAGTAGTTTTTTAATAGATTCCTTAGGACTTTTTTGTATTTACGAACATGTAATCTGTAAATAAAAATAGTTTTACTTCTTCCTTTCCAATCTGAATGCCTTTTACTTCATTTTCTTTCCTAATGGCCCTGGCTACAACCTCCAATACAAAGTTAAATTGGAGATGAGGGTGGGCATCCTTGTCTTATTCCTGACCTCAGATGAAAAGCATCTAGTCTTTTATCCTTAAGTGTGATGCTAACTGTGGGTTTTTCATATATGTCCTTTATAAGATTGAGGAATTTCTTTTATTCTTCTAGTTTGTTGATTTTTTTAATCAAGGAAAGGGTGTTGGATTTTGTCAGCTACTTTTCCTGTGTCTATTGAAATGATTAATGCCACCTACAGACATCTCACTCCTCAGATTTTCCTTCTATGTTTTTATGTCAATTTCTTGTTTTCTCCCATTGTTATCATTACCACAGGCAACTGCAGTGTTAAACAATTGCTACTGGTTGTTTTAGACAAATGCTCTGAGGAAAAGAGTATTCTGCTATGAGCAAGCTCTGAGTCAGGTGAATTACAGAGAAACTCTGTGAGTGGGGATTTCCAGGAAACTGCCAGACCAGTCAAATAATGACAATTCTCTGGGAATGAGGCTTTGGAAGTGTTCCAATCCTGTTCCAACCCCTTCAGTGACTGCAAGACTGCTGGTTTTCAGTGCGATTGTGAGTTGTTGGTTTTCAAGGTTACCATAGAAGTGAGGAGAGAGGATGGGAATAGAATGAGTTAAAATGCCAGAAAACTCCTTGGTCTTACTGAGATTCAGATGATCTTTTTAATAAATGCTCTGTGAATTGATGCAAGTCTTTGATCAATTTCTAAGTGAGGCTGATGTTGACCACTGGCTCAGATTATAGCTATCATTTTTTAAAATCTGCATTGCTTGTTCTAGTGTGCTAGTTCTTCTATCTTGTGGTAGCAGTTGGGAGTGAAAGAGAGAAGGGGGCAGTGGGTGCACCTGAAGTGTATTTTAAACTGTTGGCATCATCACCAGTACTAATACCATATAATGCACAAGTTCAAAGTAACGTCATATTTCCTGGTATTTGCTGTCTGCTACCTTGCAAATGACCAAGAAGGCATTGAGCTCATAACTCAGAATGCTAAAGACAGATAATCTCGAAAGAGGGATGTATTTGAAGGCCACTGGTTATATCTTCCAAACCCTGAAGCTTTTCATTATTTTTGAAGACTGAGTTTTTCCATGAACTTACTCATCCTCAGTAATTTCGGTGCCAACAGTTGTCTTCCCATAATCAGTGATATTATGTTAAATTTTGCTTTTATTTCAAAAAATACTTCTGTTATATTTCTGCTCATGTTGGCCCTAGAAAAGCTTCAAACAAATGTATCAAAAGTGTATAGACAACGTAGAATACTAACAAAAAGATCTTGACATACACTTTTCCTACAAACTGGAATAATTATGCAGTAAGAGGTATTTCAAAAGATGAAGTATTTTATTACTTTATTTTACCTTTGACTGAAATTCATCAGAAAAATAACTATTTCTACTTGATCTTCATTTGGTCATGTGTTGGCATGATTTTGGGGAGAGAGGGTCATGATTTTTTTCAAAAATAGCTTTCGAAACTTTAAAGCATTATACAAATTGTAAAATTCCCTTATGGAAGAAGTACAGAACTCTTTAACGGGGATGGCATCTTTCTACCCTGTCTAGAATAAAAACACAATGACTAATTAATGTAAGAAATTTATATTTGTACTGCTTTTCATTTTCCAAGGTGCTTAGTGGACTTTGTCTCAGTTAGCTGGTCCCAGTAACATAATAATGACTTCAGGGTAGGTAATATTAGTCTCATTTTATAATGAAGAAATTGTGGCCAAGAAGTCAAGTGATTTAGCAGAGTTCTCATATATCCTATATGGCAAAGTTAGCCAGCACCAATACCCAGGCATGCTGACAACTGGTTCCATGCATTTTCCATGAGGTCAACTGCCTCTTCCAAGTAGCAATAGAACGAAATTTCACCCATATTCTATCCTAGCCCCCTTAATAAATTTAATTAACAATAACTATGAATCCCTCAGCATCCCTTCCAGTCTGTGGCTTAGTGTACTGTATGTTTGCTGTTTATCTATAGTATAGAATTTATACATAGTATTTCCTACTCTAGGAACTGAATGCTTGAGTGTTTGGGTTATTGCACTGACAGAAGATTGAATATATTTTCTTTGATAGGGATGTAAAACTTTATTTTTTTCAGCAAGTGTTAAATTTTACAGTGAATTACAGGTCAATGAAAATATCTCCCATCTAAACAGAGCTGCTTCTCCTCTAAAGCATCCTTATGGTTTTCCAAGACTTCTCCTCTAAAGCATCCTTATGGTTTTCCAAGACAGCACTGCCCTAGCTTCCTCGTTGTAATAACTGATGTTATTTGATGTTGTTGATGTCCGATACACATTATGGCATTTAGATTTCTATCCACTAGCTTGTAAACTCAGGAGATCAGGTGCCATGCCTGTTTTTGCTCACCATCATACTCCTAGATTCTAGAGCAGAGTCAGCCACAGAATAGGCACTCAAATTTGTTCATTAGATGGATGAATTAATTACTTAAATGATGGGGGGAAAAACAAACATGCTCAGCTGGGCGCAGTGGCTCATGCCTGTAATCCCAGCACTTTGGGAGGCCGAGGCAGGTGGATCACCTGACCTCAGGAGTTCGAGACCAGCCTGGCTAACATGGTGAAATCCCGTCTCTACTAAAAATACAAAAATCAGCCGGGCGTGGTGGTGCACGCCTGTAATCCCAGCTACTTGGGAGGCTGAGGCAGGAGAATCGCTTGAACCCGAGAGGCAGAGGTTGCAGTGAGCCGAGATAGCACCATTGCACTCCAGCCTGGGCAACAGAGCAAAACACCATCTCAAAAAAAAAAAAACAAAACATATATATATATATACATATATATATATATGTATATATATATGCTCACTAAATTTGTAAATGAAACCAAACTGGGATAGAAGGCTAGAATCTTAAAATATATAATAATAATTTTATATGACCATGACAAATGGGAGAAATGACCAGAAATGAAACAAAACAAGTATTGACAAGGCAAGACAAGTAACTTGTCAGAAATTATTGTTAATATTATATGTGTGGTAGAAACATATTTGTATTGACCTCATGCTTAGGCACCATATTTCCAGAGGAAGAGTGACAAAATTGTGGGTGTTTGGTAGGGAAGAGAAAAATGAACTATCTAAAAACCAGGTCCACATGAAGACTGGTTAGTGTCTTCTCGCAGATGCTTAACCTAGGGAAAAGAAAACTTAGAGGGTATATGAGAGCAGCCCAGATATTTGGAGGTCTGTTATGTTGAAGAGGGATTGCACTGGTTAGTAGATGGTGTGCAGATTGCCACCATCCGACTCCTATCCCCACAGCAGATATCACAACATTTTTCCCATTGTAATCTAGGCAGTACATATCAATTGATCTAAATTGGCAAATTAGGTGGAGCTGTCAAAGATAATTAAGCAACAAACTTTTATACTGTATATAAAATTTAGGAAAACCATTTTTATTTCCAAGGCAATAGGAAGATGAAATTTTATCTTAACTACAACTTTAGTATCTAGATAAACTGACATTTTGTAGGCTTTGAAGACAATGCTTTCTTTAATAAAACTTGCACAGGTTTACTTTGGATGTTTTACATTAGCCAACAAAATTTTTAAAACATTAATTTTCACACAAAACATCACATTATGACTTAAATATTCATCTGAACAATGTTTTGCAGCATTTGGAAAAACTATGAAACAATAGATCTGTAATGTTCTCAAAAGGAAAAGAAAGTAAAATACTGAATGTTTCAGCCCTAAAAAAATATTATCTTTTAAAAGAAAAATGCATTTCTATGGACTCATGGCAACAAAAAAAAAGGAGGAAAAAAAGAGAAATTGTTAGTGTCTTAGTGAACAATGACTTCTTGCACAATGCACTAAGCTTTGTATTTTCTTTGAATTTTTTCTATTTAACCTGCATTCTTGCTGACAAGCAACTTACCTTTAGAAGCTACTCACCATCCTCAAAGAAGAAACTTGTATTTTTGACTTTATTTTTCCTTAAGAGAGACTTCTACAAAACCTCTCTGCCATCTCTGAGTTCAGAACTAGTACCAAAATGAATGGGAGTTAGAGGTTGCAGATTTCATCACTTTATAAGGAAGAACTTCTTAACAAAGCAAACTATCTAAATAATGGAATGGGCTACTCCTGAGGTCATTTTTCAAACAGAGGCTAAGCCCACAAGTAAAGGAGTTGTAGAAGGGATTCCTGCAATCCATAAGAAGCTAGAAAAAAATCCATGGTTCCTAAATGCTTGAATATGGGCCAGCTTATTAGAACTCCCTTAAAAATTTGTTAAAAATATAGATTCCTGGGCCCCACTGCAGATATTTCAAGAGCAGGGATCTGGAATCTGCGTTTTTGGTAAATCCTCTATGTGATTTTGACGTGCAGATATGTTTGGGAATCACTGGATTAGATGATCTCTAATATCCTTGCAAAACCAAGAGTCTGTATAGTGAATTGTGAAGATATCAGATTGTGGCAGGTTTTCTATTAAAGGGGGACTTCAAACGATGGGAAAACTGGTGAATTGCCAAAATATTATCCTTAGTTTTGCAAGTTTCAAAAGCTTACAGAAGACTGATACATGTTAATCAAGCTCATGATGGTCATGTGCCCAATTTATCCACATGTACAATGGGGAATCATCTTTTACAGAGACTTGGATTCTCATGTCCACTCTCTAGATAACCCATTCCGGAATTAATGCACCAAAGTAACAATAGTCAGAGGAGATCTTGCAAGCGTAGGCTGAAGCAAATAGAATCAAATCATCCGTTTTCATATTTCTTTTATTATGAACATTTCAAATATATGCAAAAATAAAGAGTATACTATAATCGTGTATACACCCATCACACAGTTTCAACACCTGTCCAGCCTTGCTTTATCTAAACCTCTACCACCGACCACTAGTCACCAGACTATTTTAACCAAATCCAAGATATCACGTCACTTAAGCCACAAGCATTTCCGTACGTATCTCTGAAAAATAAGAATTTTTTCTAAAGCATAACCACAATACCTTTATCACAACTGAACGAAAATGAACAATTACTTAATATCATAAAATATACAGCCAGTGTTCAAATTTTCCTGACTATCTTTTTTCTAAGCTTGTTTGATCCATACATAAATAAGGATTAGAACTCTCGAGGAAAGGAAATAACATTCAATTGGTTAATATGTCTCTTAGGTTGTCGCTAGAGTTGTTGTTGTTGTTGTTGTTTTAATGATTTATAGAGTTTAATGGAGAGGCAATGTTCAGGCTAGCTTTAAAAGAGAACCCTAAGGAATTATTTAGGTTTATTTTAATCTATAGATTTGTCTATAGACTCCACTTCCAGATCTCTTATTTTCCCCCTTAGAGTTCTTTTAGTACAACTTTATTGAGATAGAATTCACATACTGTGCCACTGATCCTTTTAAATGTATAATTAAATGGGTTTTGGCATGCTTACAAAGTTGTGCAACCATCACAGCAATCAATTTTAGAACATTTTCATTACCTAAGAAAGAAACTCCTTACTCTTTAGCTACCAGTCCCCCAACATCCCCATCTAACCTGTCTCCTAGTCCTAAGTAATCACTAATCTATTTCTCTTTCTATACATTTGCCAGTTTTGTACATTTCATATACATGGAATCATATAAGATGCAGTCTTTTATGACTGGCTTCTTTCACTTAGCGTAATGTTTTGAAGATACATACGTGTTATAGCCTGTATCAGTACTTCATCTCTTTTTAAGGTTGAATAATATTTCATTGTATGGATATATTACAGTTTATTTAGGCATTCATCAGTTGATGTACATTTGGGATTTTTCCACCTTTTGGCCATTGTGCATGATGCTGCAATAAACTATCATGTAGAAGTTTTTGTGTAGATGTTTGTTTTTACTTCTCTTGGGTTTATAACTGGAAGTGGAATTACTGGATCTTATGGTATCTCTATGCTTAACTTTTTAAGACACTGTCAGACTGTTTTCCAAAGTGGCTGCAGCGTTTTTACAGTCCATCAGCAGTATATGAATGTTATGCTCCTCATTTCTTCCACATCCTCATCAACACTTGGTATTATCTAACTTTTTATAGCCATCCTAATAAGTGTGATGTGGCATCTCATTGTGGTTTTGATTTGCATTTCCCTTATAATTAGTGATGCTGAGCATCTTTTTATGTGCTTGTTGATCATTTGTACATCTGTGGAGAAAAGTCTTTTCAGATCCTTTGCTCATTTTTAAATTGAGTTATCTTTTTATCTTTGAGTTGTAAGATTTTTAAAAATATGTTCTAGGTAACTTCCTTATCACGTATATTATTTGTAAATATTTTCCCTTATTCTGTAAGTTGTCTTTTTACATTTCTGATAGTGTCCTTTGAAGCACAAACGTTTTGCATTTTCATGAAATCCTATTTTTTATTTTTTCTTTTGTTGCCCTTGCTTTTGGTGTCATATCTAAGAATTCATTGCCTAACTCAAGACCAGACTTACTACTGCTTTCTTCTAACAATTTTATAGTATAACCCATTTTTAGTTAATTTTGTATATGCTGTGAGGTGAGGGTCCAACTTCATTCTTCTGCATGTGGCTATCCTGTTACTCCAGCATACTTTGTTGAAAAAAGTCTATTCTTTCCCGATTAAATGGCCTTGGCAGCTTTATTGAAAATCAATTGACCATAGACACATGTGTTCATTTATGGATTCTCGATTCTATTCTACTGATCTACACGTTAGCGTTATGCCAGTACCACACTATTTTGGTAACTGTAGCTTTGTAGTAAGTTTTGAAATTGAAAAACCTGAGTCCTAAAACTTTGTTCTCTTGCAGGATTGTGTTGGCTATTCTGGGTTCCTTGAGTTTCCATAAGAATATTAGGATCAGCTTGGAAATTTCTACAAAGAAGCCAGCTGGGGTTCTGATAGGAATTGCGTTGAATCTGTAGATCAATTTGAAGAGTATTTCCACCTTATAAATATTGTCTTTCAATCCACAAACATGTGATATCTTTCCATTTATTTAGATCTTTTTTAATTTCTTTCAACAAAGTTTTGTGTTTTTAAGAGTGTTACTTTTGCACTTGTTTTTATTTTGCACTTCTTTTTTAAAATTTACTTCTAAATATTTCATTCTCTTTGATGTCATTGTAAATGCATTCTTTTGAACTTTTATTTTTGGATTCTCTCTTAAAATGTATTTGTTGAAGAAACCATGTTGTTTTTCTGCAGAGTTTCTCCCCCTCAACACACAGACACACACACACACCTGCACTCTAAACCTAAGTCTGGATGTTGTTGCTTACATCACTACAATGTTAACATATTTTTCCTTGTATTTTTCTAAAAATTCACAGTTATATCTAGGAGCTTGACAGGGTTCAAATTGCATTTTTTGACAAAAAATGCTTTCTATGTGCTGCTGTGTTTTTCCATCAACAGGCTTATGATATATGGTTAATACTCTTTTTGTAATGTTAGAAGACATTAATTATTATTACCTAGATCCACTAATTCATTAAAGGTTGTAATTTTATCATTCCTTCGTAATTTATTAGCTGGGAATCTTTTTAAAACACTTTCCTCGCCAACTCCTTCATTACACCAAGGAAGAATTTGTATTTAAAAAAGCAGGTTAAATGTTCGAGTCATTCTCTTTATTTACCAGTTTTAAAATATTGAGCTAGCTTTCTAGGTTTGGCCAAATTGAGCAATTATGTTTTTAAGTGTTTTTATGAATTTGTATATCTAAACATATTTGTTATATTTCTTTTTTTTTTTTTTTTTTTTTTGAGACGGAGTCTCGCTCTGTCCCCCAGGCTGGAGTGCAGTGGCCGGATCTCAGCTCACTGCAAGCTCCGCCTCCCGGGTTCACGCCATTCTCCTGCCTCAGCCTCCCGAGTAGCTGGGGCTATAGGCGCCCGCCACCTCGCCCGGCTAGTTATTTTGTATTTTTTAGTAGAGACGGGGTTTCACCGTGTTAGCCAGGATAGTCTCGATCTCCTGATCCAGTGATCCGCCCGTCTCGGCCTCCCAAAGTGCTGAGATTACAGCATATTTGTTATATTTCAATTCATTGTAGTTATTATCTTTACTGATGCTCAAATTGCCCCATGTTTGACTGATGACAGTCTCTTCAAGTCCTTTTGACTCAACTCTAATAGCGTTTTTAGCTTCCTTGCTATCTGGTGTGACAAGAGATTTTATGTTCATCTTGGACGTTTCTTGCCACGTATCTGAAGTCAGCCATTTATTTAAGTAATCCTGGGTCCTTTTATCAGGAAATAGCATTTAGAACCATCCTATGGGCACTACAGGTGAATTTGGGCACTGAGATGTTCATTGCTTCTAAGTATTTTTAGTGGACAGAGCTTAAAAATGTTTTTTAAATGACAAAACTGAGTTCATTCTGATGCCTTCCGTAATTGGATAATCTTAAGAGGTCTTTCCTTCAGGCTATGAAAAATCTGGCAAAGTATTCCTATTCCATAAGATTATCCCTGTGTCAAATGATTTTTTTAAAAAATATTGTATCACCCGAAACTGTGACTTGCTCTTGGACAATGATAGGTAAATAGTTGACAAATTCTTACTGTCTAATTTCCTTTTTACATACCTATTGCTGCCATAATTTCTGAATAAAACATTAGATGATCTCATGAGTATTGTAAAAATGAGGACAATAGGACAAAGTATTTGAAATCAGGACTATCTGGAAAATATAACCTGTATAGTTGCCACATAAATATTCTAGGCCAAAGATGACAAATACTTTGGCCTATGAACATGTTCAATATTAATGATTAGGACAGCAGTTGCTAAATTGGGTCCTGAGCTGTTCTAGTCCTGCTAATAGATGTTCCATAAACAAAAGAAACTCATGTTCACAAAAGTTTTGGAAATGTAGGGTTGAAAAACAACACAACAGATTTCTTTACTTCAGGACTCCAAGAGACATTAATGTTTTAATATGCAACGTGACTCTTCTGGAAGGGAAATAGTATGCAGTGTTTATACACTTATTTGAATGCTTCATAGAACCCTTTTGTACATAACAACTTGTGAATGCTGGATGAAGCTGTACTTTTAAATTAATCACATTACAATTATGTACTCCTGAAGCTCAGGTCAATCTATTTCAAACTGATCAGGATGAGACTTTGGGAGATCTTGTTCATTGAATGTTGAAGAGCGTGTGTGTGTGTGTGTGTGTGTGTGTGTGAGAGAGAGAGAGAGAGAGAGAGACTCTGAAGGTAACTCTATCTCTGGTATCCAAACGCAATCTTGGTTTGGCCTTCTATCTACTGACTACACTATAATTCTATTTTGTGTGTGTGTGTATAACTGTGTTATAAAAATAGAATTTTTTATTATGTGTGGAGGACGCTATTTGACAGGTCTCAATGATTGACCATTGGGAATATCTGAGAGCCACAAAACCATCCACAGCTGTTACTTTGAATCTTTGTGCTGTCCATTTTGTACTGATCCCTCACAACTAGTGTTAGTCATGTTGCTTCCATTCTAGGCAGACAATAGTAGTTGCTTTTTAAGTGGCCTCTAGAGACTCTTTTAATATAGGATTTCTGTGTAGGAATCTTTGGTCTAACAAAGGATTTTTCTCACCCTTAGGTGTTCCAACATTCACTAAACGTGTGGTGCTTTCAGCGGTTGTGAGATCCTGACTACAGAACGAGGTAGCTTGGAAACTAAAAGATCCTTAAAACTTGCCAGTAGGTTTGGGGGTTTCTCAGAGATTATTAAACTGTTGGAAAATGGCATCTATGAGAAAATGAAAAAGTAGTCTAGATTGTTACACCTAAAGACGAGTTACTCTAATATGAAGGATTGTTATTTAAAGCATTTCACAAAACTATTTATTGAGGTGCAAAAAGAAAACATTGGAACATCAATATATTTATTTTTGTCATTCTTTTAAATTTTCTGTGCTGGAGTATTTTAATGTTTATTCATTAAAATGTATGTTTAAAGTAATGTGTAATGTATACATGTACGGTAGTACATGTATATAATATATAAATCCATATACATATATTGGGGCCCATGCTCAATAGTTTTTTAATAGACTAAAATGTATGCGGAAAAATTGATTTAGAGGATTGTGTGAATCTCTTCTTCATCAGGAGAGTGTTTTAGAGTGTATGTTAGGAAATGGGATTGGTTTAAATAGGAGCACGCGAGATTCAGTTACATCCATTTATTTTATTTAAATATAACCATTATTAGTGATACAGCATTCATTCATATTCAGCAAATATTTTCTGAGCATGTCCTATGCAGCAAGCATTGCCCTAGGCTCTGTGCATACGGTGGTGAACATAAACGTTGTCCTTGACCTCATAGTCCTTCCCCACTATAGTTTAGTAGGGATGACAGCCATCAACCAAATAATCATACACTTAAATGTACCACCAAAAATAGGTAAGTGTTATGAAGGAAAAACACAGCAAGTTACAGGAGGCTACAAGAGTATAAACTGGGGCATCATCTCTATTCTGGGATTATCGAGAAAGGTTATCCTGAGAAGTGACATTTAAGCTGGGGCCTGCGGAGATTGATCACAGGATTGCCTTGTCAAGAGATAGAGGAAAAGTGGCCTAGATGGAAGTAGCGGGTATGTGTGAGGGCCTGCAGGGGTCATGAGATGAGTGAGGGCCTGTGCCACAAGGGCACAGGGTTTCAGACAATAGGGAAGCTTCAGAGATGGATCTGCCTGACAGAGAGGTGGAGTGCAGGCTAAATGACCTCAGAAGCTTTGTCCTTCTTCAATTCCAGGGGGGAAAAAAAATCACAAACTAGTTGGAGGTACCAGAGGGCTACAGAAAACAACAAGAAGAGACTAGCTGGTCGGCTAGGCACAATTAAAACATCGAATTCTGCCCCAGCAGCAATTCCGGGAACTTCAAGTAATGCTCCCTGTGTGGCCCTCTAGAACCCTACCTGGTAAGAGTAAAGGGCAGTGTGTCCTCTATGTCTGCGCTACAGATGTAGACATTTTTTTTTAATGGCCTGAGAATTTCATGAGCAGTAGCCAGCTAGAGGGCCTAGCAATGTGTTGTGATCATGTGTTTTCCTGAGTTATTTGAAACAAGAGGGTGTATGTACTACCCTCTTGGCAAAATTAAAGGATTTTGAGCTAAGATAAATGAGGTAGATCAGAGGGTAATTGCAGGAAGTGGGGCAGTGGCTACCCCTGCTTGAGGGCTTAGGCCCCAGGCTGCAGAGGAGCTAAGTGGGAGAGCAATATTTGACGGTCTGTTGCCACTGCGCCTACTAATCGGCTAGGGGAGGAGAAGGAGGACAAGGGAGACCAGGGTTGGACGATGAGCATGAAAGAAGAGTGGGCGAGCCAGGGAGCGCTTGCCACATGGAGGGCGGGAGGCAGCTACACTGGGTCCCCAGCGCCAAGAAAGGGGCACGAGGAGGCGGCGCGGGCCCCGCCCCCTCCCCCTGGCGGGCGCGGGCGCGGGCGCGAGACGCTGCGCGGCGGCAGCAGCGGGCGCGAGCTGCAGCTGTCAGGCCACCGAGGTCCAAGCCGCACTTGCTGCCCCATTGAGAACGAGGAGGCAGCAGGAGCAGTGACGGTGACACTAAGAAGCCGGACTCCCGGCACGCAGAGCTGACCTACCTGGCACCCGCGGCCCTCTACTGTTTCCTTCCCATTGTGTTGGGTAAGGTGCCTGTGCGTGGGCAGGAACAGGGGCTAGGGGCTGGAGGACCCGGAAGGCCGGGAGGTGGGGGGCCTGTGAGAAGAGGGAGAAAGGAAAGTGTAGTTGATCCCGATGACCACTCATAGCTTGGGAAAAGGGACTGAGCCGCTCCCGAGGTCGGAGTTGGGGGCAGGTGACAGTGCAGGGGGGCGTTGCTGAGTAATCCCGAGCTGCTGCCAGAGCCGGGCAGAGAGGCGCAGGGCTCCGTGGGGAGCGGGTGTGGCTCAGTGCGCATGCGCCACAGCCGACTCTCTCTAAGAGCTGGGGGTGAGGTGAGAGGACCTGGGTCGGAGGTAGTTGGGACTATGTGTGACATCTCACTTTCTAGGTCCGTCATGCTAACAGTGCCCCTGTCGTAGAGATGCCAGCATTCTCGTCTCCTAAGGAAGCTTCTTTTCCTTGTGTTCAGCTCGCTTGATGTCATCCAAACCTTATCTACCTATTTGTCCCTGGGCAGTCTACTGGGGAAGACGTGGCCTGGGGACGATGCTAAATTGCTATCTAGTGTGCTTTTGGGCTTATAGCCCTAGAGCTGTCGTTGTGAGGAGTGAAAGGTTAGACGTGAAATTCCACATTGGACCCTTTGAGTTGCATATAGAATATAAATGTGGGCATGAATGTAGGAATAGCGTTTCAGTGGCATGACAGCTGTGGCATTTGGAGTCGGCATGGATGTAGCTGATAACTTGTCAGCTCTGCAAAATGAATCCAGTGCGTCAGAGGGCTTCCCCGCTACGAAGCACCCACCACCACCACCAACGCCAAGTATTGGGTTGTATTGGAAACACACTCAAACATTCGATCATTTCTCATCCGTGTTGAATTTTACATAAAGATAGCCGCGCCCAATTCTTCAGTGCAGTATCTCCAATTATTGTGCCAGCATTCAACAGTGAGTTGAGTAATCCTTACCAGTGTGTCGCCACAAGATGGGCTTTCCCCACAGGTCCAACCATAGCTCCTCCCCTGTACAGACTTCCAACAGTGCCACTCTCATCCAGTGCCTAGCCCTCCCCAGTTGCTATTCCCTTACCGAGTCCTGCAGTACACATGCCTTTCAAGACTTGCCTCCGAGCAATCTGTACTACTGATTTTGAGCATCATTCCACTCTATGGCAACTGAACTGATGCCAGTTTGCTTTTCTGCCTCTCTTCTCTCCATTATCGTACTAAAATGTACTATTTTCAAAGGTTCAACTTCTTTTTCTTCATTGTACTGCCTCCTCCCCCACCTCCACCCCCACCTCTAAGCATTCCCAACTAAATACAATAATTTAAATAAGGCTTTGTGGATGCAGGCACTGCAGATTCAGAAGGTTTCAAGTGTGTTAAAGAACAAAGAGCTGGGGAGTATTGGTTACAGAAATTCCTAATTCACCTTTCTGTCCAAGACTGAGACCCTGATGGGAAAAAAAAAAAAGTCAATAAACTATCCTTAGAGCATGCTCATTAATGAGTTTGTGGGGGTAGGAAAGGGCAATTGCATCTCTCTAATATTTGACTCAGTTAGAGCCAGATCTTTCTCTGAATGGGATCAAAATCAGAATAAGCATTTTGGTCCAAATGCTTGCCCGATAGAGGACCCAAAAGGGATGCATAAGGCATTTGACTTTCCTATTTACATATTTAGTGTTATCAAAGAATTCATTTGCCTGCTTAATGCTACCTTGTTTAAAGGTTTGGATTAAATCTGGCATATTCTGGGCGAGGAAAAAATGATTTCATTTACTTTTATACTGTGCTAGTTCTTTTTAATTTAAGTACATACTAAAGGACATCACATTCATTTTCAAACAATGATGAATGATTGTGGAGATGCCAGTGCCCACCGACAACATCAAGTGGAGATCATTATTCTGCTCTTGTTTTTGGTAGGAATGGGGAAATGTATATGCTTATTTTTAAATGTAAGAGTAAGGGGAGGAAAACTCGAGCATTTCCCTTGACTTTCAACAGGTGGAATTCCCATTACGTCCCATCCAGAAAATGATCGAGTCAAGTTCATAACTTCTGTTCTTTAGTCACCTTATAAATGATAGTATTTGGACATCTTACAGAACTATGGATCTATTGTACCTTGGTATCAATTCAGAGGCATTAATTCTGGGCACCTACCTAATCAGTTAATTGGTAAACAAATATTTATTATCTCCGTGGAGGATCCTGGTGCTGCACACTGAAGGGGCTTCAAAGATGTAAACAAACAGTGAGCTTACTATCCAGGAATTTAAAATTGATCATGTAAGAAAGACAGGAACAGTTTGTTAACAAAATAAGGCAGTATAATGATATTATTTCAACTGTAAACAATGAGATCCTGAGCTTGCATGTTAATTTGTAAACTCCCTGAGGGCAAGACCTTGCCTTAAATATTTATTAATTCCCAAAGGTATCTACGCCCAGTGGATGTTTGAGTGATGAAGCTTTGCAAAGTAGATTGGGTGGGAAGAAACCAGAAGCAGGGAGAGAACTTTCACAATAGATTAGATGTGAGAAGGTGTGGACCAAAATGAGGATGGTAGCACAGGACTAGAAAAATGATACTTCAAGGGAAAATCAGCAGGATTGAATGAAGCCAAGGAGACAAATCTAAACTGTATTCATTTTTCCTTCTAGCAAATAAATGGGAATTGGAGACAGTAGAGGAGAGTGGAGGGTTTCCTTAGTAAGGACACAACACACAATAGGCACTATAGTGTTTTCTCAAATATCAGTAGCAAGATTGGACCAGAAGACCCTGAAGGTCCTTTCAATGCTGAGACTCTGTGCCATATGCGGATGTTCAAGCTTGTTGAGAAACAAGGCATTCTCAAATATGGAAGAAAGAGAAAAGGAAGAATTCTTATA
Organism: Chlorocebus sabaeus; assembly: GCF_047675955.1. Classification (NCBI taxonomy): domain Eukaryota; kingdom Metazoa; phylum Chordata; class Mammalia; order Primates; family Cercopithecidae; genus Chlorocebus; species Chlorocebus sabaeus. The sequence continues at coordinate 49,667,393 of NC_132933.1, forward strand.
CTTTCACTAGCAGGCCCTTTCTGAGAAGGGTTAATACAGAGCCATAAGGCCCGCACCAGTGCATGAAAGGATGTGGAGGAGCCAGAGGAATAAAAATCTCAAACCAAATTTTTCAAAACATGCTTACAAATTTTTGCAAACTTCATAACTTTTCATTCTCCCCCAAATCCTGTTAAGTAGGGCAGGTATTATCTGCTCCATTTTTATGTAAGAAGATACTGAAACAGAAAGATTAAATGACCTGCCCAAGTTCATAAAATAAATGAATGCTGTAACAGTGAGGAAGACCCTGGCGTCCTGATTGCTGCCAGCTAGCTCAGTGCTCTTGACACTGAACCACATTGCTTTTCCTCTTTTTTCCTTGGCATAGAGCCTATAGGCCCAGAAGTTATGTGTGCACATAACCAAATAGGGAATGCACAAGCAACTGCAGCATTATCTCAGACAGTTATTAATACATCATCATTATTCCTGGAGCTGAGCATTTGGTTTCCATATTCACTCAGTCCTTGACCTGTCTATTGAGTTTATCTGCAACTGAGAGAATAGGGTCAGTGAGTCTTTTAATGATGTGAACACCTGTTTGCTAGGAACTTAAGGAAGCTCATGTGGCATGGATGCTTAATGCCATCAGAATCATGCCCAAGTTTGTACTTCTGTTACTTTTTAAAATGAGAGTTCAAGAGTTCTGCTCTGTAAAATTATCCTACAGACCGGTATAAAAAAATAAAAAGTGTGCTAACACTTGTTTCATCTCCTTTTAAAGAAATGTTTGTTACTTGAGCTAATTCCAAAGACAGCAATTTGGGAGCAGGAAAAAGAGAACAACAATCAGGAATTGTAGGAAACTTGAGAATTCTGTAGAGTGTATATAAACCAAGAAGGACTATAAAGCCTATCCATTTAGGAGATATTATTTAAATTCATAATTACTGATTTAGATATCTAATGAATCCTTATTATAAGTTTTATCTGTATTTAGAAAATAACATGAGATTATTAAGCAGCAGTTTCTTTTGTTTTTTAAAGCTTCGTTCTTCCTCAGTAAGAAATAACACTACACAGATCTAGGCACTGTTTTTCTTCTTAGACTAGTACTCTTGATGCTGCTTAAATAAGACTCTTGCCATAATGTTATAATACTAAATGAATGTATATTTAAATTCGGTAACACTAGCTAAATATTAAAACTGGTGTTTAAGACAGATGACCTACCGGGTGCAGCGGCTCACGCCTGTGATCCCAGCACTTTGGGAACATGAGGCTGGCAGATCATTTGAGCCCAGAATTTTGAGAACAACCTGGGAAACATGGTGAAACTCCATCTCTACAAAAAATACAAAACTTAGCCAGGCATGGTGGTGCGCGCCCGTAGTCCCAGCTACTCGGAAGGCTGAGGTGGGAAGATGACTTGAGCCCAGGAGGTCAAGGCTACAGTGAGCCATGATTGTACCACTGCACTCCAGCCTGGGCGACAGAATGAGACCCTGTCTCAAATTTTAAAAAATAATAAATAAAAGAGAAATGACCTAAACTAATTAATAAAATAATTAGCCAAGATAATATACTTTATTGTAAACAGGAAGCCCACAAACACAACTTTTTTCTGCTCTCTAATTATGTGGAATCAATTGCAGAGACAACCTTGAGACAGACTGGTGAGTGCACTAACAACTTTCTTGGAGATGGGAATGTTGGTAGGTATAAAGGGAAGAAGTTTCATCTCTGACTTAGGATTTAAACATATCTTAGATTGCTCTGTACTTTCCTTTTCCTGAATGCCATCTATTGTGAATATCGTATACTTTCTTTAATTTGCTTTTACTTTGAATGGAGAATTCAATTGAGAGACAATATAAAAAGTAAAAAAATTATATAAATTACAAATTAGGACAAGTTAAAGTTCTTGGAATAAAATTATTTTGCTTATGTTAAGCCTAGGTAGTATTTTGAACTTTTATTTTTGAAAAACACCCTCTATAGGTTACCTCAGGTTGCTGTGGGTTCTTTTTTCTGACTTGAATATATTTTTATATATAGACTTAACATTATTTTATTATAGATTTTTTAAAATAATGTTTTCTATTCTGTTTTATAGCACCCTAAAAAGAAAGAATAAAACAACAACAGGAAAAAAAGGAAAATATTTAAATTGTGACAAAAACCCACTGGGTAGGTATTTCAAGGGGGCACACTGTGGATTTGGGATATTTTAATATTTGATCTCTTAAAAATGAATATTAGAAAAATATATAGTTAGTACACAGGCATTCCAAAATCATTTTAAGGGAAACTAAATTTTGTAAAATTATATTCAAATATGTGTGCTTCCAGAAACTGTTTTGCATGCACTCCTTTGATTGGTGGTTCGTTTTCATCCCTTTGGGTCTATTGTATAAATATCATCCAATTAACTTCATCACTGTTGAGTTCCCACAATAGGCCTAGTGTGAAAGTACCTAACAGAATATAGGAAAAGGTAGTATTCATTCAGTAAGCATTTGATCTTTTTATTTTAAGATACATTGTAGGTATTCCATATGTAGACATGTTGTGGAGGTAACAAGTAGGTTACTGTATAAACATTAGCACTTTAAATTTTACAGTATGTTTTCAAGTGTTGCTATTATAGAATTAAAACCTAAATCCAAAAACTAATAAGCTATTCAAGATTTCCTTCCTTCATGACAGCTGTTATGTTGATATCAGTCAGTTATCATCAACTTAAATGCCATTGTTCCATGAAGAAAAAAATTACTTGAGAGGGTGTTCCTATCAATGCAAGTATAATGGGGTAAATGCCTGAAGAAATGAAACCTTGTTCTCTCTTTCAAATTCTGGGGTCCAGTCTAATTCTGGCCCAGACCTCTACCAACAGAATCAAGAATCCAGTTTATGTAGCTTTCTCTTCTCAGTAATTCTTGTATCCATCAGGAGCAGACTTCAAACCCCAAGTCAATTTCATCCTATTTGCCTATTGTTTGGAACTGTCCAAATCGGAAGCTAAAGTTGTCACACATTTGAGTGGCATTCCTGTTCTAGGCTTCCTCTCCTAGAATAGGGTCAGAACTGAACCAAATTACAGGACCATCTGCTAGTCCACTTACCCATGGCACTCACCCATTTTCCTGGCATGACAAAAGACCTCAGAAAAACAAGACCTATTTTTCCCCTTATGCAAAATTAGTTTTATTTCTTCTGCTGTACTACATCAATTAATGAGCATAAATCAAGAGAAGTTGAATGAGAAGGCCTCATAATTCAGAGAAATTTGCTATGAAGTTGATTTCAGTTTCAGGTTTAACTGTTTCCCTCCTACTTTTCCTTTTATTTTCAGGTTCTCTTGGTTACAAACTCCTTCCCTTCTGGTGCTGCAAAAATGAGTGGGAAATCCCTGCTCTTAAAGGTCATTCTCTTGGGTGATGGTGGAGTTGGGAAAAGTTCGCTTATGAACCGTTATGTAACCAACAAATTTGACTCCCAGGCTTTTCACACCATAGGGGTAGAGTTCTTAAATCGAGATCTGGAGGTAGATGGACGCTTTGTAACCCTCCAGATCTGGGACACTGCAGGGCAGGAACGTTTCAAGAGCCTTAGGACACCCTTCTACAGGGGAGCAGACTGCTGCCTCTTGACCTTCAGCGTGGATGATCGGCAGAGCTTCGAGAATCTTGGTAACTGGCAAAAAGAATTTATTTACTATGCAGATGTGAAGGACCCTGAGCATTTCCCCTTTGTAGTTCTGGGTAACAAGGTAGACAAAGAGGATAGGCAAGTGACTACTGAGGAGGCGCAAGCCTGGTGCATGGAGAATGGGGATTACCCTTATTTAGAAACTAGTGCCAAAGATGATACTAATGTGACAGTGGCCTTTGAAGAAGCTGTCAGGCAAGTGTTGGCTGTAGAGGAACAGCTGGAGCATTGCATGTTGGGTCACACCATTGACTTGAACAGTGGCTCCAAAGCAGGGTCTTCGTGCTGTTAAAGATAGGGAGCCTTTTAAAAATGTGCCCCAAATTGGTCAGTCAGTAGTGTAAGAATAACTGTGCCCCTCTAAGAGTGCGCGCGCACACACACACACACACACACACACACAAGAGGGTAAGAGACAAGGTTCTGATTGTGAAACAGAGCCTTTCAAATTGAAGTGTAGATCTATAAAAAAGAAAAGAAAAGAAAGAAAAAAAAAGCTCTATCAAGCCAAGTGTATTTTGTGTAATTTCTGCTATTTCCCCTTCATGTGTGTCTCAGGACATATCAGAAAGTTTTAGTCCTGAGACAGTTAAATATTTTTTAAATCACAGTTTAGACCTAGAACCCAGCTGCATGAAGGAGTTAAAGAGCTACAACTATTTCTTAAAGTGTTCCATTAATCAACTAACAAATGTCACTATCAGACTCTTGCCAAGCAGTTTCTGACATTTCTGCCAAAGGGGAAAAAATCAGACTTTGAGCTGTATTACAATAAAAATAATAATGCAAATAAGGATTCCTAGGCTTGAACTATAAAGAAGTTGTAATGATTAGGAGTGCAAAAGTATAATGATATACACTGACTTGTTTAAATCCTTATGTATGGTTTGCTCCCATCTGAGCTTTTCAAAAAATACCATCTCAGTAAGAGATACTCTAATGACCCTGGCAATTGATCATACTTCTTGTGTTTGAAGTCATAGGATACTAGTGAATGGATTATGCTTAAATATGCCAACCACCTTTGCAAATAAATGGTTGGTCTGCTTTTCCTTCGTAAGTCTACTTTTGCTGCATAGAGATGTTGCTTCTCTGACAACCTCTTACCAATTTAGCAATGCTGCTTAGTATATGAAATTGGATGCAGTGCTCTCTGCTCATAATTTAGATGGTCCTTCGATCCAACATGCTGGGCTCATGGAGAAGGCTTCAGAAAAGATTGGGGGATAATGAACTTTTCTCACAGGGCTCCTTAACTCAAATATTTATTGTAGAAGAAGGAACTGGTTTCTTATATGTTGCACTGTATGTTAAACTAGCCTAATTAGGACATTGAAAGTGACAGAAGAGCAGATTTTAACCCAGTGTTAGAATGAATTTCCCATAATCAGAGTTGTCCAACGGTGGAATGGACTGCCTTAATAATGAGCTCCCTGCCTCTGAAAATATTCACTGGATGACCATCTGTTAGAATACCATAAAAAGATTTTCTGTACTGGCTACATGTTCAGTATAAAGTCCTTTCTGGCTCTAAGTTCTATGAATCTATAAATTACATCAGTGCCATGCTGTGGTTAGATTTATCTGATGATAACAGCTAAGACTATGGAGAGGGACTTTTAAAATTCTCAAACCATTCTGTGATCAATCTTTAACAGCAACTACATAGCTCTTCCTTTTGCTTTTGCACTGTGGCAGGAAAAATTCTTGAGCTCTGAGTAATCTTTATGTGCACTGATAAAAAAACATCTTAAAGCTCCCATGTTAAATATAAAAATGGTTTGACAGTTTTTGATTACCATGACTGCCAGTTATATACTGTATTATGAATATGCAGTGTGGTTCTTGTTGGTTGATCTGTTTATCCTGCATAGATTTTAATCTGTACTTTAAAACATCTATGATAAAAAATAGTGACAGACAGAAATTACCCCAAAAAGAGACCTAGGCCAGGAAGGGGGTGGGAGCTTTCATAGGAATACAGCCTAGAACTCTCCATTGTAGCCACATATGGAATCAGCCTTACTTACATGTAGGACCTTTGTGCTTTAAGAGCTCTGGGACATATTGGCAAAATAAAAGAGGACAGTATTTCAACCCAGTCATACTCAATATTTCCAATTAAGATATAATCCTTACCCCATTGTTCAATTAACTTTGATGCCAGAAGTCAAAGCCAGAACTGGGGCCCCACAGCTCTTAAGTACTGGTCCCTACCCTGCCTATGCCTATAGCCAGCCACACTGGTTTCCAAGTTCTATGATCATTTTGCTACAATCATGTTAGGGTGAAAATCTGTACGTCAGAACTGTTAAATGCTAATTATTTTCAAGTGCATGAGACCTGGGGCCTTCTCTTTCTACTTGCACTCTGCTTATACTAGTTTCTATTTGTAGATCTCAGGTCTTCATCATAAAGACCTCCATCAACTCACAAAAGTACTTGTCTCTGTTAGAGTGGCATGTGGTCATTTGAGTTAAAAAAAAAAAATTACCTGGGTGTCAGATTCATAGGCATCCTGTCCATCTAAGACAAGTGTTAATCTTATTGATCCATCAGCTGGAGCCCCTTTCCTCTTAGCCATACCATTGTTTTCTGCCAAACTACCACTCAATATCTTAATGAAAGCATTCAACATTAAGTGACATAAACAGTGGCATTTGGGTAAGCAACACTCAGTGGGGTGCTGACATATAGTTTGGGTAAGATTAAAAAACACCAAAGGCTGAAATCTGTGAGTACCAAGAACTGTGCATATAGGTTTAGAAATTGACTGTGTACCCTAGAATGTGCAGTGTAATATTTTCAGTAGGTGTTTTTTTAAGAACACTAGATTTTTGGAATAATATATTTCTAATTAGGACTATACTTCTTTTCAATGGTCTGTTAAAACATCATACAGAATATTTATTTAGTTTATTGTCATGTATTGGCTAACTTTCAGGGGCCTCAGATTCTGTATGTCTTCAGTGGATTGATGAATATCAGGTTAATTTGTGCCTGCCCCAGCCATCTCTACTTTATTCTGAGGTATTCCACAATCCTCTTGTTGCAGGTGCTGCTAAAAAAGAATCTCAAAATTGTGTACCAATATTTTCTTTCGACTGTAAAAAATCATCTGTGTTAAAGTGAATAAAAAGTGCATTTTGAATAATCAACACACAATGTTTGTGCTTCTTCCCTCCCTTTGTCTTTTTGAGCAATGGGTGGGTGTGGTGGACAGTACTTATTAATCAAGTCACTCTTTCAGGCTGCACTGGATGTGGCCTCTGGATCATGTTTCATGTGGTACTCCAAGCAGCCACTACCTAGTGATCAGATACTGCTATACTGATTGTGAAGCAAACTCTAAAGATTGGGGCAGGGAGGTCCTTTTTATTTTATACCACTTTCTTTCTATTTATTTAGTTATTAGAGGCAGGGTCTCTCCATTTCTCAGGCTGGAGTGCAGTGACACAATCATGGCTCATAGCATCCTCAAACTCATGGGCTCAACCACTTTCTAATGCATGATATATATTGGGACTGGAAATTGAATCTTAACTTTCCACTTTATTTCTTTATTATAATTTAAAACCATTACTTAATGGATACAATGTAAACTATTCTGGTGATGGGTACACTAAAAGCCCAGATTTCAATCTGCAATATATCCATGTAACAAAACTGCACTTGTGCCCCCTAAATTTATACAAATAAAAGGAAAAAAATTATAATAAACAATGTTACGTAAAAAAAAAAAAAATGTTAAACCATCGCAAAATATAAACAGAGTAGACATATTCCCTTTATTTTCCTGACTGGTGAATTGTCCAGACCTTAGGAAAACATGAAAATATAGGTGAAACAAATAAGAAAAGCAAAGAATAATTTTGTTAAATATTCTGTTCTCTTGCCTCTCACATACTGGATTTTAAAGATATATTAGCACCCAATCACTTGAATATACATAATGGCAGTTTTTAAATTGGACACAAGTCTTTCCACAGCATATATAGTTTCATTACATTGGTTCCATCTGCCACAGATTTCACTCTCTTCTCTTCTCTGTCTACTTTTGCCTGTTGCAACTTTGGGCAGTCGAAATTGGGGGTGGGGAATTTGTTGAGAAACAGATTTTTTTTCCCACATGTACCATTTCCATCTCTGAGGATTATAATTTAACACATTATCAGACCATGCTTCAAATGCAGCACCCCAAATCATTTTGACTAGTCTATAATGATGCAACTTTTAGAATATAGAAAGTCATAGATTTATAAGCCACTTAATAAGGATTTGCTCATTCATAACTGACTCTTTTTTTTTTTTTTTTGAGATGGGGTCTCTCTCTGTCACCCAGGCTGGAGTGCAGTGGCCTGATCTCAGCTCACTGCAACCTCGGCCTCCCGGGCTCAAGCAAGTCTCATGCTTCAGTCTCCCTAATAGCTGGGATTACAGGCGCCCACCACCACACCTGGCTAATTTTTGTGTTTGTTGTAGAGACAGGGTTTCACCATGTTGGCCAGGCTGGTCTCAAACTCCTGGCCTCAGGTGATCCACCCACCTGGCCCTCCAAAGTGCTGGGATGACAGGTGTGAGCCAATGCGCCGGGGCCAATAACTGATATTTTAAAAACAGAATACTAACTTCCTGTCCTTGCTGTTTTTCTGCCTGATTCATAACCCAGTGGGAAATCTCCTCATGATGTCTTAAGAAACAGTATGGTCTCATTTTTTGGAAATGGTTTGGCGATAGTCCTTCCAGAAAGAGGAAGGTGTGGAATACATAATTTGTCTTCCATCTTGTAACTGTATTTTTAAAACACACTGGAAAATTGAGGTATCGATTCGAGTAATTTCAAGCTGGGAGGTGGGATTTCTGGTTCACAGATGGCATCTTCTAGCTGTGTGGAAGGGGGAAGGGGTTTCTCTTGGGCCTCTTTTATAAGGACACTAATCCCATTCATGAGGGATTCACCCTTGTGACCTAATCACCTTCCAAAGGCCCCATCTCCTTATAATACCATAATATTGGGGGTTAGGATTTCAACCTATGAATTTTGGGGGGGGGACACAAACATTCAGACCATAGCATACACCTTTTGATAAAACTATAATGTGCATGATTTGGGATATTCACTAATGTTTTATTTTTCCAAACTGGTCACTTTAATTTCCTCAAGTTTCCATCACCAAAAGAACTCTCATTCTTTACTACTTTCTCTTTAAGAGAAGGAAGGGATAATGACAAAAGCTACGCATGTTTACGAAATAAAAGAAAAATTATTAAATGCTTGCAAAATAATATGATATGCTTGCAAAAACTGGTGAGCAAGGATCTCTTATTCTGCTAGTGATGGTAGTGGTAATAATGTGTGAAAGGGTTTTTTTTTTAAGGGGGCAAGAAGTTACTTAATATTTTCCCAGTGAAAACAAGCAAGCATCTTCACAGCTCAAGATGTGGTGTCGTCACCTGTAGCCATAGAGGAACTGCTGCAGTGATCTTTGTGTCTTCATAAATCTCTTTGCCTTCTCCAAGGAAACACAGAGAATGATGATTCAGTTATATATAAAAGCCTTTTTAAACAGTGGGTTTTGTGTGTACAATTATGTGTATTTTTAAGTAATCTGCCAGTTCCTTTCGTGCTCTATGAACTATGGGTAAATGTGTAATGGGTCTCACTATAGCGCTCCTGAATTTTAATCAGACCTGCCAAGCTGTGCCGCCTCTAGTTAATTGATTGATAAAAAGAATTGGGAAATGCTGCCTTAATGAAAGAAATAGCTCTTAGTTCAACGTTAGCTATATTGATTAGAGTAAAAATACAAATCATGCCTTCCTGTGGTGCATTCATGAGGAAGCAAGAAACAGGCTCATATCATCTCTTTTCTCTTACATTGTTCCTGGCTGCCTTAGAAACGACATATCCAAGGGTGTGTCCTGTAATTTGCTGTTTGCATAATATTGTATTGAAGGGTTTACCACAATTACCCATATTGCTAAACATTTAATAGAGCATTTATTGCTAGACATTTAGGTTGTTTTACAGCTGCCTTCTTTTCATAAAATAAAGCAGCAGTGAAGTTCCTTAATATCAATCTTAATTCTCACCTCTGTTTATTTCCTACTAGTAAAATTTCTAGGTCAAAGAGTATGAATTTTTTATTAATTTTAATGTATACTGGCAAATTGGCCTCTAGAAACTTATCCCAAATGACATCAACACCAGTAGAATAAGAGGAGGACTATCTTTCCAACACCCAAACGTATGGACTATTATCTTCCTTTTTAACTCCGTATGTGCAGTCCAATGGGTGAAAACATGATCTCATGTTGTCATTTACATTTATTTAATTCTTTGAGAGTAATTGTTTATATATTTATAGGCCATTTTTATTTTTCCTTGAGTGAATGGACCTTATGGGGGTTGGGGAACATTCATTTTTGTTTCTTATTGATTCCAAGGAAATCCTTTTTTATATTGTGGGTATTAACCTTTGATCTTATCCACATTGCTGGTTTTCTGCAATGCCCTCCCATAGCTCTTGCCTTTTAATTTTGTTTATCGTATTTTAAAAATATACTGCCATATTATAGAAAAGGTTATGTTCTGACAAATTAGAAAACTATGGTGGTTTGGGGAAAGAGAAGTGCTTATTTGATTTGTCCTTTGTTTCTGATTATACTTGAGACTGCTTTTGTTTAGAAAGGTTATGAATCTAAGCTTCGGTCACCATGATACAAGAATTGCTAAAAATAAAAAATAAAAAATATTCATTCATCCAGGTGCTTTAATTGCATGATGTTGAATGACTGGTTTGAATTGAGTTTATTGCTGTAATAAACAGGTTATTCTGAAGCCTTGTGTTAAATATAAATGCAGAGATAAAAACAGTTCCACTTTCAACCACAAGGGGGCAATAAAGACCGGTTAGTGTTCTGCCATAAGACTATATATATATAAAACTTTATATATATACTTTATAAATATAAACTTTATTTATGTATTTATTTATTTATAGTATATATTTATATATCTATAGTACATATTATATATTTATATATGTAGTATATATGTATTATATATGTATATATATACTTTAAGTTCTGGGTTACATGTGCAGAACATGCAGTTTTGTAACATAGGTATACACGTGCCACGGTGATTTGTTGCACCCATTATCCCATCACCTACATTAGGTATTTCTCCTAATGTTATCCCTCCCCTAGCCCCCCACCCCCCACAGGCCCCAGTGTGTGATGCTCCCCTCCCTGTGTCCATGTGTTCTTATGGTTGAACTCCCACTTATGAGTGAGAACATGCAGAGTTTGGTTTTCTGATCTTGTGAAAGTTTGCTGAGAATGATAGTTTCCAGCTTCATTCATGTCCTGCCAGAGGTCACGAACTCATCCCTTTTTATGGCTGCATAGTATTCCGTGGTGTATATGTGCCATGTCTTCTTAATCCAGTCTATCATTGATGGACATTTGGGTTGGTTCCAAGTCTTTTCTATTGTGAATAGTGTCTCAATAAACATACGTGTACATGTGTCTTTATAGTGTAATGATTTATAATCCTTTGGGTATATGTCCAATAATAGAATTGCTAGGTCAAAAGATATTTCTAGTTCTAGATCCTTGAGGAATCGCCACACTGTCTTCCACAATGGTTGAACTAATGTACACTCCCACCAACAGTGTAAAAGCATTCCTATTTTTCTACAACCTTTCCAGCATCTGTTGTTTCCCAACTTTTTAATGATCGCCATTCTAACTGGCTTGAGAAGGTATCTCATTGTGGTTTTGATTTGCATTTCTCTAATGACCAGTGATGATGAGCATTTTTTATATGTATGTTGGCTGAATAAATGTCTTCTTTTGAGAAGTGTCTGTTCATATCCTTTGCCCATTTTTTGATGGGATTGTTGGCTTTTTTCTTGTAAATTTGCTTAAGTTCTTTGTAGATTCTAGGTATTAGCTCTTTGTCAGATGGATAGATTGCAAAAATTTTCTCCCATTCTGTAAGTTGCCTGTTCACTCTGATGATAGTTTCTTTTGCTGTGCAGAAGCTCTTTAGTTTAATTAGATCCCATTTGTCAGTTTTGGCTTTTGTTGTCATTGCTTTTGGTGTTTTAGACTTGAAGTCTTTGCCCATGCCTATGCCCTCAATGGTATTGCTCAGGTATTCTTCTGGGATGTTTATGGTCCTAGGTCTTATGTTTAAGTCTTTAATCCATCTTGAATTAATTTTTTTATAAGGTGTAAGAAAGGGGTACAGTTTCAGCTTTCTACTTATGGCTAGCCAGTTTTCCCAGCACCATTTATTAAATAGGGAATCCTTCCCCCATTTCTTGTTTTTGTCAGGTTTGTCAAAGATCAGATGGTTATAGATGTGTGGTGTTATTTCTGAGGCCTCTGTTCTGTTCCATTGGTCTCTATATCCGTTTTGGTACCACTGCCATGCTGTTTTGGTTATTGTAGCCTTGTAGTAAAGTTTGAAGTCAGGTGGCGTGATGCCTCCAGCTTTGTTCTTCTTGCCCAGGATTGTCTTGGCTATGCGAGCTCTTTTTTGGTTCCATATGAAGTATAATTTTTTCCAACTCTGAAGAAAGTCACTGATAGCTTGATGGGGATAGCATCGAATCTATAAATTACTTTGGGCGGTAAGGCCATTTTCACGATATCGATTCTTCCTATCCACGTACATGGAATGTTTTTCCATTTGTTTGTGTCCTGTCTTATTTCCTTGAGCAGTGGTTTGTAGTTCTCCTTGAAGAGGTCCTTCACATCCTGTGTAAGTTGTATTCCTAGGTATTTTATTCTCTTTGTAGCAATGGTGAATGGGAGTGCACTCATGATTTGGCTCTCTGTTTGTCTGTTACTGGTGTATAAGAATGCTTGTGATTTTTGCACATTGATTTTGTATCCTTAGACTTTGCTGAAGTTGCTTATCAGCTTAAGGAGATTTGGGGTTGAGACAATGGGGTTTTCTAAAATACAATCATGTCATCTGCAAACAGAGACCATTTGACTTCCTCTCTTCCTATTTGAATATGCTATATTGCTTTCTCTTGCCTGATTGCCCTGGCCAGAACTTGTAATACTATGTTGAATAGGAGTGTTGAGAGAGGGCATCCTTGTCTTGTGCCAGTTTTCCAAGGGAATGCTTCCAGTTTTTGCCCATTCAGTATGATATTGGCTGTGGGTTTGTCATAAATAGCTCTTATTATTTTGAGATACCTTCCATTGATATTGAGAGTTTTTAGCGTGAAAGACTGTTGAATTTTGTCAAAGGCCTTTTCAGCATCTATTGAGATAATCATGTGGTTTTTGTCATTGGTTCCCTTTATGTGATAGATTACATTTATTGATTTGTATATGTTAAACCAGCCTTGCATCCCAGGGAAGAAGCTGACCTGATTGTTGAGGATAAGCTTTTTGATGTGCTGCTGGATTCGGTTTGCCAGTATTTTATTGAGGATTTTTGCATCGATGTTCATCAGGGATATTGGCCTAAAATTCTCTTTTTTTGTTGTGTCTCTGCCAGGATTTGGTATCAGGATGATGCTGGCCTCATAAAGTGAGTTAGGGAGGATCCCCTCTTTTTCTATTGTTTGGAATAGTTTCAAAAGGAATAGTGCCAGCTCCCCTTTGTACCTCTGGTAGAATTTGGCTGTGAATCCATCTGGTCCTGGACCTTTTTTTTTTTTTTTTTTTTTTTTTGGTTGGTAGGCTATTAATTATTGTCTCAATTTCAGAACCTGTTGTTGGTCTATTCAGGGATTCAGCTTCTTCCTGGTTTAGTCTTGGGAGGGTGTATGTGTCCAGGAATTTATCCATTTCTTCTAGATTTTTCTGGTTAATTTGGGTAGAGGTGTTTGTAGTATTCTCTGATGGTAGTTTGTATTTCTGTGGGATCGGTTGTGATATCCCTTTATCATTTTTTATTGCGTGTATTTGATTCTTCTCTCTTTTCTTCTTTACTAGTCTTGCTAGCATTCTATCTATTTTGTTGATCTTTTCAAAAAAAAAAAACAGCTCCTGGATTCACTGATTTTTTGAAGGGTTTTTTGTGTCTCTATCTCCTTCAGTTCTGATCTGATCTTAGTTATTTCTTGTCTTATTTTAGCTTTTGAATTTGTTTGCTCTTGCTTTTCTAGTTCTTTTAATTGTGATATTAGGGTGTTGATTTTATATCTCTCCTGCTTTCTCTTGTGGGCATTTAGTGCTATAAATTTCCCTCTACACACTGCTTTAAATGTGTCCCAGAGATTCTGGTATGTTGTGTCTTTTTTCTCATTGGTTTCAAAGAACATCTTTATCTCTGCCTTCATTTTGTTATTCACCCAATAGTCATTCAGGATCAGGTTTTTCAGTTTACATGTAGTTGTGCGGTTTTGAGTGAGATTCTTAATCCTGAGTTCTAATTTGATTGCACTGTGGTCTGAGAGACAGTTTGTTGTGATTTCTGTTCTTTTACATTTGCTGAGGAGTCTTTTACTTCCAATTATGTGGTCAATTTTAGAATAAGTGTGATGTGGTGCTGAGAAGAATGTATATTCTGTTGATTTGGGGTGGAGAGTTCTGTAGATGTCTATCAGGTTCACTTGGTCCAGAGCTGAGTTCGAGTCCTGAATATCCTTGTTAATTTTCTGTCTCATTGATCGGTCTAATATTGACAGTAGGGTGTTAAAGTCTCCCATTATTATTCTGTGGGAGTCTAAGTCTCTTTGTAGGTCTCTTAGAACTTGCTTTATGAATCTGGGTGCTCCTGTATTGGGTGCATATATATTTAGGATGGTTAGCTCTTCTTGTTGCATTGATCCCTTTACCATTGTATAATGGCCTTCTTTGTCTCTTTTGATCTTTGTTAGTTTAAAGTCTGTTTTATCAGAGACCAGGATTGTAACCCCTGCTTTTTTCTTACTTTCTATTTGCATGGTAGATCTTCCTCCATCCCTTTATTTTGAGCCTATGTGTGCCTTTGCACATGAGATGGGTCTCCTGAATACAGCACACTGATGGGTCTTGACTCTTTATCCAATTTTCCAGTCTTTGTCTTTTAATTGGGGCATTTAGCCCATTTACATTTAAGGTTAATATTGTTATGTGTGAATAAAGCAGAGGTTGCAGTGAGCCAAGATCACGCCACTCTACTCCAGCCTGGCAACAGAGCAAGAGTCCATCTCAAAAACAAACAAACAAACAAAAACAAAAACAAAAAAACAGTTCTTGTGATATCATTGGTGACGGATTGCAGTATTTAATAGATGCTATATTAACTCTTTTTCTTAGATACTAGTTCTTCTAGTGTATTTAGTGTCTCACATATACTGATGCTTGTTTTCTTCTTTTTAATATCCACTCAATTTTAATTATGTTACCTTTTATTATTTTACAATGTATTTCAAAAAATGCTGTTACAGTTGCCTTAACTGCTCTATATGATCTGGAATAAAAGAACACTTAGAATTAGAAAAAAACAAAACAAAACAGTTTTTTTAGAAGAATTCTAGAAAAGGAAGGTTGAGTCCAGTTTAGGGGTGAGGTGCAGAAAATATGGTGATATGTGTGCCATTTTAGGTCAAATGTTGGAACAGACTCTAAGGTGCTTTGATCCAATCCCATCTTTTTATAGATAATAAAACTGGCACTGGACTTGCTGGCTCAAGCCTGTAATCCCAGCACTTTGGGAGGCCAAGGCAGGCGGATCACGAGATGAGGAGATCGAGACCATCCTGGCCATCATGGTGAAACCCCGTCTCTACTAAAAATACAAAAATTAGCCAGAGGTGGTGGCATGTGCCTGTAATCCCAGCTACTTAGGAGGCTGAAAGCACGAGAAACACTTGAACCCAGGAGGTGTATCACACCACTGCACTCCAGCCTGGGTGACAGAGCGATACTCTGTCTCAAAAAAAAAAAAAAAAAAAAAACACCTAAGGAACCGAGAAGCTGAGCAAATTTCTACAGGCAGTCTGGGGCTATGGTTTTAACACTGTAGTTTGGAGGACACAGAGAGATAAGGATGGGGAAGTAATGAAACCCGAGATGCAAAAAAAGGAAAGGTTTGGTTTAAAGCAAAGCAGGGTTTAGGCATCAGACAGTGGAGGGAGCAGAAGCAAACAGTAGCAAGCAGCTTTGGCCTGAAAGAAATTTTCCTAGAGTCTGTCGTATCCTTATTGTTCCTCCCAACAGGAAGTAACCTTAGGAACTACTGAGAAGTTATGCCTCCGCAATAGTCTCTGACTTACTGAATAAACAAAAGCTACAGAAAATTGTTGTTAAAATCAAAGTTGTTGGTTTTTGTTAGTGACCCAAGTCTTTAAGAGTCTGATTAAAAATTACCTAAATGATATAATCTAAGTGTTCCTACTAAATAGAACAAAGAAAGAGATACTTGACAGGGAGGATCACCAGGATCCTACTACTCAGTCCCACACTCTCCTTGTTTCTTTCATGTAGAGATAAAATAAGAAAAATAGCTATCAGCAATCAACTGTGGAAATTGCTGTTTAATTGACAACTATGCAGCAGTTTTTGGTTGCCATTGACTGAATGTATCGCCCAAATTAATATGTTAAAGCCTTAATCTCCCATGTGATGGTATTTGGTGGTGGAGTCTTTAAGAGGTTATTAGAGTTAGCTATTAGTTCATGAGAGTGGAGACTTCATAATGGGATTAGTGCCCTTATAAGAAGAGAAAGAGGGTATGGTGGCACATACCTGTGGTCCCAGCTACTTCAAAGGCTGAAGCAAGAGGATTGTTTGAGCCTAGGAGGTCCAGGTTGTAATGAGTCATGTTCATGACACTGCACTCCAGCCTGGGTGACAGAGAGAAACTCCTTGCCCCCACTTTCCATAAAACAGAGAGAGAGAGAGAGATAGGAGACCCCTCTTTCTCTCTCTTTCTGCTTTGAAGATACAAGAAAAAGGTAGCTGTCTGCAAATCAGGAAGGGGGCCCCACCAGACACTGAATCTGCCAGGACCTTGATCTTGAAGGTTCTTTCCCAGTCTTCAGAACTATGATAAATAAATTTCCCTTGTTAAGCCATTCAGTCTATGGTATTTTTATAGCAACCTAAGAAGACTAAGTCATTAGCTTTTGTTATTAGCTGTATTTCAGCCAAATGAGTCTTCTAATCTGTAGTGTTATTCTTTAGATTGTGATGGCATGGTTCTTTGTCCTAAGGGAATTTTTTCGTATATATTAAATTGAGTTGGAGAACTATTGTGTCTCTGCATGATACATTTTTTAATTTTTTTTCTAGACTATTTCTTTAGTTACAGTAATAAATGCATGTTTATTTGACATTCTGGTGGAGATTTAACTGGCATTTCCACATGTCACTATTATAATAAAAATTAATGTTTATAACAGGGATCCCTAGACATCGCAAGAGCCCAGATTAATTTCTGGATCATCAAAGAAAAAATAAGGGTTATTATTATTCTATTTTATGGTATGGAGAAGAAGCATTTCATGCATGTCGCATAGTGACATGATAATTAACCACAACATTCTATTTCCTTAGAATGGAGAGATTGTTTTCTTCCCCTCTTCACTTTTACTTCCTCATAGAATCCTATGATTTCACTAGTAGGTTGTTTTGTCCAAATTCCACCCAATGCTTGAGTATTTTCACCCAATGCTTGAGTATTTTCATCAAATGCCTGCCACAGAGGGCAGGTGACAGAAAAGTTACCATTTTTTGAAGCAGATCATTATATCTTGCAAAAATGGCACATGATCCCTTATACTGAGTAAATTCTGACTTCTTATGACTTCTACTGCTTGGTCCTAGAGCCACTCAAAACAAGGATTCCACATGACACAGAACTTCCAATAACTGAAGACAGCTCTTTCCCTTCTGGACATGATTTTTATGACTTGAAATATCCCCAGGTTCTTCAGGGAAATATGACATATTTAAGTCCCTCATTATTGCAGCAATCAAATAAATATCTGTTCAGTGTCTTCCCAGCATCAGGTACTGTTCGAGGTATGAAGGTGAAGAGAGTAAATGGGAAGTGGCAGAAGCATGATTGATACGATGTTAAGAAATGGGGATCTATTGTGAAAGGAACAAGGAATAAAAGAAGGTGTTCTAAGCAAAAGGGTAGGAAGCTTAGGTTTGGGTTAGAGAATGATTACTCTAATGTTGTGGAGGATAGGGGTGGTGGGACTGGGTATGAGAAGCCTAGAGGAAGGTGACTAGCGAGACGGCCAGAACAATAGACAGGAAAAGCTGAAGAGCCATGCAGGTTATGCCATGGCATTTAGACTTTATCCTGCCAATACCTTCAAAGAAGCATTCACAGAACAGCAGACCACTTGTAGCAGACCACCTGGGGGCTTTGTTAAAATGCAGATTCCTGGACCCCACCATGACCTGCTTAAAGTCTCTAAGGGTAGCGCAGCCCAGGCATCTGCATCTTATCAAGTTTTTCTGGTGACTCTGATGTAAAGCCCAGACGGCAGTAGTCAGAGAGTTTGTTAAGGCAATAGAAGCCAACAGGCATCCAGACCTCAGAGAGCCACACTCTGCTAAGACAAAAGAGTTTGGAAATGCCCTGGCTGGGAAGCAGGAACTCACTTCATCCCTCCACCTGCACCAATTTCCCCTTCACTATTTGCCTAGCTGGTGCCTTCTTTTTCTTGGTGTTCAGACTTAAACATCACCCCCTTGGAGTTCTTTCCTGGCCCCTTACCCAGTCTTACAGGTGTTCACAACATCCTGGGGTTTAAAAAATTCTATTGTGTCTCACTTTCCATGTGTGTGATTCTTCAGCAATGCTCCTTCTTATTAGCCACTAAGCGCCACGAAGTTGAGGCCTGGGCCTGCTGTGCACCCTACAGCACCTAGTACAGTGCCAGGCGTAGGGTAGATGCCAGCTAAAGATTTTTTAATTAAGCCAGGTGCAGTGGCACATACTTGCAGTCCCAGCTACTTGGGAGGTCGAGGTGGGAGGATCATTTGATCCCAGGAGTACAATACCTGCCTGGGCAACAAAGAGAGACCCTGCCTCGGAGGAAAGAAAAAAAAAAATAGAATGAATGCATGAAAGAATGCATGGGAGGCACTGGTGCCTGTCCCAGCTTGAACCACCATGCTGTGTGGCAGTGGCTCCACAGGGGCTCATCTTAGCTGCTCTGGTGGTAAGGTTTCTTGCAGCATCACTGTCTTAGTCAGCTCAGGTAGCAATAAAAAATATCACAACCTAGGTGGTTAAAAACAACAGAAATTAAGCCAAGCATGGTGGGTCACGCCTGTAATCCCAGCACTTTGGGAGGCCAAGGTGGGCAGATCACCTGAGGTCAGAAGTTCAAGACCAGCCTGACCAACATGGAGAAACCCCATCTCTACTAAAAATACAAAATTAGCCAGGTGTGGTGGCGCATGCCTGTAATCCCAGCTACTTGGGAGGCTGACACAGGGGAATGATTTGAACCCAGGAGGCAGAGGTTGCGGTGAGCTGAGATTGAGCCATTGCACTCTAACCTGGGCAACAAGAGCAAAACTCCATAAAAAAACAACAACAAAAAAAAAAACAGAAATTTATCTCTTACAGTTCTGGAGGCTGGAAATCCCAGACTAGGGTGGTCAGGCTCTCCAGAGGGCCCTCTTACTAGCTTGCAGATGGCCGCCATCTTATTGTTTCCTCACATAACAGAGAGAGAGAGACAGAGAGAGAGAAATCACGCTCTGGTCTCTCACTTTTCTTATAAGGACACCAATGTCATCGTGAGGACACCACCCTCATGACCTCATCTAAACGTAATTACCTCAAAAAAGGCTTCTTCTCCAAATACCATCCTATTAGGGGTTAGAGCTTCAACATATGAATTTCACTAGCATTCATTCCATAACAACCATTAATAGGCTTAAAAGGTAACAAAGAAAGGGCCTGGGCCCCTTCTTCATGGGTCCTAGTCTCTAGGCAGAATATGAAGTCAATCCCAACATGTACAGCAAACAGGAAAGCCAAGCTAGCCAGGTCTTGGGAAAGAAGCCACAGGCAAAGGTGCATTTCCAGCCAGTTAGCTAGATCCCCAAAGCCCAGGGGGAAGGAGGTCCTGTTTCTTACTGACCCTCTTGCCCTGGCCCCAGTTCATCTGGCCTCTGGCTCCCCAGCCTTCCTGCCTCCCTGAGAGTGGGCCCTCAGAGTTTCTCTTACAGCTGTTGTGTACAGAATCATGAGAAGGTGGCTTCTGAAGCTCAGGAGCATTGGGCTCCAAGGCAGTGTTTTCAAGGGTGCAGAGAAAACGAGAGATGGGCCATGTACCTTTGCATGGCATCACATGAGATGTGTATCGATCTAAACGTATTCTGAAGGGATGGCTCAGGTTACCTGTAAACAGCCTCTTTTGGGAGACAATATGGCCAGAATGTCATGTTCCTTCCAGAAAGACAGACCTGACAGTTTACAGCTCAACAAACCAAGTTCTGGAGAACGAGGCTCTCTGATGAGAGACCAATAGCTGACATTTATTGGGTGTTTATTAAGGCCATGTGCTGAGTGTTTTACATGCATTTTCAATAATCGTTTGAGGTAGGTACTGTTGTTGTCCCCATTTTACAGATGAGGAGACTAAGGCTTTGTCAAGCTAAATGGTTTTTCGGAGTTACGTATCTTGAAAGAAGCAGAGGCTAGCAGCCTGGCAACAGAGCCCATGATCTTTATGGCAGCAGCGTGTGTGTTACCTTCTGTGTACTAGCAAATAAAGACTGAAAGAGAAGGCAAGCAATATCCCTGGGGTCACATAGCCAGTTAATACCAGAGCTAGAACTAGAAATGCGGTCTTCTCTCCCCCACTCTGGCTCTCCTCCTGACATGACCTCAGTCACTCAAGGTACAATAGGGATAACTCATCCCATTTCACCCAGCCACTAGAGTCCCAGTGACCTAGACAGAAAGCTGAGGTCTCCTCCATCCCATGACTGGATTTTCTATGACTGCTCAGTACTCAGAAGATTCCAGGACTGAGAATCAATGGTGGAAATAGGTCTCTGGGTTTGACCACAACTGTGGAGAAAGATGACAGCCCAGCAGAACACCATGGTCACCCCGTGGCCATGAGTCTCTAGAGGTGCCGTTCAGCTTCCCAAGTCCCTGGGTTTTGGGGATGCCCTGTCACAACCCCTTTGGGGGAGCCTCCCACCCCTGCCATTGCATCTCTTCCTCCCCTTGGCTTCTCTCTGTCTAGTTGTGAGGGCTGGACTGAGTAGGTCACTCCCAACCAGGGTTTTTAATGAGAAGTTTTGCCATACCAAGGCAACAAAGATGAATAATTCAGTGAAGAAGCCCAGGGAATGTTATTCTTTCAGAGAAGAGTCCCTTGACAGTGGGAGAGGCAGGGAAGGTCTGCTTCTTCTTATGGGGGCAGTGGGGGCTGGGGTGACAGCAATAGAGAGAGGTGAAGAGGAGGAAAGTCCCACAGGAATCACTGACCATGCTTGCTTTCAGTAAAAAGTTTTAAACAGAAAAGTGATTGGAGATCAGAATTGCCTTTTTAAAGAGTACTGTGACTGCAGTGAGGAGATAGATCAGCCTTGGGGCTAGAAGCGGGCACGAGGAGCAGAGATTGGGCTGTTTTAATCATTCAGGTTTCAGTTATAATAAGAGGAAAAAGGTAGGACTGACAGAACTAGGTATGTATCATGAAGGAAGAGTCTAGAATGATTCTTTGGTTTTTGAGCACTTCTGAGCAAACTCTCATTTGTTCATTTCTCTCTTAAAATATGTCATTTTGGGAGTGTTTGGAACATGAAACAGTAAAATGCAACCATGAGCTGCTTTTCCCACCAGCATGGAATCTAGTGACAGCCTATGTCCTGGCATGTAGAAGATAGGGCAGACTTTGGGCTACGAGGACCGCCCCTTGTCTGCCCCATCTTTTAACTTTTCCTTCCTCAGGAACTTATTTGCTAAGGCCCACATAACTATATTACCAAACAGTCAATGTTTTTCCATCTTAGCCTTGAGACCAACATGAAGAGATCTGGTTAAATATCTTCCTAAGGTCTGAGTGCATTCTTTTATCACTTTGGATAAACAGGTTGAACAACCTTCAAAAATCTATCCCATATATGCACCTAACAATAGAGCCCCAAAATACATAATGCAAAAAGCTGATAGAACGGAAGGGAGAAATAAACAATTCAACAATAATAATAGTTAAAGACTTCAATATCTTACTTGAAATAATGAGTAGAAAAACTAGGCAACTAAACCACAAAGAAAAGACTTGAATAACACTATATACCTACCAGACCTAATAGGCATCTACAGAAAACTCCACCCCCAAACAGCAGTATACATATTCTTCTCCAGTGCAGAATGAACATTCTCCAGGATAGATTATATGTTAAGCCATAACAAAAGTCTCAATAAACTTTAAAAGACTTATATTATCTAAAGAATATTCTCTGATCATGGTAGGAAATTAGAAATCAACAAGTGAAGGCAATTTGGGAAATTCACAAATTCACAAATATGTGGAAATTAACACCCACCTAAATAACCAACAGATAAAAGGATAAATCACATGAAAAATTATAAAATACCTTGAGATGAATAAAAATGAAATTACAACCTGACTAAACTTACGGGATACAGGAAAAGCAGTGCTTAGAGGAAATTTATACTGTATCTGTAAATACCTATATTTAAAAGGAAGAAAGATCTCAAATCAATAACCAACTTTTCATCTTAAAACTAGGAAAAGAAGAGTAAACTAAATCCAAAGCCAGCAGAAAGAAGTAAATAACAAAGATTAGAGGTGGGTGCAGTGAGTCACACTTGTAATCCCAGCTACTTGGGAGGCTAAGGTGAGAAAATCACTTGAGTCCAGGAGCTCAAGGTTTCAGTGAGCTCTGGTTGTACCACTGTACTCTAGCCTGGATGACAGAGTGAGATCCTGTTTCTCAAAAGCAATCAAACAAAAAGATTAGAGGTAAACAAATGAAATAGAGAATAGAAAAACAATAGAGAAAATCAACAAAATCAAAAGTTGGTTCTTTGAAAAGATCAACAAAATTTAGCTAGACCTGCCAAGAAAAGAGACAGGAGTTGACTTACAAAAATCAGGAATAAAGTATCACCTTATAGAATTTTTTTAATTATAAAGAAAACTATTTTTTAAAAAAACTTCATAAACAAATTAAATAATTTAGATGAAACAATCATATTTCTAGAAAGGCACACACTGCCAAGCCTGACTGAAGAAGAAACAGAAAATTTTAGAGATTAAATTAGTAATGAAAAAACCTCCCACAAAGTCCAGGACCAGATAGCTTAACTGGTGAATTCCACCAGGCTTTTAAAAAAAGGATTAACACCAGTTCTTCACAAATTCTTCCAAAAATAGAGGGAACATTTCGCAACTCATTCTATGAGACCAGTAATCTCCTGATACCAAAGCCAGGTAAAAGAGAAAACGAGAAAAGAAAAATACAGACCAATAAGTTTTACAAATATAGATGCAAACATTCTCAATAAAGTAGTAGAAAACTGAGTCAGGCAACATATAAAAAGGATCATACACCATGACCAACTAGGACTTATCCCAGAAATGCAAGGCGGGTTCACATATGAAAGTCAGTCAATAGAATATGCCATATTATTAGAATAAAGGGAAAAAAGTGTATAATCATCTTAATAGATGACAAAATTGAACACCCTTTCTTGATAAAAGAAAACACTCAACAGACTAGGAATACAGGGAATTTCCTTAACCTCATAACGGGCACTTATGAAAAATCTACAGTTAACATTCTACTTAATGGGGAAAGACTGCAAGCTTTCCTTCTATGATCAAGAAAAAGACAAGATGTCCACTCTCTCCACTTTTATTTAACCTTGTAATGGAAGTTCTAACCAGGTCAATTAGGCAGCGGCAATAAACAAGAGGCCTCCAAACTGGAAAGGAAGATGTAAGATAATCTCTATTCACAGATGATGTGATTTTATATGATAAAAAATTGTAAAGAAACCCCAAAAATCTATTAGAGCTAATAAATGAGTTCAGCAGCACTGAGGGACACAAGATCAACACATAAAAATCAGTCATATTTCTATACATTAGCAAGAAACAATCCAAAAAGAAAACTAAAATATAATTTCATTTATAATAGCATCAAAAATACTTAGAAAACAAATTAACAAAAAAGTGCAAGAGTAGTGCACAGAAAATGACAAAACTTCATTGAAATAAGTTAAATAAGATCTAAATAAATGGAAAGGTGTCCTGTTTTCATGAATTGAAAGGCTCAATATTGTTAAGGTGGCAATATTCCCCAAATTGATCTATAGAATCAATATAATCTCTGGCAAAATCAAGCTGTTTTGTTTTGTTCTGTTCTGTTTGCAAAACCTGACAAGCAGATGCTGAAATTGATGTTGAAATTGATATGGAAGTGCAAAGAACTCAGAATAGCTAATACAAACTCAGAAAAGAATAAAGTTGGAGGACTCACGTTTGTCAATTTCAAAACTTACTACAAAACTACAATAATCAAGACAGTGTAGTAATGATATAATAATACACATATAGATCAATGGGATAGAATTGAGAACCCAGAAATAAACCCTTACATTACAATCTATTTTCAAAAAGACTGCCAGGATAATTTAATGGGGGAAAGAGTAGTCTTTTCAACAAATGTGCTGGGATGCCTGAATATCCACATGGAAAAGAATGAAATTGAACTCCTGCCTCACAGTATAAACAAAAATTAACTCAAAATGAATTATAGATGTAAAGGTACATGTTAAAACTATAAAACTCTTAGAAGATAACATAGGTGAAAATCTGTGTGACCTTAGATTAGGCAATGATTTCTTAGACATGATAACAAAAACAAGAGCAACAAAAGAAAAAAATAGATAAATTTGACTTCATCTAAGTTAAATTCTTTTTGCTTCAAAGCCACCATCAAGAAAGTTAAGACAGCACACAGAATGGGAGAAAATATTTGAAAATCATGTATCTGATAAGGAGCTGGTAGCTAAAATATGTAAAGTAGGCCAAATGCAGTGGCTCACACCTGTAATCCCAGCACTTTGGGAGTCTGAGGGGGGCGGATCACGAGATGAGAAGATGGAGACCATCCTGGCCAACATGGTAAAACCCTGTCTCTACTAAAAATACAAAAATTAGCTGGGCGTGGTGGCACATGCCTGTAATCCCAGCTACTCGGGAGGCTGAGGCAGGAGAATTACCTGAACCAGGGAGTCGGAGGTTGCAGTGAGCTGAGATCTCGCCACTGCACTCCAGCCTGGGCGACAGAGCGAGACTCAGTCTCAAAAATCAATAAGTAAATAAAAATATGTAAAGTACTCATAACACAATAATAGACAAATAATTTTAAAATTGGCAAAATATCTCATACACATTTCTCTAAAGATATACAAATGGACCATAAGTACATGAAAAGATGTTTAACATCATCAGTCATCAGGGAAATGCAAAACAAAACCATAATAAGATTTCACTTCATACCCAGTAGGATGGCTATAATTAAAAAGCCAGGTAATAACAAGTGTTGACAAGAATGTGGAGAAATTACAACCTTCATACATTGTTGTTGGAAATGTAGAAGGTTGCAGCCACTATGGAAAACAGTCTGACAGTTCCTCAAAAAGGTAAACATAAAATTATCATATGACTCAGCAATTCTACTCCTAGGCATAAATCCATTAGAATTGAAAACATATGTTCACACAAAAACTTGTACAGGAGTGTTTGTTGCAGCACTATTATAATAGCAAAGAAATGGGTAAACCCCAAATGCTCATTAACTGAAGAATAGATAAACAAAATGTGGCATATGCATACAATCGAATATATATTATTCAGCAATTGAAATATATATTATTTGACAATAAAATGGAACAAAGTACTGATACATGCTACAATATGAATGAACCTCCAAAATATTATGTTAAGGGAGGGAAGCCAGTCACAAAAGACCACATGGTATACGATGCTATTTGTATGAACCGCCCAGAATAGACAAATCCACAGAGACAGAAGGTGGATTAGCGATTGCCTAGTGTTGGGGGTGTGGGGGTGAAAGAATAGGGAATCATTGCTAATGGGTATGGATCTTCATTTGGGGGTGATGAAAATGTTCTAAGATTGGTTGTTGTCATAGTTGCACAACTCTGTGAGCATACTATTCATAAAACTCGTTGGACTGCACACTTTAAATTGGTCAATTGTGTATGAATTATACAATCATAAAGTTGTAAAAAAGTAACCTAGCATACACTGATAGCCGGTGATATGAGTTTATTTTCACATGTAACTGCAAAGAAAAGCAGAGGCAAAGAATAACCTAGTCATTTCCCAGTAAAGCAAAGGCTACATCAAGGTTCATTCTTACGTAGCCACTTCCTAAACTGTAGTTCTGCTTACCCTTAAGATGTATCAGAAACTCTATGTATCCAAATAGAAAAATTATCAGTGCCCTCAAGGGCAAAGGATGCCATTCCAGGGCAATCATTTGTTTGTTGAATTTGGACCCCAGGTGGCTGAGAATTGAGTTGATCATATTTCTGAGTTCTTAGTATATTTTCATTATCATTACAGGCAAGGTCCCTCTCTCTCTCTTCACCCCCATTTCTCTCTCTCTCTCTCTTTCTTCTTCTATGATCCCTACCCCTATTTTCTTCTCCCACCTCAGGCACCCACTTTGATCTATTTAATATTGTCCTTAAACATGCTGATATCTTTGTAAGTTATCTGCTGGTGTTTATGTATTACGTACTTTTTAGCTGTTAATTTCTTGATAAAATTTGTTCTGTATTTAGTGGCTACATAATTTGCACAGTGGCATTGACTCCCCTCATGGTAGAGACTAGGTGTTCCAAGTTCTGATTAGCCTGTTCTGGCCCTCAGTGTTCTGTTCTCATTAATCTTAGTGTTCTGTTCTCAAAATCTCATTTTGTCCTTGACATGCCCCTCTCCCAGGACAAACAGGACAGTTTGTTATATAAAATGTTTTCTTTCATTTTAAAGACTTCCTCCCCTGTGATAGGATGTTTCCCTGTGCTGGGAGAACCATAGAGCAGTAGTTAAGTAAAGAGACTCTGAAATGTGACTACCTAAGTTTAAAACATAGTTCTACCACTTACCAGCCTGTAACTTTGGGTAACGCACTTAACCTATCCGTGCCTCAGTTGCTTCATCTTTAAAATTAGAAGGATGTTAATAATAGTGCTCACCTCTGGATTGTTATGAGGCTTTTATGAGTTAATATCTGCAAAGTACAAACAACAGCGCTGGTACATAATCAAAGTCATATTGTTTGCCATTGTTGGATTCCCAGGTTGTCAGTTCCAGGATCTTCTGGTGAAACAATAATTTATTCACACTCAGTAAGGTGGACAGAGTGTAGATGCTAGGCCCAATGGCAAACAAATCTAGAGAACATCAGGCAGTGGTCTTTAGGAGGCCTGTCAACACTTGGCAGGAACAGCATACCTGGGAAGGTGGCGGGACCAAATGATAGGAGCCTAGGAGCCACACTCCCGGGAGGGGACTGGAGCAATAAGTGTAAAGTGATTTGAAGTGGGGACAACCCTACTATAAATGGTAAACAAGGTGGGCACTCAGACTAGGAGAATGGGGTGCTGGAACACTGTGGAGAAGGAGTCATGAGTGTCCACAGTAACAGAAAACCCAGTCCTGGAGACATCATTGTACCCCACTGTAAGCCCAGGAAGACAGAAGGGGAGAGAATGAGGTAGAGCTTACAATGGATCTATGCTTGTTGGTAACCCTGTTTTAAAGAAATGATCACCAAATACTTCAGAATTGAAAACTATCACTTATTCTATTTTAGTTTATCTCATTCTCTTTTCCTAAAGGTGTATGGTATATGCATTTTAAATTGAATTGCATTAAAATCTTATTTGTATCATTTTCCTAATACTCTTTGAAACAATTGGAGTTGTCCCAGCATGTTGAAAACAGCCCTGGAAATGAGCTACCCTAGGCTTTTACTGTGGGGAAAAAAAGATAGTGAACGATATCAAAAGACTTTCTTACCTGTGAAAGTAAAAACTTTTGACATGGAGCATTTAAAGTCAAATTTATACCTATTTCTCCAAGTTTTTGCCAGACAAGATCTCTCACGCAGATATATTAAAATGAGTAAAGAGCTTAGAGTTCTTATTAGGGCTGGAGTATACAAATATGATCGAGAGAAGATGTTAATTCACCATACTTGAATCCATCTGTTAACTTACTGACAAAACCACATCGAAGTCCAGTGTTTTAATGTTTTCTGAATTCTAGAGTTTGAAATGAGGGTGAGGGAAGAAGAGACCTAGAACTGTTTTCTTTCTTTCTTCATCTTTCAATTCTGACCACCTTTCACACTTCCACAGAAATGAGAGGGGAAAGAGAAAGAAAAATAACCCAACAAACTAAGAGGTGGTTTTGGAACCTTTACTTGGTTTCAACAACTCAGCAAGATTAAATTACTAAACAATGAATGTGTTCTGCCCCGCCCCCCGCCAAAAAAGTCCAAAACACAACATCAGGAATCATAATGACAGTCTGCTCTTACTTCAACACTCAAATAAAGCACAACTAGTTTGACACGAGACTGAAGAGAAAGAGGTCCCCTGTAGCCTTCTGGATAAATATAGTATAATGAATGACATCCACAAAAACATGACCATAGTAGACATAGCCACTGTTGCGTAGGATGGCTTTTTAAAAATAGTCCTTAACATAGGTCACTGACATCACAAAACAGAACAATTTAGTAAAAATAATTCCAAGATGGCCACTGTGAAGCAATTCAAGTAATAGTTGCTACCTATTGGTCTGGCATAAATCAGGAAGATGTTTTAGACTCTAAAGTAGAGCAATCCCCAAGCTTTGTCCTCTGTCCTCTTGGGGGTAGAGTAGAAAATGGAGGTGTTGCCTCATAGGTGGGAATTGAACAATGAGATCACTTGGATACAGGAAGGAGAACATCACACACCGGGGCCTATTGTGGGGAGGGGGTAGCGGGGAGGGATAGCATTAGGAGATATACCTAATGTAAATGACGAGTTAATGGGTGCAGCACACCAATATGGCACACGTATACATATGTAACAAACCTGCACGTTGTGCACATGTACCCTAGAACTTAAAGTATAATAAAAAAGAAAGAAAGAAAAGGGAGGTGTTGCTGCAAGGAGTCCCCCCTCTGGCATCCATCTGAACACTAAGGATTGTCAGTAAAATGAACGAATGATATGTCTTTATCTGTGTGGACATCAACAGAATACAAACTCATTTTAAAATGTTACTCAATATTGATCATTACTGAAGCTGAGTAATGGTTACATGAGGCTCCTTGCATTTAAGGAACCTCTTTACTTTTGTGTATGTTTGAAATTTTCTGTAAGAAAAAAGTTTTAAAATAGTGTTATTGAATTGATTGTATATTTCAAATGTTTTCTCAACCAATGGTAATACCTCCCTCCACCTGTTATAGTAGAGGCCTGAAAAACTTATCACCTTAGAAAGAGATTTCCATCTTCAAAATGTTTTGGAGAAACTGCTACACAGTGTGACCTCTAATGTGAGATGTGTGTGCACTCTGTGGTGATTGCAACATGATCCATTTGAACTAGTATTTGTATTAATTTTTAATCTTAAAATAAGAAAAATTTTATTAATACCTAATATCAATAAATATTAACAAGATTGACTCTGGTGTTCTCAATCTGCAGATTTGTCAGGGAAATATGCCCTTTTAACAATCAGTGAAAAAGTAAGTGCCTTTCTTTTTTTTCTTTTAGACAGAGTCTCGCTCTTTCGCCCAGGCTGGAGTGCAGTGGCACGATCTCGGCTCACTACAAGCTCCGCCTTCTGGGTTCAGGCCATTCTCCTGCCTCAGCCTCCCGAGTAGCTGGGACTACAGGTGCCCGACACCGCGCCCGGCTAATTTTTTGTATTTTTAGTAGAGACGGGGTTTCACCGTGTTAGCCAGGATGGTCTTGATCTCCTGACCTCGTGATCCACCTGCCTCGGCCTCCCAAAGTGCTGGGATTACAGGCGTGAGCCACTGCGCCTGGCCAAGTAAGTGCCTTTCAAAGGAAATGTGCCATACAGAGAGAATTTGAAAACAGATATGTGGAGATACCTTCATCAGCTTGTGACTTTGTTGCTGAAAACTATGTGTGTCACTTCTTTTCCATATATATATATGGAAAATTTATATATATATATAAAAATTTGAGCAGATTTGCTGTGTGTAATTATATAACATGTATTAAAATATATATTAAATATATGCTTTAAGTATTGACATTATATTCATGTACTGCTGTTCTAATATACACATATAAGGCATGAAAAACGGAACATTTAAAAGTATAAGATTATATATATATATATATATATATAAAGTAACAGGATATGTTTAACTTGCCTGAAACACCCTACTCCGATAGCTTGAACTCATTTGTAAAAATACTTTAGTTTGGGCCGGGCTCGGTGGCTCACGCTTGTAATCCCAGCACTCTGGGAGGCTGAGGCGGGCGAATCACGAGATCGGGGGTTCGAGACCAGCCTTGCCAACATGGTGAAACCCCGTCTCTACCAAAAATACAAAAATTAGCCGGGTATGGTGGTGCATGCCTGTAATCCTAGCTACTCAGGAGGCTGAGGCAGGAGAACTGCTTGAACCCGGGAGGCGGAGGTTGCAGTGAGCCGATATCGCACCACTACACTCCAGCCTGGGTGACACAGCGAGACTCCGTCTCAAAAGAAAAAAAAAAAAAAATGTACTTTGCAGGGACCACTGAATGATGGCAGGGAGAGCGAAAATTTAATAGTCAAATTTCAACAAAAATCTTTGCATAACTGCAAAGTGAGGCTGAAAAATTAACATAATTTATTGAGCACTGCCACTGTCATACTACATCCATTTACATCTATGAATCTTTGTAAGTTATTATTTTCGGCTATAACATCCATTCAAGCCAAGGGTCAGTTTAAACTGAACTCAGTATTCTAAAATGTTAAACCATGATTTCAAAATTAATAAGGCATATTCAGTCACATTGTTCTCACTAAAATATTAATATTATCATGTTTCAAATAAGATATAAATTGTATATGTATATACTATCAAATAAAATATATTTTAAAATATTACTTCATATTTATCTTATATTTTTAAAAGTTGTTTTTCATGTTTTATAATGTGTATATTAGAACAGCAGTACATGAATATAATGTCAATACTTAAAGCATATGTTTAATATATATTTTAATACATGTTATATAATTACACACAGCAAATCTGCTCAAATTTTAATATGTATACAAATCCTCCTGGGATCTTGTTACAGTGCAGTTTCTGATTCAGTGGGTGTAGATCAGGCAGAGATTCTGCATTTCTAACTAGCTCCCAGGCGATCCTGATGCTCCTTGTTCTAAGACCACACTTAGAGCAGCAAGGTCATGGGGGCGGGGGTGTGGG
Organism: Chlorocebus sabaeus; assembly: GCF_047675955.1. Classification (NCBI taxonomy): domain Eukaryota; kingdom Metazoa; phylum Chordata; class Mammalia; order Primates; family Cercopithecidae; genus Chlorocebus; species Chlorocebus sabaeus. The sequence continues at coordinate 49,698,569 of NC_132933.1, forward strand.
CTCCATTGTGTTTTACTGATAGGATTGCACAATAAAAAATATTTGGAGATGCCTGGGGAATGAATGGAGTACACTTCCTTCAGGTTATCCCCGCTTAACCACTGCTTCTCTCAGGGGAGTTTTTGGCAGGTACTATGAACAAATGTGAACCTGAAATAGGCAATACTTCAAAATGGATCCTGAGTGGCTAACTGGGCCTAAATTTTAAATAGAGCCAAGTGGGGCCATCTGCCAACTAAAGGTCAGAGGTCTCAAGTTCCTCCAAAACCCACACGACTGTTCAACTTTGGGACTTCCAGAGCTCACCTGAACCAACCAATCAGAGGCCATCTGCCTTGACCAATTATGACTTAGCTGCCTCAACCAATCAGGGCTCAGTTGCCTTGACCAGTCAGGGCTCAGTTCTATCAACCAATCAGAACCAGGTGAGTTTGAATACTTCATTTGCATAAATTTTTGCTATAAAAGTAGAACCCTACCTTTGCTCTCTGGAACACACCTTCGTTTTACACCTAAGGTTGTGTGTCTCTGGTGTCCAAACTGTTCTCTGGAATAGTCTCTTTCCTTGGAGCTAAGAGCAGTGACTCATGCCTGTAATTCCAGCCCTTTGGGAGGCCGAGGTTGGCCAGGAATTCAAGACTAGCCTGGGCAACATGGCAAAACCATGTCTCTACAAAAAAAATTTTTTTAATTAGCCCTGAGCCTGGTGGCAGTCGCTTGTAGTCCCAGCTACTGTGGAGCCTGAGGTGGGAGGATCACTTGAGCCCAGGAGGTCAAGGCTGTAGTAGCTGAGATGGTGCCACTGCACTACAGCCTGGGCAACAGAGTGAGACCTTGTTTCCAAAAAAAAAAAAAAAAAAAAAGTCTCTTTCCTCCAAATTCCTTTTTATTTTTAATAATTTTGTTTTATTTTTTATTCAAGACAGGGTCTCACTCGTTTGCCCAGGATGGAGTGTAGTGGTGCAATCACAGCTCACTGCAGCCACAGCCTCTGGGGCTATAGCTATACTCTGACCTCAGCCTCCAGGGTAGTTGGGACTACAGGCACTAGGTACCATGCTGGAGTAATTTTGTGTGTGTGTGTGTGTGGAGGCGGGGTCTCGCTTTGTGGCCCCTTTTCAGAGAACTTTTGTTCACAATACTGAGCTACAATGATAGTGGTTCTGCTCCCTGACAAATAGCTGAATGCAGCTAGTCCCTGCAGTTTTGCCAGTCAGTTGAACTAGGATAGGATTAACATGCTCATGTGTAAACTGATGTGACCAACAAGGCCACATGCTCCAGCATGGAACTGAAGGATAATAGTTGCTTCTGCCTCGTAAGACTGATGTGACGATGAAATGAGATAAGATGTGTAACGTACTTTGCAGATACAGTGCTTGATAAAGTGCAGCTATTATTGTTGGAGGTAAGGCTGCCTACAGTCCGGACCAAGATTCTCTTCAGGCAATTATTATTATTATTATTACTGAGGGTCTCCCTCTGTTGCCCAGACTGGAGTGCAGTGGCACAATCTCAGCACTCTGCAACCTCTGCCTCCCAGGCTCAAGCATTCTTGTTCCTCAGCCTCCTGAGTAGCTGGAATTATAGGTTTGAACCACCATGCCTGGCTAATTTTTGTATTTTTAGTTTTGCGACGTTGGCCATGGCAAAACTAAACTCCTGACCTCAAGCTCAAGTGATATGCCCTCTTTGGCCTCCCAAAGTGCTGGGATTACAAGCATGAGCCACCACGCCCTTCCCAGACAATTATTTTGAATCTTCTTTAACACCAAGACAAATAGGGCATAAAGCATGACTTAAAATTTTTTAACCTGGAAATACTTTAAAGTAGTTGTAACCCGCTAAGCTATTAAAGACAAACAAACAACAACACATGTGTAGAAATTCCATAAGCACTCATATATTACCTGGCTTTGAGAAACATAATTTACTTTTGTCCTTTCAGATAAGCCAGCTGCAGAATATATCCTGAAGTACCTGCTTTATGGAATTATTCACACTATTCACCAACAAGAAGGTGGGAACATCTACTGAAAATGACAAATTTATTTTTAGGAAAGCTGATATGTATACTTTCTTCCTAGCAGTAATTAGCTGAGCCATTTGTTTGCTAAGACCACTCTGAGCTTCTGAAAATAGTATCATTTGCATACAGGATAATTTTTATGTTTCTGTTCACTTTTATTTGATAATGTGGGCAGATTTCATATTTTAAGTCAAATGAGATGTCACCAAATTTCTATCTGGTACATGTTGGGGACATGGAAGGAAGCTTTGATTGCAAGAGCCACATTTCCCTGTTGTTTTTTAAAGTTGGTCGACATGCGAATTCATCATCAACTAGAATTAAAACCGTCTATACACTTTCAAGTATCAGTTGGCATGTTTGGTTTTAATATTGCAACCCTCAGAATCAGCTTTGTATTTTGCCCCTTTGATGGTTGAAAGGTAGGGTTTCACTTAATATATAGATCCATAAAGCTAGTTCCTTTGGAACCTAGAGCTGAGTCACTTTCCACATTGGGGAACAAAACAGTCCAAGCCAATTTAATGATTTCCAATCTTAAATACCATTGCATTTATCTAAATACAGACTTGCATGTCTATATCTTTTTTTTTTTTAATGACTCTTTGTTTCTCATGGGACTGTGCAAGTTTCTCCCTGATTCTATTTTTTCCACTGTTTCTGTGGAAGGATGTTAGCCTCATTCTTCACCATGCTCCCTGTCTCCCTTCCTACCCCTTTCTGTCTTTAGTTGAACTCCGTGAGGGCTGAGACTGTATCTCTTTTATTAACTGCTATACCACAAACACTTAGCATAACACTTGACACAGATAATTTATCAAATAAGTATTTTTTGAGAGTTTGGGTAAAATGTTAAGACTGGATTTCCTTGGACTGATCCATGATCAGTAAAACACTCATGACCTTATCTGATATTTTCCTGTAGAATAAAGTCAGTCAATTCAGGGAGTCCCAGAACAGGAGCACATAGACACCAAACTTTGTGGGACAACAAATATAATGAAGAGCATGTTTGCTTCTTTCAAACAAGTGAGTGAACAAGGAAAATCTTTCCCAATGTATAAATATTGACTTGAAGTCCTTACCTGCTTATTGATGTAGGAATAGCCAAGTATTGATTTTGTAAATATAATTATGAGTATTTCTTTTGTTACTTAATATTCATGAAGTTAACTGTTAATGTCAAAATAGACACACTGCTCACGCCTGTAATCCCAGCACTTTGGGAGGCCGAGACGGGCGGATCACGAGGTCAGGAGATCGAGACCATCTTGGCTAACACGGTGAAACCCCGTCTCTAGTAAAAATACAAAAAATTAGCCAGGTGCGGTGGCGGGCACCTGTAGTCCCAGCTACACGGGAAGCTGAGGCAGGAGAATGGCGTGAACCTGGGAGGCGGAGCTTGCAGTGAGCCGAGATCGCGCCACTGCACTCCAGCTTGGGCGACAGAGGGAGACTCCGTCTCAATTTTTAAAAAAAGAAAAAGGAAAAAAAAAATAGACACACTACCTGTGTTCACAATTAAGGAAATCCAAACAGAGAAAGACTTGTTATCTTTTTTGTTGTCGTTGTATAAATTTAGGGGGTACAAGTGCAGTTTTGATATGTTGTATCTTACATTACCCTTCCTTGGCTTCTCAGATTTAGCCTGGATAGAGAAAAAAGGCCAGGCTGAATAGCCTGTGTTTATGTAAATCTTGATTCATATGCCCTCTGACTCCCCAAATGATTGAGTGGGTGGAAGCACGCACATGCATTGTGCCAGTGTGTGCATAAATGCTGTCACATGTAAGGCAAGAAGCAGGGTGACATAGAAAGAGCAAGTCACAAGTTGTCAGGACTCTAAATTGAAGTTTTGTTTGTATCAGTGCCCTAAAAACCCAGAGCCACGTGAAGTCAAGGCCCTTAACACCCACCTCTCCCACATACTGAGGGGAGAATTCAGATGCCCACTGCAGTCAGCCGGTCAGACTGCACACTCCTTGCCTCCACTCCAGTTTACCCTGGGAGACCTCTCTGCTATGGCTGAATCTGAGAGAGATCCTTGAGTGTAAGATCTGGTCTTGATCACCTTTCTACCCATACCGCCCCCAAACTTGAACTTCCTGGGGTTTAACACAGTACTTAGTAGTTTCTCAATGAATGTTCACAGAACGAATTAAGGAATGAACGAATGTTGCTCTGGACAAAGCTGCACCTTCCACATCCTGCGTAACTACACTCAGTACTGACCCTGAAGATAGGAAAAGCAATACAGCTGGTGCTGTAAGAAAATGTTTCTTGTTTATACTGCTGCATCTTGATCTTTGGCTGATCTAAGCACAAAGAGAGCTCTTTCAGTTAGAAAAAAGGAGGTTTATGGTGTGTGGGAGAGCTAAGAACAATGGACTCAATTGAGAGACTGGAGATGCTCTCAGCTTCTAAGAGCCTAGAAACTCCATCTATAGATTCATCCCAGAGGGCAGAGCCAAATCAGGGCAGATGGAAAACATAGCTTTCTTGGGAACTGGCTTTCAGTTCCTCTGAGGCAAAAATACAATCACTCTGTAGCACCCTGAATCAATTCTCCAAAATATGGTGCTATGTCCTTGTTTGCCAGTGTCTTAAAATAAGTCCCTGTCATATTTTTATTCTTTATGTCTTAAAGTCATTCAACCACACTTGCTTGCAGAATATTAATTGTGGTTAAGCAGAAATCAGGAAATTAAATTGAAACTGCTTTTGAACGGAGCTCCTTAACTGATGACTGATTTGTTATCCTTCCAGCTAAAGATTCCTTTCTCTCCAATCTTTTGTCAACTGCAACTGTGAGGCAATGAATCTGCAGCTGATTTTAAGTCAGCTTTCTTTAAGCTGGTCATCAGAGTGCTGTCCAAGGGTGCCAAATTCTAACCTAGGGTTGTGAAAGGGCTTTAATGCTATGTCCCCGGTGAGCTAGTAGGCTGGCCATCCAGGGTGGTAGGTGTCACTAATTTATTTTAGTACTGCCCTGCCACAGCCTGTTTACATTTACATTGCCTTTTACATACCTGCTCTGTCCTTTAAGTACTAAACCTTCCATCCAGTACTATTCAAATAAAACTAAATATTAGTCACGTATGAATTACTGAGGAATAATTACTGGAACATCCAAACAATTTAAAGAGAAGGTAACAATAACTTAAATCTAAATGCACCGGGAACTGGGGCACCACTATGGTATTGACAAAGTAACCATGGTTGACTCTGAACACTCTAAAATCCAACTTCGAAGAGAAAAGAAACCTTTAAGTAGGCAATAAACTGGTTTCAACATCTGTGTTTTAACACAAGCTCAGACATGTATTTATTGAATTTTTTGGGCAAATTACTTTGCTTCTATTTCTTAGTGTCTTCAACTATAAAAATAGAAGTAATCTATTCATCTACTATTTATTTCAGAGAAATGTTATGAGAATGACTTGGATGACCTGAAAAATGAATGAGCTCCTTGAACAAGGTACGGTTATTAAGTTTCTATTGTGAAGTCAAATAGAACAATTCACTCAAAGGACACGATGTTTGATTGAGAACATTCTTAATTTTATTTTCTTTAATTTTATAAAATACACTTTGTAAGATAAGTTTCTAAAAGTTTATCCTTTATGTGTGTTAAAATTGCAATTCTATATCAGAAATGAAGGAAACACTTTCAGTTGATTAACTCTCTTTGTGTGTGTATATATGTGTATGTACGCATGTGAGGTTTTCAGGGAAGGGTTGGTTATTTGTTATGTTATTAAATCAAAACAAAACGCAAGGTACGGATTACTTCACTGTCCTTTATCTTGATTGGTTTCTTACAAAACATTTTCCCTCTCCTCCCTCTATGCAGCCTGGAAGCTTATCTTGTATACTGGTTTGAAAACAAGTATCAAGTGTCTTTTTGTAAAGATCTTACATCTCCTTAAATATTTCTGAAACCACTTTGGGGGAAAAGAACAATACAACTCTTTACAACAAAAGAGCTATAGTACAAATCTTTCCTTCAATTAAAACCAATCAGACTTTTTTTTTTTAACCCAAAGTTAACAAAAACAGGAAAAGACTGAAATCTGGGAGCTATTCAAGTTTCAAACTCTTTCTGCCTGTACTTTTTCCTGGAAGCTTACCAACTGAATAGCTGATGACTGGTGCATTCTGTTATGTGATCTATATCAGGAGAAAATAACCTTTATGTTAAACCTAACTCTTAACACACCAAGATAACACTGCTAAGTAAAATCATTTTCCATTAGCTAGAAAGAACGATTAGATTACTCAAATTGAGATTCAAATTCACCAAATCTGTTTCTGCAAAGGCAGAATACTTGTAGAAAATCCCAATAGATTCATTTAACTAGCCAATTTTTAGTATGATTTGTGATGCTTAATGTCCAATTTTCCTACTTTAAAAAAGAGTCATAATCAAATAATTATTCTCCAGACACTTCTGATGCAACCCCAAATAAGTAATAAACAAACTGGAATACACGAAATGTGCATCATTCTAAAACAAATCAAGATCTTCAAATCCCCTACGATGACTGAATGGATAATACCCCATGAAAAGAGCACCATTGTGAAGATATGACAGAGGCCAGAGTACACAACTAATTAAAGAAAAAAAGACATGCTATCCAAAGAGTTATCTATCCTGTGTCTACCAGAGGGCCATCTCAGGTTACACCGTTAGCCACCAGCAACTGCTGCTCTTTAGGCCAGTCTGTTTTCATGTAAGCTAGTTTCCTTCTATTCTCAGCTCCTTGGAAACCACAGGGTTGTCATGGTAGCTGTTATCAAGGAGAAGGGAGTGAGAAGATGCTGACAACACCCTGTTTCTCTTCCCTAACGAGGTGTAAGGCCAGATGCCCCCTTCGTCTACACAGATTCTATGCTCCCTTATGCTGTAAGTAAGGTTGGCTGAGTTAGGGCTTCAGTAGTCCATCACCATCGGGGTCAGTGCTCTCTTTCTGTGGGTGAAAGATCCTTGCTTTGACCCCCTTCTCCCAGCTGCAATAGGCAGATTTGGGCAAACGCTCTTATTGTTTTTCTGACATTCTTTTTTCTTCTGTCTTCAGTGGTAATAGGGAGACCAGAGTGAATTCTGTTTTGTACACCAAAGAGAATATATTTGGCCCCTATAAATGGCAAGGGGACCAAAGACATTCCTTCTCTGTACCTGAGCATCTTTCCTTCCACTTTGTTTCCATCAGTGGAAGTACTCTTTGAGAAGAAATTACTTTCTGATCCTCAGGAGATGCTTGAAAATTCAATTAGAGCCTCCATTCCTTTGTGACTTGCAGTTGGGGAGTCATCTTCTTAGGCATTTCCCATTTCTAGCAGGAACCAGCTGTGAAGCAAAATGACTAAAAGAGGTACATAAGAGGGGAGAGTCCAAAGAGAGACCTTAATCACTGCAAGACTCTCCTTTCTTGTTACACTCGTCAAGTAAGAAGAGGGCCAGTCGGTGGCAAAGGCAAAGAGTTAAGATGGGAGACGCAGCATTGTAGGCTGTGTGGTTAGAGCCTCGCTATTAGAGAAAGGGGGATTTCTATGGGGGATCAGAACTTGGTGCCTCGGCCCATGAGTTTAAGGACGGCAAAGTTGTAAGTGGCAGCAATCATGAAGGTGAGCTGTAGGGAACAGAAGAGAGAATGTGAATGAGAGTAGAAAAGAAAGAATGCCCTCCTCAGATCCCTTTGGGAATGAGGAAGGGTAGAAATAAAATCATAACTAAATAAGGGAAAAACTCCTGCTCTGCAAAAAATAGTACATCCCAGGCTTGGCTTTCTCCATATACACTTGACTGGAAGTCCGATGTCTCCGAGGCATCATGGGTCTCACGGCCCAGGCCCAGAGAATCAAATCATAAAGATTTATTCCACACCTCTGTTTGATCTAGCACTGAGTTTTCCTCAGGGAAGTGAACAATATTTGGGCTTTGCCACATCCGTATGTCCGAGTGACTTAGAGTCATAGGGTGCTTGCTGTAGACACACAGCCACATCATGCAGTACCGCCCTCTACTGGTTAATGAATCAATTTATTTTACAAGATGAGAAATTACTTGACTCTGTATAGAAACCTTAGCAGTAGGGGCCAGGAGTTCTGTGAACTCATCTTGTCTGATCACTGCTTATAAAATGACTTCAGATAAATCACTTCACCCTTCAGTGCCTTACGTTTTTAATCTGCACAATGAGCACACTACATTCACAGGGCACTGTAACACTATCAGCAAGACCTGGGACATAGCATTGTATTATAGTCAAAACAATTCTAATAATGTTAGGAGGTCCTCCCAGTAGTTCCACATGAGTAACTAAATCCATTGGAGAGTATCTAAGGTGGATTCATATTGATAGTATATAGAATTCCAGGCTATAGCAAGTCATGTTTCGTGATGTTTCAGTGTTTTGTCATTGATCTGATCAAAATGTAATGAGAATTAACCGTAATTTATGACTGCAAAGTACTTGGCAACATTACATGTTCTATAAATACTAAATATTATCGTTGTGTCTATGAATCTCTTACCCCCTCTTTCCTCATACCACTTTTCTTGTTCCTATCTAATCTGTGATGCTTTTCTGCCTTGCCAGTGCAAGTAGAAGTACGGAGCCTCTACCCTTTGCTATTTTCCCAGAAGCTTCCCTCCAGCATTTCAAGGATGGAAGCAGTCTACCTTCTTGCCTTTCAGAATAGCTGTACCCACACTATCTCAGTCCTGTTTACTTGCCAAGATCATTCAAAGTCAACTCACCAGGGAAATCAGTGTAGCTGCAGCCCCCACAAATGCAGCAATAAACAGGTGGAAGGTCATTTGGAACTGCAGGAAAATGAAAGAGGAAGAACTGTTTCTTGCAACAGCAATAATATGCCTCAGTGTAAATCATGAATACAGCTTTCTGAATGTGTTGATATCTTTCTTGTGTGCTAATTCTACATCTTTAACTAAGTTTTCACTTCCCTAAATGTGGGCCTCCCAGTCTTCAGTGTACACCATAGCACCTTGCCCATAACACCCAGAACACAGAATACTCATGAAATAGCATAGTACTCCAAAATAATGAACTGGTTCCCTACAGTTGTGCCCAGGGGTCCAAAATTTAAAGTCAATATTTTGCTTTCAAAGAAATAATTTATTGCCTTTCTCCCCAGGATTCACTTTTATTCCCCTTGCCTCATTTGTATATAATATCTGTTCTCAATACAGTGCTTTCCTTTTCAAATGTACTTATTTTACCTCTCATTTGAGATAAAGAAGTTCCAAACTGAAAATGTTTTTATAAAACCTATGAATGCCTCTGTGCACAGCCCATTTTCTTGATACGGTTTTTAACTAAAGGAATGAAAATTTTCATGTGGGGGATTTTGCCATCAGGCTCTACCTTTACCTAAAGCTACAGACTTCTCTTTTAAGAGGGGAAGGGTTGGAAAGAAAGTCTTTCTATGCAGCTCTAGGGAAAACAGGTGTTTTACCTTCTATGCTCATTGGCTCAGGCATACTTAGCCAATATGTTGTAGAAGGCAATCGGCTAATTCAAAATCCAGCAAAGAGAAACTTTTAGTCCTTAAAATTGAAGACCATGGGTGTAATTTGTATGGTATTAGCTACTCCCTTGTAAAATAACCCAAATAACCCACTCACCTCAGCTGTTTTGCAGATGGACAGAAGGTTGGAGCCACAAACCTTGCCAGGGAAAGCATTCCATGGGAGAACACCTAAGTAAGACACAAACATCAACCAGGGTAAGCTTTATGGAGTTACGGGGCCACATGGAGACTTTCCCCCAGAGCCCTTCTTCCATCTCTAATTATCCTGGCTGTAAATTTGGATTCTACCAACAATCAGGATCCTCTTTTCTACAGGTTTACAAAAAAGAGAAGGTGGTATTGAACAATGGTGAAAGCTTGTGTTTGTTATTGAAATGTGCTGCTTTGGGGTTGGGAACAGCAGTCAACTAGAGTAGGTCCATATGAACAGTCAAGAAAACTCCCACCACTTCCAAGTTCCCTTCCCAGGGAAGAAACCTCTCTGGTTTCAGTAGGAAGGATTAATAAACTAAGACCCAATCATTCATCATCTTATATTTTTCTCATAATCACCACCCTCCTTATACTAAGAAAATAACCAAATGCATAGTGCTTCCATAGTGGGTAGGAGAGCCAAAGCACCCATGCCCTTACTCACCATACATTCTGGCATCAGCACAGAGACTGCCTATACTGGCAGAGGTCTTGCTGGGGAAGGCAATAGACTGGCAGGTGGTCCAGGTGTTGAAGTAAATGTACACAGGCACAGCAGAGCAGGCAAACACCAGGAGCCACACAACGGTCAGGGCATAGGTGATGCCCACAAACTAAAATGATTGACATGGGGTGGTTAGAAATCAGAATCAGCCTGCAGATGTAGAAACACAAACTGGGAGATCCTGGAGTGGCGTGTGCCAGACATTAAAACCAGGTTCCAGGGCTCTCCCTCAAATGAAATTAGTGAGCAGGGCACCTCTGCCAAGGGTCATTGGCAGTATCTACTAGAGAACTGGCCCCAGCATGACGGAGGGTGGGGGGAACGGGTAGGGGAGGAGTGAGGAGGATCCCTGGGTTAGAGAGGCTTCAGAGGATGTTTTTGGGCAGATAAGGTGTAAAGAAATCAAAACAGATCTTGAAAGAAAGTCGTGCCGTTTTGTGCCTTAGGCTGAGCTTAGAAAATGTTCCTTGCCACAGGAACATTTTTGTTCCCTAGTCATTGAACAAAGCCAATAGGAGATTAAAATTTCAGATACAAAACCTTTCTAAGCTAACTGCTGGCCACAAAAAGACATTGCTAGAACCCACACACGTTCAGCCCCCAAAGGATCTTCAACTCCAGAGACTGAAAACAAATGTGCGCCTCACTCAAAGCATGGATAACCCTCAGGCAATGATAAAACATTCAACATGCAAACCTACTCCAATGCCCTCTGGGACCTCCAACAGCGCAGGATCCCAGAATATTGTAAATTTCATCTTGGAGTCAATTATTTAATTTTTATTATCAATCCTCCCTCTCAGATCAGGTGCCCAAGTCTCAATCACATTTTAGATTCTTGTCCAGTTAGATCTTCTCTTGTGGTCCCTGCTAGGAAGGGAGCAAAGGGATACCAACAGATGGCTTAGAAATGGTCTGATTGTACAAAGCATCCCACAAAACTCATGCTTTCCGTTTTGAGAAGAAATTTGCTTAGGGAACCTTTGAAAGGTGAGGCTAAGCCAGCTGGGCACCACGTTCTTCCTGACCTTCTTGTTCGGCTGCAGCCATCGCTTCCTCACTCAAATGCCAGGCCCCTAGAGAGGACCCAGCCTTGAGTGGGGACGAGGCCACAGACTCGCGCCCAATTTTCCCCCACCCCTTGTTATTGCCACAAAATCCTGAGGATGATCACCTTGTCGGGATGTCCTAGCCATTTTCCCAAACAATGACACACCCGCTCCAAAGAATGAGCTTGATGTTGGCCTCTGGAACCCCTCCCCTTCTGGCCCCCTGTTACCGTTGCGCTCAGGCCCTTGCCGCAGATGGTGGTCTTGTAGTCGCCAAAGATCTGCCTGACTGCGCCGGTGGTGTAGAAGCCCTCAGCCAGCAGGAGGGCCCCATAAAGGAAGAAGAAAGAGGCAGTTCCATAGATGACATACTGGAAGGCATGGATCCTGCATTAACAGGTAGACAAATGAGACCAGGGAATCTTATTAATTGAAGACCTGGTTCCTTTCCCCACATAAGTGAGGTATACACCAGAGCGAGCACCTTAACAAGGCTAGGGATTCTCTAGAGGAATCACCAGGTTCCTCCTGCATGCTTTCACCTTATCTTTGTTGAAATAAGTGAAGACAGGGTGTATGTGACCAGAAACATATGCTCCTCCCACCACACCTTGCTTACCCTGGGACCTGGAGAACCAGGGACCTACTCTCCCTGCCCGACCCTTCAGACATGCTACCTCACAGGAGTGGGGAGCTAGACAAGAAGAAATGTGGATGAAGGAACAGGAGCCTAACTTGTTCTAGGAATAGGAGAGGCTTAGTGCCTCCCTTGGTTTCTCCATACCTACTACGCTGGAGGCTCCAACTTGGGCAATATTAACTACATCTAGCAGAAGTCAGAACACGTGTAAGAAAACAAGGGGCGGGGGTGGGAGGGGCTGACAGGCAGGCAGGCAGACCTGTCCTTTCTGAATGGGTTTCGAATGTGGAGCAGGAGAGATCTGCACAGAGGGAAGACTCAGGAATCCGCTCTGGCTCCACCCCAGTCCCCTGCTAGTTACTAAGGTACTGAAGAGTTCTCTATCTCCAGGATGGAGAGAGGGAAAAAAAAGATGGGTCTGTGTGGGAGGGCAGGTACTTACACATTGATGAGATACTCATAGTCCTGGTAGTTTTTGGAGAAATAGGTCTCAATTAGCTTTTCTGTGCCAGTGAGGGCTTCATGTCCACAGCCACAGAATAGTGCCACCCCAAAGAAACACAATCCAGTGGCCACCAGGGAAGCAAAGGGGGCCCCTACCAGACATCTTGCACAGCACTCTAACAAGCCTGGGGAAGAAGAAGGGGAAACAGTCAGGCATATCCAGTAGGTAGCTCATGCCACTCAAACCTCTCTGCCACGCCAGCCAGGCCCGGTGCTCACAGGCTCAGAGACAGTGGGTACCCCAGAGTCAAAAAGCAGGAGCGGCTAGAGATTTTGGCTTTCAGCATGTGAGATTGACCCAGAATCCTTACTTTGTTTCATCCTTGAAAATAAATCTTTGGCTGGGAGCCGTGGCTCATGCCTGTAATCCCAGCACTTCGGGAGGCTGAGGCGGGTGGACCACGTGAGGTCAGGAGTTCGAGACCAGCCTGGCCAACATGGCAAAACCCCATCTCTACTAAAAATACAAAAATTAGCTGGGCATGGGCACATGCCTGTAATCCCAGCTACTCAGGATTCTGAGACAGGAGAATCTGTTAAATCCGGGAGGCGGAGGTTGCTGTGAGCCAAGATTGCGCCATTGCACTCCAGCCTGGGCAAAAGAGTGAGACTCTGTCTCAAGGAAAAAAAAAAAAAAGAAAGAAAGAAAATAAATCCTTACCTTTTATTGTCAGAATTTTTAAAATATTTAATAAATAATAATAATTCAGCAATTCAAATAGCAAGCCAGAGAGATTATGAAATCAGTCCCTTCTTTCTTATTGTTCTGGTCTGTTTGTTTGCTTACTTATTTTAGTCATTCATCAACTATTTATGGAATACTCACTATATGCCCAGCATTATGCTGGGTGTTATATGGGATAAGAAGAGAGAAAAGACACAGACTCTGCCATATGGGAGTCTTTAATTTCCTGAGGAAGAATTAGCTAGGTAGACTTAATATTTTCAACTAACAATTCAGGCAGCCAAGTAAGTGGTAAGAGAGGGTAAATGCATTAGGAGTTCCAGGAAGGGATGAGTGCAGGCCAGAGATGCCGGTATTGTCAGACAGGATTTTAGCATGAAGAGCATTCCAGGTGGAAGAAACTTTGGAAATTGCATGCTCCTGGATATTTTTGAGCATCGTGTGTATTTGTTGCAAGGAATGCTTGATTCTTCTTAGTTTACATATGGGAGGAGTAGTCCAAACAGGAGGGAGCTAGCGCAGGACAGGAAATGAAAATAGGAAGATTGATATTACTTGCAATAATAAAAATGCAGGCTTAATGATTTTAGACACTTTGCATGGTGGTGTTGTCCTCCTATAATGCAGCTTGGCTAATGTCCCCACGCTCAGTTATACACTGAGATTCTGTCAAAACAGCTACAAACAGACTTTATACAAAGTCAGCAAAGCATGAAACATCTTTCTGGCACTAGAAGAACACACCAGGGCCTGGGAACACATGTGTCTTAAAGTGCTAAGAGTTCCTGAGATCCCCAGACCTGGTATCCCAGGCCCTACGCCAGTGTTGCTGAGAAACAGGAAAGGCACACAAGAAGTCACAGGCTTTGAAAGCAGCTGTGTTCCAAGTACTAGTCCCATGCTCTAAGATGTCATATGGAGTGAACCTTAGCAAATGCCAAGTAGATGACTGACTAGATGAGGAAAACAATGGCTTCCTCTGGCCTCTTGGCTAGATCCCTAAAATGTAGAAGAAATGAAAATGTTAAGCTCTTCAGAAAAAAATGTCTTAATTCATATGTATGTATATATATAAATGTATGTGTGTGTATATATATACACACACCCACTGATGTTATATATCTATAAACACAGTATACACATGCACACACACAAATACTCAGCAAATGTACTGGGAAGCTGCTATTTTTGAATAAGCAGGTTGTGACAGCTTGTACAATAAAAATAAATTGTATTAATTACTTAGGCTTGGATTTTTGTATTCAAGCATTTCTCTAAGCCACACTCACTTTTCTATAGGGTACCAGGGAAAGGGGACTCCTTTGCCTGATTCTGTTAACATTAGTTACAGTTTGTTTTTAGCCCAGAGAGCTTGAACACCTGGTGATTTGCATGGCTGAATTGCATCAATGTGAACAGATTTGGAAAGACCAAATTATCTCTGTCATGGGAAAATTGAGGTAGAGGCATTTGCCTCTGTTCTCAGAGACACAAAAGGAGTGAGTCCTATTACCCACCATCTCCTGAAATGACAGCCCTTTCCTGGCCTTCAAAGAGGCTCTTCTTCAAAGATACTTGTGTGTCACACCAAAGATGAGGCTCAGAAGCCCAAGCCAAACAAAGTAAGCAGCTAACATTTGAAACAGAACTTCCTTTTCCAAGAATTAAAGCATTGCTGCCAGGAAACTTGGCCTCTATGAGAAGCAATCTGTAGCTGTGCTGCTGTGAGTGGAGGCTGAGTTTACTCAGCATGAACTTTGCAAACGTGCTTGGGAAGAGTGTCTTTTCAGAACTGGCCCATGGATGTGCCTGTGTGTGTGCACATGCACGTGCATGCATGTGTACAAATCTGCACATACACACATGTGTACCATAGAGAAAAACGCAACAACTGAAATCGATTGTTGTTCTCAGAAAACATTCCAGAAATTGATCTTCCTTTCTCTCAACAGGTTAAAATACTAGATTCAGCCCATAAGTCAAGAAAAGGAGCTTGGAAGTAAACAGTACTGCCATTTTCCTTCTCTGCCTGTCCAACTCCTCCCCACCCCCAAACTCTTAGACTCTTCTAGTAAAGAAAGTCTCTGAAGCCTGGGAATAGGAGGAGAGGAAGGTCAGTGACCCCACTGTTCCCTTTCTCCCCAGCACAGGGTCAGGGCTTGGACAGAGCCCTCCATCGCTCCCCCGGACAAAGAAGCCTTGTTCTTTCCTGAGATCTCAGGAGCCTGATTGGTATTCCACAGGGGCCTGTAGGCCTGGGGGTGGGGAGGGGGTCAGACCCAGGGAACAATGGCAGGACTGTTTGTTTAGCCGAGGGTAAGAAGAGCCATCCACCCTAGCAAGTGACCATCTTGGGCCTATTCACTCACCCCAGCATTTTCATCCGGGAAGGGCTAAGTTGTGCAGGTATGATCAGGGATGGAGGAACTTGACCTCTTGCTAGCCAAAAGAGAACTCCACTTTAAGCTTTAGCTGATGCCACCTCCAGGGTTGCAAAGATGAGGTTGCAAAGAGATACATCCTCTTGAGTGTATCTGATCCCTCAATCATCATCCAAATGACCTGAGAGTGTCATGGATTGTGTTCTTACTGGATGATAAATGGCTAAGCCTTAGGAGCAATTCTGAGTCACCGGATCATAGCCTTTCTTTTTACATCCATTTTTCCTCTATTTTCTTAGAGCTTTAAAAACTTAGCATTCCCTTTTTCTGCTCCACTACAGCTCAAAGCAAGGGACAAGAAGGAAGTAGGCTTTAATGAGTTTCTAATGTAGTCTGAAATAAATGACTTTAGATAAATCTATCACTATTAAGCTATAAACAATTCAGTAATATCAGCATAAGCATCAGATGTTCATCTCTTCACAACCTAGATTAGTGCTTTGGGGGCATTTAAGTTCAGCAGAAGTGAAGAATCTCAGTCAGTCTGTCCAAGCAAGAATCAGATTTTAGATTCTAACTGAGAAAAACTCAGAGCCTGCAAGAAATTATTTTTTCATCAAAGTAGTTAACAATCAAAGCATTCTGAGAAAAGATCCATTGGGCTCCCTTTGATTTTTCACAGTCCAAGAAATGTCCTTGGGTATGTGTGAACAATAGCCTAAAGCCAAAGACTCTCCATTTCAGAACCCCTCCTGGTTGAAAGGGTGTGAGTTTGATTCAAGAAGGCTGGAAGGGATTCTAGAGAAGTTCCTTGGCTCTCTCAAGAGACATTCTCACATTTCCAGTCTAAGTACAGACTGCAAGATGGGAGAGTTGGCATAAAAGAACCATATAGTAATAACATTTCTCAGTGCAACTCAATTGGATTAAACGGCCTAACTTTGACGAGAGGTCATAGAGAAAAATAATGACCCCCTCCAGTGTTTTCCTTTCATTTCTGTTTATGTGAATTCAGTACAAGAATTAAGCACACTAGCAGTGACATAGACACTAGGAGAAACAGAAGGGAATTAAAAGGCCAGTCCCTTTCTTTAGAAAACTTGAAATCCTGTTGGGGCAAACAAACTGTGAATCTGTGAATCAAAATCCAAAGCCACATATAAGCAAGTGTTAAAATGGATATAACGAAGTCGTGTGGGCAAAATGTAAGCAAAGGGAACAGATCATGTCATGGTCAGCTACATTTGTATACAAACTCCCAAAACAAGTCTAATCAATCTGTGATAGGTGACACTCCAACTTTAAGCCCTTCTCATCAGTGCTCTTCACAGGGGTCTGACAGATCAACAGAACCAATGTGACTTACACAGATCCAGGTTCATCAAGGGACTGTGTTGATCCTGATGCTGTCTCTTTAAGCAGGCGCCAAAAGCTCCCAACCCTCCCTCCCTCCTTTCCCATGCCCTGGGCCCGCCTCAAGGACCAGCTCCATGATGGAAATTCAATGTGAATCTGGGAACTCATCAAAGGAAGGAGAGGAAGGGCTTTCATAGAAAGGAATGGTAGAAAGAGACCAATTGTACCCTGCACAATTCCCAGCCTGTCCCTTGAATCCAGCTGACAAAGGGAGAGATAGAAGAACCGTATACAATAGAGCTAAACAACAGGCAGGCTCATTGAGTGAGAAACTGGCCCCATCTCCCTAGGTCTCGAATCTGCACTACAGTCTTACCCTCCTCCCAGAACCCACCCCTTAACCTCACCCCATGAACAGAGGCCTCCTTGATCAGGGCCTACAGCGATTGACAAGGCTGAAATGCTAGAGTAGCCGTGACTGGTACTAGGGATGGATGGGGATCAGTGGGTGGGTTCTAGGAGTAAAACAACAATTATCAAGAGGTGCCAGAGACAAACAAAGACTTTTGCTTCTGGCCCTGTCCTGGTCAGACAATGCCCTGCCTATAATCTTGTCTTTCCTACATATCCCTTGTGATATCAGCACTTATATACCACATTCAAGTGCTGGAAAACTGTCCCGAAACCTCTAGAGCCTGGGAATCCAAGCCTGCTGGATAGTCAAATCATGTGGACAAGGTTAACTAAAAAGGAATTTCAGCCTCCTCTTTGGACACAGTTTTAGTATTACCAAGGCAACAGCATCTGGACCATCTTGTTTCCTATACTCCCCACTCCTCTTCAGACACACACACACACACACACACACACATACACACACACACACACACACAGAATGAATGATGTACACATTCCAATTTATGTGCAAGCATTGGGAAGCTGAGGTAGGACTTTGGTTATTAAAACTTATCCTTGGCACATTGTCTCCACCTTGCCCACAAATGGGAAGATGAAAGGGAAGTAACTGGTACTAGAGACAATAGTAGCCATACCTTGTTCCTCAGGTCAGTCTCCCACCATTTCCTCCTCTCTCCTTAGTTGCAGTGTGAAGCTGATTTGGGGAACCTTATTCTCTTCCTTGGGACTCTCTTCTAGAGCCCTGCCTGGCAGACAGCTCAGAGGCCAGTGCAGAGCTGAGAGATAGCCCTCAGGGCCATTTTGCAGTAGCCAAGAGGTATTAATCAATCAGTACTTGCTGAGCTTTTGATGTAAGTTTGGCACTGAGTAGGCTCTGAAAGCAAAAAAGGAAGGAAAGGCTGCTCCATTCACCTACCATGGCTGCTGTTACCCTTCCTGATCATGTGACTGTCCTCACTTGGTCTTCTTTAGACCTGAAGTGCTGTGGGCAGGGAAGGCATTTCTACTATTGCTTTTCTACTGTTGCTGTTTTTCAAGACAAAGACCTGTACCCAGGGGATGGCTTTCAAAGCTTCAGGATGAGAGACAAAAGCAACAGGGGAAAGTGATGTTACTGGCTGGAGTTTCTACCTTAATGGGTTTGGAGACTATATTTCCCCTCCCACCCACCTCCCAGGGTTGAGGTTGTTATTACTCAGATAACTCTGAGAGAGCAGTTCTAGTTATCAGCCTGTTAAGTAAACTTGTAGCTTTCCTAGCTCAGAGCTAAGCCTAAGGCCCCGGAAAGCAGGGTAGACCTTTCAATCTGCCTGGCTCTCCAAGGACTCCTCTGGCTCTGCACGGCCAAAGGGAGAAGTGAGGTGGGGAAGGCTGCACTTGATTATTTTAGTCAGTGTCTCCAGGAAGACTAGGTGAACATGCCGGCTGGGATCTGGTTTATTTTTGGCTGCTGGCATTCTTGGGGCATTCTTGCTATTTTGATGGGATTCAGTTAGTCTTCGGGCATTTTATAAAACTGGACCCCCACTCTGCTGCCACACTTTTTGCCTGGGCTACACCCACTTACTCCAAGCCAGCCAAAACTATACTGCTAGGCAAACAGCCACTTTTGGATGGAGGCATCACAGTCTGGTTACCAGGGTAACAGCCACTGTTCTCAGACGACAACAGGCTTGCAGACAATGTTTTGCTGTTCAATAATGGCATTGTGTTTCTGAGCAGAGAATAATCAGCTACTGCTCTTTGGCTCCTTTCTGGTTCCATCGTTATCCCAAAGACTCACTTGAAACATTCCCCTTCCAAATCAAGCCAAAAATTAATGAGTTATCATTTTCCCCATAAACTTTTTGTGCAGACACTACTGAATTAGTGTTCCTCCTTGCTTCCAATCCTAAGGGATTCTATATGGTTGAAGTAGTAAGTTCCCTGTTCCTGGAGGTTATTAAGCAGAGGCTGTATGAACATTTAACTGGTTGTTGTAAAAATGAATCCCGCATTGAAGGTTGGCTCAGACAACTTCTAAAGTTCCTTCCAATCCCAGATTCCATGATATAATGTGTTTACTGCAATTGTTGAACAGCAGTGCACTCCACATCAGAAGTAGTGGCAGTCCGGTACCTTGTTAGAGATCATCTATAATTCAAAGTACTTTAGATACTCTGTTATTGAATAAATGAAAACTCAGTGGCTGCTACATCATATGTACCTGGCCCAAGTATCGTCCACCCTTAGGACTGGGGACCCAATGTGCATCCTCAATGGTGCCCTTATCTGTGGCAATCTTCCTCTGGAGGAAACCATCCAGCCTCCATAACAGGCAACTGTCCCTGTGGTCACCTTATTTGTTCCTGTCTTTCCTCAGGGATTTCATCCCCTGAGGAAGTAATATTCAACATTCTTCTTTACTCCCTCTCTGTTTTTAATGCACAACCTATCCAATCAGCTGGGCTGACATTAGATAGGATTCCTGATGTTACCCAGGGCAGGAATTGAGTTCCTCCAACATTCACCTCTCATCTGGCCACACTTAATTGGTCATATGATTCTGACCCAAGCACACAAAGAAAACCCAACCACCCTGGAAAGAGGAAGAGTCAGCCTGTATACACATTATTGTCTAATAGTAGTTATTATCATGATTTACAGTTGTTATAGATCTTGCCCATTTTCAAAGGACTTCCACATTATTGTTACTTGATTCTCACAACCCTGAAAGTAGACAAAGTAGTTATTGCTATCCCCATTTTCCAGATGAGGAAGTGGTGATTCAGTGACATGACCAAGGTCACATAGTTCATAAGTAGCAGATCTGGGATTTGAATCTGATTTTTCTGACTCCCTGTCCGGTGCTCTCCCTCCTGTTTTACCTGAACACATGCTTCAAAGTGTTCTTTCTGTGTTTCATGATGAAACAACCTAAAGGCTGAACCAGCTCAATATAATTGCAAATTGATCTCTGTGGATGTTGTCTACTGGGTGCTACATTTGATAGGGAATACATAGGACAACTGAGTCTCATTTCATTTAGTATGTGTTTAAGCTGCTATCTTTGTTTTGCCAAATGTGAACAATGTCTACAGGGCTCTGTGGAGTCCAGTAGGGACAAAGACCCTTGTGCTCTGCACACATTACTCTGAGTAGAAACTACCACCAGAGCCTCATAGCTTCTGTCTTTGTTCATGGAACCTAGAAAAGCCCTCAATACTCAGTCAAATTAGCAAGAACTCTAATGTCCCAGCAGCCTCCTTGTCACAGCAGAGAGCCCTCAGGAAAACTATGTCTGTGATATCTGCTAGAAATGGTCACTCCTATAGGTGCACACACACGCACATATGCACACACACACACTCCTACCCATATCTGTTTCCCATGGTCAAGCCATTGAGGACTTTACTTTCATTTCCTGAGCCTGAGAATGGCCTCCTCAGCCATAGCCAAGCCTGAGTCCAGCTTGCTTGATCCCCAGCTTCCTATCAATGCCAAACATGGTTCAACGTTTGCATCAAGCAAGCAGTTATTTTGTACATCTGAGGGCTAGACAGTGCTCAGTGGTCTCCAGCAGAACCAGGAGGGCAAGCTGACCCGACTGTTACCAGGGCCTTGGAACCAACGGAAAAGAGAAGATAGAGGGAAGTGAGGGGGTAGGAGGACACATGACCACATCCATCCTGCTGGGCACTCTCTCCAGAGATCTGTGGGACTCTCCACGTGCTGCTGGAGTTCTTTGGTAATAAAGCATCACGCTCAGTACAGCGGAGAAGGAGTTAATCTAACTGAATGTTAAGGAATTTAAAAAGAAAACAAGTGCCAAAACACGACTCATTTAAACCATTGGAACCCCCGAACCCCAAAGTTGGAAATTCTCTTGTGAATTCCTGTGTCCGCTTGAATCTTCAATGCTAAAGTTTTTGAAACTTACCCATGTCTTTGGGACTCTGACTCCAATTGTAGCCGGCTGGCTAGTCTGCTTTGTGGCTGACTTTGTTCAGCTAGAAGAAGGATCCTGGTCTCTCCAGCCTCCTTCTTCGGTCTTTTACTTTTTCTCTCTGAGTATCTTTGTCCTCTCCTCCTGCAATGAAAAGGGCTTTCTGATTGACAGCCAACCCCCTTAAAGGGACAGGCCTGCTTTCCTCCTCCTCTCCTCCTCCCCTTCTCCTCCCCTTTTCCCCACCTCCTCAGGGATACTCCCTTCTCTAAGGGCTCCATCTTCTCTTTCTGCCTTTCACTGCCAATTGTTTCATTTTCTTTGTTTTTCCTTTTTTCCCTAAGGCTTGCCTGGAATTTCGCTTTGCTACAGAGACATCTGGAAATGTGGATTGAGGGTGGAAATAAAATGAAGATGTCCTGGAAACTTCCAACTGATCCTTGGGTCTAATTGGTGTGGGATATGCAGCACAAGCATGAGAAGCCATGAAGTGAGAGCCCCGAGAGGGGCTCAGAGTCAAAAACTTAGCTGGCTGTTAGCTCCCAAAGTCCTTCCAAATCTGCCCCAGCTCCCCACATCACTCCTAGCTGCCCTTGGTCCTCTCCACTTTTCCCCTCCCGATTCCTTGGAAAATAAGCATTCCTCACTCCCCCCCCCCGCCCCGCCCAGCTCTACGAATACAATAGAGAAGAAAAAATTGTCTTTTAAGAAAATTTCCTCCAAATCCTTCTCAGTTTCAACTGCATGAAGACAAAATGCAGGCTGTCAATTCGATGAACAGATTATGATTAGGCTGGGGGAGGCTAGGATTGTAATAACTTTATAGCTATGATAATAAAGACTCAGAAGTGGGCAAGACCTATGCAAGTTCGCAGACTAGGTTAAAGAAAAGGCCAGTGTTGAAGATGTGGGTGATTTCCAAGGAGGATAATCGACTTTGAGACAAGTCAAGAGCACGATCTGGGAATCAGGTAGTCAGTATTCCATCCTGAAAATGAAATGTCTTCATCAGAGAGCTTAAGCCAGGCAGGCGAGAGGCAGGGAGTGGGTTAGAGTGAAGCAGCAGGTGGCAGTGAGGGTGGAGAGGAGAAATGAAATATAGTCCTTGTCACAGAGAAAGAATCGGTAAGACAAAAATGGCTAAGCAGTAAAAACAGGGAAATACTATATAAAACCTGCCTTAGCAATAAGTTATTTCTAAAGACTGTGAAGGTAGTTAAATGCCCAGTGCTAGATGGGATCAGCCTAGGACAGTTTTCTAGAACAGGTGAATCTTAAGCAGTGTCTGTCTGGGCTACTTGTCAGTCCTGTCTCCCTTCACAGCTCCCTTGACCTAGAGGCCAGCGTCTTCCCATGGATGGCTTTCAAAACAACTGGCTGGCATATAATAAGAGGGGCACCTGTTGGAAGACTCCAGAGAAGGAAGGTATGGTCTCCTGGAACTTTTCCTGTGGTTTTGCCTTGGGAGAGAAGAGAACAGGAGGGAGATGCTGAGCAGAAACTAGTACCTTCCTGTGGGAGGGAGAGAGGCAAGATTGTGTCTTACAGTTTTCTCTTTGGGCTGTGACCTTGGACATGTTACTGGCTTGGGCTCTGCTGTTAGGAAATGGGCAAGTCTTCGGCAGATGCCCCTGTGGGCCCACTGGGGGCCAAATCTTGCACAGTTTGAGGCTTGCTTAGAGTCCTAGAACTCTAGATCTTTTGCTCTTATATCAACCCCAAGGAAAAAGGATCTCTGGAAATGCTGCCCCTTGCAAAACGGTATAGTAGTAGCTTTCCAGAGCAGACCAGACTCAGGCCATGTGACTGATGAAAAGGGTCCTAGGGCCCCTTGCCCTCCCCAGCCCTGCTCACCAGCCATAGACTATGCCTGCTTTGGAAGCTCAACTGTGGGATTGTGCCAGCAATAAACTTCTGGATGGTCACTGTCGGAATGGCCCTGGAGAAGGGGGAGGATCAAGGGCAAGAAATCACCAAATGTGTCTCCTCAGCTCATCAGAGGGCAGGAGTGAGCCCAAACTTTGGAAGTTCAGATTTAGAGAATGAGACAAATGATCCTTCACAGCTCGAATAGATGAGACAGCTCTGCACACAGGGGACATCACTCAGACTGAGCCCTCTCACAAAGCTTCCCCTGAGTTCTCAGCAGCAGCTCTGGGGACAGCAACGCTACTGGAAAGAAAATATGTGTTCCCAATAAACTTACAGATACCAATTTATCAACCACATTCCCCTAATACACATTTCTCTTCTCCTTTTCCTCCATCTCCATTGCCTTAATATTCATTCTGTCTTCTCCCCAAATCTCAATCTCTATCGCTGTTACCTGTCTCTGTCTCTGTTTCTCTCTGTGTATCTGTCTCTCTGTTTCCTTCTTTTTCTCTCTCTCCACATTCCCTGTCTTCACCTTGTTCTTATGCTTGTTCTTGTGCCCAGGGCCAGAAAAGGGATCCAGCCAGGTGACTGTGTCTCACTCATCCCAGTGCCTTAAGGTTCCCAACTCCCTAGAATCTAGTGTATTCTCATTGCTCTCTACACCCCGACACTCTGCCTCAGTACCTCATCAGCCGACCTTTCCTGAGGGCTCCCTACAGACCTCATAAGGTATCTTCCCAGGTCCTCCAGAGGCCATTTTTATCTACATACTCCCACCTATTTCTGTGATTCTGCTTCCACTGGTTCTGCTGGGTGCCCTTGGGAAATATTCTCCAGAGTCCAGCTGGGCTCCTGGCACTGCCAAGGGATTCCTCAAGAGGGCACTGCCAGACTTCTTGGTGGCAGCCTGCTGCTGTACTGGGTGCCTGCGGGAACAATGCAGGATTGTATGAAACTCGTAAACAGTTTGCTTCATGCAATTCTGATGGTACCTCAGAGAATCTGGTCCCCCTTGATCATAGCTTGGTTTGATTGTGCAGCTTTCTTGCAAATAACTCAAAAACACTTGGATATTACCTCCACTCTCTGCTCTATGATCCCATAGTATCAGATTATTGAAGGCCACAGAACAAGTGGGTTCTCCTTGCTCCATTGCGTAGACTGAACTCTGAAACTCAGAGAAGTCCGGTGAATTTCTCCCAGTAAAAACTAGATAAGGGCTCAAGTGCCCAATCTAGTGGCCCACTTCTCCCTGAGCACAGAGAAGAGCATAAAGGGGAAGAGAGAAGGCACAGTACCAGTGAGAGCCTGGGGTCATCTGCTATCATTTGGGCTTCTAGAGCTGAGGCTTTGCTTCTCATTCCCAGGATAATGCCTTCCCAGACCAAATTTTGGAAGGCAAGTGGCTGCGTCTTACAGCTTTCCTAGCCCTGGCATAGAAGACTGGCTGGTTGGCAGGCAGGCAGTATATTATGTCCTATGTACTTGTGGCTAGAACTTTCCACACCCAACTTCATGCCGATTGGCTAGACTATGCCTTTCTGGCCAAGAGAACCGTGGGCTGAGGGCCAGAGATGTCACATACTTTGAGCTGGCAGACAGGGGTAGAGAGTGGAGGGTGATCTTCTGCCTTTCCTGAAGGTTCAAGGAACAGTGTGAGGATGGATAGGGGCAGGCCATGAGGGGTATTTGTGATGGGGAGATGCCTGTGGCTTGGGATGGAGTAAAGAGTAGCCTGGAAGCCAAAATAATCACATGAAAAATCTCAGGTAAAGAATGCCCGAGGAGCACCACATAGCTACTAGCAATGTGAAGAAACAAGCTGTCCACAGAACCCACCTCCACCACCATAAAAACTTGGCCAATTTTTGCAGGGTTGCCCCTACAGAGAGGGTGCTTGTTTGATGTGATTTCTGAGCAAAGTAGAAATAAAACTAGTATTATTTCTGGGGAACCAATGTTATTTGTTCAACTTGACTGATGGGATACCGAAACAACTTTCCCAATGGCACCTAGCAAGCAAAGACCAGAGCCATCTCTAGAGAATGCCTGTCTCCAGACTCTTATTGCTTGGGAGATTGTTCTGCTGTGAAAGAATGTGTGAATAGAGAGCCTTTGCCCTGAGCAACAACAGCCGGGGGCCAGGGGGAGGATGGACAAGCTTCAGGCTGCTGTAGCCCAAGTTTTCAACCTTCTACACTTCTCAGGTTAAGTAGGAGGCCCCTGTTTGAAACCCAGGGCAGAGGCAAACTTCCTGCAGTTTGTGGGATCAGTGGGATTCCAAATTAGTCAGCAAAAGTGAGTGGAGATTAGAGGATATTAAGGACTTTTTGTTCTATTTCTTGGGTGTGATAATAACAAGGTGATTATGCTTTTAAAAGGGTCATTATCCACTAGATATGAATACAGAAATATTTATAGATAAAATGTTATGATACCTGGGGTTTTCTCACTCCAGAAAATTTTAGTGTAACAAGGTTAGATGAAATAACATTGGTCAAATACTGCTAATTATTAGGAGATGGGTACATGGAGGTTTATTATACTATTTCCTCTACTTTGTGCATAATTGAACAGAAAAGAGAAGCCATCAGAATTATGCTTCAGGCTGATCCACAAGGGAAAAAAAAGGGTGGGCACAGTGGCTCACACCTATGATCCCAGCACTTTGGGAGGCCAAGGCTGGTGGATTGCTTGAGTCCAGGAGTTTGAGACCAGCATGGGAAATACAGTCAGACCCTATCTCTACAAAAAAAATTTAAAATTTGAGCTGAGCATGGTGGCACATGCCTGTGTCCCCAGCTACTTGGGAGGCTGAAGTGGGAGGATGGCTCGAGCTCAGGAGGTTGAGGTTGCAGTGAGCCATGATCCTGCCACTGCATTTCAGCCTGGGCTACAGAGAGAGGCTCTGAAAAAAAAAGAAAGAAAGAAAGAAAGAAAGAGAGAGAGAGAGACAAGGTGGGAGGGAGGAAGGGAGGGAAGCAAAAATATATATATTTCCAAGAGAAATCTCTGATGTTTCTGTAAGGATGCCTATAGCCTGCTAAGAGTGACAGCCTCTAGGGAAGGAAATTGGGGGTGTGGAGTGGGAGGGAGACTTTTCACTCCATGCCCTTTAGTATGGTTGGAATTTGTAATTTTATGCATTTCTGACTTATTCTATTGAAAATCTCATTTGAAAAGTCCGTCAGGGTAGGTTGAGTGACAGAAGTCCGCAGGCCCCTCAGGGTCTACTCATAATCCACTGACCTCAGGTGGATCATGAGAGTGACGCAGTCGCCGTGGCAGGTTAGCTAGCCTCCACTGTCCTCACACAAACATCCACTCTGCCTACCCCCTTCTGCCTGTGTCTCTGAAACACTGATCTATTGTGAAATATAGGCTGCCCCTAGCCTGAGGAGAAGACTCCTGGGAACCTCTCTGGAGGCACAGCTAGATGGGGAAGAATAGTTGCTGCTCCCTGTGGGAGGGGAAGACATGAACCCTTGAAAGCCAGAGAGGTCCTTAGCCCAAGAGGCAGCCTCCCAGGAGAACAAGCCCCCTCCTTGCCCATCTACTGACCCCACAAAGACTGAGAACTACATCTGTCTCTGAAGGTCCCGGCTTTGGCAGCTGCCCAGGCCTCCTTCTTTCAAAGTCACTGCCCAGAGCAGCCTTTTAGAGATGTGATTCCACCCGCTCCAACATCATCATCATCATGATCATCATCACCATCATATGCTGTCCCTTTCAGTGAAACCAGGCCAAGCCCTTCATCTCTGGTTGCTTGACTGGTTGAAAGGTGTCACTCTGGGCTGTGGGTGACACTTCAAATCAAAGCTGGACTCCTATGGAGCAGATTGTCTAACACTGAGGTCGGAGTACCTTCCTTGACAAACCGCCAGCAGCCAAGATGGAGAAGAAGGGGAACCTTGGTGCTCCCTGATGAGAGCTGCACATTCCCAGGTAAGCACAGATTATGTTGCTGGAGCTTACAGCAAATACCCCACACAGAGACCTGCCCCGCCCCTGCTTCTTAGCTGAGGCTCACCATCCCCGCTTCCTCCTCCTCCCTCTTGGTCAAGCCCAGGAGGAGGCCTGGGCAGCTGCTCTCCCCACCACCATGCGCCCAAGTGACAGCCTATATCCTGGCACATGGAGGGAAGAGACTTGCTGCCTCCTCTTGCCTCTAAGTAGGATAGAGCAGTTTGGACCTTGGGGAGCCCCCACCCTCCAAATATTCCTTCCTGAGGAACTCTGTTGCTACGGGTTTTCTCTGTGATAGCCAGGAGTTCATGTCAGGCACTGGGACCTGGAGCTGAGGCTGTCTGCAGGCTCTGCTGAGCTGTCGCCTACCTCCAGCCCCCACAGTAGGGAGGGGTTAATGCATCCTGCATCCTGGCCTGCCCTTCCCTAGGCTGTGCACACCCTGGCACTCAGAGAAAAATGGTTTCTTTTTTTAAGCACAATTAGTTCAAAACCATAAAGTCTAAGAAGCGATTCCCCCTAAGGACCCTCCAAAGAGGGTTTTACATGCTCCTTAGGTTATCCTTGAAAATCCTTCAAAATTTATAAAGCACTGCAATTATTTCCACAGGCTGAATCCAGCAGTTCTTGGAAGGGTTTCAAAGGGTACAGTGGCAGCAGCTCCCTGTAGCCTCTTCTCCTTCTTCACAGCAGAAACCTTCAAAAGAAAATCCAACCCTCACTGGATGTCCTCTCCACCCTGACTCTACTGCTGCTGCCTGTCCATAGAGGGTCCACTCAGTTCTTTGCCCAAGAGACCCCTTCCAAGAAACTGGCTTTAGAGAGAGCCACTAAACCTAAGCTACAAGCCTGAAGAGCCAATAGAGCTCTCCATTATGGGAGGCAGGAGCTGTTCAGCTGTCCTCAAATGTCCTCAAAAGGGGCGACATGGAGGTGGCTAGTGGATATCGCGGTGGAGCTGGCTGTGCCAGTGAGAGCTGAGTTTGGAGAGAATGGTTATTCCTGGGCTTCCTGGAAATAACTATCCTCTTCCACTGATAAGTTATAACTGAGCAAGGGGGAAGTTGTTAGAATTGCAGCATGAAGAATTTTAGCTAGACATCAAGTGGGCCATCCAGATGATCAGGGCTCTCTATGAGCAGTGGAATACAGTAGTTAATAACATAGACTCTAAAGTCAGGCACAATTGGGCTTGATATCAGCTCCACCAAATACCGGCTCTGTGACTTTGTGTAATGATTTAACTTCTCTGAGTCTTCATTTTTTCATCTCTAAAAAAGGAATAATAGCCGGGCGCAGTGGCTCACGCTTGTAATCCCAGCACTTTGGGACGCTGAGGCAGACGGGTCACCTAAGGTTGGGAGTTCAAGAACAGCCTGACCAACATGGAGAAACCCCGTCGCTCCTAAAAATACAAAATTAGCCAGGCATGGTGGCGTATGCCTATAATCCCAGCTACTTGGGAGGCTGAGGTGAGAGAATTGCTTGAACCTAGGAGGCGGAGGTTGCGGTGAGCCAAGATCATGCCATTGCACTCCAGCCTGGGCAACGAGAACGAAACTCCATCCTCAAAAAAAAAAAAAAAAAAGAAGGAATAATAATAGTGGTGACTTCACAGGTTATTAAAAAGATTATACAAGGCCGAATGTGGTGGCTCACGCCTGTAATCCCGGCACTTTGGGAGGCTGAGGTAGGAGGATCACTTGAGGTCGAGAGTTCAAGATCAGCCTAGTCAACATGGCAAAACCCTGTCTCTACTAAAACTATAAAAATTAGCCAGGTTGGGTGGGCGTGGTGGCTCACACCTGTAATCCCAGCACTTTGGGAGGTCGAGGCGGGCAGATCAGGAGGTCAGGAGATCGAGACTATCCTAGCTAACACAGTGAAACCCTGTCTCTACTAAAAATACAAAAAATTAGCCAGTAGTGGTGGCAGGCACCTGTAGTCCCAGCCACCCGGGAGGCGGAGCTTGCAGTGAGCCAAGATCGCACCACTGCACTCCAGCCTGGGCGACAGAGCGAGATACCGTCTCAATAAAAAGAAAAAAAGAAAAAAAATTAGCCAGGCATGGTGGCGCACCCCTGTATTTCCAGCTACTCAGGAGGTTGAGGCACAAGAATCGCTTGAACCCGGAAGGCAGAGGTTGCAGTGAGCCGAGATGGTGCCACTGCACTCCAGACTGGATGACAGAGTGACTCTAGCTCAAAAAAAAAAAAAAAAAAAAAAATAGATTACAAAAGATACTGAAGATAAAATTCTTACCATAATGCCTATGCTCAAGTATAATAACAATAATAATAATAATAATCACCAAATGGGGTGACAGAGTATCTCTGCAAATGTTTGATAAGCATTTAAAAAATAGAGGCTGAACTTTAGTGATCTCTAGAACCAACACCTTTCAGATCTAGGATTCCTATACTTCCCCTGAACCTGCCTATCTTTAAAATGGAGCCTAGGATATGTGCTTGGAAGAAATGTTGAGACTTTTGAGACACACCTAGCAGTTTCTCTGTGTATTTGTTGTCTTCCAACATCTCCAGCACCTCTGGGTATGTCCATCACTAGGGTGACCAATCACCAATTATCCCAGTTTGCCAGGAACAAAGAGATCCCAAGATGTGGGACTTTCAGTGCTAAAAATGGGTACGGCCTGAGAAAACCAGAACAAGTTGATCAGCCTACACCAGCACTGGAACACTGCCTTAAGCATTGTGCTTGAAGCAG
Source organism: Chlorocebus sabaeus (assembly GCF_047675955.1). Lineage (NCBI taxonomy): Eukaryota > Metazoa > Chordata > Mammalia > Primates > Cercopithecidae > Chlorocebus > Chlorocebus sabaeus. Next base: position 49,728,377 of record NC_132933.1, read on the forward strand.
TTGCCTCAAGGGCTGACAACAACAAAAGCAGGTGTTAGGTTCCCCTTGCTGAAACCACTAAATGGGAAATCCCAAAAGCCCCCCATTCCTCTGCTCTTTGAAATATCATGCCCAGGCAAGTAGGGTTGTCAGATAAAATACATGATGCTCAACTCAATTAAATTTGACTTTCAGATAAACAATGAATAATCATTTAAGTATATCCGAAATACTGGATGGGTCATACTTATACTGAGAAATTGCTCATTGTTTGTCTGAAAGTCTAATTTAACTGAGTGCCTTGTATTTTTATTAGTGAATCCAGCAGCCCTACAGGCAAGGGCAGTCTGCCGTGGCAAGACAAGCTGGCTTTTGGGGTGTGAGCCAAGAGAATGGCTAGGGAAATCTCACACAGGAAATCATGTTCCCTATGGACACATCTTCTTCTCTGCATCTCAGCCCTCAATCTCTTCATCTTGTGGGCCTGCCCCGGGCACCCCAGTCATGCTTTGTTCTGGGGAGGATCATTTGGGGCAAGGCAAGATGAGATGGGTCCTGAAGCAGGCTACATAATCCATAATGGTTGGGAGTTTAGGCTTTGTAGCTAGCCAAATTGGGTTCATATCCCGCCTCAGCCTGGGACATAGCACAGTAAATAGCAATTCCCTGTTAATACTTAGAGGCTGCCAGGCATAGTGGCTCACACCTATAATCCCAACACTTTGGGACGCCTAAGGGAGGAGGATCACTTGAGGCCAGGAGTTCAAGACCAACCTGGGCAACATAGTGAAACCCCCGTCTCTACAAAAAATTTAAAGATTAGCTGAGTGTCGTGGTGTGTGCCTGTAGTCCCAGCTACTCAGAAGCTGATATGGGAGGATCACTTGAGCCCGAGTGGTCGAGGTTGCAGTGAGCCCTCATTCCACCACTGCACTCCAGCCTGGGCAAAAAAGTGAGACCCTCTCTCAAAAAACTCTCAAAAAAAAAAAAAAATTACTTAGTTGATGACCTTTGTCTTTTCTTTTCTCTTCTTATCCTGTGTCTAGCACTTTGCCAGACATCGAGGGAAATATAAAGAAATGGGATGGTTTCCGGATGCAACCTTTGTTCTGAGAGAGCTTACAGCCTCCTCTGGAAGGAATACTACAGACGTTAACAAAATGAAGATTCAAACACAACTAACATTGAGCACCTACTCTGTGCCTATCCTGACCTAAGTGCACAAGCAAGCCAAATGTCAGCAGAGTGTCATCCTGTCCATCCAGTGCAAATATAATTGGTTCAAGCTCCATCTTATCCCTTACCAGGGAAGTCCAGTGTCTTCCTCAAGATTTCTGAGAATTCTGAGAGGGCTCAGAATTCCATGTGGTTCTGAATTTGGGCTCCTAAGGAACTTCTGATTTCGGTTCATCTTTTACGGCCACTACCGTCCGATTTCTTTTTCTTTCCCTTCTTTCTTTCTTTTTTTTTTTTTTTTTTGAATCGAAGTCTCTCTCTGTCACCCAGGCTGGAGTACAGTGGTGCAATCTCGACTCACTGCAGCCTCCACCTCCCGGGTTCAGTTCAAGTGATTCTTGTGCCTCTGCCTCCCAAATAGCTGGGACCACGGGCGCGCCCATAACTCCCGGCTAATTTTTGTATTTTTAGTAGAAGACGGGGTTTCACCATGTTGGCCAGGCTGGTATTAAACTCCTTATTTCAAGTGATCTGCCCTCCTCAGCCTCCCAAAGTGCCGGGATTACAGGCTTGAGCCACCGCGCCCGGCCTTATTTCCTGATTTCTATTAAAAAACAAAAACAAAACAAAACAAAACAAAAAACAGGCTGGACGTGGTGGCTCATGCCTGTAATCTCAGCACTTCAGGAGGCCAAGACAGGAGGATCTCTTGAGTCTAGGAATTCGAGATCATCCTGGGCAACACAGTGAGGCTCCTGTCTCTACAAAAAAATGAAAAATTAGCTGGGCATAGTGACATGCACCTCTGGTCCCAGCTACTTGGGAGGCTAAGGCAGGAGGATTGCTTGAGCCCAGGAGTTCAAGGTTACAGTGAGCTATGATCGCACTCCAGCCCGGGGAACAGAATAAGATGCTCATCTCTAAAATAGATAAATAAGTTTTTAAAAGACCTTAGACCTAAGTTAGCTGTAAATAATCTTTGGATGTCTGGACACTTTCAAAAAGAAAAAAAAAATGGCTACATAGGTTTATGGGTTTTTTTAATGACTATCAACTAACAAAAAATACAAAAGCCTCTGGATAATATTTTGTATATATTTTGCCTCCTAAAGCTGTAAAATTATATTAACTCATTGTGGAGGAAAAAAGCCAAATAATTTTTACTTTTCTGTTCTCTAGTTTTCTCTTGTGTCTGAAAAAAAGTTGGTTATTTTAATTAAAAATAATAATAAAAATGGTTATAGTATGTATAACAACTACAGAGAAATATAAATATGTATGTAAGATAATGACTATTATTTTTATTCACCTTATTAACAAAGTTGTTATAGTTTATTCACATGATTGGTATGATATATATTATTTTATTTAACATACCGATAAGGTAATTCTGTTTAAAGCTAGTTAAAAGCTTTAGATGATAACCTCTTTTTATATTTATATATCTACGTATGCATAAATGCATACATAAAGATATATTAATAATTTACTACAAATTGTTATATTAATAATGTGCCAAAGGAGTAAAATTAGAATTTGAGACTTTTTTATGTGAAATTGTTACCAAACAGAACTTAAGTCCACCTGCCCCGTGCAGTAAGTCCAAACACTGACACTGGGATTGCATGGAAAGAGAGGCCTTTATTACAGGGCGCCAAGCAAGGAGAATTGGGAAGCTAATGCTTAAGACCGGAACTCCAGGATAGCTTACAGGTAAGGATTTTTAAAGGCGGGGTGGCAGAGGTTACAGGCAAAGTCATAAATCAATACATAAAGGCTACATATTGGTCTGACCTTAAACACAAGACATATTGGTCTGACCTTAAACACAAAACACTTCGAAGCAGGGGCCCACAGATGGATTCAAAGATTTTCTGATTTGCAATTGGTCAAGGAGATGAAGCCTTGTCTAAAAATGTGGTGTCAGCCAGCCTGGGCAACATAGTGAGACTACCTCTACAAAAAAATTTTAAAAATTAGCTGGGCATGGTGGTGCATGCCTGTCGTCAAAGCCACTCAGGAGGCTGAGGTGGGAGGATCACTTGAGTCTTGGAGGTCGAGGCTACAGTGAGCCATGATCATGCCACAGCACTCCAGCCTGGGCCACAGAGTGAAACCTTGTTTTAAAAAAATGGGGGTCGGGGGAATCAGCAGAAAAGAATATTAGCTCTGGCTTTTGAGTGTGACCTCCTCCAGGCCCCTCAGGAAGAAATGTAAAACAAAGAACAACAGCAGAATTCAGTTCTCAGTTCCTATCTATCTGAGGTCTGCGTGTCAGTGGATCTGTTTGGTGGGGGTCCAAGTTTCTGAAAAACAACTCAGGGACATATGTTAAGATGTTATCTTTAGTTTCTATAGGGGAATCAAACATCCTGTGATTCCAACTTCCTTGGCTATTGTTTTAAGCTACTATTATATTATCTTCCTGTTTATTAAGTTGCTTATTTACTAGCTAAGTGCCTGGAATTTCCCTCAAAGGAACCCAAGACTTTTGTTTATTTCTATGCTTGGGGGCCTGCAGGCCCCTAAGAGGGATCCCTGCTCCATCTCAGAATGACTAAATTATTTTATGCCCAGACTAGTAGAGGTTTCTTTTTGTCACCAAACTATTGTTAACTCTCAGAGCTTTGCAAAATATTCTAAAGACATTTATAAGAGTCTTTATTTTTAAACAAAAAGCTAATTTTCCAATAGGCACTGCTTATTGCTTAGTGATTTTACAATGTTGAATACAAATATTTCTCACTTTAGATGTTTATGACTTGTACCTTGTCCTTTCTAACAACTATTAATTTTGCCTTTCTTAAATGCAAAATAATACAACTATTAAGATGTCTTTTATGCCTAAACTATATTTGAGTTTCCTAAAATAGCCATGAGATGACACAAAAATTTGCCCTTTCACCCTATTAAAGAAAGGGCAATAAGAATAATTAGACGTCTGTAAATTTTTCCAACTTTTTTTTTTTTTTTTTTGAGACGGAGTCTTGCTCTGTCGCCCAGGCTGGAGTGCAGTGGCTGGATCTCAGCTCACTGCAAGCTCCACCACCTGGGTTTACACCATTCTCTTGCCTCAGCCTCCCGAGTAGCTGGGACTACAGGCGCCTGCCACCTCGCCTGGCTAGTTTTTTGTATTTTTTTTTTAAGTAGAGAAGGGGTTTCACCGTGTTAGCCAGGATAGTCTCAATCTCCTGACCTCGTGATCCGCCCGTCTCGGCCTCCCAAAGTGCTGGGATTACAGGCTTGAGGCACCGCGCCCGGCCCCAACTTTTAATTAAGTCAAACTCTTTATGAAAACTTCGTCTACCAAATTTAGTATAAAATAACCTGACAAATTAAAAATAGAATTTATCATCTGGAGATAAGTAAAAGATGGAAATATAAATGTCTTTCAATGATTAAATACTTTTCAAGTTAAAAAAAATCATATTTAAGCACAATAACTGATATAATACCTGTCTACCAAAAGATTTTTTTCCAAGATTTCAGATTCACAAGCCCCTTTCCCTTGTTTTGTTCATAAAGTTTCTGGGTAGGTGCTAAGGGTACTAACTTACTGTCATGAGAATTGTCAGAGGTATATTGCTTATTTCAGGCTTTCATTAGATCCATTAGCTCAGGCATAGCTATTTTGTCTAAAAGTTATAACAGTAATAGCAAAACATGTAAAAACTTTAGCTTAGTTCTAGAGCTCCACTAAATGTAACAGTTACCCATGCTGTGCAAACTCTTCTATTGACAAAAACTGCTCAACACTTTTTAGCACATTGCCTAACCTCCTAGGAAATATAATTGTTTTCCCCTTCACACTGTCTGTGGTTGTGACACTCTAAACTCAGGAATGCTTCTTCATTGACTTGAAGAAGAAACAATCTACATTGCTTATTTCTGTTAGAGAATTCCCCATACCCTACACAGACCTTCAGAGACACCAGCCTGCTTTGCAAGAACTGTTTACTAAAAAAATCTGTCAACTTTGAGGAATACAAAATGGGCTTACTCCTCTTGTCATAAATGCTGATAACACTTTTGCTCCCAATATAGTCTGTATTCTACTAGGGTACTACTTCATATGTGGACATCAGGCGTCAATGTTACACCCTAACTTAGGCTGCAGGTTTAGCATAGTTTTTAGACTTTCAGATATTTAAAATTACCACTCCTTCAGAGGATCATGTTTCTCTAAAAATAATTTTTCAAATTATCCCAAAATTGCCCAATTACCTCCAAAAGGAGGCACACAAGGCTGCTTTGAAGAACACCTAGATTGCCTCTTCATGCACATTATGCAAGCAGTGATTCCCACATTAGAAATAATACAACTAGGCCAGGCGCGATGGCTCAAGCCTGTAATCCCAGCACTTTGGGAGGCCGAGGTGGGCGGATCACGAGGCCAGGAGATTGAGACCATCCTGGCTAACACAGTGAAACCCCGTCTCTACTAAAAATACAAAAAAAAAATAGCCGGGCGTGGTGGCGGGTGCCTGCAGTTCCAGCTACTCGGGAGGCTGAGGCAGAAGAATGGTGTGAACCCTGGAGGCGGAGCTTGCAGTGAGCCGAGATAGCGCCACTGCACTCCAGCCTGGGCGACAGAGCGAGACTCCGTCTCAAAAAAATAAATAAATAAAATAAAAAATACAACTAGCAAAAATGGTTCAAAATGTGTTTCTTACCCTAGCAAAAGTCCTAAATAACATAACTTTTAATCCCAAGCCCAGTAAAATATTCTAAATTTAGTAGCTAGGATTGTTATGAACAACCACATCATCCTTGATTTCCTCTTAACTAGTCAAGGGGAATTTTATGCTATAGCAAATACTTCTTGCTGCACCTATGTACTACGAGATAAGTAGAACAGCTGAAAAATAAAGCCATTTGTTTCCTGGACTAATAATCATTTTGTTTTTGATAATAGTTAGTAGTACAGTTGGCTCACCTGTCCTGCCAAAGTTTCAAGTGCTACTGCACAAACATTGTCTTATTAGAGTAGGCAACAACTCATCCTGCAACATAATGAGCAGAACAGACTTATTCTAGTCCTACTACAAATTACATCCTCCTTTTTTTTTCCCCCCCCCCAAGACAGGGTCTCACTCTGTCACCTAGGCTAGAGTGCAGTGGCATGATCCCAGCTCACTGCAACCTCTGCCTACCGGGCCCATATGATCCTCCCACCCCAGCCTCCCAAGTGGCTGAGACTACAGGCAAAAGCCACCACGCTCGGCTAATTTTTTGTATTTTTGTAGAGATGAGTTTTCGTCATGTTGCCCAGGCTGGTCTCAAACTCCTGAGCTCAAGGAATCTGCCCGCCTCGGCCTTCCAAAATGCTGGGATTACAGGCGTGAGTCACTGGGCAAGGCCCAGATTACATTCTCTAAACAACCTCCTGATCAGCAAAACCTTGGCAATGGTGAAAACCTGTATATCGTTGATTAATTATCTGCAGCTTGACTTTGTAAGGGAGGCACTAAGAAAGAAACAAGTAGCCCCTCCCTGTCAGCTAGGACCTGGCCTGGCCCTATCAGTTGGGACTTGCTGTTCTACTGCTAAACAATTTCACAGAATGTCAACATCAGACAAGGCCACTCTGGCCATGATGGATCAAGACATAACAACACTACTGTGTAATCAGATCTGAACACAGATAAAACATAAACAGTGTTTAAACCATAAACGTGATCAAACTTCTGGGTAATACGAATGGCTGCTGCTTCTTTAATTACATCTTTATCTTTCCTCTAATCATCCCTTCTAATAGATAACACTTATTGAAATACCCAATTATAGAACTACCCTGCTTCCTGACAGCATCCAATCAAGAGTAAAGCCCCACTTCCTTAGACCCTCCCCAAAATCACCTAAATCCAAATCCTATAAGTCATTCCTAACGCTGTCTTACTGAGGTTCCCCCTGATTCCTCATTGTGTGCACTCTCCCTTACTGCAATGAGTAATACATCTATTATCTCACTTTTATCCCACAAGAAAGAAATGATCGTCACCCCCATTTTACAGATAATAAAAGTGAGGCTCAGAATTTAACATTCCCAAGACTGATCAGCTAGTCAGCTGAGAACCCACACAAGAACTACGACTTGCTTTTTGCAGTGTGCCACACTGCCCTTAAAAGAGTGCTTAAAGGGGAATTTTATTACGTTCCTGGCTATTCCTCTAAAGAAAATTTCATTTTCCAACAGTCTGCATCTTACTATTAGTTGACATATTGGCATATCATCCCCTCCATGATTATCCTTGGCCACTTTGCTCTTATTTGCCTGGCACACTATAGTTGCTCATTTAACTGTGTGTGTGCGTGCGTGCGTGTGTGTGTCTAGGGCTGTGCCTAGTTACTAGAATCACCCTAACCATATCTGCACAGAACAAAAACAAGCAGAATCTCTTCCTTCAGGTCCCTTCCAGGCTGGTCCTAACAGAGCTGAGAACTTGGCAGGCTATGGTGAGGCTGCTGCTAGCTCAGCCCAGGGGTTTCGAGGGAATGTGAAGAAAGGGGCCCAAGCTGCCTCTACAGGGCTTCTGACTGTCTAGTGCTCACAGTGGAAAATGGCCATCAGTCACCCAGCAAGGATGAAGTGGATTCTTACTGCCATCAGCCTCCTGCCCACCATGTGCTGGACACAAGAGGAGCAGGAAAGGGTTCAGATGGGGTATAACATATGGCTTCTACTCTGGGGAGCTTACCTCAGCCTCTCCTACTGAGACTGTCTCCTTCCTTCTCTTGTTTCCTTCTCATGTGGGACCAAGTGTTGAGATGCTAAAAGAAATACTCTTGGGGGCAGAGGGTAGATATGCTGGCTGATGTGGGCATGAAGAACAGGCATGAGAGACTTTAGATGAAAAAGGAAGCATTCAGGTCAGGGGCAGTAGCTCACTCCTGTAATCCCAGCACTTTGGGAGGCCAAAGTGGGTGGATCACGAGCTCAGGAGTTTGAGACCATCCTGGCCAACGTGGTGAAACCCCGTCTCTCCTAAAAATACAAAAATTAGCCGGGCGTGATGGCGGGCGCCTGTAATCCCAGCTATTCAGGAAGCTGAGGCAGAGAATTGCTTGAACCCGAGAGGCGGAGGTTGCAGTGAGCCAAGATCGTGCCACTGCACTCCAGCCTGTGTGACAGAGCAAGACTCCGTCTCAAAAAAAAAAAAAAAAAAAAAAAAAAAAGTGTAAGCATTCATTGACCTAGGGATGTCAGCTCTAGGATAAAGACCAGACAAGAAAGTCTCCAGGGCTGGGGAGGCGAGAGAAAGGGAAGGAGGAGAGGAACAAAGTAGGGAAGGAGGAGAGCAACAAAGTTTTAGGCATTTTATGCAGCAGGGGCTTAGGGACAGCTATCTGAAATGTGTCTTGGGGAACAAGGGAATGTGCCTGGAGGCTGCATTTGTTTAAGGCTACCTTATTTGAATTATGCATTCATTTGGGGTGGCTTGCTGAGCAGTTGGTAGCTTGCATCAGTAAAAGTAGAGCTAAAGCTGCTCGCAGTCCCTGCCTTAAGGAGTTGTGAAAGGAAAATAAATCTCAGGACCCCAAAGTCATTAAGCCCGGGAAAAGTCAAGCTGGGACCTACATCAGGCAAACCTGCCTCCCATTTTATTCCTAAATAAGATTAAAAAAAAAGCTACATACCTCCCTCATAATTTGTCACAAGGAAATTTCTTGTGGGATTCAAGATCTTTACGCTAAAACAGTTGTTTAATTTCACCCTGGCAATGTAAACTGATAGCTTATCTTCACAGGTACCAGAAAAAAACACAGACAGAGCTCAAAGTTACCGATCTGCTCACCTGATTGCTTCCTCTGCCCTATTGTTTATGTAAAAATGTAGATTCACTAAGCCAGACTAAGGCATAAGTGACTATTCCTCTATCCACCTCTCACATGTAAATTGTATATTCAGTGAAAGACTAATCAGAGACTCAAAAGAATGCAACCATTTGTCTCTTATCTACCTATGACCTAGAAGCCCCCTTCTTTGAGTTTGAGTAGCCCGGCCTTTCCGGACTGAACCAATGTACATCTTACATATATTGATTGATATCTCATGTCTCCCTAAAACGTAGTATAAAACCAAGCTGTGCCCCAACCACCTTGAAAACATGTTGTCAGAACTCCTCAGGCTGTGTCACAGGCACGAACTTAACCTTGGCAAAATAAACTTTCTAAATTTATTGAGACCTATCTCAGATACTTTTGGTTCACAATGTCATGAGAGTGACTCCTTCCCTGGGCCAGGCAGGAAACAGAGGAAGCTAGTGAGATGGGACCAAGGAGGAGGGTCTGGAGTTTTGAGAAGAGGCTGGCAGGGTCCAAACTGTGTCAGATTCAGTGCCTTTTTCCTGAGAACCAGCTGGGTCAGTGGCTGCTGTGGGCTGTCCAAGATTGTACTCAGGACCTTCCCTCAAGGGCACTGTGGCTGGTAGGGGTAGAGATGTGTGCTGGACAGAGCCCACATGTAGGAGTTATAAGCACAAGACATCCTCTCCCCACAAGGCCCTAGCCTAGTGTCAGGCCTCTGAGCCCAAGCCTGCACAAATACATCCAGATGGTCTGAAGCAAGTGAAGAAACACAAAAGAAGTGAAAATGGCCAGTTCCTGCCTTACCTGGTGACATTACCTTGTGAAATTCCTTCTCCAGGCTCATCCTGGCTCAAAAGCTCCCCCACTGAGCACCTAGTGATCCCCACCACTGCCAGCCAGAGAACAACCCCCTTTGACTGTAATTTTCCTTTACCTACCCAAATCCTATAAAACGGCCCCACCCCATCTCCCTTCTCTGACTCTCTTTTCGAACTCAGCCTGCCTGCACCCAGGTGATTAAACAGCTTTATTGCTCACACAAAGCCTGTTTGGTGGTCTCTTCACACAGACACATGTGAAACCTAGTATGGTGCCTTGTTCATGGCTGGCCTTTATTAAATAATCCTCCCATCTCTATTCATATACATAGGAGGACAGTAGAATCATTGGTGTTCTTGAGATTTGATCCTTCAAGTTTTCATCCAGGAATTAGAATAGAGGGCTGACTTGGTCCATCTGTATATCCATCCTGTTGTTCATCCCACAACCACCATAGCCACCAGCACAGTTTCTGCTCCTCCTCTTAGAAAGCCCCAATTCCAACAAAGATACAATGCCTCTTTCCCTTTCCCCAGCAGCCCTGATGATAGTCTCTATTTTTTTTTTTTTTTTTTTTTTTTTTTTTTTTTTTTTGAGGCGGAGTTTCACTCTGTCGCCCAGGCTGGAGTGCAGTGGCCGGATCTCAGCTCACTGCAAGCTCCGCCTCCCGGGTTCACGCCATTCTCCTGCCTCAGCCTCCCGAGTAGCTGGGACTACAGGCGCCCGCCACCTCGCCCGGCTAGATTTTTGTATTTTTTAGTAGAGACGGGGTTTCACCGGGTTAGCCAGGATGGTCTTGATCTCCTGACCTCGTGATCCGCCCGTCTCGGCCTCCCAAAGTGCTGGGATTACAGGCTTGAGCCACCGCGCCCGGCCCAGTCTCTATTTTTAAAGAGAACCTCCCTCAACTTCTTCTCCAAATAGGAGCTAATGAATAGGAAAGAAAGTATTGCCAGGCCTAGTGGTTCACACCTGTAATCCCAGCACTTTGAGAGGCCAGGGTGGGTGGATTGCTTGAGCTCACAACTTCAAGACCAGCCTGGGCAACATAGCAAAACCCTGTCTCTACAAAAAATACAAAAATTTGCCAGGCATGATGGTGCATACCTGTAGTCCCAGCTACTCAGGAGGCTGAGGGAGGATGGCTTGAGCCCAGGAGGCAGAGGCTGCAGTGAGCTGAGATCATGCCACTGTACTCCAGTCAGCAGTAGAGACAGACCTTGTCACAAAAAGAAAAAAAAAAAAGTATTAATTGACATCCAATTGAAACATTTTTAAAGCACTGACAAATGTTACTAGAGCCCCTCACTGGAAAGAGAGTGGATTTTCCCAAAGCATGACCAGAGATTGTAAGCTCCACTGGATGGTGAAAAGTCTAATGTTAAAAAAAAAAAAAAAAAAAATTCTGCAGGCAAATATATTTGGGGAAGGCTGGGTTAACCAACGTTTTTTGCTTTTGTTTTGTTTGTTTCTTTGTTTTAGTGTCTCTTTAGCCATGCATGGTGGTATGCACTCCTAGTCCTAGCTGCTTGAGAGTCTGAGGCAGGATTGCTTAATCCCAGGAGTTTAAAACTGCCATGAGCTAGGAGTATGCCACTGCACTGTCACCTGGGCAATAGAGTGAGACACTGACTCTTAAAATTTTTTTTTCGGCCAGGCACGGTGGCTCAATGCCTGTAATCCCAGCACTTTGGGAGACCAAGGCAGGCAGATCACGAGGTCAGGAGATTGAGACCATTCTGGCTAACCCGGTGAAACCCTGTCTCTACTAAAAAATACAAAAAAAAAAATTAGCCGGGCGTGGTGGCAGGCGCCTGTAATCCCAGCATTATGGCCTCTAAAAGACAGAGATGATAGAGTTTGCAGCTTGATGCCATTAATTAAGCACTTACTGTGTGCTAGGCTCTGTACTCAGTGCTTCACGTGCATTAATCCTCATCACATCCAGTGGATACTGATGTTATCTTCGTTCTTTAATTCCGTCCCACATCCCAATAGCCCAAGGTCTGGCTTGAGTTGGCAGGCTTCTTGTCTCTGTTACTAGCATCCAGCTCCCTCCTGGCCAGTGTCTTCTTGGCAGCATTTTCCCTTACCTCACCCTCAGGAACTAGTCCATGCTCCATCCTTATCCTATCCCAGACAAATGCCAAAGTCCCAAGTGAAGCTATAAAGACCTGATATGGTTTGGCTCTGTGTCCCCGTCCAAATCTCGCCTTGAATTGTAATCTCCATAATCCCCATGTGTCAAAGGCAGGACCAGGTGGAGGTAATCAGATCATGTGGGCGGTGTCCCTCATTCAATTCTTGTAATAGTGAGTCTCATGAGATCTAATGGTTTTAGAATCATCTGGTATTTCCTCTGCTTGCACTTATTCTCTCTTCTGCCTCCGTGTGAAGTGATTCCTTCCACCATGATTGTATGTTTCCTGAGGCCTCCCTAGCCATGCAGAACTGTGAGTCAATTAAGCCTCTTTTCTTTATAAATTACCCAGTGTCAGGTATTTCCTTATAGCAGTGTGAGAATGGACTAATACACCACCCAAGGCATTCTTCTTGCCTGCTACCTAGATAGAGCCAATTTATCAAGACAGGGGAATTACAATAGAGAAAGTTTAATACACGCAGAGCCAGCTAAACAGGAGACTGGAGTTTTATTATTAGTCTAATCAGCCTCCCTGAAAATTTGACGGGTAAGGTTTTTCAAGGATAGTTTGGTTCTGTGTGAACTCTGGCAGTTATCAACCTGCTTTTTTGTCCCACTACCTCCTCCCCTTTGAAAAACTGATAGCAGTAAACCTTACAGCCTAAAAAGGAAATAGGAATAGGAAGAATACAGATATGGATATTCAAGAGACAATCATAGAGCTGTGGAAAATGGTCCTCATGTGCTGATTCCACATATGGTTGGGACCACAGAGGAGTCACTGGTCCAGATGGAGTCATCCAGTCAGTTGTCAGAAATGTAAAAGTCTGAAAAGACATCTTAAAAAGCCAATCTTAGGTTCCACAATAGTGATGTTATTTACAGGAGTAATTGGCAATGTTGCAAATCTTGTGACCTCTAGAACAATGGCTATTAATCATTTAACTACACCTATATCTTAGCAAAATTCAGGCCCCTTTCATAATCTTAAACTTGTGGCCTTGCGTTAGTTTTATAAAGGCAGTTTAGTTTTGGGAAGAGCTATTACCATTCGATCTATAAATTTCTACCAAAGTTACCTTGGCCCACACCCAGGAATGACCAAGGGCAGTTTGGAGATTAAAGGCAAGATGGAGTTAGTTAGGTAAGATCTCTTTCACTGTCATAATTTTATCACTGTTAAAGTTTTTGCAAAGGCAGTTTCAAAGAGGTCCTCTCTACTGAGGACCTCTTTAGAAGCCTTTGTGGGATGAGTAATGTCCCTCTTCCAGACTGGAGCCCTCAGCTCCAACCTCCTCTAGAGTCCTCTGAGCTGACCCCTGTGGCTGAGCTGGGCCAGGGATATGCTGCCTCCCTCCACTGCCAGTGTCCAGTTGAATGCCACCTTCAATGCACAGGGACCAAATGTGTATTCTTCAAGTGTGAGCCAACCTGGTGCCACTGAATCCTGCAAAAAGGCATGCCCAGGCCCTGGAAATGTTATAGTAGGTAGTCAGACATGAGCAGGACAGGAGAGGGCTCCCCCAAAACTAGGAATGTCAGGCGACCATCAAGTGCGATGGTCAGGTGATTGCTAAACTGTCTCTCTAAAATAATTGGTTGCAGTTGGCACCAGGGAATGTCTCCCAATAGATAGAAAAACCTGAAACTGGTTATCAGCAGCTTCCTGATAAGATCTCAGGAGTTGGGCTAGTGGGTTCAAGCATGTGCACTAAGAGGCAAAATGGCAGAGTTTAACTGGTATATGGCCTTCCTTTAGGAACACTCAACTGGTAAGGGAAGAACGCCTCATGTGAGCATGCTTACAACTTCAGTAAACATACTGTGCATGCGGCCCCTCCCAAGTACTGGCAGGCCAGAGCACGTGTGGACAGCCTACCCTAAGGGAAGAATCAAGAGAGAAGAGATGCAACCCCCCAGAAGCATGCCAACATATAAAACCGCAAGTCAAAGGTCAAACCATGCACTTGAATCTCTCACATCACCTGCTTGGTCCTCTTACAAGTATACGTTGCATCCTTTTGTTCCTGCACTAAAACTTCTTCAGAAATTTTCACTCCTGCTCTAAAACTTTCCTCAGTCTTTCCCTTTGCCTTATGCCCCTCTATCGAATTCTTTCTTCTGAGGAGTCAAGAATTGAGGTTGCTGCAGACCCGTATAGATTTGCCACTAACAGGAAGACCAGAAGTTTCAACAGCTGCAGGCAGAGGGTAGGGGTGAGGTGCTCGGTGCAAAGAGAATTCTGGTGGCAAGGGGATCCTTCACCTGTGGTGATGTGTGACCACTCTGGGCAGTGATCCAAAAAATTAAATTCACACACACTCACTTCTTTCTGGAGCAAGCAGAACAAATGTTTCTTGCATCCTACTCAGCTCCAGCCCTCCTCAAGCTCCACCCATTCTCCCACCACACCAAAAAAAAAAAAAAAAAGATTAAATGTTCAGCTATTTTTAATGTTTTGCTTCTCCAAAAGTTGGCCTGGAGCTCACAACTATTTTTCCTCTTTTCTCTACACTGGAGTTTTCATAAATTTGAAACTCTCTTAATCCTTTAGGCCATGGGTTGATGAACCTTCTGAAGTAACCTCTTTGGCAAACTGCATAGGTGGGTGTCAGTGGGGAGCATGCTCTTGTTGAGGGCAAGAAGGGCCTTCCTCAGCCCTTGCAGGCCAAGACTGCCTCTCTGACCCTTGTCTGACATTTCCTGCTGTTCTTGGCTATACAATTCCTAAAATACTTAGAATCTCCCAAGTGATGCCTTTTTGTATGCTAATGAGTTGACTGATGGCTGGCAGCAGGTAGGTAGCCTCAGGACGGGAGTTGGTCACCAGAAAGACCAAGGCAGGATTAGAGGATTGTGACATTCAGCCACACCCCCAGCCTCCTAGGAGGGGAGAGGGGCTGAAAGTTAAGTTGATCACTGATGGCCAATGATTTAATCAATCATGCCTACATAATGAAGCCTTCATAAAAACCCAGAAAGACAGGGTTTGAAAAGCCTGTGGATAGCCAAACATGGAGTTTGAACATCTGCCCATGAGGAGGATGGCACATCCCAACTCCACAGAGACAGAAGCTCTTGTGCTCAGGACTTTAGATCTCACCCTATGTATCTCTTCATCTGGCAGTTCAATTGTATCCTTTAAAATATCCTTTATTGAACCTGGGACGCAGAGGTTGCGGTGAGCCAGGATTGTGCCACTGCACTCCAGCCTGGGCAACAAGAGCAAAACTCCATTGCAAAAATAAAAATAAAAATAAAAATAAAATAAATATTCTTTCCAACTGGTAAAATTAAGTAAGTGCTTCCCTGAGTTCTGTGAGCTGCTCTAGCAAACTGATCAGACCTGTGGAGGGGTTCATGGGTGTCAGGCCTCTGAGCCCCAACCAAGCCATCGCATCCCCTGTGACTTGTACGTATACGCCCAGATGGCCTGAAGTAACTGAAGAATCACAAAAGAAGTGAAAATGCCCTGCCCCGCCTTAACTGATGACATTCCACCACAAAAGAAGTGAAAATGGCCAGTCCTTGCCTTAAGTGATTACATTACCTTGTGAAAGTCCTTTTCCTGGCTCATCCTGGCTCAAAAATCTCCCCCCACTGAGCACCTTGTGACCCCCCACTCCTGCCCGTCAGAGAACAACCCCCCTTTGACTGTAATTTTCCTTTACCTACACAAATCCTATAAAACGGCCTCACCCTTATCTCCCTTCACTGACTCTCTTTTCAGACTCAGCCTGCCTGCACCCAGGTGATTAAAAAGCTTTATTGCTCACACAAAGCCTGTTTGGTGAGGCACATGACAGTGGGAACCCCGATTTATAGCCAGTTAGTCAGAAGCAAAAAGCAAAGGCAAAATAACCTGGGGCTGGTGATTGGCATTGGAAGTAGGAGACAGGCTTGGGGACTGAGCCCTCAACTTGCAGGATCTGATGCTGTCTCCTGGTAGGTAGAATCAAAATTAAATTGGAGGACAGCCAGCTGGTGAGTGCTGCAGAATTGACTGCTTGCTTGGTGTGTGAAAAATTGGGAAACACACAACACAGTTGGTCACAGAAGTGTTCCATGTTGAATGTTGTTGGGTAAGAGCATAAGAATAACAGCTGATGTTTTTTTCTACTCAGGCATCTATCTCTTCCCCAAATCTAGCTCCTTCTGTCCTCTGTGCGGAGAAGACTACTAGGCCTTAAGCTTCTGAAGGAATCACAGCATTGGAGCCAGCACAAGCAGCACTTCCTAGAAATCTCCAAGGCTTCAGAGCTGATCACACTTGGCTAGGGATGAGCCCAAGTTCCATGGAGAGAAAACTTTACAAGGTGCCGTGGCACCTGCCTTAAAGAGGGCAGGCACCCTCATCAGGGCAGGCAACTAATAGGAGCCCCTGGCAGCTTGGGAGTTGGAAACAAATCTTAGAAGACAGACTGAAACTAATAGCTATTAGTTTTTGAGTACTTGGTATATGTCCAGCCCTGTTGTAACTACTTTATAGATAATTATGCATTGAATCTGTGAAACACTCTTATAAGGAAGGTACTGTTATCTCCATTTTATAGGCAAGGCAACTGAAGCACAGAGAGGTTACATTGGTGGTAGAATACGGAACAACATTGTGAACCTAGACAATCTGTCATCAGATCCCAGGCTTCTAACCACTAGGCACACCACATGTACATGAGTCGCCTCTCCTGCTCTCCACTTCCAGACTTAGTCCTTCACTCAGGACCTGGATTCTGATGCCTGCAGGCTTTTTAGTGTTTTGCTGCAGTCGGGCTCTGGGACAGTGTAGCCTTAGGGCACAGAGCAGGGAGTGAGCCCCTGCCAGGAATCTGCGGAGGGCCAGGAAAGGAAAGGAGGCAGGGCAGCAAAGGCAAATACCTGGAAGCAGCTAGTAAGATAACAGATTAGTGAGAATCCTCTCCTCCCCGGCAATACAACTGCATCCCCCACCTCTCCCAAGTATACAGCTATGCATGCACTCACATGCACATACATCTGTGCTCAATTATTCCAGCCGAAGGGGAGAGCAGGACTGCCAGAGAAGAGGTTGCTTGTTAGTGAAAGAGTTTGGCAGATGTGCCCTCCAGCTGTTTTTGAAAGAAGCCAGAGCTTTGGGGACTGGGTTACCTGCAGAACTCCTGGAGCTTAGAGTGCCTCCAGAGAGGGCAGATGCTGAGAAGACCCCGGGCTGCGTGCAGGACAGGCCCATTCAAAACTCTGTGAGACAAGCTTTGTGGATGACCTCCTGGACTCTTCTTGATCAAGCCCTAAGACTCCATTCTGGAACCTTCCTAAGGCAGGCTTAATGGCAATTTTTCTCTGGCCCTGATTATTCTACAGAAACCCTTCCATCTTCTCAGTCAGTGGGCTACCTGAAAATAGGACTCAGGCCGGGCGCGGTGGCTCAAGCCTGTAATCCTAGCACTTTGGGAGGCCGAGACGGGCGGATCACGAGGTCAGGAGATGGAGACCATCCTGGCTAACATGGTGAAACCCCGTCTCTACTAAAAAAATACAAAAAACTAGCCGGGCGCGGTGGCGGGCGCCTGTAGTCCCAGCTACTCGGGAGGCTGAGGCAGGAGAATGGCGTGAACCCGGGAGGCGGAGCTTGCAGTGAGCTGAGATCGGCCACTGCACTCCAGCCTGGGCGACAGAGCGAGACTCCGTCTCAAAAAAAAAAAAAAAAAAAAAAGAAAAAAAAGAAAATAGGACTCAGTCTTCATCAGTTCCTTAGGCTTTGACTCCTCTGCATAAAAACAGTCTCGGTGACCCCTCAGTTTTCCAAGAATAAGCTGGCTAAACATGAAAGCGAGGTCTACCCATAGTGCTTCTCTCCCAAAGGCTCACTGTGCTGTGTGGTTAGAACCTCCCTCACATCATCAGACATCTCTGCAATTGGCACCTACTCTATTTTTATTCTTACTTTTACAGGCTCACATGTACTTACGCGACTCAGTTCACCAAAATGAAGATGATACTGTCCTGCATATCTCCTAGAAGTTTTGAGAATCTGATGAGCTAAAGTCCTGTATGCCCTTGTGAAGTACACGAAGTGCTCTATGTGCTACAAGACACATCCGTCTCACCCACCAGCCTGTGAGCTTCTTGTCTATCTGAGTGTTCCCTTCCTAGTGCCCAACAGAGTACTTTGTACATAGTAGACTCCCAATAAAATGGCGCTTCATGAATTCAAGATATGACTGGGAAGAACTGCAGCATTTTAGGATTGCAAATGACTATCAAGCCTCTGTTACTGTGAGTTGCTTCACGGCCCACGCCTTGGACTAGGCCCTACCCGTAGTCCCCAAGAGCAGCATCAGATGACACAAGTGAAGCCGACATCACAAATTTTTCTTTAGAAGGGTACATTGGGAGTAGGGCTATGCTGGGCTACGAGGAGATTGGGTTAAGCAACTGTCTCTCCCCTCATTAATAACAAGGAGGTGGGAATGAGAGCAATACCTGGGACCAACACTGTGATGGTAGAAAGTGAGGGGAGACAGAAGAAGGCATGGGGACTTTTGGGCTCTGACTTCTTGTTCATTCCAAACTGTTTCAGATCCATTCGATGTAAGCAGAGTGAAGAGAGAAGGCTGAGTGGGACCGTCTCCCTCTAGCAGCAAGCAGACAGCCTAAGACTCAGAGAGGGGAAATGATCACAGCCCCATAGACTGCAGGAGCCCTTTTGAGGCCACCTCCTTCAGTTTACAGTTGAGGCCCAGAAACCTGAAGTAATTTTATCCAAGGTCAAGAACCAGGAAAGGACACAGCCATGACTGGAACCCAGGCAGCCCAACTCATAAATCAGGCTTTGTTTGATTCCCTACCCTCCCACAAAGGCGAATGGTTCTTTATTATTCCATATGCCTTAACCAATTTGACCTTCACAGCAAGCCCAGGAGTCAGGCAAAGGGCCATCATTCCCATTTTATACCAGAGGAATCTGAGGCCCAAACAAATTTTTTCATTAATAGTACATATTGGGCCGGGTGCAGTGGCTCACGCCTGTAATCCCACCACTTTGGGAGGCTGAGGCGGGCAGATGACCTGAGGTCAGGAATTTGAGACCAGCCTGACCAACATGGAGAAACCCCGTCTCTCCTAAAAATACAAAATTAGCCGGGCATGGTGGCGCATGCCTGTAATCCCAGCTACTCGGGAGGCTGAGGCAGGAGAATCGCTTGAACCCAGGAGGCGGAGATTGCAGTGAGCCAAGATTGCACCATTGCACTCCAGCCTGGGCAACAAGAGCGAAACTCCGTCTCAAAAAAAAAAACAGTACATGTTGGTGACATGGCCAGGAACGTAAGCTAGTGCTCTTAACAGAGCAGCTGTTAAGGGCATTACAGCTGGTCAGCCACCTGCGTTTGAATCTTGACTCAACATTATTACTGTCTGTGAGACGTTGAGGGAAGTTGATTATCCTCTTTGGGGCTCAGTATTCTCAACTGTAAACTAGGGAACGATTAATATTACTAACATCACAGCCTGTTGTGAGCATGAAGTAAAGCAATATATGTAGAGTTCCTGACATGGTTGGAGGCACGTAGTGAGTGCTCCATAATACAGTAATTCTTCCTTTCTTTCTGCTCCCACCCCAACCTCAGTGCCTCTGTCTTCAGGAGTCCAGTAGGAGGAGGGGGAGGAGCAGTTTGTAATAGAGCTGAAGAAGCTTTGGGACACATAACCAACAGTATTCTCTTATCACCTGGCCCTAGCTCCTCCTGCCTCCCTCCCTCATCCCACCAAGGACATTGGACAAAAGAGTATCCAGATCAGATTGGCACTCCATTTGTGTTCCTGAGCCGGCAGCATACAAAACCTTTAAATATAAATTTAAATCAGCAAATCCCAATTGCCTGACGTTGGAGGCAAAAAAGACAGATAGGCAACAGATGTGGAGGAAGGAGCCAGGAGGACCAAATACCCCACAGCTTGGGGTTGGGGGAGGAGTTAGAGATAAAGACAAAATGAAGGCGAGGAGATAAGTGTGCACAAATACGGATGCTTACCATGTGGCCGAATCCCTTTTCCCCTAGACAGACAGTCAAGCAACTTTGTGGCCTGGTAGGACCAGGCCTCCTTGTTTCTTGGTATTGCTAAAACCAAGGTTAATGTCAGGTCCTGACACTGGCCCAATGACAATCCTAGCCAGCAGGAGCTTGACTCAGAAGAAATGGAAAAAAAAAAAAAAAAGATAAGCAAGCGCTCTTTGCAGAAGTCTTTCCCTTTTATGACCCCATATATATTTGTCTGTTCCTTTCCCATCTATACCATTTTCCTAGTTTGTAGGAAACTGGCCTGCTTCTGTCTTGGGACCACTGCAAGGGAATGTTATTCCCCAGCTATAAAGTAGGTCAGAGCCAGACTGGAGACTTGCATTCCTGTGTAGTTGTCTCCATTGTCACCACTCAAGTATCAGGGATTGGTCTTCCTAAAAACCATGTCCTTGGGAGCAAGGCTCTGTCCATTGTTTTCTCTTCTCTAGCAGAAGGTCTCTAAAGGCTACTATCCCAGAACTGGCCATCTTCAGGCTGAAGCTAGGTTGGGCTAAAATGATCAGCCTTCAGTAGAAATCAAGGCTGAAACAGGTGAAAAGCAGGCTGTCTGGCATTTCCCTACCAGGGACCCTTCAGCTTAATGTCTGGGTATACTCAAAACACCATCCCTGCCTTTGTGTTCATAATCTGTGTCCCTATTCAAGAAAGGTAGTTTTCTTCCTTTCTCTCTCTCTCTTTCTTTTTTTTTTTTCTTTCAGACGGAGTTTTGCTCTTGTTGCCCAGGCTGGAGTGCAATGGCGCAATCTCGGCTCACCACAACCTCCGCGTCCCAGGTTCAAGCGATTCTTCTGCCTCAGCCTCCCGGCTAGCTAGAATTACAGACATGCACCATCATGCCCGGCTAATTTTGTATTTTTTAGTAGAGACGGGGTTTCTCCATATTGGTCAGGCTGGTCTCGAATTCCAGACCTCAGGTATCCACCCGCCTCAGCCTCCCAAACTACTGGGATTATAGGCGTGAGCCACCACGCCCGGCCTGGCAGTTTCCTTAAACCAGCTGTCGGGTGTCTTGGCCCTCAGCTTCCTGAGCTATGCTGTCCATTTCTCAGAGCAGCCGGGGGAATCTCTGGGCAAATATAGTGTTGCATCTGTCAGAAGAAGAAATAAAACTTTTTAATGATCCTTGAGTGAATAGAGAGGGTAGTTTCATTAAATACAGGACTGCCAAGCTGGCAGCCTTACTGATTAGGCTCCTTGGGTCAAGTTCTCAGCACAAAGATGGTGGAATTGGGATTATGAGGAACAAAGGGAGCTCACATTCCAGTGAGAAACATTCAGGATGTGGAGGCCCCTTGCTGGTCTCCAACGAGGTGCTTTTGTTTCACTTTTGGTGCCCTTCAGCAGGGGCACCTCTTCCAGGTGGACCAATTGACATCCAAGGACAGGTCTAAATGTTTAGGTGCCATGGACTCGATGTGTTCCTTAAAATTCATATGTTGGAAACTAATCTCCAAAGTGACAGTGTTGGAATATGGGCCTTTTGGGAGGCTCCAACCACATGAATGGATTAATGTCACTATAAAAATGGCTTGTGAGAGTCGGTTCACTCTCAAGCCCTTCTGCCTTATCCATTTGAGGGTGCAGTGTTGGGGACACAGCAAGGCCCCATCTTGGAACCAGAGACCAAATCTATTGGCGCCTTGATCCTGAACTCTCCAGCTTCTAGAACTGTGAGAAATAAATTTATGTTCTTTATAAATTACCTAGTCTTTGGTTTTCTGTTATAGCAGCACAAAACAGACTAAGACAACAGATGTTTGGCTTCTGGGCTCTTGGTATTCCCTGCTCATTACCACTTCCCTCTCAAGGAAGAAGAAGAATGAAGCAGGAAAGTGGAAATTTGCATTTGCTGAGCAAGTATTGGTTGCCAGACACTGCTTTGGGCACTTTCCTGTACCTTATCCCATTTCTTTCTTTCTTTTTTTTTTTTCTTTCTTTCAGGGTAAGGGGTGTGCTTCAGGTGCAAAGAATTTCATTGACTGGAATACTGTTAGAGTCATATTATCATTATCAGTTTATGCATGACCCACTTTGTATCATTTTATTTCTATTTTTTATTTATTTATTTTTTCCTCTATATCACCCTTCCCAATCTCATCTTTCATGATGGATATGCACTGTTTTGTTTTTTTTTTTTTTGAGACAGAATTTCACGCTTGTTGCCCAGGTTGCAGTGCAATGATGCAATCTCGACTCACTGCAACCTCTGCCTCCCAGGTTCAAGCAATTCTCCTGTCTCAGCCTCCAGAGTAGCTGGGATTACAGGCATCCGCCACCATGCTCGGCCAATTTTTTGTATTTTTGGTGGAAACGGGGTTTCACCATATTGGCCAGTCTGGCCTTAAACTCCTGACCTCAGGTGATCCACCTGCCTCAGCCTCCCAAAGTGCTGGGATTACAGGCGTGAGCCACCGCACCCGGCCCAATATGTACTATTAATGATATGCACTCTTGTGTGTTTGATTTACGTAAATGGTATTGTTCTGTACATCTTTTCTGCTTCTTTGTTTCGTGTAATATTACAATTACTGAGAGCTAATTCTGTTGATAACTGTGAAACTAATATGTTCATTTTAACCACTATATAATATTCCATGATTTGCATATTTTGCATTTTATTTATCCATTCTTCTGTTGATGGACATTTAGGTTGTTTTCAATTCCTCTGTATTACAATATTGCAACAAACATTTCATGCAAGCTACTTTGTGTACCTGTGAGAGTAGTTCTAGGGAGATATAGAAATGTTGGCCAGGCACAGTGGCTCACACCAGTAATCCCAGCACTTCGGGAGGCCAAGGCGAGCGGATCTCCTGGAGGTCAGGAGTTCCAGACCAGCCTAACCAACATGGAGAAACCCCGTCTCTACCAAAAATACAAAATTAGCCAGGCTTGGTGGCACACGCCTGTAATCCCAGCTACTCGAGAGGCTGAGGCAGGAGAATCACTTGAACCCGGGAGGCGGAGGTTGCGGTGAGCCAAGATCGTACTATTACACTCCAGTCTGGGCAACAAGAGTGAAACTCCGTCTCAAAAAAAAAAAAAAAAAGTTATACCTTATAATTAGAGAAAGACAAATTAAAATGGCAGCAAGGTGCTCTTTTCTCTATCAGGTTTCTTGTCTCTTTTTTACCCTAGATATTCTGGATTTTCATCAGTTTTGCTCATATGCATCACAAATATTATTTTCTCCAAATCTATCATTTCTATATTCAATGTGCCCATTCTGCCCTCTGTAGAACAGAAACATTTGCTTTTAATGGACTCTAATCAGATCCATTCACTTTTCCCTTTACAGTTTGTGATCTCCATACCTTGTTTAAGAAAACCTTCTGGCCAGGTGCGGTGGCTCACGCCTGCAATCTCAACAGTTTGGGAGGCCGAGGCGGGTGGATCACCTGAGGTCAGGAGTTTGAGACCAGCTTGGCCAACATGGCATAACCCCGTCTCTACTAAAAATACAAAAATTAGCTGGGCGTGGTGGTGGGCACTTGTAATCCCAGCTACTCTGGAGGCTGAGGCAGGAGAATCGCTTGAACCCGGGAGGCGAAGGTTGCAGTGAGCTAAGATCACACCACTGCACTCCAGCCTGGGCAAGAGTGAGACTCTGTTTCAAAAAAAAAAAAAGGAAAAGAAAAGAAAGAAAAAAACCTTCCTACCCCAGTGCTGCAAAGATATTCTCCTGCTTTTTTTGTTTTGTTTTGTTTTTTGGTTTTTTTAGACGGAGTCTCACTCTGTCGCCCAGGCTGGAGTGCAATGGCGCGATCTCGCTCACCGCAACCTCTGCCTCCCGGGTTCAAGCGATTATCCTGCCTCAGCCTCCTGAGTAGCTGGGATTGCAGGCACATGCCACCACGACCAGCTAATTTTTGTATTTTTAGTAGAGACGGAGTTTCTCCATGTTGGTCAAGCTGATCTCGAACTCCTGACCTCATGATCCGCCTGCCTCGGCCTCCCAAAGTGCTGGGATTACAGGTGTGAGCCACCGTGCCCAGCCTCTCCTATATTTTTATAGTTGTATAGTTTTGCCTTTCATGTTTAAGTGTGCAATACCTCTAGTGTTTATTATGTACATGGCATGACATAAGCATTTAATCTTATTTTTCTATGTAATAAGTCAATTTCCCCTATTTTATGCCTGTTATTCATAGCATGGACCTTTCCTGTGGCTCTTGCTTCATGAGCAGTAAGTCAAGATACGTTCACCAAGCTCCTATTGTATTCAGAGCCCCGAAGGATTCTAGTGGGGTTTGTGATGCAGAACCTGCCTTCAGGAAATACGCCATCTAGCTGGGAAAATAAAACATGGACAGAAGAAAAGGTTTTGAGAGTATACACAAAGCAACACCTAAGTGAGGATAAATAGAAACCTTGGAAACTGAGAATACATGTTTGGAGGGTCAAAAAGGGAGCAGGGTACCCATTCCTAGGCTGGGATGGATAAAAGGATTGGACTAGAAGTACAGGGACACCATTGGATATTTTCACTCTGAGATGATCCTCGAATCAAGGTAGCTTTATGCAGTTGCCACAGAATGAAAGAGGAGATAGGAGATACTGAGACTTCACCATTGGCCATCATCTGGCCTTGCTGGTCCGCTCAGAGTTTCCTTCCCATGCCCTTCTCCTTTCTTATTGCTCCTCAGCCCTAGGGTACTAATTAATAAGGAAGCAAGGTCATTTTTTACTGCAGTTCAGGTACCCAGTCCAAAAAATCTCCCTGAATCAGCTGTCTCCATTCTCAGAACCATGGATTAAATTGAAGGGAACTAATTCAAAATAATAGTAATAACACAAAAACACTAATAACAACAGGAATAATTGTAACATAATAACCTCACACCCTTTCAGGAGCTCATGTCTTCTCTATGAATATGATCTACCTTGGTCACCAGTGGAAAGACAGGAAGCTGACTGAAGGATATTTTGTGGAGTGGGTGCCTGGACTCTGGTAGAAAGGGACCTGGGGGTGTGGCAGACACAGGACAAGAGTTCAGGACTTAGCTGCCTTTCTCAGCCTAAACTGGCTTTTAGTTTGCCTGTGACTTTCCTATTTGGCCAGAAAGGAAAAACTGTGGAGGTTTCAGAGAATTTCAGCGCCCCTTCCTCCCCAAGCAGGCCCCTTCTGCCTCAGGATGCTGTGCCATGTCACAAAGGTGGTACATCTTGCCTTCCAAACTTGGCCCTCCCAGGAGTCTACATTGCAAAGTACACACCGATTACCCTCAGCAGGACAGCCTGGATTTAGTGTAGCCCACGTCAGGAGCTGATTCTGCTCCTAGTAATCTCCTTCTGCTTTAGCGGTTTGAGACTCTGGAGGGGTAGGTGGGAGGGGAACATGGGGGCAGGTGGGTGGAGGAAGAAAAGCAAACAAAACTCATCAAAACCAACAAACAAAAAAACTACAGCTCCCTACTCATTAATCCTCTCAGGGCCTACTTCTTACCATGGCAACCAGTAAGCCTCCAGGCCTCCTCAGCC
Source organism: Chlorocebus sabaeus (assembly GCF_047675955.1). NCBI lineage: Eukaryota > Metazoa > Chordata > Mammalia > Primates > Cercopithecidae > Chlorocebus > Chlorocebus sabaeus. The sequence goes on from NC_132933.1 coordinate 49,753,841, forward strand.
CTCACTCCAGTTGTTAGTAAAGAGAAGAGGCTGGCTGCTTTGCTTAGGATAATTTCAATACTGGGCAAATTAAACTGGTCCTAGGGAGCTGTGGAAGTTGAAGGAGGAAAGAGGCAGAAAGAGGAAAGGGAATGCTGAAGTGAGGAATGCCAAGTTTCCATTAGGCAGCGTGTCTCAGGATCTCTCTTGGGAAGGTGGTGAGGGCCTCCAATGCCAACCTGTATTAACCCTCAATGGTCTTGATGAAGGCCAACCCTGCCCACTCTCTTCCCCATTCCCCTAAGGCAAGATGATGCGGTGTGTGGGGGTGTCAGTCAGCTCTTTGCAGCATAAAGTGATCTGTTCCATCTTGAACCAAAGGCAAGAAGAGGAGACATAAAGTAAAAGTCAGCAGGGTACTCACTTTTCCTTCACCCAGAGAGCAGCTGGTCATTGGTGAGAGTGTAACTCTCTAAAGAAACAGAAAGCACATTCCTCAGGAAAGGTTCTGGGCAACTTAGCTTCTCTGACCTCCAACTCTGCCTCACCAAGTCTCCCAAAGGCACCATTGCCACAGCCCTCATTTGGTTCCATCTGATCACAGGTCACTGAGCCCCATGGATGCCAAGGTGGGCAGTTTTTCAAGTTACATCAGAGGCTGTATAACTCCCACTGGCTTCTTTCCTAAGAAACTGAGGCTGGAGCCAAATTCCTTGATCCAAATAATGAGCTGAGATTTGACTATGACATCACTCCTGAAGCTAGTCCCCAGGCAATTCACATTGGTCCTACAACACAGAGGTATGAATGAATTCTTAGATCCTTTCTTAAATTCCTGCTTTGACAAGGAAAAGAAAGGCAGAATGTTGGAAAGGAAGGACTCAGGTGAGGCCCCTTGGTGTTTTTGTCCTGTCCACAGCTAGTGAAGGGTTACTTGTTCATTTTGTTTTCTTACTTGGTTTGGTTTTTCCTATCTCAAAGGGAAATAGTACTACTTCCTCCTTAAAAACACTACCTTTCTTCCTCTCTATGTCCTCCTGTGCCTGATACTATCTGCACACTTTCCCATTCCTTTAATGAGTAGCTAAGTCCCAGAGTCTAAAAAAAAAAGCATCTCCGCTTCAGCCTCAGCCTACAAGACCTTAATAGCTTAGGCATATTAATTTCTGAGCCAGAAAAGAGTCTTGCTTTCACTCACTGTCAAATGTTTATTGAAAGTCAGGTAATTTGGCCACCGCTGTATCTCTAGTACCCCTTGGCACATGGTAGGTATTCAGTAAAGATCTTTTGTTTTTTTTTTTTTTTTTGAGACAGGGTCTGAGTGTGTCACTCAGACTAGAGTGCAGTGGTGCAATCATGGCTTACTGCAGGCTTGACCTTCTCGGTTCAAGTGATCCTCCCACCTCAGCCTCCCAAGCAGTTAGGTGGGTCTACAGATGCTTACCCCCACACCTGGCTGATTTTTAAAAATTTTTTTATACAGATGGGGTCTCATTATATTGCCCAGAATATAGTGAAGAAATTTTAAATGAATCTTACTATATGTATAATTTCAGAGTTTGTCGCTCACTTAAAATAACAGCAGCATCTAAAGCTTCCATTTATTGAACAGCTACTGTGTCAGAGCCTGTGCTGTGGACTACATATGGACATTCTAATTTAAAACTTAGGACATTTTTGAGGGACAGAAACTGTTATTAATTCTGTTCCACAGATGACAATCATGAGGCTCAAGGATGTTGATTAATTTTCCCACATGGTTGATAAATGGCAGAGCCTAGTACCAAACACAGATACCTTGGACTCCAAAGATTGCCTCTCTATGCCTCTGGTGATAGGAAAGGGCCCTTGAGACTAAGATCACAATTTGGCTTTCTGACATGCCAGTTAGCTTTGCACAAAAACAGTTCATTGGCCACATACTTTGTTCTCAACCCTAGCAAATCAGTTTATCCAAAGGGGCTCAGGTGAGAGTGTGCTAAGTAGAGTACCCCTTTCTACTTGTAAATATCCCTTATATAAGTACAAATTTTCCGTTTAAAAATTTTTATTTCCTACAGTCTTCAGAGCAAGCATGAGAGAGTTTTGTTACAACTACTCAGTTTTCAAATAAGGACACTGGGATCAGGGAATAAGATCAGGGAAGTGTTATAAATTGTCTAAGGTCACACAGCCAAGAAGTAGTAGAACAGGGGCTAAAATCCACTCTTCTGATTCTAGAACACCAGAGTATAAGCCGCTGGATCCTTTTGCCACATAAAGCATTAGAAACCTTGCTTTGTGTCAGATGCCAACTGCCACAAAAGACTGCTTCCTGCTGGTGGCCCATGCCTGTATTCCTGGCTACTCAGGAGGCTGAGGGGAGGATATCCTGAGCCTAGGAATTTGAGATCAGCGGAACAACACAGAAAGATTCCATCTAAAAAAAGACTGCTGCATTTTGTTCAGACTAGGGTGAACTAGAGCCCCAGTTCTATGTCCCAAATGGCTAATTGACAATTGAGAAGAAGGCTTGCATCTCACATGTTCTGTCGGAATTCGAAACACATCAACAGGAAAACCTTTTTATGTCTTCTAAAAGTTGCTGACTGAGGATTAGCAGCCTCCCTGCCACCCCACAACAGGCATTGAATGAGGACTGGGAATGCACATCACTCCCCTCCATCTGTCCTCTTTCCCCTCTGAGTAGTCTTAATTATTTTGAAATTTCAATGAATTAAGAAAACAGGCTTCCACCTAGAGATGTCATCCACCTAGAGATGACAACACCTCTCTTTGGAAGTAGGTATTGGTCATAAAGAGATCACTGCTTTATGGGGCAAAAGCCATCAGATTACTGGGGATTTTGCACCAGCCTAAGTAGGCTTAACTCCCAAATGGCAAAGAGGCTTTGATAAGGATCCCTCAGAATTCTGTTAGTGATTCATGTGGGGCTTTCCTCCTCCTCACCTCTCTCTACTTCTGTCACCCCAGCCCCAACTCCTCCCATAATAAGAAGCAGTCCTTCCTTGCCTCTCCCACTGTCAAGGGATTCTTCTCTGAAAGAATAACATTCCCGGCTGGGCGCGGTGGCTCAGGCCTATAATCCCAGCACTTTGGGAGGCTGAGGCGAGTGGATCTCCTGAGGTCAGGAGTTCGAGACCAGTCTGGCCCACATGGTGAAACCCCATCTCTACTAAAAATACCAAAATTAGCAGGGCGTGTTAGTGGGTGCCTGTAATCCCAGCTATTCGGGAGGCTGAGGCAGGAGAATCACTTGAATCCGGGAGGTGGAGGTTGCAGCGAGCCGAGATTGTGCCACTGCACTACAGCCTAGGTGACAGAGTGAGACTCCATCTCAAAAAAAAAAAAAAAAAAAAAAAAAGGGCTGGGCCTGGTGGCTCATACCTGTAATCCCACCAGTTTGGGAGGCCGAGGGGGGCAGATCACCTGAGGTCAGCAGTTCGAGACCAGCCTGACCAACTTGGAGAAACCCTGTCTCTACCAAAAATACAAAATTAGCTGGGCATGGAGGCTCATGCCTGTAATCCCAGCTACTCGGGCGGGTGAGGCAAGATAATTGCTTGAACCTGGGAACGGAGGCTGCGGCGAGCCAAGATACAGCCATTTGCACTCCAGCCTGGGCAGCAAGGGTAAAACTCCATCTAAAAAAAAAAAAAAAAAGAATAACATTCCCTGGGCTTCTTCACTGAATTTTTCATCTTTGCTGCCTTGGTATCAAAACTTCTCATTAAAAGCCCTGAGTGAGGCCGGGCGCGGTGGCTCACGCCTGTAATCCCAGCACTTTGGGAGCCCAAGGCAGGCGGATCACAAGGTCAGAAGTTCGAGACCAGCCTGGCCAATATGGTGAAACCCCGTCTCTACTAAAAATACAAAAATTGGCCGAGTGTGGTGGCAGGCGTCTATAGTCCCAGCTACTCAAAAGGCTGAGGCAGGAGAATCACTTGAATCCGGGAGGCAGAGGTTGCAGTGAGTTCTGGCCACTGCACTCCAGCCTGGGCGACAGAGCAAGACTCTGTCAAAAAAAAAAAAAAAAAAAAAACCCTCGGTGGGAGTGACCTACTTAGCGCAGCCCTCACTATTAGACAGAGAGAAGCCAAGGGGAGGAAGAGATGCAGTGGCAGGGGTGGGAGGCTCCCCCAGCGAGGTTGTGACAGGGAGTCCCCAAAACCCAGGGACTTGAGAGGCTGAATGGCACCTCTGGAGGCTTCTGCCTGTGGGGATGACCACGGTGCGCTGCTTACCTTTCATTCTTCATTCACTTGTACACATGAGAGGCAGCACACATGCTGCTGCCCTGAAGACCATGGGCTCCGGGGCCAGGCTGCTGGGTTTACATCCCACATATCTTCCGAGATATGTGACCCTGAAAAACCATTTAAGCTAGCCATGGTGGCTCATGCCTGTAATCCCAACACTTTGGGAGGCAGAGGCAGGAGAATCACTTGAGCCCGGGAGTTCTAGAGCAGCCTGGGCAACATAGTGACACCCCAGCCCTAAAACAAAACAAAACAAAAAATTTAATTAGCTGGGTGTGGTGGCGAGTGCCTGTAGTCTCAGCTACTCTGGAGGCTGAGGTGGGAGGATCGCTTGAGGCAGGAAGGTCGAGACTGCAGTGAGCTGTGATCACACCACAGCACTCCAGCCTGGGCGACAGAATGAGACACTATCTCAAAAAAAAATAAAATAAAAGTAAGAGGAAGAGACTAGAGTGCACGCACTCTCTCTCTTACAGAAAGAATGGGGGCTTGGAGTGGCAAAACAGGTTAACGGGAGAAAGAAGAGGAAGCCTGGCTAGCAAAGATGGTCTTGTTATGTAAATGAAACCTTACAGGTAGCAGCCCTCACAGAGAATAGGTGGTAAATGTTCCTTTCAGACCTTTAAAGTTGTCAGAATCTGTTAATCTTTCCTAGATCCCAAAAAGGAAAGGCCTTTGGAAACTCTGGCTGCAGTGATGCAGATTTTCTCTACGAATGCAAATCTCCCCTACAAAAGACAGCTTTGCAAGGCTACTTGAGTTTGCAGGCCCTCTGAGCAGTCATTTCAAAGTATGTCCAAAAATTGTATTTTAGGTAAAATACTTTGACTTCCTTCACTAGGAAGAAGGCCCTCAGCAGAACCTGACCATCCTGGCACCCTGGTATTGGATTTCCAACCTCCAGAACTGTGAAAACTAAATTTCACTTGTTTTTCAGTCACCCAGTCAGTGGTATTTTTTTATGGCATCCCTAGCTGACTAAGACAATGATGCTGCAAGAAACTTTGCCACCAGAGCAGCTAAGATGAGCCCCCATGGAGCAACTGACACTCAGCACTGTTGTCCAAGCTGGGGCAGGCACCAGTGCCTCCTCATTCATTCTTGTAATTATTCATTCATGCATTCATTTACAAATATTTAGCTGGCACCTATCCTGTGCCTGGCCCTAAGCTAGGTGCTGTAGGGTGCACAGCAATGGGAAAATCAGGCCCAGGCCTCACCCTTGTGGAGCTTAGAGGCTACTAAGGAGGAGCATCTCTGAAGAATCACACACACCAATGTGAGACACAATAGAGTTTTTTAAAAACCCAAGATGTTGTGAACACCAATAAGATTGGGTAAGGGGCCAGGAAAAAACTCCGAGGCAGCTGGGTGAGGTGGCTCACGCCTGTAATCCTAGCATTTTGGGAGCCTGAGGTGAGTGGATCACTTGAGGTCAGGAGTTCGAGACCAGCCTGGCCAAAATGGCAAAACTCCGTGTCTACTAAAAAAATACAAAAATTAACTAGGCTTGGTGGCAGGCACCTGTAATCCCAGCTACTCAGGAGGCTGAGGCAGGAGAATCGCTTTAGCCCGGGAGGCAGAGGTTGCAGTGAGCCAAGGAACACCACTGCACTCCAGCCTGGGTGACAGAAGGAGACTCCATGACAAATAAATAAAATAAATAAATAAATACTCCAAAGAGGTGATGTTTAAGTCTGGACACTGGGAAAGAAAGAGAAGCCATCAAACAGCAAAGAGTGAAGGAGAGATTGGTGCAGGTGGAAGGGTGAAGTGAGTTCCTCTCCCCGGTCCAGGTCATTTCCAAACCGTTTTGTCTTAGAGTGGTGAGGCTGTCTGAGGTCTGGATGCTTGTTGGCTTTCACTTGCCAAACTCTGACTGCTACCACATGGGCTTTCTCAAAGCCTAGCCCACAGACTACACGTATCAGAGTCACCACGAAAACTTGATAAGATACAGATACCTAGGCTGTACTGGCCTGAGAGCATTTTAGTGAGCAGTCATGGTGGAGCCCAAAAATGGTGAGGCCCAAGCAGTAATGGTGAGACCCAAGATTGCATTTTAACAAGGACCCCAAGAGGTTGCTCGAACTTGGAGAATCTCTTTTTTTTTTTTTTTTTTTTGAGGCAGAGTCTCGTTCTGTCACCCAGGCTGGAGTGCAGTGGTACAATTTCGGCTCACTGCAACCTCTGCCCCACTGGGTTCAAGCAATTCTCCTGCCTCAGCCTCCCGAGTAGCTGGGACTACCGGCACACACCACCACGCCCAGCTAATTTTTGTATTTTTAGTAGGTACAGGGTTTCACCATGTTGGCCAGGCTGGTCTCAAACTCCTGACCTTAGGTGATCCACCTGCCTTGGCCTCTCAAAGTGCTGGGATTGCAGGCATGAGCCACCGCACCTGGCTGGGAATCTCTTGACATACTACCTAGTATGGGGAAAATGGGTTGGTGGCAAAAACTGAGCTAGTAAATCACTGCCCATGTTTACAAGCCTGGGTTTAATAGTGACTTTCTCTCAAAAGCTATCTCTGGTTTCTGCATGTCGTTTTTTCTAATAATCAGGCTCTAAAGAGTGTAGGCTCTCTTTAGCTTGGAATTTCTTTCTTTTTTTATTTTTTTTGAGATGGAATTTCGCTCCTGTTGCCCAGGCTGGAATGGAATGGCGCAATCTCGGCTCACTGTAACCTCTGCCTCCCAGGTTCAAGCAATTCTCCTGCCTCAGCCTCCCAAGTAGCTGGGATTATAGCTATGTACCACCATGCAGAGCTAATTTTTTTTTTCTTTTTTTGTATTTTTAGTAGAGACGGGGTTTCTCCATGTTGGTCAGGCTGGTCTTGAACTCCTGACCTCAGGTGATCCGCCCGCCTCGGCCTCCCAAAGTGCTGGGATTACAGGCGTGAGCCACCACGCCTGGCCAGCTTGGAATTTCTAAGTGGATTTTTTTCTTAAGGAGACCAACCCTCCTGGTTTGCCTGATACTCTCCCAGTTTTAGCATTGAAAATTCTGTGTCCCAGGAAATCCTCAGTCTTGATATTAATTGGTTCCCTAATATATTTGGCAAATGAGGATGACTGATTAACCTAGTGTCCTAGAGAAGTACCTAGCTGGGTTCACCTAGAAAAGGGAGGAGTCACTAAAACTCTCCCCAGTCTCCCTATGGCCAAGGTGCTCCCACCTGCTAAACTTGCCTTCTCATCCATGTGACAAGAGGTGCACAGAAAATCTTCTCCCTCCAACTCCCCAGTGTGCATGCTTTCTCCTGTTTCTTTCTGGACAGTGTCATATCAAAAAGGAGACATGACAATAAGCCAGTAGGTCCCACAGCATAACCAATGTACTTGAGATGGAATCATCAAAGCTTTACCAAGGGCTAAGTCCTGGTCTTAGAAACTGGAGCAGAAGGAAACTATAAGCTAACATATTCACAGGGTAATAGAAAAGAAGACATATAGCATCGCCATGGCAACCAGCCTCCAAAGGCCCCCAGCACCTGCTCCATTCTACACAAGATTTCCCCAAACAGGGATATTTCTTACTTCCTTGTTTTCCTTTTCAATAAAGATGTTAATTTTATTTCCCCTCATTTGTGCTTAATGTTCCAGTAACAATTTAGTTCCTTCTGAGCTTTCCTAGCCCCCCCTTGTCTCTCCCAAACCTTTTCTTCTCCTGTCTCCCATCCTTCCTTTCCCTTTGATCTCTGTTTTTTTCTCTGTCCCTACAATTCCTGTCCCTGCTTCCCTAGACAAATATTTCCAACCACCTCTCTTCTCCCAGAGCTAAGCCCTCTTCCAGGATGTTTTATCAGCTGTGGTTCTGATGGCCTAGTAAGTGCCGGTCTTTGCACTGGGTGAGTTCTCTGTGGGGCTCTCTTGAAATCCCACACCTCTGTTCTGGTATCCTGCCACACCACCATCCCATCTCCCTGAGCTAGAGGACACAGTTTAGTAAAACCATTTCAGCCCACAGAGCAGATGAAGGGAAAGAAAGGCTGCAGGGTGGAGAATAATAACAGCTGGGGTTTGTTGAATGTTGATCATGTGCCTGACCCTACTCTAGAGCTTTATATGTATTATCACATTTAATCTTCATGACAATTCTGATGGCATAGGTTTGATTGATTGATTGATTGAGACAGACTCTCGCTCCATCACCCAGGCTGGAGTGCAGTGGCAAGATCTTGGCTCACTGCAATCTCTGCCTCCCGGGTTCAAGCGATTCTCCTGCTTCAGCCTCCCGAGTAGCTGGAACTACAGGTGCCTGCCGCCACGCCCTGCTAATTTTTGTTTTTTTAGTAGAGATGGGGTTTCACCATGTTGGCTAGGCTGGTCTTGATCTCCCAATCTCAAGTGATCCGCCCGCCTCGGCCTTGTAGGTATTATTTATGATTTCACTTCACACATAGGGAAACAGAGACTTAGACTGGTTATGACACTTGGAAAAGGTCATGGAGCTAGTAAGTGGTAGTGTCAGGATTTAAACCTACGCAGTCTCACAGCCAAGTCTGCCTCCTTTCATGAAGAGGTTTCAAAGGAAGATCTTGTCCCCATTCATTGAATGAGAATGGGGTCCTGGCAAACCCTTTCATCAGCATTATTTGAAGGGTGTCCCTGGTCAATAAAACTGTCCTGTACACAAAAACCACATGTCCTTCTGCTTAGGTCCATGGGAGCAGTGAAGCAGAAAGGGAGTGGAGGAGCTCTCACCGTGAGCCTCTTCTCTCTTCAGTTAATTCACACATTCCCTCATTTGTTCATTAATGCAATACACATTTAGCAAGTATTTCCCATGAGTTAGGCTCTGCCCAGCCTATCCATAGGCAACTGTGTTGTGGAGAGACCACTGAGTGTCAGGAACCCTGTCTATGAAGCCTGTCTCTCCACTTGCCATTTCTGAGCTTGTTTCTGGGGACAATGATGCTTATGAGTTCACAGAAATCATGGCTATAGAAGCACCTAACGTGATGCCTGACACAGAGGAGTCAATTTTCTAGAGGCAAAATCACTTCTACACGGGAAAGTTGTACCAGAAACAAAGCAGGGTGGTGCTGAATTTTCTGAGGTGAGATGGGCCTGAGGGTGCTTGGCTCCTACCAACTCTCAGGGTTGGCTCTCTCAAAGCAGGGAAACCCAAGGCTGCCCATGGCATGACCCTACTTATCTCTTAGAGTGAGCTGCTTCCTCTTTCCAGATGGTTTACTTCTTGTGGTAGAAAAAGAGACCCAGCCCTCTGCAAAGCAAGCATTTGATTCCAAAATCAACCTTCTGTGCTGACAAAGTCTCTAGATACAGACAGACACTGCTGAGGCAACATTATTATTATTATTATTATTATTTTGAGACAATGTATGCCCAGGGTTGCAAGGGAAGGTGATTCCACAGAACAGAGATTAAATAAATTATTTGGGTAAGAGAGGAGAGTGCAAAGAATTTTAAGGAAATCTGGCCATTTCCATTTCTCTCTCTTGCTTTCTCCTCTCTCTTTTTTTTTTTTTTTTTTTTTGAGACAGAGTCTTGCTCTGTGCCCCAGGCTGGAGTGTAGTGGCGCGATCTCGGCTCACTGCAAGCTCCGCACCCCCAGGTTCACGCCATTCTCCTGCCTCAGCCTCCCGAGTAACTGGGACTACAGGCGCCCGCCACCTCGCCCGGCTAATTTTCTTGTATTTTTAGTAGAGACGGGGTTTCACCGTGTTAGCCAGGATGGTCTCGATCTCCTGACCTCGTGATCCACCCGTCTCTCTCAGCTCCGATTTTAGAAGGAGAATGAGTTACTGAGTAAATAGTGGAGGAAGTAGTTTGTGTGTGGATAATTTAGCTGACTTTTGGCTTAATATAAAAGGACTCCCTTGGCCCCAGTGCTGAACATTTTCTGCAAATTAACAACCTGGGAAGGCCAGATTGCCTGGGCCTGTGCCTGTAAGGGAGAGTTCATGGCTACAAGGTGCAGTGCACAGTGTGTAGGAGTGCACATGGGTGCCTTGTGGAGAGGGGCCAAGGGGAAATGTCACAAAGCACAAAGCAGAGGACAGGTTTGAGCTTTTGGAGGAAAGCAGTAATGTGATGGGGGCAGCCGGCCTGGAAACCAAAGTTTCTGAGATCTTATCCAAATCCTGCACCAAATCGCGGATCACCTTGAGCCTGTCATTTCACCCTTCTGTGGCCTTCAAAAAGAGGAGATTGAATTAGATCTTTAATATCTGGTCATTTCTAACGTTATATAACTGGTGGTTTTGCATAAGATGTTGGGGAGTATGGGGGATTCTAGCCCTTCTTGTTCCTTTGCGCCAGGCAAGAATCTCCACTTGAATTTCAGTCTTTTTCCCTTTCCTCACCAAATCAATATGTTTCAGGCACCAAATGGAAGCCACAGGGCACTTCTAAATCGTCGAAAATGACAGTCAAGGCTATTTCCATCTCTGCTCATGGTAGTGCTAGGTCAAGCTATAGGGCAGGGTTGAAGAGGGTTGGTGGCAGGACTCAGGAGGTGGTGGAGCAAAGAAGATTTAACCCCTTAAAAAACAATCTACCGTATTCATTTCATCTGTGATTTGTCTGGTGGCTGAAAGGATCCCCTTACTAGGGTGGAGACAACTTCACCATAAGTCACAGCGAAGTTTGATTGGGAGGAAGTATTGATCACAACTACTCACCGTTTCTTAATATTTAAGGATCCAGTTTGTTCCTACTTGACTAGAGCAGCCAGTTGGTGGATAGGCCTACGTGGCTTTGTCTCTTGACTTCATGATGAACTTGTTTGACTTTGGGAAAAAGGCCTATGCCATCACCAAGCTCTGTGGAATGCAGGCTGGAGAAAGTTTCGTTTCTTCCCACAAAAGTCTCCAGGAGGTTGGGCACAGCAGCTCACACCTGTAACCCCAGCATTTTGGGAGGCTGAGGCAGGAGGATCACTTGAACCGAGACCAGCCTAGGCAACAAAGTGAGACCCCCATCTCTACACAATAAAAACTTAGTTAGGTATGGTGGAATGCACCTGTAGTCCCAGCTACTCTGGAAGTTGAGGTGGGAGGATTGCTTGAGTCTGGAAGGTCAAGGCTACAGTGAGCCTGTGGCTGTACCACTGTACTCCAGCCTGGGTGACAGAGTGAGACCCTGTCTCAAAAAAAAAAAAAAAAAGTCTCCAGGGGAGCATTTAATTCCTAGGAAAGCAGGATGCTTGTCCTTTTTCTACTCTCTACTCATCTGCTGAGCCCAGAGGGAGATGCATGGCAGAATCAAGGCTCATGAACGGATCATTCTATACTTCCTATTGCCCCATTCTTCAGATGAAGAGAATGACCTTGATTCCTACTGGGTATCAGGAGACTTCAGTTGATCTCTGGAAGATGATACTCTGAACCTGCAGGTGAGTAGAGGTCTGAGTAGATGCAGAGCAGTGGAGAGGCCAAAGACTGAATATGAAACTGGACATGAGACAGTCACCTAAATATTTTCTGAACACTAACTACAAAAAGAAGCCTTATATTATTTCTGCTCCAGTCTATCTTTTTGGTTAGCTTGATTTTCACCAACTTGCAAACATGGTATAGTTATGTTTGGGAAAGTGGAGGTGGAATGAGAGTGGAAGTATAAAATGTGAGGCAGAGAAGATACAGATGTATAGTTTTTAGTCTTCTTTTTCCCAACTGTAAAATGAATCTAAGAAATACTGATAATAGCAGATCACATTCAAACTAGGAGTTAAAGACACTGAAATTTATCTAGTAATTGATATGTATTCCATCAACTGGAAACAAAGGATTGTCCTGATCTCTGATAATTTGGACACACTTGAAGACCAGAAAGTTCTCTTTCATAGTAACTAGAACTCCTTTCCAGTCTTCACAGGGACAGGAGAATCTTTTTGGGGTAAAGAAATGTGGAGGGACCTATGAAACCATTAGAATCTATGGTGAACTGAGTTCTACACCAGGATTATTACTATTATTATTATTATTATTATTATTATTATTTTGAGACAGAGTCTTGCTCTTGTCAACCAGGCTGCAGTGCAATGGCTCGATCTCAGCTCACTGCAAACTTCACCTCCCGGGTTCAAGCGATTCTCCTGCCTCAGCCTCCTGAGTAGCTGGGATTACAGACGTCTGCCACCACACCCAGCTAATTTTTGTATTTTTGGTAGAGATGGGGTTTCACCATGTTGGCCAGGCTGATCTCGAACTCCTGACCTCAGGTGATCCACCTGCCTCGACCTCCCAAAGCGCTGGGATTAGAGGCGTGAGCCACTGCGCCCAGCCTACACCAGGATTTAATTAATGCAATTAACATGAGCTAAGACTCCCCAGGCCCTGGCCTGCTTAGCACTGATTAACAGCTGTTCCAGGATTTGATCTCTGGTCTAAGGCTTATCCTTTCAGTTTAGCCTTCTCAGGACTCTTCTGACTGCTGCTGGTTGCTACTTTATGTTGAACAGAATCTCAGCAAACATTTAGCCAGAATCAGAGCCATCAGAAAAGAGCCACTTCAAATTCTCTACCTCCAAAGCTCAGGATGAGCTGAGCTCCCTGGCCCTCACTTCTAGTTTCCTCCTGGGTGTTTCTCTGCAGTGCTAAAATGTTCATCCCTACTCAGTGGACTTTCTAAATAGTCCTCTTCTACTTTATCCTACCATTTCATATACCTAGTTCTGCACACGGAGAATAATTTGGTCTCCAAGTGCTTTTGCTTAAGGTGATGCAACTGAGTAGACTTCCTGGATCTATGCCATGGCTTGTCTGAAAATGTCAAGTCCTCAGCATCCTATTTGTCTTTCCTGAAACTGGACCATAATTGAGGCTGGTTGTACTGGATTTGCAGTTGTGAAACAGCACCTGCCTTTGACTCAGCAGTGGGCACACTGCTGTGGAAAGTGAGGGGATTATAGAACACGTGGGATTTAATGCATGGTTAGAAAGGCAATGTGAAGGTTACAGAAAGAAACTGACAATGGGCAGGAAAGAAAAGTCAGAGTTCTCAAAGCAACACTCTCTTGGTGTCTGACGATGATGTTGCTGACAGTGCAGGAGTGGGTGGCAGCAAAAGCTCACGTGTGTGACCTGCTGTGAGGTTTGGAGTTGCCTACTGTCTGATTAGCATCTGAAGTGACTCTTTGTTTTTTTTTTTGTTTGTTTGTTTGTTTTTTTTTTGAGACGGAGTCTGGCTCTGTGGCCCAGGCTGGAGTGCAGTGGCCGGATCTCAGCTCACTGCAAGCTGTGCCTCCTGGGTTTACGCCATTCTCCTGCCTCAGCCTCCCGAGTAGCTGGGACTACAGGCGCCCGCCATCTCGCCTGGCTAGTTTTTTGTATTTTTTTAGTAGAGACGAGGTTTCACCGGGTTGGTCTCGATCTCCTGACCTCGTGATCCGCCCGTCTCGGCCTCCCAAAGTGCTGGGATTACAGGCTTGAGCCACCGCGCCCGGCCTTGAAGTGACTCTTTAGGAGTGCCTGTCATTGATTAGAATCTGTGATTTGGGGCCATATGCAACATAACTCTGCAAAATGAATACCTCCCTTACCTTGTACAAAGAGAAGTGACTTAATTTGGCATCTTACCTAGGGATTCCAATTATTCTGCAAGTGACTGGCTAGAAGCACTTCATTAGCACAGTAAATGTAGAGTTCTCAGCCACAAAACAAAGACAAGGTCTACCTGCACTCAGGATAAAAAGGACTAGTCATCACACTCCAATTTCTTTGGCCACACACTCTTGGATCATAATTGTTAGCAACAGGGGTATCATCTTCAGATTACCAAGGAGAGTTCTGTGTGTGTGTGTGTGTGTGTGTGTGCGTGCATGCACATATGTGTATACTCAGATAATGAACACTACAGAAGTGCAAGTTTAGGCTAGTACATCATTTGTAATGTTAAATTTATAATTTTGGCGTATAACATTTGTCAACTATAACTATATGATTGGTGTTAGTAATGCAAATTCATATTTCTGCACAATTCTATGTAGTCATCAACCAAACTGTTCTTTACTTTAGTGTCCAGTGTCCTATTACAACAAACATTGAATTTATTCATGATAAAACCAAAAAGGAAAAACAGAAGAAAAGACAGGAGAACAGACAGAAAGATAGACTGAAGGAAAGATAAAGTGAAAAGATTGAAGGGGGAAGAAGGAAAGAAGGAAAGATCCTAAATAATTGGAAACCACTCAGAGAAACACCACAGCTAAGGATGCTGTTAATCCCGCCTAACTCTTCTAGTGAGGAAGGTGCTTATTAACAGTTGCAGACAAATATATATGCATCATCAGAGATAATCATAAGATTATCTTTTCAGGGTTCTTGGGCATGTGTGTTCTGTAGGGTTGGATTATTGAAGGATAAGCTTCTTGAAAGGGTGTCTAGCAGGTGGTGACCTGTGTGATGTGACTAGCAGAAAGATTCTGGGATAGATAAAAATGAAGCTCATTACTGCCTGCTGAAAAAAATAGTCTATTTTCTAGGCCATATAATAAATGCCCTACTCATAGGCTGTGAGAGGCACTCAGGCCCTGGGGCATTGCTGATGACTCAGGCAGAAGCCTTCTTTGGGAAGGAATTACATTAGTGACCCACTAGAATGTAAGCTACATGGGGGCATGGACTCCATCTGCTTTTCCACTGTTGTATCTCCAGAGCCTAGAATATCTGGCATCTGGCATATGATTTGCACTCAATAAATGTTTGTTGAATGCATGCATGAATTAGTGGGATTGTGATCCATTCCACACTGTAAGTATTCATTTTTCCAAGTTTTGTTGCTTTTATGTTATGTAAGGGCTTCATGCCTTACATAGCATGCATTATCACAATCCCCAAATGAGTAAAATAAGATATTCATGAGCATGATCACAAGCAAAAACCAATTTACCTTTGAGGAGAGGCGTGACATGGTCTTATCATCCCCGAACAAGAAAGTTGCAGAGTTACGAGAGCCAAGAGGCAAGGAAAGTCAATGCAAACTCTGTGGAAACCTTAATGAAACTCTTCTGCACAGCTAGTGAATTGCTCTCAGGTGGCTCATGTGATGAGTAACGATTCTGAAGGTTCATCCAGAAGGAGAGAAACGATGCATATCTGGATGCTAGTCACTACACCTTCCCTAGCTGGAACTTCACCACTCTGTTGTTCCCTGGATTCTTAACAGAGAGCCCAGCAACAGAGGCAGGGCCATTGTTCACTGGTGCCATCCTGGTGCTGACATCTGGTTTGTCTTTGGAGACTGAGAGGAATTTGGTTAACCTCTCCACTGGCCTCCCCCAAGTTCACATGCTTCACATTTTGTTTGCAAAACTCATACCTGAAATATTCTATTAAACAAAAGGATGAAGCCAAGTCTTCGAAGCATCAGACTTGAACCAGTCCCTGTCCAAAAGTCAAGAGAGCACTGAATGTGTCTATCATATTTGCAGTTTTGTTCTTCCTTACTCCACCTGAGTCTAGGACTGTGAAACCTCCACCACCACTACTGCCCCCACACACTAGGCACCATCCCCTTAACTCCCAAGGGTGAAAGAGCTTCCTGCCTCTTATGCCAGTGCTCCTTAGCACCAGAAGTTGAGCCTCCGCTTTCAAGTAAATTGTCATATCCTTGGTAGTTGAAAATAACCCTGAAAAGAAAAATTCACACACAGCAAAAAGATGCAGCCTTGCTCCTTAGAGATCCAACTGAAACACCACGGTCTTTGTCAGCAGATTTTTAAAAAGGCATCTGTCTTTTTTTCAACCCCCCTCCAACTTCTTACCCTAGTGCTTCTGAAGGGTAGCTAAAGCTCTGAGAATTTTCTCAGATTGGGGAACACAGACTGCCTTTCAAAGTACCCCTCAGCTCAATCTCTACTTCAATAAGTGAGATAGGCAATCCGGGGGCCATACCATCTGGGTAATTGGAGTCGAATCCAGAAAGGTATGCCAAATGGTTCTCCAACTTTGCCCCCCAGAATGCAGCCCTAGAAGTCACTGAATTTACCAAACAATACCCATCCCAATGCAGACCTGCTGCTCCTCAGACTGAGATTTCAGGGAGCCTGCTCGTCAGCAGGGCACAGTTGCAATTTTCCCTGCATAGGGCTGAAATGTGACAGACTCTTTTCTGGAATGAAACACTTGCGAAAATGTACTTAATCCATTTTCAGCAGCATGGTAGTTTTTTCATGACAAAATAATATCTTTCATTCGGAAAAACATTTTGCCTATTGTAGCTTCTACACAACTTCAGCACTGCAAGAGAGCCAGTTCTTGGGTGAGTATGGCAGCCAGGTGCAAAACAGGAAAAGGGTGCGATACATTTTGGAACATGACGATGCATATGCTCCATAGTTTAGTGATGAGAAAAGACAAAGGTTGTGGGGCAAGGCTCAACACAACTTTGTACCCTTCCCACAGCAGAAAATGCTGAGTTCATCTTTGGAGAGTGTCGCTTCCTGTTGTTACAGGGAACTCTTCCAATTCACACCTCTCCTGCTGCTTGTGAAGGCCTAGTGCAGCTTACCCAGTTCTTTACCTCCCTTTCTCCCTTCTATACCCCAGGAGCCTGCTTCCAGCACCCTAGGAAAGCTGTATCTCTTCATCATGTCAGCCAGACATTTGATCATAGCTACAGCCTCTCACAAGAAGGGATCTTTCCTCCCATGAAGCTGACCCTGCTATGATCTCAGCACTCAGAGATCCAATCTGGCACACAGGAGGTGGGACCCAAGACAATGGACAGGTCCCCAGGGGCCCATGCCTTCCATTGGCTAAGAATTCCAGATGACGGAGTGTAAGGCCGCAGACCTAAGGGACAAGGGAATAAAAACTGCTTTCTCATTTTTCCTTATTACCATTACCTCATGCTGGCCTCTCTCTGTGTGTCAAACTTCTTGTTTGACAGAGAGAGATGCAGAGGCACTAAGCTTGAGGAAATATTCCTGCCCAGGATGCATCTTTTAACAACTGTTCACTTATTGCCTATAGTGTGCTAGGGATTTGGTGGATGATGTGTCTCTGCTCTTCAGGGAGCTCGAGATAGTAGGGGAGACAGGCAAGTAATCTGGTAATGTGACAGTGTGACAGAATGCTGCGAAGGTGAGCGTCCTGTGGGAATACATTGGAGAGTCTCCTACCCTAGACCCAAGGGACATGGGGGCAGCTCCGGAAGTCTTCCTTGACAAAATGACAACAAGACTCAGTCCAGAAGGGTAAGAGTGGAGGGAAAAGTACTTTGGATAAAGGGAACAACATACAAAAACAGCAGGAAGCTGGAAAGACAGAACAGGCAACTCTAGATGCATCAGTGGGACAAGCAGAGTGACCAACCTTGGGCTGCAGCCTGAGAGCAATGGGGAACTGTTGAAGGAGGAGAAGTGACATGATGAGTTTGCCAGAGGAAGTGAGTTGCACAGAGGAGACAAGAGCCACCCCCTCCCCGCCCTAGCAAGGAGCTCTGCCCTGGGAGGTTCTGTAAGGCTCAGTTCCTGCCCGTGGAGTGGGGATCATGATGCTTAAAGGAAACAAGGAGAGGGGGTGAGCAGGTGAAAAGGCAGCTAAAGACGTTTTAGGATATTTTACATTTACTGACCATATAGGCATTATTTGAGACTTGTAATGTTCTCAGTCCGAACTCCAAAATCTCAGCTCCCCTGTCAATATTTCAGTGTGTATTTAAAATTCTCTTCTTACCCTTTCATTTATGATTTGAAAATTTCTCTTCCTTAATAATAACACAGCCAAAAGGGAGCTGCTGCACAGGTTCCACCCATGGCTGCCTCATTATTAATCCTTCCATATAGCCAATAGGCCATGTGGAGGAGCTTCCAATCCCCTCAAACCTTCTCTGGCAAGGTTGAGGAGGCCGCAGTCAGCTGCGGGATTGACCCTCGGAAGGTGGCACAGACCCCTCCCCACAGCATGCAATCAGAACTCCCCAGAGCTGGCGGGAGAGTTCCCCCTGAGGGAGAAATGAAAACCCTTGGCTTCTCACTGTTGTTGTTTTGGAGGAGAGTGTGAGAGAGTGAAGATACAGGGGAGGTGGAAAGAGAAAACCGGGGATGGAGAGAAAGTGAGGAAGAAAGAAGAAAGGGAGACAGACACAGAAAGTGAGACTCAGAGAAGAAACAGCAAGGAAGATTGGAGATGGAGATGGACAGAGGGTCCATGAAGGAAAACTTCAGGGAGAAGGGGAGGAAGAGAGGAGTAGAGTGAAAAAAAGAAGATAGAGCGAGAGGAAATGGGGGAGGGGAGAAGTCTCAGAGGTGTTTAGATAACACACTGGAACTTTTGAGGAAGGATCAGGCAGGAGAAAATGGAGCTTCCAAAGCACCTGGTTGCTGTAAGCAAATGTGCAGGAGGCAAGGGAGGAGGCCAGCCCACCCCTCTGCCTCTGTCCTCCATCCAGGGCTGAGGGCCGCTAGGTCACTGCTCTTGACCCGCTGCAATTCCTCTGAAGCCTGCAAAGCCTAATGTGTCCCAGCCCTGCTCTGCCTCTCTGTCCCTTCCCATGAGCCAGGCTGGGGAAGGAGAGTCTGGGAGGAGGAATTCTGAGAGCTATAGAGGACCCCGAGAGACGACCTGAGGGAGGAAAGCAGGCAGGGGAATGGCTGCACAACTACAAGGGCGAAGTGGGATGGGGGCAGGTAGACAGACGAACGGACAGACAGACTGTCAAGCAGGCAGACCGCACCTGAGGAGGGTTCCCAAGTTCCTCTGTATCATGCATCCTCTGTGCCTCTGTCCAGAGAGTTGGGGGAAAGCTGTCCCTACCCTCAGCCTCTTCACTTTCTCTCTAACCTGAAGCTGTCAGCTTGAGAATACCTGGTGGTGCTGCCTAAACCCTCTCAGGTCTTTTTCCCCCTGGTAAAAATCATTAGGACTTTACTGCTGGGCTCCAGCTTGGCTCCAGGATGAAAGGAAAGCTGGTCGGGGGTGGGAGGTGGGGGCGGGGGGAGCAGGGCCGCTTACATGTCCTCCTGCGGCTGGGGAGTTAGAGGTTGGACAGAACACCTCCGGCCCTCCCCAAGCAGCCACGGCAGCCCAAGCTCCTCCCCGGCACACAGGCAGGCTCTGAACCCCACTCCAGCTGCTGCCGACTGTGCCTTTAAATTGCTGCTTTCGGAGGGTGCATCTGGGGGAGGTGGGAGGCAGGAAAACATCTTCCTACCGGTCTCCCTCCTCCCTCCCCACCAAGACTCTTCAGGGTTTAGAGAGTGATTGCTGCCCAGAGAGAGTCTTTTCCAGCTCCCGGCTGGCAGGCTAAGGCCCTCCGGAGCCCAAGGCAAGCCCAAGCAGAAGCCAGTAGGGTTATCTGTGTCAGGATCATTTCCAGGGGAACAGTTCTGGCCCCTGGCAGGTAAAGACAGGCCAGAGGAGAAGAGGCAGAAGAGGAGAGAGAGCAGTCTCTTTGCGAGCAGCCCAAGTTGGAGAAAGGCTCTGTACTTTTGGCGTTCCTGCAGGGATATCCCCTCTCACGTTGGCAGCCAGGCTGAGAAAGGGCTTCAAGATCCCCGCGGAATGACAACTCTTGTTCCTGCAACCCTCTCCTTCCTTCTCCTCTGGACCCTGCCAGGGCAGGTCCTCCTCAGGTGAGCTGAGTGGGGGTGAGAAGGAGGTGCATGCAAACACTAGCCAAGGGGAATGGGCAACCTGGGCATCTGGCACACTTTCCTCTAAGTTTGCACAAAGCCCACAGTCTGGAGGGCTTCAGGGGAGGACATGCCCTCCCCCCCGTTAGGACCCCAAGAGCTTCTTATTAGAGATGTCAAGGCCCTGGTCATGCTGGGAATGTTTCTGCACAGGTGGAGGTTTCCTAGGCCTGGGTAGGGGTTAGGCAACTAAGCCCCAGAATGGAGGGTGTCTGTCCAGCCGCCTAACCCTGTTTCCCTATCATCTGGGCCACACACTGCTGAGATCGCTAAAAATGACAGAAACATCTGTCATCAACAGAAACGTCAACTGCCAGCCCAAGCGGCTTCAAGTAGCAGGGGTTTGGCCCAAGACCACATCAGGATGGAGCTGGGCTAGACATTCTTTGGCCTTCTGCAGTCACCCTGCTTGTGCTCACTTGGTTGCTCCCTATTCCTTGAGGGGGAAAAGGTAGCAGTCACTTCCTGGGCTTGCAGGAAAGACATCCTTTGGGCTCCCTGTAAATGTTCCCCCACCAACTGCCCCTTTCTCATTAGACCAGGAGCCAGCCTAGGTTGGCAGGGTGAGTTGAACAGGAAAGATGGCTGTAGCCTGGGCTGACCTGGTCATAAGAGGAGTGCCTCCAAAGGTGGAGGGGGTCAGTGCCACTACAGCATACTCCTCCTCCTCTTAATCCAGAAAACGTCTCAGGGCTGCTTGCCTCTGCGAAGCCTCCTGCTCCACTGTTTGCAGACACGTTGGCTGGCAGGCAGGCAGGGATGCAGAGCAGGGCAATACACTTCTAAAGAGTGAAAAGCAGCTCAAAGTGGAATGGCAGCACAGCTGGGGTTGACAGGAGGATGCAGGCAGAAGGGGGCACCACACTGGGCCTTGCAGGCCCTCCAGGAGGGGAGGCTGCCTCAAAGCCCAAGCTCCAGTAACAGCGTTCCCACTGGGACTTGGAAAGCAGAGGCAGTTAGAGCAAAACAGGCCCTTAGAGAGTCTGGAGTCCAAGTCCTTCATTGTACATATGGAAACTGAGGCCTAGAGATGGGGAGTGACCTGCCCAAGGTTGCTCAGCTACCTAGCACCAGAGTTAGAGTTCTCTCCCTGTGCTGCCCCAGAACCTTGCATGAGAAAGATTGTCAGCTCTGGATCCTCCTAGGTCCTGCAGGTGTTTAGGACTTTCCGGGAATGAAAGACAGGAGGGAGTGGCTGCACACTGTGACTGCTCTTAGGTCCTCAGACAGGTTAGCTCCAGAAGAGGGAACTGCAACAGGGGCTGGGGCCCAAGATTGCTAAGCCCATAGCCTGTCCCAGGATACTAGGTCTAGGATTAGCAGGAGAGGTGACCTGAGAGTGGGGCTGAGGACAGTGGGGAGGGTCCAGTTTCTCCATGTGCAGGACCATGTGGCCTCCCAGCAGGCAGGTGGCAGATGGCCAGCAGCAGCAGCACCTGGCTAGTGTGGACATCTTGTGGTGAAGTCACAGACTTCTGCTTGCTCCAGCACCACCACCAGCCTCCTTGGATTTTCAGAGCCTGCCTCTGTCCCCAGGGTAAGGGCTTCCTCTTGCTTAGAAGATTCAAGGAGGCAGGACGCTAGAAGGTCAGGGTGGGGCTGCCACTGACCTTCCCCTACTTTGGCTCCTTGGCAGCCCACCCTGGGCTGCCTGCACCATAGTAATTGTGATAGATAGAGCTAGTTTTGAAGTCAATAGCTCTGGATTTGAATCCTGGCTTTACCACTCACTAGCTGCATGATCGGTGAAGCATTCACCTCACCTTGGTGATCCTCAGTCTTCTCATTTATATAATGGGGGTAATCATAATACTTAGTCGAGAGGACTAATGTGAGAACTAAACTAGATAGAGTGTGTAAAGCATTTAGCATGGTGCCTTAGCTATTTTTATTATTCTATTGGTCACTGGATGGTACATGGATCTACTGGGAAAGAGGAGCCCACTGGCTCAAAGACGACTAGTCCGGCCGGGCGCGGTGGCTCAACTCTGTAATCCCAGCACTTTGGGAGGCCGAGGCGGGTGGATCACGAGGTCAGGAGATGGAGACCATCCTGGCTAACCCGGTGAAACCCCGTCTCTACTAAAAAATACAAAAAACTAGCCGGGCGAGGTGGCAGGCGCCTGTAGTCCCAGCTACTCGGGAGGCTGAGGCAGGAGAACCGCGTAAACCCGGGAGACGGAGCTTGCAGTGAGCTGAGATCCGGCCACTGCACTCCAGCCTGGGCGACAGAGCGAGACTCCATCTCAAAAAAAAAAAAAAAATTAAAAAAAAAAAAAAAAGAAGACTAGTCCCCAGCAGGACAGCAGTTACCCCGCTGCTCAGTCCCACAGTGTGGCAGCAGCAGTGACAGTGGTGGAGTCGGCTATAGAGCAATGACAGCAGGCAGGAGGGAGCAGGAGGTGCCTGGCCCAGCCTGGAGTCCAGCTGAGCTCGGCCCTGAGCACTGCTCCTGTCCCCAAGGCTTTGCTGAGCTCCTAATCCCTAGTTTATCTGTTAACTGGCAAGTTGGTAAGTAGGCATATGGAAGGGGCTTTGCTGCTGTTAGAGGAAAACCTGTTAGGGGAAAAGGGGACTGGCTTCTAAGCTATGCCAAAGCACACTGGCTCCTTCCTCAAAATCAAGCTGTTAGCAGGGAAAATATGGGAGTTGACCTCAGCATGTCTACCCTACTGGGAGGCTTTTCCCCATCCCTAGAGGCCTGCCTCCCCACCATAGTTACCAAGACTAGTTCCCCTGCCTGCAGTGGCATGGCTCTTAACTAAAACGTAGCTCAAACATAGCTTCCTGCTGGAGCACGCGCCAGAAGCCAAAACTCCCTCTTCAGATGCTGGGTCCTACTTCCTGAGCAGCCCAGCATAAAGCCCAAGCAACTGAAGCCAACTCTCAAAAATAAAAGTTGTCCTTGAGCCCTTCCCATCCTTGACTAGGCTAGACGGGCAAAACTTTGTAGTAGCCATATCATTTCCCGCAAGACATCACTCATTGAGTGTTTTCCAAGTACCTTCAGAAAGAGAACACTGGATGAGGCCTCAGCCTAGGGTATGAGTCTTGACCCTGTCACTAACTCTGAGACTTTGAACAAGTCATTCTTCCTTTTGAAGCCTCAGTTTTCTCATCTGTAAAATGGGAATAACAGTCCTCACCCCCATCTCACTGAGAATTGGGAGGGTAAGAAGATCTACTGTCTGCGAAAACACTTTTCTAGTACTAACAGGTAGGCTGCTGTGTTGATTTATGGCTGTTTTTGTTCTCATTTTGCAAATGGCACCCAGAGACCCATCATCTTCTATCCTCCTGCCTGAGGGGTATGGAAACTGAGAGTCTGTGATAAATGCAGTACACAACTGGCCTCAGACTTTTTTACCTCTCCTGTCCAGGGTGGCCTTGGCAAAAGAGGAAGTCAAATCTGGAACCAAGGGGTCCCAGTCCATGTCCCCCTCTGATTTCCTAGACAAACTTATGGGGCGAACATCTGGGTATGATGCCAGGATTCGACCCAATTTTAAAGGTAAGAAATCTTCATCCTATAAAAACTCCTCCCTCCCCACCACCTTTGGCAGCACACTACCCAGCCAGCCCCTATTGCCTCCCCTAAGGAAAGGAGGCTGGAGGTCCAGGGCTAGGGCTAGTTCTAACAGCTCAGAAGGAGCCTCCCTACCCCATTGCCCATGGGCGTGTGTAGCTGGCACTGATTTCTCCCAGCAATGCCCTGGCCTGAAGCTCAGGGAGGGAGTTCTGGAAGCTGCTCCCAGCCTCCTGGAATGCCCTGCCAACGGCCTATGCTTTGTTACCCTCAGGCCCACCCGTGAACGTGACCTGCAACATCTTCATCAACAGTTTCGGCTCCGTCACTGAGACCACCATGGTAAGGGATCTCCCCACTCCCCACTTCCAGCCTAGTGTGAGTGGGAGGAGCCCACCAGATAGCAAGCTGGCATCTTTTGCCATATCAGCCCAAGGAAGGCTCCTTCTCCAGTGAAAAATGCCTACTGCCTGAGATATGCTTCCAACACTCCTCCTCATGGCCCTCCTGCCCATACAGGCTTGCTGGGCCCCTGGGAATGGCAATGTTTCTGATGGGCCCATATCTGCACCCTCCCAGGACTACCGGGTAAATGTCTTCTTGAGGCAACAGTGGAATGACCCACGCCTGTCCTACCGAGAATATCCTGACGACTCTCTGGACCTCGATCCCTCCATGCTGGACTCTATCTGGAAGCCAGACCTGTTCTTTGCCAATGAGAAAGGGGCCAACTTCCATGAGGTGACCACGGACAACAAGTTACTGCGCATCTTCAAGAATGGGAATGTGCTCTACAGCATCAGGTGCACCGGGTGGATGGCCAGGAGAAGAATTTAGATGAAGACTGAGGAGTGGGAGGAGGGCTCCCTTGTGCTGTGATGGGCCCCAGTAAGCCGAAGTCATTTCTTTCTTACTGTCCCCACTAGGTTGACCCTCATTTTGTCCTGCCCAATGGACCTCAAGAACTTCCCCATGGACATCCAGACCTGCACGATGCAGCTGGAGAGTTGTAAGTGTCTCTATAGAGTCACAGAGGACCTGGAATAACAGTGAGTTAACCCGACCTCATGACATCACAGACGAAAAGGGCTACTCAGAGTTGGGAAGAACTTACTCAAGCACACCCAGCCAATTCTTGGCACAGATGAGGCTAGAAACCAGGGCTCCCTAACCCCTAGAACAGTGTGTTTTTCATCCCCACACTATTTGCTGATCTGGCTGTTCCATGGGGCTGGGGAACAGGAAGGCATCAGCCTTATGCACACATGCGTTTGTGCTGTTTTGGAGGGCGATTTGAGCGGCATCTTCTCTGCCCAAAGGTGTGTCCCCTCTCACAGTGCCTGAAGTAGTTCCACCTTTACTTCCCTTGAGTTCAGGCATTGAAGATGCCTATAAAAATGCCAGAGTGGGCAGGGTGGGGGCACTCGTGGAGCCCTGGTTCCCCACAAACACAGATACCTTTGTAGAGATGTAGAAGATGACAGTTCTAGGCACAGGACAGTGCCTAGAATGAAGAGGTCAGCCAAGGGCTCCTCTGTGGCAGGGGTGCCAGCCTGGAGGGGCTGCCCAAAGTGCAGAGGAACCAAGGATGACAAGGCTGGGCCATCACTTATTTCCACTCCCTCCTCATCTCCTGGGTCGGGGGAGACTGTTAGATCTGGAGCCATCCACTAGATGTTCCCAGAAGAAGGCTTATAAGGCTATTTCCAGCATAAAATAACTGTAATGAGTAGAATGTGTCTTGTGTGGTCAGCTCTTTAGAGTTCTTAAACCACTTTCACACCCGGGCTCTCAATATCCCTTCATGGCAACTCTGAAAAGTGGGTAGAGCAGCTACTATAATTCCCGTTTTACAGAAGGGGAAGTGACTTATCCAAAGTCACAGAGCTACTCTGGGTCAAGGCCCAACACTGGATGTCTGTGAGCCTTGGTGTTTCTGCTCCCATCTCTACCTGACATGTGCAAATATGGTCATATACATGGCATGAGCCCTCATGAACTGCTATGTATGTGTGAATAACTTGGCATGTTCAGATATTAGCTTTAAATTTGTCCCAACTCAAGGCCCTGGCTAGGATCTATGGTATGCACATTGTCCCATGCATGACTGGCAGGATATAAATAGCTGTCTCCTCCCTGAGGTGATGTGGCAGAAGCTCTGGCTCTGAGGCTAGCTCAGCTTAAGACATGTGTTCGGTACACATGCTTACTCCCCTGGGCTTGAGATATGGCAGGAGGCTCCTAGCTGGGTTCCTTGACATCTTTCCAACCCTCTTGACCTGCTTTCTAGGTCTGCCAAAATAATTTCTCTTTGGGCTTTTCTCAAGCTTGAAAACAGGGTAGGAGTCTATAGTCTTCCTGATTTACCTGCCCACTCAGGATGGGCCCGTGTGACAACTGACCAAGTGTCCTCTCCAGAAAAGTTTCCCTTTCCATGATAAGCATGAAGCTCCTAAACCCCAGACCTTACTCCTCACCTGTTCTCTCCTGCCTGTTCTGATCCTACCCCTACCCCCACCCAACACCCACACTCTGCAGCCCTCTGCCATCTCTGTCACTTTCAGTTGGCTACACCATGAATGACCTCGTGTTTGAGTGGCTGGAAGATGCTCCTGCTGTCCAAGTGGCTGAGGGGCTGACTCTGCCCCAGTTTATCTTGCGGGATGAGAAGGATCTAGGCTATTGTACCAAGCACTACAACACAGGTAAAAACCAGGATCTTTATTGGCTGTGAGCCACAGGAGAACCTTCAGATGTGAGGCAAGGGGACAAGTCAGCTGGCCTCTACCAAAGGTTCAATTTATGTCAGATATGGGGCCAGGTGCTTCATATAACTTATCTATTTGTGATAGCAATTATAAATTACCATTTTTCAGAAAGGGAAAACTGAGGTTCTAAGAAGTTAGTTAAATCAAGTGTCCAAGTCATATAGCTAGCAAATGGCAGATTTAGAATTTAAATCCAAGCCTTCTAACTCCAAAGTCCATGTTCTTGTTCCTGTCGCATGCTGCAGAGCAAACGACAGTGGGTGTAAAGTTTCCCACTTTTCCTGGGGTCAACTTTGTGGGGAAGCAGGGAATCCATATCTGGTAATAGGGAGTGACTATGCTGAACCCAGAGGGAACAGGCCTGAGGTCAGTGGCCAGCTTACAGTCCACACCTCCCACTGTGCCACCACTGCCAGCTCTCAGGAACTTCCCAGGTGTGAAATGTCAGCTAAGAAGTGGAGAAGGACCGGGCGCGGTGGCTCAAGCCTGTAATCCCAGCACTTTGGGAGGCCGAGGCGGGTGGATCACGAGGTCAGGAGATCGAGACCATCCTGGCTAACACGGTGAAACCCCGTCTCTACTAAAAAATACACAAAACTAGCCGGGCGTGGTGGCGGGCGCCTGTAGTCCCAGCTACTCGGAGGCTGAGGCCGGAGAATGGCGTAAACCCGGGAGGCGGAGCTTGCAGTGAGCTGAGATCTGGCCACTGCACTCCAGCCTGGGTGACACAGCGAGACTCGTCTCAAAAAAAAAAAAAAAAAAAAAAACAAAGAAGTGGAGAAGGGCTGCTTTCCCAGCCTGAGCATCTGCCCCCCTGCAGCTTCTCTAAGAGTTGCTGGCTCCACATTTTCCCTGACAATTTGTCTGCACGGAGCTCTGATCCTGAAATAGAGGCAGCAGTCTGAAGAGGGGAGATCCCGGGTCCCTTCCATGGTGGGCTGATATGTTTTGGGTACTGCCCCATGAATATGGGTGTGCATGTATGTGGGGGTGTGGGGAGTGGGAAGAGGAAAAGGCCATTGAATTTAGAAAATACAAGGGGGAATGAAAATTGATACAAACTTTTTGGAGTAAAAAAGTTGGCAATCTGTATATAGATCAGTGGTTTTCAAACTTTGGTGTTCATTATATTCCCCTGGGGAATATATTAAATATATTAAAATGCTGGCTCCTGGGCTCTACCTCTCAGAGATTCTGATTATGGTTACCTATTCTTGGAGTGATGCCCAGAAATCTGCATTTTAACAGCATCTTGAGGATTCTGATGCAGGTGGTTCAGCGAACATGCTTTGAGAAACTTTAGAAGCTAAAATTGTTTTTCTACTTATTTATCCAGGAATCCTACTCCTTGAAATGTATTATATGGAAATATTCCAAAATACTGCATTGGCCTTTGACCCCAAGGGGGCTCCTGGGTGGCTGTTTATATTAGCAAAAACTTGGAACTGTTTTAAATATCCACCAATAGGGCAGAGGTTAAGTAAATTACATAGTGTGTCTGCTTAGTGGATTAGTATGCAGACGTTAAAAGGGATGGTTAACAAGGTGCTTATATCAATGTGTGAAAGTACAAGTGAAAAAAGGTAAGATTCAGAGGTATAAATACAGAATGATTATATTATGGTAAAATAAATAAACCAAAAGCATGCATTTAAAAACTTTGGGTGGAAATAGCACTAAATGTCTCTAAAGTAATGTGATACAACAGATAAAAGCAAGAAGTTTGGAGGCAGATAGAGCTGAGTTTGGATTCTGGCTCCATCATTTACTAGTTGAGTGCCCTTGAGAAACATAATTTAATCTCTTCATGCCTCCATATTCCTATCTGTAATATGAGAGATAATAATTTTACTTGCCCCAAAGAGTTGCTATAGGATTAAATGAGATAAAGTATATGAAGTCAGGTCCTTAGTAGTATTCATAAGCATAAATATAAGCTTATGAATATTATTATCCCTTCTCTACTTCTCATTTTTTCTATACTAAACAAGTTTTAATTTTGGAATTAAAAACAAAACTGCTACTGCAAAAAAAAAAGAAGAAGGAAAGAAGGGAAAGAAAATATGGGTACCTAATAAAGGCATGTCATGACAAGAATCCCGGGGTGGGATGAAGTGAGGTGGATTCAGGGAACAGTAAGAGGTCACAGTATCATACAATGTGTCAAAACCATAATCAGTCATTGACGAAATCACCGGCTTTGAAGAATCAAGTAGGCCTGATAAGACTAGACCTAGGCCAGAATAAAATAACAATATATGCATCTTCTCCTTTTTGCTTGGATTATCCTGAGCCTCTGCTTCCAAGAGAAGCTCTGAGCTAGTATTTTCTCAGCCCTAGGGCCCTGGAAAGCAGAGTAAAGTGAAGGTTGCCAAAGGAGGTGGAGCATTGGTTGGTGTGCCTGGGCTAATGCACTTTTTGCTGGTGGAATAGAATGCTGCAGCCTGATGCTCTATGGGAACCTGCTCCCCGCAGTCTGGAGCTGGTCTCTGTTGGGCGGTTTTCAGATGTTTGCTATCCGGCTCTTCTCACTTGCTTAAGACACAAGCAGTGTTTATCCCAGTGAATTGCTGTTGCTAGAGAGCTTCTGGGGCACTAGCAAGCACAAGCATGGCTGCTGAGATCTAAGTGGAGTCTAAGCCAATTGCTTTGTTAATAATGATAATAGTAACAGCTACCTATGTGTCAAACACCTCAAATACATTATCTTGTTTAATTTTTCCAATAGCCCAGTGATGGAGTTGGTATCACTACTCTGTTTTACAGTCAAGGAGACTGAAGCTCAAAGCACAAAGTCACACAGTGGAAGGTTCAGGATTCAAACCCAGGCAATCTGACTCTGGAGCCCTCCTGCTCCTTATCCTCTTGCTGTGCCGTCTTGTGAAAGGCCTTCTCCTGGAAATGAAAGTGCTGGGAGCAAAAGGCCAAGTCTTTGATGGTGGTTCTGAGAGCTTCCTTGGTATATACATCTGGCATTGCCTGGGGCCATTGTGAAAGGCTCATTCATTGGCCCAGCTGAGGTGCCCAGAGGCTGGTCAGCAGAGGGCTGCCCTCGTCCTGTCCTAATCCCCTTAGGCTCAGCTACAGACTGGGGACCTGGGGCCTGACTCCTCACCTCTGTCCTTGCAGGGAAATTCACCTGCATCGAGGTAAAGTTTCACCTGGAGCGGCAGATGGGCTACTATCTGATTCAGATGTACATCCCCAGCCTACTCATCGTCATCCTGTCCTGGGTCTCCTTCTGGATCAACATGGATGCTGCCCCTGCCCGTGTGGGCCTGGGCATCACCACCGTGCTCACCATGACCACCCAGAGCTCTGGCTCCCGGGCCTCTTTGCCTAAGGTGAAGAGACATGCAAGGGAACTTGCTTGCCATAGAGCACCCCATTTCCCATTCATCCCAATGTGCCCTCCTGCTCACCATTTACCTTGGATTTAAGGTTGAGAAGACCCACTGGGCAAGAACTGGTGTCCTGCATTCTCTCTCTCCCTGTAATATACTGCGAATAACATTGTTGACAGTGTGGAGGCTGGGGTTAGGGATGCTATCTGCCTAGGGAATGAGGAGAGACAGTGTCTTACTTTGACTCTCTTCAGCAAATATTAGCATGTCCAAGGTCAAAAGATCCTCAGCAAGTAGAAAGTCCTACTCCCTCATGATACAGATGAGGAGAATATAGCCCAGAGTGGTAAAATAACCTTCTTAAGATCATGCCTTGTAAGAAACAACCAAAAGAATATCAGAGTTTTGAACCAATTTCTGTCTTACTGTATCAGAAATTAGAAGCTATCACAAAGCGCTCTAGAGACAGTATCCATTCTTTTGGGATGAGAAAATTGAGGTAGAAAATAGCAATTAAAGTCAGTGGACTCCAGTTGTCTGGGCCCGGTGATGTTTTGATTACGCAGGAAGATTTGTGCTGATGGGACTGGGCACAGATTCTCCCTGTCTCATGTCTTCATGTAGGGAATTTAGAGGTCACCTCAAAGTCCTTACAGT
This sequence comes from Chlorocebus sabaeus, assembly GCF_047675955.1. NCBI lineage: Eukaryota > Metazoa > Chordata > Mammalia > Primates > Cercopithecidae > Chlorocebus > Chlorocebus sabaeus. The sequence continues at coordinate 49,783,980 of NC_132933.1, forward strand.
CAGCAAAGCTCTGAACAAATCAGGGAGCAACGCCATTTATTCATTCAATAAATATTTATTGAGCATGTACTATGTACCAGCCACTGAACTTTGTCATGTAGAAATAACAGGAAGCAAAAGCAACACAGTTTCTTGTGGATCTTACAATGAATATATTCCCTCTTGCACTGATTTGTTGGGAACCAGGCCCTATGATCTCCCATCTCTCAGTGCTTGTTCCTAAGAAGACTTTTTACTGGGGGCTTACACAGCAGGTAATTTCACACATCCATGGTGAATTTATGAATGTGCTACATGGCTGGGAGTAGGGTAGTGATTAGGAATAGGAGATTGGGGTCAGCAGATCTGGGTTTGTCTCCCAAGCTCATCATCTACTAATAATTTACCTTAGGTAAATTCCTTAACCTCTCAATCATCTTGCCTGTAACATGGGAATAAGAATTTTTTTTTTTTTTTTTTTTTTTCTGAGACGGAGTCTCGCTCTGTCGCCTGGGCTGGAGTGCAGTGGCCGGATCTCAGCTCACTGCAAGCTCCGCCTCCCGGGTTCCCGCCATTCTCCTGCCTCAGCCTCCCGAGTAGCTGGGACTACAGGCGCCCGCCACCTCGCCCGGCTATTTTTTTGTATTTTTTAGTAGAGACGGGGTTTCACCGTGTTAGCCAGGATGGTCTCGATCTCCTGACCTCGTGATCCACCCGTCTCGGCCTCCCAAAGTGCTGGGATTACAGGCTTGAGCCACCGCGCCCGGCGGGAATAAGAATATTACCAGTTCCGGCTGGGCGCGGTGGCTCACGCCTGTGATCCCAGCACTTTGGGAGGCCGAGGCAGGCGGATCACGTGGACAAGAGTGCGAGACCAGCCTGGCCAACATGGTGAAACTCCATCTCTACTAAGAATACAAAAAAAAATTTAGCTGGGTGTGGTGGCGTGTGCTTATAATCCCAGCTACGTGTGAGGCTGAGGCAGAAAAATCGCTTGAACCTGGGAGGCGGAGGTTGCACTGAGCCAATGCACCACTGCACTCCAGCCTGGGCAACAGAGCAAGACTCTGTCGAGAGAGAGAGAGAGAGAGAGAGAGAGAGAGAGAGAGAGAGAGAGAGAGAGAGAGAGAGAATATTACCAGTTCCATAGGGTTATTGCAAAATATAATATATTAACACACAGGACAGTGTTTGGCACATAATAATCGCTCAGTAAATGTTAACTATTGTTATAATTATCAGGTGTCAGGGCTGAAAAAACTGAGTGATGAATCTGGGGCTAAAGCAGCTGGTATCGTCCCTAATTATTTTTGAGTTGTCAGAAACCCTTTGAAGTGGTCCGAAGCCCTGTAGGGATAAGTGGTGACAAAACTCAGATCAGAATCACATGTCCCAGGAAACGCTGTTAGAGATCATTTTCTGTAAATGTGTTTCCTAGATGGACAGGGATATTGACAAGGCTCTGAGAGGCAGGCTGGAGTTAGGCAAGGGCTACACGGCCAGACCAGGCTGTGATGGTCGTGTTTTGATAATGGTCTTGTAAGGAGACCAGAAGCAGAAAAGTAGTTCAGACCTAAGAACCCTGCCCTAGTTTATTACCTCTGCCACACAAGGTGATTCATCTCTAAAGCAGGGAGGTACTGAAATTTATGCCTTATTCTTGCCAAGAGAACTTCCTTTTCTGGTTCCCTCCTATGAGTGAACATGATCCATCTGCTCCCAGGAATCATTTAGTTTCCTTATTTGGAAAAAACAGTCTTTGTTGGAGGGTTGTTTGCAGCATTTGGTACCACCTTGTCAAATTTTAATGACTTCTTCATGGCCTCATTGGCCAGTAAGCAAAATATCCAAGCCTGCACCGTGAACTAAATAGCCTCATTATCCAGCCCCTCAGAGCAAGGGACTCAGTAAGCCAGGGACTGCCTGCTGACTCTGGAGTTTGTGTAACATTAAGTTTGGTGGGGGCCGCATGAGGTCAGTCTAGGGGCTTCCAAAAGCCACACTAATCTCACACCCCCTAATACAACTCTAGTGTCCAGAATGAGAGTGGCAGAGGCTTACTTTGTAAGGGAACTCAGTTGGAGAGACCATTTCTCATGTTCCCAGGAAACAACTGTTACTTTGCCTTTATGGTGCCACCAAAGGCACTGATTACCATCTCTTTGCTGGGCCTTTGATCCCCTCAACTGCAGGGAACTCAAAGCAGGATGGAAGGACTAAATGGAAGTTTCTTCCAGAGGCTAGGAGATTAGACCTAAAGTTGCAGCAGGGAAGGAGCCACTTCTGTCCAGATCCTATCATCTCAATGGCCTATAGCTATTGGGGCAGGTAGTGGTAAAGAGGGTAGGTAGACAGCAAGCAGAAACCAGCAGATATGCACATCACATGTTGCTAAACCGTCTATCTGTTCATTCATTCAAAAACATATTTACTATAGGCCAGAAACTCAGCTAGGCATTGGAAGCAGAACAGTGATTGAGATAGAAACAGTCCGTGCCATCGAAGAGCTCACAGTCTAGTTGAGGGAATGGCCAGGTATGTGATGGATGCTAAGAAGTTGTAGGTAACCTGAGCACATATAGCAGGACAACCAACACAGACTGGGATGATTAGGGAAGGCTTCCCAGGGGATGTGGTATCTAAAGTGAAAGCTGAAGGATAAGTAAAAGTTATCCAGGTAAATGAGAGAAAGGATAGAGGAGATTGGCTCTTTGGGAAACTACAGAAATAGTTTACCACAGCAGATTACAAGGGGTGTGATGAAATGAACAGGTAGGCAAAGGCTAGATATCATGATAAGGGGAGCATAGACTGTATTATAAGGGTAATGGAGAACCACTGAAGGATCATGAAGGGGAGTGATATAATCAGATTTACATTTTGAAAACAACTCTGGCTGCTGTTTGGAGAACAGATTGGAGGTGGCAAGAGTAGATGCAAGGAGGCCATTCAGAAAACTTGCAACCCTTCAGGTGTGCCAGAATAGTGAGTGGACAGATTCCTGAGTTTTTGTTTGTTTTTGTTTTTGTTTTTTAGACAGAGTCTCACTCTGTTGCCCAGGCTGGAGTGCAGTGGCACGATCTCAGCTCATTGCAACCTCTGCCTCCCGGGTTCAAGCAATTCTCCCACCTCAGCCTCCCTAGCAGCTGGGATTACAGGCATGCACCACCACACCCAGCTAATTTTTTGTGTTTTTAGTAGAGACGGGTTTTGGCTGTGTTGGCCAGGCTGATCTCAAACCCCTGGGCTCAAGTGATCTGCCTCTCGGACTCCCAAAGTGCTGGGATCACAGGCATGAGCCACCACGCCCAGCCAAGATTTTCGAGATGTATTATTAACACACTTATCATTAACAGGACTTTCTTCCTAGTGCTTAAAGTGTCTTTTCCTTTGATGGTCTAAGGACCTTCATGGCCATCCTTTTATAATGATGAGTAATTACCTCATTATTGATCTTGCAGGTATTTGATATCCTTGGGGGCACTGTCAGACTGAGGGATGGTGAATGAAATAGGATGCCCTCTTAGTAAGTGGCAAAGTGGCAAAATGGAGACACCAAGGGATGCTTCATCAGGGGTGTCTAGTAACCCACTGCCACTATCTCAGTGACATTGCCCTAAAAGAGTTAGAGCAGGATTTTTCACCCTTAGCACTCTTGCCATTTGGGGCCAGATAATTCTTTGTTGTGTGCGTGCATGTGTGTGTGTCTGTCTGTATGTGTGTCTGTGTGTGTCTGTGTGTGTCTGTATGTGCCTGTATGTGTGTCTCTGTGTGTGCATGTCTGTGTGTTGAAGGCCAGGCAGGGAGCTGTGTACTGTAGAATGTTTAGCAGCATCCCTGGCCTGTACCCATTAGATGCCAGTAGCCACCACCTCTTGCAAAATTGTGCCACCAAAAATGTCTCCAAATATTACCAGATGTCCCTGGCGTGGGGCAGAGTTGTCCCCAGTTAAGAATCACTGAGGTAGAGGATTTATTTATCCAGTGAAACTTGCTCCTTACCTGGGATCTGCAGCACTCTCACTTCCCATCATAGCAGCGGCTGATGAAAGAAGTGGCCTGTCCGAAATTCTGTTCTTGCTGGGGTGCCCTATGTGGTGAGCTCAGCAGCTGAAAGCTATGTAGCAGGTAATTTGGTTGAGGAGATGAAAAGATCTAAACCTGAGCTCTGTCCCTCACTCCTGGCCCCACCCATCTGCAATGCCTGGAAGAGGCCAGAAAGTGGGAGACAAAAGTATTTGGAGGCTGCCAAGGAAAGTAGTGAGGGGAGAGTACAAGGGACTGGATAGGTGGATGCCAACCACATCTTGCAACTAGCAAAGCATCCTTAAAGGGGTGGGTGGTGTTCCCTCAGTATCCCTGCCCTGTTCTCTCCAGGGTGAGAGATGAGGCCCCAGCTCACTACTGAGCTAAATTCATCAGCAAAGCCTTTCCAAAAGAGCAACAAGGAAAACCACAAGACCAGGGGAAGAACAGGGGTGGAGGAAGGAACTCCCAGTCTGTCAGTGAGACCGCAGCCTAAGTAAATGGCAATGCCACTGAATTGAAAGCCCAGAACATCCAGGTCCTAGTGCCACCTTCTCACTGGGTAATCTTGGCTAAGACCCATCTGCTCTGGGCCTTAAGTGTCCTCATGTGTCTCACATTGGTATTGTGAACCCTGCCTGACCAATTACCACTGAGGCTGTGAGGACCCTAGGAGATAACAGAGGGAAGACAAATGCAGTGTTCATGCTCATTACTGTTTATTGAAAGAAAAGAATCAAAAGAAGCTCAGAATGAAGACAATAATAAAAAGCAGAAGCAAAAGTTCAAGAAGAATAAAGAAAGAAAGGGAAAGAATTGTAGGAAAGAAAAACTTGTAGAGGTAGAGTATGGAGAGTGCAAAGAGGTGGAGTATGATGGGCAGTCCTATCTTTTCCATCTGGGCTTTCAGACGATGGGATATGTCGTGGAAAGCTTCTTTAAACACCAGAAAAAATTCAGGATAAAGTTCAAAAAGAGCAGGCAATCGATAGGGGTTGGAAATCGACTCAGTAGGCCATGGAAGGACTTCAAGAAGGTTGATAGTTCTGTTGTTGGATGTTGCAGGTGTCCTACGTGAAGGCAATCGACATCTGGATGGCTGTGTGTCTGCTCTTTGTGTTCGCTGCCTTGCTGGAGTATGCTGCTGTCAATTTTGTTTCTCGTCAGCATAAAGAATTCATACGACTTCGAAGAAGGCAGAGGCGCCAACGCATGGTGAGTACAACTAGGGAGGGGCCCACTGCCTTTCTCCTTTGGACTCCTTTCTCCCTACTCCTCCTCCCCACAAACCAAGACCCACCCCAGAGCTGCAAGGACTAGACAGGCAATCAGAAACCCTGGGTGCAGTGGCTCGCGCCTGTAATCCCAGCACTTTGGAAGGCCAAGGCGGGTGGATCACGAGGTTAGGAGTTCAAGACCAGTCTGACCAACATGGTGAAACTTCGTCTCTACTAAAAATACAAAAATTAGCCGGGTATGGTGGCGGGCACCTGTAATCCCAGCTACTCAGAAGGCTGAGGCAGGAGAATCGCTTGAACCTGGGAGGTGGAGGTTGCAGTGAGCTGCAATCACCACTGCAATCCAGCCTGGGTGACAGAGTGAGACTCCGTCTCAAAAAAAATAAAAATAAAAATAAAAATAAATAAATAAATAAATAAAAAGAGATTGCTTTGAGAAGTAGTAATTGCTCCCCCCACAACCTGGAGGAAGGTAGCCCAGGTTGTCATACACTAATTGGTAGTTAAGAATTCAACAGTCAGGCATTGGTGCCTTTCTAGGGGAGCATTATAAGAGGGCCCCCATAACTAAGTTGGAATTGAGAAACCACCACTTGCCTGTTCTGACTGTTGGATTTCTTCTTCTTGATCTTCATTGGGTTCATTAGAGTTGTTGGGCTTGGGTTGTTGTTCTTCCTCACTCTTTTCTGTTAACCTCATTTCTTCTACAGTAAAGTGATCACCTGGGGAGATATAAAAGACATCTTGTCGTCATGACAACAGAGGCAGTTTACCCCCAATTGCCCAGACAATAGGTGCTAGGTAAGTTGTCATGACAACAGAGGTGCCTGGGCCAGCCTCACAGAAGCAAGTGTCCAATTATGAGCAAAGCTGAAAGGCTTGCTGAGCTACCTACTGGTTGCTTAATCATTAGAGACACAGAGTTCTGGTCTGTCTTCAGCTCTGACTCCATGTTTTCTGTCTAATCTGGAGGCTCTAAAGCCAGAGAGGCAAGAGCATAATGACCTCTGGGGGATGGGAAACAATGCTTTGAACCTACTGTTAAAATCCTGACTCTAGCTTGTCTGGATCACACTAGCACAAGGACTGTTCTCTCCTCCTAACACACCACCTTCCACCTCAGCTGCTCCAGGGGCACCCCTACCATATGTCCGCACTAAAAATATCTCACAAACTACAGCCTTGGTTTCATGTCCCTTGCTAAGGTCCCTTTCTGCTGAGGGCAGGGCTCCTGTCTCATCTAGTGGTTTAAATTTATCAGTCCCTGCCCTTTAGTCCTTTAGTTGGTCCCTGGGCAGTATGCCCTCTAGTGGACTAATCCACAACTACATGTCCTGGAGTAGGACTCATTCTTCAAGAAACCTAAAAGCATTTCCTAACCCATACCAAGGGTTAGGAAAAAAAAAAAAATATATATATATATATATATATATATATACACACACACATACACACACCTAGCAGAAGGGCAAGAAAAGGACACTCCATTTTCTAAGCTAACTGTCCCCACCCCCTCTTTAGCTGTGTCGAACAAATCTGCCTGCAGGTACCAAAATCTTATATTTATAGGAGTTTTGATCTTGGTGCCTTCTCAATGCCTACCTTGGGGAAAAAAAAAGCAGACTGCCAACCAATCCAGAGTCCTTTCACCAGCTAAGTTGCCTGTATGGATGTCCCAGCAACAAAAAGGCTGCCATCGTTACTGTAGAGCTACTCCAGGTTGACACTAGTCCCACCTCCTTTCCTGAACTCCTGCAGCCTGCAACTGCCTACAGCCTGTCCCCTCCTGCTCATATATATAGGCTGATCCTGAGCTCATAATGGCCTCTGTCATGACCAGTGCTCAATTATTACAAAGTTACAACAGCAGCCTGGGCCTTGCTTAGGACTCTGGGGCCTGCCTGAAGTGGGCTGAGGTTTATTATTAATGTGAATAAAACTGAAAATCAAACCCATGTCCTTTTTGAGTCTTCTAAAGTCACTGCTATCCCAGGACCTGTAGCAGGAATTTTGGAGGCACCAAGCAGGCTGAAAAAATTGATGGAGAGTTCATCCATTTATAGAACCTCTGTCTGGGCCCTACTGTTCCAGCTAGAGAAAAAGAATTCTTCAGTCTGAGAGGGCAGGGAGAAAATCCATGTGATCTCCAGGGAACCCTTAGCCGAGAGTCAGTTAGGAGTGTTCTAGGAGCCAGCCAGCCATTCACGTCTTTTCCTCTCAACTCTCTCCTCAACCAACAACTCCATAGCATGGTGGCTCCCTTTCATGTCACTGCCTAAAGTGGTTTACTTTTTACCCATGCGATCCTGCACTGTCTTCCCAGCTAGTCCGTAAACTTCCCCAGGAAAGGGAAGCCCTTTTTCATTTCCTCAGCAGGTCTTAGCACCAGGCTCTGGCCACAGCAGTCACGTAACCCAGCTCACCAGCTTTCACAGGCTGATTGGAGAGGACTGTCTCTCAAACTGGACAGAGCAAAAGCTTTGCCATGATCAATAGAATAATTTGATAACTGGAAGAAATTTCAAAATACTTCCCAGTCCTCTCAAGGGCTTGGTCCCAGAACCCTGCCCACCTCTCTTCATCCTCCAGCACCCTCTTCATTCCCCATTCTGTAATCTCCTTTTTTCTAGCCCCTCTCACTTCAATACATATCACTCTTTCCCATCTCCACACTTTACCTCCTACACTGTGTATTCCCTCCTTAGCATAGTTATGAGATATCATCCCTCTCTAACTTCTCAGTCCTTCTCCCCTACAGATAGCCAGGAAAAAAAAAAAAAAGTTCTATTTTAATAGGTATGTAAGTCACAAAGTGGTATTTAAGGTTCCAATGTCCCTTTCCAGCACACACACACCACACAAAAACACCCCTCAGAATTTGGCCTAAAGAGAGAATACCCAAATGCAGGATGCCCCACCCCTGGATTTCAAGCCACTCATCTTTGCTCCCCCAGCTACAACAGGTACAATATGTTAATATCATAAAAAGCCAAGAGCAGCTTACTCTATTGGCCGTATTTTCTCTCCCGTGTGAAATGGCTTTTTCCAGCCTGGGAAATGTGTCCAGATAATTCCCTTTAGACTTACTATGATTGGAGAAAAGGGAAAATAGTTGGATCTATAGAAACAGAAATAGCAGTTGGATCCAACTTTCCCCCACAGAGCTTTTTTGCCAACATCCTTTGCTTACATCCTCTAGCCGGGGTGGGGCTCAGGGAATCAGGTTGAGTACTGGGGAACAGGGTTATCTGAAGGACCCTGAACTGGAAATCAAGGGAGAAAACCATTTTACTTACTCCCCTCATTTTAAAATTATTGCAAAATATTTTGTTTGCCTCTGGTTCTTCACCTCGCAAATGGGTCCAGCACAACCTCCCCTGTCAGAATAGTCTTTATGATGACAGGTCAGCTTCTAGTCATGTCATCATCAAGGGTTACTAGGACCTGCAACACCAACATCTCATACACAAAGCCACTTTTCTTTTTTTTTTTTTTTTTTTTTTGAGACGGAGTCTCGCTCTGTCACCCAGGCTAGAGTGCACTGGCGCGATCTGCACTCACTGCAACCTCCGCCTCCTAGGTTCCAGCGATTCCTCAGCCTACTGAGTAGCTGGGATTACAGGTGCCTGCCACCATGCCCAGCTAAATTTTGTATTTGTAGTAGAGAAGGGGTTTCACCATATTGGTCAGGCTGTTCTTGAACTCCTGACCTCGTGATCTGCCCGCTTCGGGCTCTGAAAGCGTTGGGATTACAGGTGTGAGCCACCGTGCCTGGCAAAGCCATTTTTCAATGTGTTGCTATAGCTGCAGAGGGCCCATGATAAAGACCCTGTGGTGTCCCTCTAACTGAGAGGGACAGAGTGTTTAAAATCTACTTTTATCCACATTTTGCATATATCTATGTCATACCTATACAATATACACATATCTTTTTCTTACAATTTATAATAAATACCTCAGGTAGCCACAGGATGACCAACTCTTCCTGATTTGCCTTGCACTTCCCCAGTTTCAGCCCTGAAAGACCCAAGTCTCAGGAACCCTTTCCGTCCTGGACAAACTGAAGTGACAGTTTGCATCGTCCTCCAAGGGGCCATTGCACTTCAGGTGATTTCTTAGATACCTGAAATTTTGACTCTAAAACCATGAATACTTTAAGAAATTACCACCATCTTTGAAGGAAGGATTTCTCAACTCTGTCCTTTAGAAGTAAATAAAATTAGGTTTGTTAGGGTTGCATATAAAATAAGACTAAATAGGTTGTGAATGGGGGCCTGAGGGCCTCATATAAGTAAAGCTCCCTCTATTGACACTCAGAGGTTTTGGTTCTCTCTCTCTCTCTCTCTCTCTCTCTCTCTCTTTCTCTCTCAACTTTATCTTTCTGTCCCTACTTCCTGGCTCCCAGCTGTGTTTAGCTACTAAAGGTTGTCAGCTAACTATTGGAAAATGGACTTTTGGCAGTCTGCCGCATTACTTAGTGCTTATATAAAATTTACCCCTCACTGGGCATCTGTTTGTCATAATGCACACATTATATATGGATGGAATGTGCCTTGGGTAATAAAAATTACCCTGGATGTACTGACCCCTGTGTCAAATTTGCTGATTTGCAGAGTAGCACACATATCTGCAATAAAGTGATCAGCTTTATCCTAATTTGGATAACTCATTGGGTTATTTAAAACTTTTGGAATTTTCAGTTGTAAGTTGAGATAAATTTTCAAAGATACGATACAAAAGGGGAATGAATTCTGAAGCTTTTGAAAGTCATTAAAGTCGAGTTTACTAAGACTGAATATCTCAGCTTCACTATCTAATAGTTTTGTTGTTTTGTTTATTACCAGTCAGAGATAACTTGACATTGAGATGTCCTCTCACAGTGGCTGGCACTTCGCTGGATTTTAGGTGGCTCTAAATGATGTTTTGCATTTTACATGGGTGGCTTGGAGCCTATCTGCAATGGAATCATAACATACACCATATGTAGCACATATAGCTGCTTAGCATACATCTATCTCATGACTAGTGTTGTGACCATAAAAAGCATGCAGTGGGCCTGTGTACCCTAGGCACCTTGTCTGCATAACATCCCCTATGAGATATTGATGTGTGGTCTGTTCTCTATCCCTCTGCCTTTGAGCTTTGACCTCAAATTCTGCCTTTTCTTCCTTGTAATTCCAGGAGGAAGATATCATCCAAGAAAGTCGTTTCTATTTCCGTGGCTATGGCTTGGGCCACTGCCTGCAGGCAAGAGATGGAGGTCCAATGGAAGGTTCTGGCATTTATAGTCCCCAACCTCCAGCCCCTCTTCTAAGGGAAGGAGAAACCATGCGGAAACTCTACGTGGACCGAGCCAAGAGAATTGACACCATCTCCCGGGCTGTCTTCCCTTTCACTTTCCTCATCTTCAATATCTTCTACTGGGTTGTCTATAAAGTGCTACGGTCAGAAGATATCCACCAGGCTCTGTGAATAGAGTGGGAGCTATAGAGTCCTGCTGCTGGCCTCCTGCTTCCTCCTGGGTGGGCTTTCTCCCTCAATTAGACTCCATTAGGGCTTGGACAGTTTCTTCCTGATCTCCCACTCAGAACTTCAACTACCAGTCCCAAAGCTATGTGGGCCTATACTGCATGGTGCCAATGGTGGCTGTACTTAAAAAGATGGCTTATCTACCCTAGTCCATATTTTCTCCATACTTTCCCACTTCTCATGAGACTAAGGTTTGGCCACATTCCTGGGGCCAGGATGACCTTCTTCTCTTGCTGGAGCCTCTCTGTTTTCCAATACTCCAGTGGAGAATATTCAGAACACTGCTACTAGATTCTGGCATTTGTCATCTTAATCTGCACCACTTCTCCCCCTGCTACCTCCCATCCAGAGCCTGGCCATTACTCTGTCCTCTGTCCCTCCTGCTGCTGATTCAAATGGGGAGTTTTTCCTATCCACAAGTACTGCCCTGTGGGGGCCCAGTCAGGTTTCCTCGCAGTGAGAGGAAGGCAAAGCCACAGGTTCCCCAGCTCTTGACAAGGTTGGAACAGTCATAGGCTGCACTGGGCTAGCGACTATATGGCCCAACAGAGAGGTGTTCAGCCCCAACAGAGAGGGGCTCTTGGAAAGCCCCACACTTTGTCTTTATCCCTTTTCCTATTGCGCTTGTCTGCTCTTTCCTGTTCACTGAGATATTCCTCTTGTCTGTCTCTTAGTTTTGAGGAGCGCATTCTGAGCTGACCAGGGTAGCTGGTCCAGAAATTACTGTCAGAATTGGGGTAGAGACTTTGGGCTCTCAAAAAGACTACCCTTCCAGGTCCACCAGAACATTCTGGTCTCAGAAATATTCGTTCCGTTTCCTAATTAACTAGCATGGTGGCAGGGTCTGTTGGACAGCTGGGGAGTGTAAAAAGAGAAAAATACTTGTTCTTTAAGAAACTTACTTGATGATGCTAGAAAACTTTCGAGAAAAGTGAGCTCCAAGGTAGTGGAACCCAGGAGGAGTAGAATAGAGAAACTATTCACAGAGTGTCTTTTGCTGGCTGGGCTTTCATTTGTTTCTTCTTTCTCTCCAAAGTCTCTATTTTCCAGGGCCCCTGATTTCCAACGTGGTCCTTCATCTCCTTTTGGTGAGTAAATGGTGCCACTGCAACCTTGTTAAGGATAGAATGGGCTTCAAGTTTCCTGGGGAGGAACTAGGCATGTAGAGGACCCCTATACTAGATCAACATTGATTTGACCAACATCAGGGTAGCAGGTGTAGAAGTTAAAGAGCCATAATTCAGAGTTGCTTCTTCACCCTTCTTGCTCCACAAAGAGAAGCAGTGAGTAGGTGTAGAAGTCAGTTGAAGCTACCAGAAATGCCAGAATAGAGAGGGTTGGTGTGGAAAAGCCCACTTCAGGCCTGACATACCACTGGGACATGCGGAAGCATGTGCCTGGCACACTGAGACCTTTGAAGTGACCAACTGTGAGCAACTGAAACAGGAAAGATTAAAGTATGGAACTGACACTGGAAGAAAGAAGTGATCAAATGATCTCTTAGACATCTTGTCCTTTTCCCTGAACCTAGAATAATTAAGCACATAAGTCCAGTCTTTCTCTCTCTGCTTCTCTCTTTCTCTCTCTCTCCTTTTCTCTCTCTCTTTCTCCTTCCCTCCCTCCCTCCATATGGTGATCCAAATTGAAAGTCAATAAATCCAATGGTGAAAGCAAATCCTATAATCAAACCAACAGCTTGACTTTGTCTTTATCCCTTTTCCTATTGCGCTTGTCTGCTCTTTCCTGTTCACTGAGATACTCCTCTTGCCTGTCTCTTAGTTTTGAGAAGAGCATTCTGAGCTGACCAGGTAGCTGGCCCAGAAATTATTTTTATTGGCAGTATTATAACTCTGGTGCCAAGGAGATTTAAAACAAAATAACTGGCATAAGGGAGCAGATAGAATTGAGAAGCGCAGAAAACCCCTGTTTTCCTATTTCTGCCCAGGTAGTGCCAATCAATGAGAGGCCACAAGCAATACTCCTTTGAAAGGAGCAGAGAGCATCTCTTTGATACTCTCCATGGAGGGGCTGGGGTGTCAGGCTGCTGCAGCCCGAAGGCGGGGGTAGCAGGGAGGGTGAACTATGGAGATGAGCTTATTGCACAGAGCTCTACTTGTTATAGATCTTGTCCAGATGGGCCAACTGCACAAATCTGCCCTGTTGGAAGTCTCAAGAACAATGCCCTGGAGACAGCTACAGCACTGAGCAATAGAGCCTGCCCAACTGGGACTCAGATCAGGGCATCAGCTGGTGCTGGGAGCCAAAGAAGCCAAAGTACCAACCAACATAATAACCCACAGGAGCACACAAAGCTAGTCAGAGGCAATGCCAGGTGGAAGGTGTTAATTCCTCCCCATCGGAACCCCCAAGAAGGGAAGGGAGATGCATGGTGTCAGAATCAGGTGCAAATGACTTTAATTTTCCTCACCCTTTCAACATATGTACAGGCGCTGGGAAATACTGGGTCTCCCTAGGAGCATCTGTCACCTAGCAATCTCTCAATCATAGAATAAAAATTGGACCCTTCTTACCACAGTGAATCGGCAGGAGGTCACAGGAGGCTCGCTTGGAGGTTACTTCCATTTATCCTCATTCTTATAGTGCCTACCCCTCCGGAGGCCACACTACCTTCTGCCTAGATCACATCTGAAGTGATGCTGAGATTTAAAACAGCATTTTTTAAAGGGGAAAAACTTCCTACATAAATAAAGTGTTTTGGGTGTTTTCATTAATTCATTTTTAATATTTAATGCCAGCTGAATATTTTATACATATATTTTTCCAGGGAAAGCGCTTTATTTATTCAGTTGTTGTTGAGGCTATCAGTGCCTCCATCTTCCCTTCGGTTTGCTCTGCTCTCTGGAAAACCAGTGGTCTGTCATCTTTCATTGCCTCATTCTACAACCATAGCCTCTTGTTCTCCCAGAATTCACAGGCAAAGCAAAAAGAGCTTTCTACGTGGAAGAAAGGTAGTGAAGAAAATTTATTCCTTTAGCTTTCTCCTATAAGCATTTGTCCCTACCTGTCACCAAAGAAGGGGCACACTTCTGGTTGAAAGGTTAACTTGACTCTTGAAGTTATTTTCTCTTTTCACTGGGCCATGCAACTATCTCAACTTTGTCCAGAACATATCACCTCCTGGGAATCTTACTGTGTGTTCCCACTTGCCTCTCTGCACTCTCAATGGAATATTATTATCTTATCATTTCTTGCTATCAAAATATTAAATTTGATTTCACTATGTTAGGATTAATGGTCTTCCTAGGCTATGCTGCTAATGAAAGACAAATCAACCAAGCATGGGAACCACCAGGGAATTAGGAAGCCAGGTAGCATTATCATCTGCTCAATGGAGGAAATGTAGAATAAGCTCTTTGACGGCAAGAACTGTATCTTATACAACTTTATTTTTATTTTTTTATTTTTTATTTTTGGTAAAGACAGGGTCTCACTATGTTGCCCAGGCTGGTCTTGAACTCCTGAGCTCAAGGGATCCTTCCACCTTGGCCTTCCAAAGTGCTGGGATTACATGGGTGAGCCACCATGCCTGACCATTATACAACTTTTTATCTCACATAGCTCTTGGTACCTAGCAACACTCAGTATGTACCAGTATGTGCATGTAGAATGTACATGTAGTGTGACTTCCCATTCGGTTTACTGTATACCACATACATTCTCTTTCTGTGAACTTATTGGTCACAGAAAAAATAGAACTAGAAGAGATTTTATAAAATTGGATAGAGTTCACACACACACACATGCATGCATACATACCACACACACAAACTGCTCTTTGGGTGTAATAGAACCAAAGCTAAGAAGACAGCAGAACCTTGTAAATTGTATCCCTGAATTAAGAATGATAATGTTCTCAAGTGTACAACTTCCTAAACACACTGCACATACTCACTTCCCAAGGGTAAAGAGGGCACTGTGCATGCAGGCAGCCCACCCTAAGGGAAGAAACTTGGGAAAGGGATGCAAGACACCGGAGGTAGGCCAGCCTATAAAGTCCTAGGATCATGGTTAAACGGGGCGCTTGTTCTTCAAATGACCCACTTGGATCTCTTCGAAGTGCACTTTCCTTTCTTTCCTGCTCTAAAGCTTTTTAATAAACTTCCACTCCTGCTCTGAAAAGAAAAATAATGTTCTGATTAAACATTAGTAATATTCCAAATCTGAAGACTAGTATCAAGCTATATTTCAAAAACCAATCACCCGATAAAAGTCCTGGCAGTGACAAGTGAGGATAATAGCAGGGATTTTGGCCTCTGCATGCTGCACACATTGTTCTCACTGGAAAGCCAGTCATCTCTGAGCAGATAGCAATTAAGCTGGTCTTCTCAGCTCATGCTCTTTGCTACATGATGATACTTCACAACGAGGATAATGCATATAGTCTATGAACTTGGGCTGGTGGTATCAGAACAGCTTGTTAGGAAATCCTAGAAAGGCATCTGAGCCAGGGACTTTCTCCTTCACAGAGCATTCTCTTCATGGAAGGATGATGAAGTAAATCTTATGTCAGGGAGCCACCTGAAGAAGTCACATGAGAACTCAGCTATTGTCACTCTGCGTGTGTAGCTCTGTTTTTCTCAGTCTCTGCTTTTACCATGAGGCTTTCTACAAATATCCTGGTTGCACTATACCGTATGGGGCATTACCAAGGAAGCACATGCTCTCACTGTCAATTTTATGGAATAGGGCAAATTCTTACCATCATCTAAATTCAGGGAACATTTAGCCTTACAGAGCTGGGTCGAGAAAAATACACACATATTCTCTATTTTAATAGCTTCTATTCATGACAGTGTAGTGATTACTGGTGGCTTTGGTACCAGACAGAGCCTGGGTTTGAATTACAATTCCAGCACTTACTAGATATGGGTTCTTGGACAAATGACTTCACCTCCCTCAGTCTCAGTTTCCTCCTCTAAAGGGACACTTGAAGGCTCTGAAATATCCAGCATGCAGTAACTATGTGGCCTTCAGCAAATCATCAAATTTTTCTGTGCTTCAGTTTTTGCATCTGTTAAATGAAGGCAATAACAATACCTACATCATAGGGTTGTTGTGGGAATTAAATGAGATAATGCAGGCTGGGCGTGGTGGCTCACGCCTGTAGTCCCAGCATTTTGAGAGGCTGAGGCAGAAGGATTACTTGAGGCTAGGAGTTCAATACCAGCCTGGGGAACATAGCGAGATCCTGTCTCTACAAAAAAAAAAAAAAAAAGTAAAAATTAGCTGGGCATGGTGGTGCACATCTGTAGTCCTAGCTACTTGGGAGGCTGAGGTGGGAGGATTGCTTGAGCCCAGGAGTTTGAGGTTACAGTGAGCTGTGATTGCACCACTGTACTCTAGCCTGAGTGACAGAGTGAGACCCTGACTCTAACAAAAAGAAAAAAAAAGTAAGAAAAAAAAAGAGAGAGAGAGAGATAATGCAGGTAAAGTGCTTAAGTCAGTGCTTGGCAAATAGTAAGTACCCAATTAAAATTAGCTATTACATGACCAGACTACATCATCATAATCTCTCTTCTACTGCTGTCAAATTTCTAACATGTGGTCCTGTTTGGAACTTCAAATTTCTGTGCTATGAGTCTCACTTGCTAAACCCACGCTCACAAAAAGGGTCAAGCTAAAATCACTTCTCTTTATATTTTGTTTCTCAACTGACACTAGGTTCTTCCTGCTGGCATAAAATGTGTTTAAAAACTATGCAACCACAGAAAATGGCTTAATCCCTCTTAGCCTCAGCTTTTTCAGGTGCGGGGAAGAAGAGGAAGAAGGAAAAGGAGGAGGGAGAGGGGGAGGAGAAAAAGAAAAAGAAAAGACGTGAGTCTCCCATCCAAAAGAAAAAATAAAGAGACAAACTACTCTCCATTTGACCTTGAATTTCTCTCCATTGACCTAATTGACCTATTGCTCTCCTTTTATTCACCACCAAGTTTCTTTTTTCTGTTTTCTTTTTGTTTGTTTTGTTTGTATTTGTTTTTGTTTTTGTTTTGAGATGGAGTCTCTCTCTGTTGCCCAGGCTGGAGTGCAGTGGCGTAATCTCAGCTCACTGCAGCCTGTGCCTCCCAGGTTCAAGCGACTCTCCTGCCTCAGCCTCCCAAGTAGCTGGGACTACAGGCGTGTGCCACCATGCCCGGCTAATTTTTGTATTTTTAGTAGAGACGGGGTTTCACCATGTTGGTCAGGCTGGTTTCAAACTCCTGACCTCAAGTGATCTACCTGCCTCTGCCTTCCAAAGTGCTGGGATTATAGGTGTGAGCCACTGCGCCCAGCCCAAGTTTCTTAAAAGAAATGTCCTTACTAGCCATTTCCACATTGTCACTTCTGCCATTTACTTCTTAACACACTGTAATCTATCTTCTGCCTTCTTCTCCCTACCCACCCCTCAAATGCTTTTCCCATGTTCCTCATACTACCTTCTTAATCGCTATGTGAAGTCAACACTTTTCTGCCCTAATCGTCCATGAATTCTCTGTAACATTTGTCAGAGTCATCACACCTTCTTTGAGATTCTCTTCTCCCATGGATTTCATTCTCTAATTTCTTCTCTTGACCCTCTGGCCATACCTTCTATGTGTTCTTATTCTCCAGGATTTAATCTCCTGATTTCACTTTTCCTCACCACACGCCTACTGCTTGTCTGTTCTTGACTATTTCCATGGTTGTGATAACCTATGTGCTGATGATTCTCACGTTTCTGCCTTCACCCCACAGGTACCTCAAGAGCCAAAAAATGGCCAGGAGCGGTGGCTCACGCCTGTAATTCCAGCACTTTGGGAGGCCAAGGCGGGTGGATCACCTGAGGTCAGGAGTTCTAGACCAGTCTGGCCAACATGGTAAAACCCCGTCTCTACTGAAAAATACAAAAATTAGCCAGGCGTTGTGGCAGGCGCCTGTAATCCCAGTTACTCGGGGGCCGAGGCAGGAGAACCGCTTGAACCCCGGAGGCGGAGGTTGCAGTGAACCGAGATCGCGCCATCGCACTCCAGCCTAGGGGACAAGATCGCGACTTTGTCTCAAAAAAAAAAAAAAAAGAAAAGGAAAAAAAAAGCCAAAAACTCACGGCCTCCTTCAAACTTTCTCTGCCACTCTGTCCTCCAATCTTCTTAATCTTGATGAGTCATCTAAGCCAGAAACTTGGGAGTCATCCTTGAAAACTAGTTCTTCCACAGCCCTCAGATAAAATCAATTACCAAGTCCTGTTGTGTTTACCATTCAAATATTTCTGAAATTCCTGCCTCCTTCTCTATACTCCCTGACTTCATCTTGGTTCAATCTTTGACTCCAGGGTGGTTTCCTATCCTCCACACTATTGCCAATTTGACCTTTCTAAAACAGTCATTTATGACACTTCCTTGCTTTGAATCCTTCAATGACTCCCTATTGCCTCAGGAAAAATCCCAAGTAGCTTAGGTTGGCCTACCAGAAATCTTCTTCTCTGGCTCCTGCCAGTGACTCCAGCCTCTTCTCTCATCACTCCCCTCACTCCACTAAATGCACCCTTAATTTGGCGATGCTGATCCACCCACAGATCCCTGAACTCAGCAACCTGGATCCTGTCTAATGCACTGTGCCTTTGCACATGCTGTTCCTTAGCCTTTCAACACCTTCCCTTGACCACCTGAGGTACTTCTACTCATCTGTCAAGGTTCTAGCCAGATATCATGTTCTCTGTGAGGCATTCTCAAACTGCTATGACTCCAACATCCTGATAGATTTAGGTTATCTGATAATGCCCTGTACATAGCTCTATATTTGTGCTTGTAAGATTAGATACTGTTCTTTTGTCTATTTCCCTCACAGATAAATGAGTTTGAGGTCAGGAATTATAAGGTACTTATCTTTGTATTCCCCATACCAAGCTCATAGCATGAAATGAATTAGTGTTTACTATATAAGTTTTTTAAAGTAATGAGTACTGTAGTTCAAAAAATTTTTTCACCACCCAATTGCTGTGCTAGTTCTCAGTAACTCTACTTTCTTTGCAAGGGTTGTGTCATGAACCACTACACTATTAAGGTAACAAGTATCCTTGTGGTTTTTTTTTTTTTCCTTTTCAAAGCTCTTAACTGCCATGTCATCCTCAAAGCAAACTTTGAGGTAAGATAACCATGTATCCATGTAAGAGGTGACGAAATGAGGCTCAGAGACCTTAAGGGACTTACCCAAAGTTACCCATATCTCAGTACAGTACAATACTTTATCTATTTGGCAAAGGATTTTCAAAGTCATTTTCAAGGAGTCCTAGGGTTTCATGGGAAGGGAAGGAAGGACAGGCAGTCATACCCATCCCCCACACACATATACAGACGTTTCAATCTGCATAACTCCACTCTCAGTTTAAATACTTGCTTTACCATAATATTTTCTTTGGAGTGGGGTGAGAGGATGAGAAGAGAGTTTACTGCTTCTTTAAAAAATTTGAAAATCAAAACTGCATCATCTATAACTTTCAATTTAAGCCATTTAACAGGTCGAGGGATGTTTCAGCTGTATTATTTGGCTAATATTATAGAAAGATCATTTTTTGAGAATAGGCTAAAGTCAAGGGCCATGATGACAAAGAAATCTAACAATTGGGCATCTTTCTGACTCTAAGCCCCGCTTCAAGTTATCAGCCTACAGAAGTCCTGAATACTTGTCACCCTACCTCCCCTTTTATACTTACTAACAATGCCTGCCTAATGATCTCACTCTTATCAGTCCTCAGTTTAATGCTAATCCTTAACTATTTCAGACAATGAGAATCACTGTTACAAAGACAACCCTGACCATCAGAAGGGTAAGAATGCTTAAGACAATTGGCCACAGCAACACATTTGCTATCTTGACTGTATTTAACTCTCACCAATATGCCCATGCAGAGAAATAAACAATTGGCTCTTTTAGAAAAACGAATGTCTCATGGGATTTCCCATAAGACAACTGGCTCAACAGATAACAATGTCTTAGAATTTTAGAACCTGGCACAGCAGAGCTAGAAGGGCCTTCCCAGATCATTTAGTCTGGTCTGCTCATCAGACAACATGGGGATACTGAGGGCTTGACTGGGTAAAGCTCAGGCCCTCAGTGTAGTCCCCCTTTTTTCTCAACTTAGTTTAAGCTGTGAAAGGAGAGAATAGAACAGGAAGTGAAAGACTAGAGTGTGTCATCATTTATTAGCTCCAGAGGCTCACTTCTGGGACAGCTCTGACTTGTAGACAGCAACAGATTCAAGGCCAAGGGTAATCTGCATGGGAGAAAACTGTTTCTGTGATGACCATTCAGTTCCCAACCTCTGCCCTGTTCATCTGTTGACTGACACTCATATTAGATATTCACAGTCCCCAGAGAAACGGAATATAGCAAAAATCTTGGCAACAGTTACAATAATATTACAAGTGTGAAATGGTCATGCCAAGCTCCAAGTAGTAGAAATTCAGGATTTCCTTCACCAGTGAAGGAATTTGTGAATTCCTTCTTTGTGAATTTGTTAATCTTTGTGAATTTGTTAATCCCTTAGACTTATATTTCTTTTAGTCTTTGCCTAGCAGAAACACAACCCATTATCGTCATTTGATTGGCCTAAGCTTCAGGTTGGTCTATTAAGGAAGGAGACAATACGGTTTCTCGTGAATATGTTGTTATTCAATGAAATGTACTTCGTTGATTTTGGAGTTAACCCTTCCTGTCCCATCTCATTAGGATGTCAAATTCCAGGTGTATGAACCCCCTTCACCCAAGGCTACCTAAGAGGCAAAAGCAATGAATCACGGAAGTTAATCTCATTTGTCTCCATCTGCTATATATATAGTCTCTCTCACTAACATCCTGATGGTGGATTCCTGTTTAGGGTAAAGGATTCAAGGAGGAAAGAGAGGGTCAAAACTAATGACTATATCTTTAAAGTGTCACTGATACCATGTATGATGTTATTCTTCAGCCACGAGATATCCAGTTAGGACTTCAGCTACAAAATAGTACCTATTTCTTTCCTTGACCCTTCTTTGGGGGTGGGGGTGTGAAGGGGTGAACGTGCAGTAGCTCTCTGACCTCTTAATTTGCTACCCCCTAATTACCTGGGAACTGAATCTGAAATGAAAAAACCATGCCCTGGCATTAAGGGCTACCCCAGGGTGAGTGGGTGTCCTCTGATTACCCCCGGAAGGTTTCTTGGAGCTGCGTTCTTATTTCAGCCCCCCTCAAACTGCAAGGCAGTGCCTCTATTTTTAATGAGAAATCCAATTCTTTCTCCTGTCATTTCTTGAGTTTTTCCATGCTGCTTCACTCAAGAGGTGCACCTTGGTGGCCTGTTTGCCTTAGTAAGCCCAACCGAATAAGGTTAAGGAATGACTGATGCCTAACCACCCTTCAAGACATTCACCACCCTGCCATTTAGCCTCCTCACAGAAAGGTAAAAGTCTAGTGTAAACTGATATAATGATCCATCCTCTGAGTCTCACTGAGTCCCCAGTTTTACAGATGGTCCTGAAATTGAGGTCTTGTGCAGGCTCCAGTACCCTGAAAAGTCTCCATCACTGAGTCCAGTTAAGCAAAGCCCTTCACTAGAAATTTGAAGTCACAAAGTGAGTGATAAGTGTAAGGGGTTCACTCAATTGTGAGCACCATCAAGGTAAGAAGAAAGTCTCCATCTGTAGCTATGAGCACAGCGCTTGGAACAATGGAGGTGGGCAAAAAATGCCAGCCCAACGAACAACTACACATGGAAGTAACTGTATTTGGCCATACTGCCAAATTTCTCTGGTTGGAAGGATCAATGAGTAAGTTTTCTTGTGTTTTTGGAGGAGGGAGTAACAGAAAAGAAGAGAACGTGAGTCTACAAGATCATTGGGAGGCTGGGTTTAAAATAAGCTGAGGTTTGAGTTCTCTGGGTTTTGTTTGATAATTTTTTGCTTTGTTCTGTTTGTTTTGTCAGATGGCAGGGTTCTCTCATGATTTTTTTTATCCCCCTAATTAAAAACTTTTAAAGATTTCCTTTTGCACAGAAGTGTCAGATTAATCCTTCAGTTGGCTACTAATATTACCTTATCTCCCTTGGATTTATTCACAAATTTTTGTGGAGAGACTAACACAATATGCCAGGCACTGTGCTAAACACACAGATACATGGTGAAGAAGAAACATAGCTCCTGCCCTCAGAGGGCTGATATTCTGGCGGCAGAGACAAACTTAGATGGAGACATTTAAGAAGTGACTAGAAGGAAAAGTAAGATGGAAAGATGCAAGAAGGACCAGGAAGGCAAAGGAGAAGGAAGATGTTAGAGGTAGGAGAGTTTGCAAGAGGGAAGTGATGTAACAGATTTGCATTTGCCAAAAAATTCCAGCTGCGGAGTGGAGAACAAATTGTTAGGGAGACATGAGCAGGTCATCAGGTGAAAACAGTCATGTCTTAGAAAGGGGAACGTAATGGGTGCTATGGGAACATAAAGCAAGAGTACTTAATCTGGCCCTGGAGATCAGGGAAGGCCTCCCTGAGGAAGTGACATTTAAGTGAGTTTTGAAGACTGGGTTAACTGTGGTGAGGAACATGATGGGGTGAAGACTGAAGAGAGTCTGTGTCATACCAACCTTCTGCCTTCACGAAGGCAGGCCTCATTGTTACTAACAATTTGGTCCTAGCCTGGAATGCCTGGTATCTTTTTTTCCCCAGCCAAATCATGTCTATCTTTCTACAGCCCTCTCAAACCCCATTTTCTCTGATGATGACCAGATATAACTACTCTTGTTTCTAAACTCTTATTCTATGTCTGTCACTTAGCATTTAAAGTCATACTATTTGGCATTGTGACTTAAGGTTACACGTTTCCAAACTTCTTGTAAGTTCCTTGAATTTACAAGCTGTCTTGTTTTACTTTGGCATCAGCCAGAGTACCTAGCCAGTCATAGGCACATGAGGTATTCAATGAAAGAATGAATGAATGAGGCACTAGAGTCCCTGCAAGCCTCCTTTGGTAGTTCACTATTATCTGTGAAGCTGACAAGGAAACGGGTCTGCTTTCCCCATAAGATTTGCACTAAGTACTTGGATCCACAGACCTAAGATCTGAAATTGACAGCTCCTTCCCTCTGGTCATTGATTCTCATCCCCTTGCAATCCTGCCCCCCACCACCACCTTCTATTGTTTCTTCTGTCTTCTGGTTCTCAGCCAGGATGAGAAAATGGTCTAGCTGTCCTCAGAGACTTACGCCAGCCTGGACTGCTCTGCAGTGCCATGAAGGGCCAGGACTTTTGTTTACAGCTGGGAGCATGGTGAGGTGGTGAGCACAGCTGACAGCCCCACTCTGAAGCAAACATCAATCTTCCTCTGTCCTCTCGGCCAAGTTTCACAGACCAGCTCTATTGGAAGCTGGCTGTACCGGCCTGGGTCTCATTGACGTCCCACCCAGAACTCTGGCCTGGGAGCAGCGGGGTGAATCTCAGCTTTGTACCTTTTAGGAACTGCCCTTGCTCCCTTCTCTGTCCCCAGTTTCAAACCATTTTATCTCAACCTCAGGACCTTGAGAGAACATGTGCTCTGATTTCCCCATGCCCTAAACAGTGTGCCACCTCCCCAACCATATCTGCTCACTCCCAGCAGTGTGCAAACCCGTCATTTGCTCAGTCACACAGTGAAAACACAAGAAAGAACGAACCAAACCACACAGTTTTCAATGGGTACTCTATGGAACCTGCCTTTCCAAGCAGGTTCAGGTTGGACCTGGAACGGTCAGGTCCCAAGTCCTCGAAAGTGTGTGTGTGTGTGTGTGTGTGTGTGTGTGTGTGTGTGTGATCTTTGCCTTCAGGCAGCTTTCCAATGTTTTATTTTTGTTGTTGTTGTTGATTTTTGTGTATGGTGACAGATAGGGATCCACTTCACTGTTTTAAAAACTGCAGGTCAGCTGGGTGTGATAGCTCATGCCTGTAATCCCAGCACTTTGAGAGGCCAAGGCGGGCAGATCACCTGAAGTCAGGAGTTTGAGACCAGCCTGCCCAACATGGCGAAACCCCATCTCTACTAAAAATACAAAAAGTTAGCTGGGTGTGGTGGCGGGCACCTGTGATCCCAGCTACTTTGGGGGCTGAGGAAGGAGAATCACTTGAACCCAGGAGGCGAAGGTTGCAGTGAGCTGAGATCGCACCACTGCACTCTAGCCTGGGCGTCAAGAGTGAAACTGTGTCTCAAAAACAAAAAACAAAACATCAAAATAAAACAAAAACCTGCAAGTCAGATGGGGCCCAGAGCCTTCCAAGAATACCCTGAGGTCCTGAGTGAGGGCCTCTTTGCCCCATATTCTGCTCCCTAGTGTCCTCTGTCTTTAGCAGCTTTGTCCTCTCCAACACTCACCTGGGGTGATAATGAAGCCCCATTACACTCCTAGTTCCATCTCCTGCCCCAAGATTCCCTTTGCTTGTGTTTCTCTTCCTGCTGGCTAACAGTTTTTGCCAATTAGCTGAGGTCTGTTTCCATGGTTTTCAAGCTCCCTCCATTCTCAGTCGCCCAAGTGATATGATATACTTCTTTCACCAACAGTGGTTCGTTACAGCAAGGCTTACTTGTGGGGTTTGGTGGAGGGGGATTGCAGGCAGGAGGATATTTCCCTTCTAGAAGACCTAGTCAGAATTTTTGGCAAAGGGGCTTTTTCAATCTAAAATGCCCCCCTCCCCAGATTTTTACACGGTATGTCTCTACTAAAGGCTGTGCATTCTACCCAACTCCTTGGTTAATAAGTCCTCTTCTAAAGAGAAACCCATGTGCGTTCCCTTCCCCAGGACTGATGAAGCACTTAAAACATTTTTGTCTTTTTAAATGTTTTATTATGGAAAACTTCAAAAATACACAAAAGTAGGAAAAATAGTATAATGAACTCCCACATAACAAGCATTAAGCTTCAACAATTTAGATGTGGCACTTTACTACTGGTTTGTCCTCTTTAATATGACAGCTTGTATTTTCAAAAGGCATAGCTTTTATCATTCCCAGTGTAACGGGGACTGTAGATGGAGGTTAGAAGCATAAGCAAATTTAACTCTGGAAAAATGACTCAAGACATCCTCTTGAGGCAGTGCTCAGATTGTAGGACTCAGCATACACTGGGAGAAAAGCAGTCCTCTTTTCTGTGGGTTGGTGTGTAGCACGGACGACTTTACATGATCATTCCAAGTGAAGTCTGTGGCTCAGGAAACCACACATTCTGGTAAATTGTATGCTAAACTATTAACTCAGGAAGGGGACAACAAGGAATTATGTGTGAGTCTGGCATCCCAAGGTCACCCAAGGACATTACTGATTAGGTTCAGGATCTCAGTGTTTTGGGTCATTTGAAGAAGTAATCTCTTTCTGTCAAATGGGTGGGTCAGTCTCAGGGTGGGGATTTGTCATAGGAGGAGAGAGGAGAGAGGAACTAGAAGAGGATGGATACCCCTAAAAGGATAAAACTTTCCCATGACTATTTTCATCTTTGCCCTGGTCTCACAGGCTAGCAAACTAGGTTGACTCAGACTACATTTCTGGACTGGCTTTACAGAATTCCTGTGGAATGAGGCCGGTATAAATAGATAGAAAAACATCCTTATTAAAGAAATACCATTTGCTTAGCTGAAATATTAGGTTTTATTTTTAACCTTTATATTAATGAAACGTTCTTCAAAAAAATCCAATAAGCTAGTCAGAACCAAAATTTTAAAATATCAAATTAACCTCAGAATAGACCAATTTTATCTACTACCCAGAAACCATGGGAAAACACTGGTGTCTCTCTCCACCTTCCAGAACAGACTGACTACTACCTTCCAGACTTAGGAAGGCTCTTAGTCATGAGGTAAGTCATGAGGTAAGACAGGGCCAGCAGAAAATGTCGGGCAGGTTGCACCCTCCCCAAGGGTGCCCAACTAATAAGGTAGAGTCCAGGCTGAAATTCATTCTTCAGCTGCTCTGGTGAGGTTGCAACAGCCTACAGAAAGAAAAGTTATTTTTTCTCACTGTTCCACTGGAATGGGCCCTTCTCTGCAATTTGTCTGCCCCCAGGTGGCATGCTTTTCTAATTAGCACAAAAGCAATGTATGAGCTAATGGTGGCCTTGAAAATTAACACAGGGTTCTCAGATCCATTGCCTGTCCTTTGAAGGCTGGGACCATAAATATTCTCTGTCTGGCCTTGGGCCTTGGAGCCAAACATTGACCTAAGCTATTTTTCCATTCCAGTTGAAACAGACTGTGAAGACAGCAGTTCAGCTATACATCCAAAAGAGGAGTAATTCCCATTTTCTGAGAACCCACTAGTAAGTGGAGGTGGCAGGGGAGAATTCAAATTTGAGGCAGTAGCATGACATAATGGGAAAAAGCCTGGGCTTGGTCTGCCATTTACTTACTGAGTGTTTAACTTCTCTGGGCTTCAGTGAGGATTCGCTAAGATAACAGATGTAAAAAGCTGGGCACAGTGCTGTGTGGCACACAAGAGGCATTCAGTTCCTATGCCTTTTTCTGTTACCACCCTGACTCCAAAGTTAATTCACACTGTTCACATGCTTGGCCTTGAAACCTCACTCAGAAAAGCATAAGGATGGGTATACTAGACAGAATGTTAGAGCAAGAGTCAGGAGATGTGGGTCCCAGTGCCAGACATATCCCCTAACACAGTACCTTGGGTAAGTTACTTCCCTCTCCTGACCCCATCAGTAAAACAGGAGAACACCCCTAGCTCTGATGCTGAAAGAAAAAAGCAGACGACATCACTTTTCTTGGGCATCTGCCATGAGATATGCGCCGTGTTAGGCCCTTTTACATACCGTATATCCTCTAAATCAGCACTGTCCAGTAGAACTTTTTGTAGTGGTGGAAATGTTCTATATCTGCACTGTCTAATATGGTAGCCACTAACTGTAAGTAGCTATCAAGCCCCTGGAATGAGACTAGTGCAACTAAGGATCTACATTTTAAAATTTCACTGCATTTAAATTTAGCCACATATGACTAATGGCTATAGTATTGGATAGTGTGGCTCTAAGACTATGAAATAGAAGTATTTGTTCCTATTTAATATGTGACACTGAGGCTTAGAAAAGTTAAATAACTTAAAGTCACTTAACAAGTAAATAACTAAACCAGATTCAAACCCAAAAAGTAGAAAGCTTAGTAAAATAATATGGGCAGATATGCCAGGAATTATCCAGGCTCCACTATTTACAAGTTATATGACCAAAGAAAAATAATTACACACTGCAGAATGCACTTTCATTATCTATAAAATGATGATGATATCACCCAATTTGCAGGCCTATTGTTGAGATTAATGGGTGTGTAGAGTGTGTGGCCCATAACAGGTTTTCAACAACAGTTTCCTCACCACCCTGATAACTTCAACACACATAGAAGAGATTTAGACATATGGCTGGGTGCAGTGACTCATGCCTGTAATCCCAGCACTTTGGGAGGTGAGGCGGGTGGATCACCTGAGATCAGGAGTTCAAGACCAGCCTGGCCAACATGGTGAAACCCCATCTCTACTAAAAATAGAAAAATTAGCTGGGCGTGGTGGCGCATGCCTGTAATCCCAGCTACTCGGGAGGCTGAGGCGGGAGAACTGATTGGGGGTAGGGGGAGGGAAGGGCGGAGATTGCAGTGAGCTGAGATCGCACCACTTCACTCCAGCCTGGGTGACAGAGCGAGACTCAGTCAAAAAAAAAAAAAAAAAAAAAAAAGAAGAAGAAGAAGAGATTTAGACATAAATTAAAAAGGCAATTGCAGAGTAAAGAGAATATTATTTGGGGAATTAAAAAACAAGAAAGAAAACATTCAGAAGCTTTTATGTGATATCCTATTATAGAATGGAGATAAGGAAGGGTATGAGTAGGAAACACCGAAATATTTCCACTTACTTGGTTTCCTTTCCTGCACTCTTCTTGACACTCCAGTCAACATTAGCCAAAGCAGGGAACAAGTTATTTCTAATGTATTTTGAGGCTTGGAAAGACAAGTCATTATGGTTACACAACAGAGTACTATTAGGGGCTTGGGCTAGAGGCAGGTGAAGTTCAAATCCTGGTTCCCATACTTGTTGTGTGCACTAAGAAAATAATTTGACATCTTTACACATTAGTTTTCAATCTGTAAAATAGGACTGATAATATGGATGGTGTGTGAAAACATATACTGTGCATCATTTATTATTTTGCTTTACATTCTGTAGCACCCTCTAGTGGTGAGTACAAAAATATGCATTGCATTTCTACTCTCCAAAGCAGTGGTTCTCAAACTTCAGTGTGTGCTGGAATCACTGGGACAGTTTGTAATAACACAGATTACCAAACCCCACCGTGCGAACTTCTGATTCATTAAGTTTGAGGTGGGACCTGAGAATGTGAATTTCTGGCAATTTTTCAGGTGATGCTGATGTTTCTGGTACATCCAGGAAACACATCTTGTGAACCACTGCTCAAAAAAAATCCCTCTTGTGTACAAGTATATAAGATAGATAATTGAAAGGGGTATGATTTTTGTTGTTTGACTTTGATCTAGTACTGCTCATCTAATAAGGACTTGGTGATGAATTAAAAAAAAATCGACATGAAGGATATAACACAGCATCTAAAATATAGAAAGCATACAAAAAACTGATGATCACAGAACATAAATCATTTGCCCAGGGTACTGAGACTAGTAAGTGGTGGAATGAGGTTAACAATTAAGTCTCTTTCTCTTACTCCAAAGACACAATAAAGTCTACCAATACCACTACAGAAAATAGGGTGCAAACACACATATCTGATACAAATTTCAAGAGAAAAGGAAAATCAGTTTTCAATACCAGGGTCCAAGTTTTACTGATGAGTTCTTATCTCTTTACTAAAGGAACAGCTATCTGTATTTTCAGTTTGGGTGAGTTGCGAGCATTTGAAAAGGTGAGGAAAAAGGGTTAGGATCTTCAGCATCAGTGCTTGGGTCATTCATTAACTCTTTGATTAAACAAGGCAAGGACAAAAGACGCGAGGGATGGAGAGGGGCCTTCCCCCCCCAGCCAAGGAGAAAAGGAAAGAAATGAGCAAAATTATTTGGATCTTGGGTCACAGTTCCCTGCCTACTAGTGCTATTCACAGAAGCTGATTTTATTTTTTCCTAGGAATGAACGATATCCATGATGCCTTAGATATTAACGTTCAGCACATCAAGAAAGGGGAGGGGGGAGGGAAACAAAATCCCAGAATCCCAGGGACCACACAGCCAATCCTTTGCTGGGATTTGGCGGCATCTAGTGGTGAACTCGAGAGGTATAAACCTTACCCACAGAACTTTCTGGAAAATTAACACTGCGTATTTGCCTGAAGAAGGTCAGTGTGCTTGCTTGGAGATCAGGACGCAAAGGTAAGAGCGCCCTAGTCACCATAGAAATCCGGAGTCTCTAACGGAGGGGAAGGCTGTCATAGATAGATATTCTCATAGGAAAATTGTATTTGTGCCAAGAGAACTGCACGCAACCTGGAAGGGAGGGGGGAGGTGTGGAAGAGGGGAGGGAGGAAGATACTAGACAACTTGAAAGAAGTCTCCCTTTGGAGTTGCTAATGTGACGATGGAAGGGTTTGGCTCTGAATCATTGGAGGGCTGTGGTTTACGACCAGATTTTGGCACAGAGGAAAACGTAGGACGTGTATTTTTAAAGTATTTAAATCAGTAGGGAAAGCCAAAATATTTCTGACAGTGCCCTTTATCTCTGTTATTGTCGCCTTGCCTTATTTTCCTTTTCATTAGAACATTTTCAAACAAAATACAGAAATAGATAACAACCTGCGCGCAGTAGCTAACCCCTCCCCGCAACTCCCACCCCAATCACGCACGCGGGCGCGCGCCGTGGCTCTCACCAGTCCAGACGCCAGGGGCGCACGCTTGCGCAAACACATCACCTCCAGCGCCACGAGGGCCGCTCACACAGCAACCCCAGGGGCACTCGAGCCTGCCCGCGCACTAACACACTGGCCTTACTTAATGCCTTGCGCCCGTTGCACTCACGACCCTAACTCGCAAACACAGCAGAACCCCCCACTGCGCCTTTTTTTTTCCATGTTCGGGGAGTTGCGCCACAGGCCTGCGGGCGTGGCCCCAGATTTGACCTCGCGCTTCCCCACTCGCGGGAACCTTAGCTCATTTCCGCCTATTTCCGCAGGCCACGTAGACACTTCCTCTCCCACTGGGGGGGGGGGGAACACAAACCCATAATGCCTCCCTGCAGGAAAAAAATAAAAAAAAATAAAAAAATAAAAAAAAGGAAAAGGAAAAAAAAAAAACCCTCTGGTCGGAGGAACTCTGGGTCGTGAAATAGGCCACGTGAACATTCTGCCCTATAGACTTATGACCAAACGGCTGTCACGCTGTTGGAGGGCGGGCTAAAAACCTAAGAGGGCGAACGTCATTGGCCGGAACTCGCACTGACGGAGGAAGAGGATTGGTTTGCTGTAGGCCTTAACAGTGAAGAAGCAGGTTGCTAGCACCCGCCTTTACTGCGGCGAAGTGTCATTGCTGACGTGGGGGTGGTTGTCCAATCATTTGGTTATGGAACATTCTAAAACTTAGACAAGACGATTGTGATTGGCTGAAGGGCATACGCCCTCCTCCAGGGTGACGTGTCTGCCTATGGATATCAGTTGCCAGAGAAACCTGGCTTTACTATGGCGGTTGGAGGAACGGCAGTGATCACACGTCGGCTGCTGGGAAGAGCTGGATTCTCGTTTCAGGTTTCGGGGTGGGGGTGGGGAGAAAGGGTCGATGATTTCCTCTTTTCGTCGGGTATAGACGGGATTAGCTAGTTCCTTCACAATCGGTCAGAGCTGGATTCAGATTCCTGCTCGCCAACGCCCAGCTTGGGCAAGGCTCCTGTTCTTTCTGTGTCTCGGTTTCCATGTTTGTAAAATGGTGATAATAATAGTATCTACCTCAGAGACGTGTACTGTATAATAGTGCGTATAAGGCACGTAATATGAAGCCTGGCCCCTGAAGATATTAGCTATTGTTATGGAGATAAATAATACACGTAATAGAATGAGAAAAATTATAAATTATATAAATTCGCTAATTGTAGTGCCCTTTCTGCCATCAATTTCTTTCCTAGAATAAATTAAAAGAGATATATCAATTTTTACCAATGAAATAATTTGCTATTTGGGAATTGCCTCAAAATTGCAGAGATTGTAATTTTCCCATGTTGAAAAGTTAAATAAAAGGTGGGGGGGTGGAGTGCGAGAAAGAAAGAGATGGAGAACGAGAGCGAGCTGGAGATGAACCACATGCGATGAGTAGGCCTTGTTTGGATCCTGAATCGAACACACCAACTGTAAAAATATGTTTAAGACGCATCGGGAAAATTGGAACATGGATTCGATATTTGATGTTTTTTAAGGAATTGATGTCAGTTTTTTAAGGCGTCACAGTAGTATTGTGATTATGTTTTCAAATTGTCCTTTTTGTAGAGACATATACGAAAATATTTACGGATTAAATAATATAATGTCTGGGATTGGCTTCTAAATACATTAATGACTAGGATTTGCTTCAAAATAATCTAAGCGGTAGGGGGAAATGGGGAGGGGTATAGATGAAACAAAATTGGCTCTAAATTAATAATAGTTTTTGCTAAGTGATAGGCAGTGGGTTCCGTATATTAATCTGCTTTCCTTGGTATACGTTTAAATTTTTGTATAATAAAATACAGAAGTCAGATATTCCCGTGAGCTTGAAAAAGTCGGGGGTGGGGGGAAGCAGTGGGTGGGGTTATAGATGAAACAAGATGGCCTTCAGTTGGTAATTGTTGAAAGCTGGATGATGGATTCGTGTAGGTTTGTAATACTATTATTTCATCCATTTGAAATTATCTTTAAGGAAAAGTTAAAAAAATTGTCAGAAATTATATAAATATACAATAAGTTAAATTTGAAAATGTAGCCACAAGAAAGGAAAAAGAAATACATGTAC
Organism: Chlorocebus sabaeus; assembly: GCF_047675955.1. Classification (NCBI taxonomy): domain Eukaryota; kingdom Metazoa; phylum Chordata; class Mammalia; order Primates; family Cercopithecidae; genus Chlorocebus; species Chlorocebus sabaeus. The sequence goes on from NC_132933.1 coordinate 49,815,702, forward strand.
ATTACTTATCAGCTTTGGTGTCCTTTGTGTGTGATGAAATTGCATTGGCTGATGTAGAAGAAAGCCATATCTCATATCTTTTTATTTTATGTCCTTTCCTGTCCTTTTGTTTGACCTTCTAGGTCACCATCAGAAAAGCTAAGTTTGCTGTATAGTGAGGATCAGGAGGTCTGATCCTGATTGCAGAACCTTCCCTGATTACAGAATCTTGGGTAAGTGCTTCCCTTCTGGCCTCAGTTCTTAAACAAGATAATACCACATAACCTTCCTAACTGTCCAGGAATATTTTGAAAATTAATAAGCTCCTATCTGGGGAAGTAGTCTAAATTCTGAGAAGAGAAGGATGGAGCTAAGTCCATTGGTAGTTTCAGTATAGAAAGTACATAAGCAACAGAGGACTGTGTAATCTTACATCCCTTGATAAAAGATATTACAGTCAATCCCCTGTAGTAGTTCCACAGTTCCATATATTACATTTTTCTTTGGAGCATCCTATATGCAGCATAGTTTAGTGGTTAAGAGCAAATACTTCCTGAATTTAAATCCTGGCTCTGCCACTTAACTATGTGATCTTGGGTAAGATACTTACTCACTTTATACCTAAGTTCCTCGTATATGAAACAGAGATGATAATAATAGTTCCTACTTCGTAGGATTGTTGAGAGGATTACATGTAAAGTACCAGGACAGTGCATGGCACGTGTAAGTATTTGCTTTAATAATAATTATGGTTCTGTTAGTCCTGATAATCTCCTGTTTTATCTACACATTTACACCTACTTCTAAAAGCAGTGGATATCTCTTTTTGGAATTGTGTAAAAATAATAATAATTAATACTGTTGGTTTCTCTCCTCGTTTTCCAGAAGCAGCAGTTACCACTAGAACTGAATTCCGAAATTATGACTTCTGGCTTGTCTTAACAATCTAGAAAGGTTTTGAGTATATTGGTCATATTTATTTATGAGGAAATTTCCAGGAGCTATAATTTTAGCTAGCAGTTCAAACCAAATTTATAAATAAGCAAGTCTTTTCACTGAATATTCAGTCTGCTAACAGCTTTTACATCATTCCTCCTTTGTCTCAGACTTTAAAAAAATCTATTAAATGTAATGGAAATGTTTCAAGATCCAGAAGAGAAAATTGATATGAATGTAACTGATATGGTATATGTGCATTTAAAGGTTTATTCCAACAAAATGTTATTCACACTCTTTTCTGACATATGCATACACAAAAGATGTTAGCATTTGCAGTCTGATTCCCAAATGACCCATTGCTTGTGTGGAGAGATGAAGTAAGGTTTGAAGGTTTTTCAGCCTTTTGACAGCTACATATGGAGTCACTGTAATTTCCTTTTTTTCCTCCCTTCTGAAAAGTAGGTTTCAGAGGAGGGCCCTGCCCTCGTGGAAGAGATGCATTAGATGGGTAGGCACAGAATACCTTTACATGAGACCATTTAGAGAATGATTAGGGGCTAAAGGTAGGGGGTGGACTGTTGAGCCAACAGGGACTCAGAGAAAGCAAAGGTCAGGGTGACCTGAAATAGAGAAAAAAAATCTCACAAAGGAAGAGGACCTTGACCTGGCTCTCAGAGGATGGGTGGAACTTAGGAGGGAATGAGCCCAGTCTGAATGGTATGTGTACAAAGTATACTATGTGCAGTGATGATTAACTGAAAAATTGGGCTGACCATTTGTGAGATCCATGAATAAGAGTAGATCAGAAAGTCAGTGTGAGTTTTAAATATATATATTTTATTATAAAATGTTAATCACATAATATGTGAAGTCACTATTGATAACCTTTTCTATTGGTCCTAGTGTTTTGCTATTTAAAATAATACTGCATTAAATATTCTTAGTGTAGCCATCCATTTACAAGTGTTATTCAAGAGCAACATTTATGCCTTTAAGCTGTGATAATTAAATTAATACTGGGGAGAACTGTCAGATATACCACTGTGACAGAACAGATGGCCTAGAGACAGTGATACCTTTAAAAGTTAAATAATTGCTGAGCGCGGTGGCTCACGCTTGTGATCCCAGCACTTTGGGAGGCCAAGACGGGTGGATCACGAGGTCAGGAGTTCAAGACCAGCCTGGCCAAGATGGTGAAACCCCTGTCTCTACTAAAAATACAGGCGGGTGCCTGTAATCCCAGCTACTCGGGAGGCTGAGGCAGAGAATTGCATGAACCCAGGAGGCGGAGGTTGCAGTGAGCCGAGATTGCGCCATTGCACTCCAGCCTAGGTGATAGCGAGACTCCATCTCAAAAAAAGAAAAAAAAAAAGTTAAATAATCAAAAATAATTTGGAAGAGAGTACCTTGAAAGACCCATATACCTCTGAGAATTTAGAATGTTATAAAGTGGTATTTCATACCAGTGGGGAAAGAATAAACTCTTCAGTGGTGAATATTAGAAAAAGTTAGTTATATATTTGAGGAAAACGATAAAAGTACCAATAATGGGTAGGAAATCACTTCTACAGTATTTTTGGAGCATTTTCCCTAAGCATGATGTAAAAGCCAAAGGTCACAAGGGAAAAAGCTGATAGATTTGTCTGTGATATTGAGAGATGTATGCACATATACATACAACAGTCTTATAGTAAGACACCATTAGACAAAGTGATGGTTTGGAAAAAAATTTCCAACATAAAACTAATATTTAATTGTTAGAAAATAATAGCAAACAACCTAGTAGAAGAGAACAAAAATATTCATATAAGATAACGTATGTGACCAGTGAATGTATGAAAAGATGATATCACACAAATTCAAATGAAATTATGTTACTACATGTTAGGTTGGCCCAAGAAAAGCCTCTCTTTTTTTTAAAAAAGATGTTTTTCCAATGTTCTTGAAGTCATGAAAAAATGAACTTTTATATTTTTGTTAGGAGTACAAATTAAAACAATTCTTTGTGAGATGAATTTGGCTCTATCTCATAAAAGTTATAAATAAGCAAATCCTTTGGCTAAATAGTTCCTCTTGGAATATATCCTTCAGAGGTACTAATGCTCTAATATTTGTATACACTGATGTGCATTGCAGTATTTTTGTGATAATGAAATATTGGGAAAAGCCTAAATGTTCAGAGACTGGCTATAGTACATAACAGATTAAAGAATGTGTTATGACTATTAAAAAGAAAAGGTAGGTATGTACTGACATGGAAAGATGCCCATAAGTGAGCAAGGCAAGGTGCAGAGCAGTAAGCATCTCACATTTGTCAAAACAAATAAATGCATGCTATATATTCACATACCTATGTGTATAATATACACATTGAGTCCTTAAAGTTACGTTTTATGTGAATGTGTACATGAAAAGATTTGAAGGCATACATGCTCATTCAGAGGATACTCCTAGGATTGGGGTGGGAGAGGGGTAGGTGATAAGGGAAGAATGTTCATATCTTTATATAATTTGTTATCTATAGGTATATAAAAGAAATATAAATGGTACCACAAGATCTAATTGAGGTGAACGAAGATTGTCAGTTCATAACTTACAAACTACTGGATGGATTAAGGAGTTAAAATAAAAGAAATCTATCAAAATATTTGTTCTTAATTTTTAAACTTAAAAATGAAAGGAAAAAAAGTATTTTAAAATGATCCCCAGTGCTGGCCAGAGCGTGAGGCATAGTAAATATTTTTACACACTGCTTGTAGGATTAGAAATTGGCACAACTTGTGCAGAGGGAGTAATTTGGCAATGTATTGAGAGTGTTCTATCTCTTGACTCACTAAGCCCACTTCTGAGAGTCTTAAAGGAATAATAGGAAGCAAGAGTAAAAAATGTTTACACAAAATGTTTTCATTGATTATTAAAGAATATGTTGGTGGGAGGTGTGCACTGGATATTTCCAGGGAAGGAGTGGCTAAGTAAATTAAGGTATACTCATTTGACGGAATATCTCTTATATGACTCAAAATGGATGCATATTATAACCTTAACATGGGAAGATTATTGGTTATCATAGTAAAGTTTTTAAAAGGAAAAATCTAAGCTTTGATAGCCATTATGAACTCACCTCTGTTTAAATGTATTATTTATACAGAGATTAAACTGTTGTAAAAATTAAAGATAGAAAACTAAGACAAACATAAGTACAAAAGTGTTTTCTGAATTTCTGGTTTACCCTAGAGCTGACCTGTAGGGAACAGGTGGGAAAATAGTTGATGACTTGTCCCTAATTTATGCCCCAATTTTCTCCATGTGTTGAGTCACAGCTCCCTCCATCCCTATTCACAATTATATACCCACCAGGTACCAGTCTGACTTCCAGAATGGTTTTTTTCCAGCTTGGCTCTACTTAAATGTGTTTTACACAGTCTGGTTGGCACTAGGTCACGTTGCTTTCTTTAGGTGATATTTTCACTATCATCCTTTTGTTTTATGGATCCTCTGCACTATGAGCCCCAAGATGGGCTTTCTGGATTTACTCATGCAGGTTGAGTATCCCTAATCTGAAATGCTCCAAAATCTGAAACTTTCTGAGTGCCAACATGCCACTAGTAGATGATTCCACATCTGACCTCATGTGACAGGTGAAAAAGAATGTTTAAAATACTATATAAAATTACCTTCAGACTATGTGTATAAGGTGTATATGAAACAAATGAATTTCCTGTTTACACTGGGGTCCCATCCCTAAGATATTCTCATGCATATGCAAATATTCCAATATCTGAAACACTTCTCATCCCAAGCATTTTGGATAAGGAATACTCAACCTGTAGTAACAATTCTCAGAAGTCTTCAGATACTGTATCTGCTCTGTCCTGGTCACAAAGCAATTCTTTTAGAAACATTATTCTAGAAGCATGATAGCTTACAATTTAATGCCATGATACACTGGCCACTATCACCACTGTCTGATCCTTCACAGGATGTGTCTCCGTGTCCCTCTCAGCCAGAAAGTTTCTGATTCCCACAGGGATCAGTCTCCATATTTACAAATTTTGATGCTTTCTGAAGACTGACTTTACCCTTGAATTTCTGCTCAAAGCTTTGTGCTCTTTCAGTTAGAGGATATTGTTTGCTTAGTGAAAGTACTAGCATCCAGGCCTCTCTTCCCAATAACTGGCTTTCTTGATTCAGGGATCTAGTCTTCAAGCATGCGTGCATATTTATTTATTTATTTGACAGAGTCTCACTGTCACCCAGGCTGGAGTGCAGTGGCACAATCTCCTGGCTCACTGCAGCCTCCACCTTACAGGTTCAAGCGATTCTCCTGCCTCAGCCTCCCAAGTAGCTGGGATTATAGGTGTGCACCACTATGGCTGGCTAATTTTTGTATTTTTAGTAGGGACGGGGTTTCACCATGTTGGCCAGGCTGGTCTTGAACTTCTGACCTCAAGAGATCCGCCCACCTCAGCCACCCAAAATGCTGGGATTACAGACTTGAGCCACCGTGCCCGGCCTTCTTTTCTTTTCTTTTCTTTTCTTTTCTTTTCTTTTCTTTTCTTTTCTTTTCTTTTCTTTTCTCTTCTCTTCTCTTCTCTTCTCTTCTCTTCTCTTCTCTTCTCTTTTCTTCTCTTTTCTTTTCTTTTCTTTTCTTTTCTTTTTTTCTTCTTTTTGCCCTACCAAACATTTGTGCTACTACCAAACATTTCTTATCTCTGATTTTCTTCTCAGAGCCTCCCTGACGCCTGCCTACACAGTGTTAACGGCTACAGAATGGCTGATGGGCTTTTTCTTTAGGTGAAAGTTGTAGTTACTAGAGAAACCTGGTTTAAGGCTGGTCTACCATCATCCCTTTCTCAGAAGTTACCCTGATTTTAACAGGCTGGTATTTATCTGTCTAGATATTTCCATGCACATTTATAGACATCTGTTTAAAACACACACACAAATGAGAGCACACTCTTCCCAAAAACTATTTCACACTAATGTTTATTTCTCTACCTGTACTATCTTTTTTTTCTTTTTTTGGAGATGGAGTCTCTGTCGCCCAGACTAGAGTGCAGTGGTGCGATCTCAGCTCACTGCAACCTCCGCCTCTCGGGTTCAAGCCTCTCGGATTCTCCTGCCTCAGTCTCCTAAGTAGCTGAGACTACAGGCGTGCGCCACCATGCCCGGCTACTTTTTTTGTTTGTTGTATTTTTAGTAGAGACGGGGTTTCACTACGTTGCCCAGGCTGGTCTCAAACTCCTGACCTCATGATCTGCTTGCCTCGGCCTCCCAGAGTGCTGGGATCACAGGTGTAAGCCACCGTGCCCGGCCTTATCTGTCTCTACGGTCGTATTGCATTTGGGATCCTATAGTATTACGCCATCTGCCTATTTACCTAATAATATATATTGAACATCTTTCCATGTCAGTACATGGATCTCTGCTTAATTCATTTGAATGTTCTTCTGTAGTAGTCATACATAATTTATGTTATCATTTTCCTATTGAAGAATAGGTAGGTGTTTTCCAGTTCTTCAGTACTGCAAACACCACTACATTGAACATCTTTGTATCCATGTACAAATACTCTGGCAAGGTACTGTGCTAGCTGTTCAGCCTCATCACCTTTATGAAATTCTCACAGGAGCCTGTGAAGGCTATGGGTAATTTGCCACATTCCACAGATGAGAAAAAGAGGCTAAGAGAGCTTACATGTCTTGCCTGAGGTCTCACAACTCATCAGTGATGGAGCCTAACTGAAGTAAAGGTCTGTCTGACAGCAGAACTCAAGTATTTTCTCTGATACCACGATTTACAATTGCAGTATATGATTGATATATGTGTTTAAACATATAAACCACATGTTTATAAATTACTCATTTTTTTCTTTTCCTTAGATGATTTCACAAAAGTTCATCTTCATTGCAGATACCTGCCTTTCTTTCTAGGTTGTATCTCCCACTTCACCCTTCTAGACCATCCTAGAAGATCTATAAGATTTCATCTGGGAAATCACTAGGAGTTCTTGGAAGGGAAAGAAGGAAGATTGTGTAAGTCAAAGGAATTGTTTCCTCTGTCACACCGTAAGAATAATGGAAGACTATTTTTTGCATCCCTTTCTCACTAGCACTCCCTGCTGCACTTTACACTGTAGATTATACCTTTTTCTTGGAACGCTCATCTTCTTTGGCATCCAAAATGACATTCTTCTAATTCTGTTATGGCTACTCTTAACATTTTTGTTTCATTTGTGGTCTCTATGCATCCCTTAAATGCCTTTCGTCCTTACGTTTTCCAGAATTCCGTACTTGAAGTTCTTCCTCTCTTCTCCCTGATTTCATTGGCCCTCGTAGTGTCTACTACCAGCTATGTGATGTTTACTCTCAGATCTCCATTTCTGGCTTTTACTTCTCACCCGAGCTTTAATTTTGTGTGTGTGTGTGTGTGTGTGTGTGTGTGTGTGTGTTGGGGGGGGTACCCAGTTAGCTGGACGAAACTGAGCTTTATAATTTTATGTTTAACTGTACACCTCACACGCAATAGGCCCAACACAACTTTTCCTTCAATCCATTTTCTCCTCCTGTAAATGGAGTATTATCATTTGGTGATAATACTAATGACCTAATCACCCATACCTGGGAGTCATCACTGACTCCTCCCTCACCAATCTTTTTTTTAGCTGCTTCAACAATCACTGACGGTGGTGTCATGTACCATTTCTTGTATCTGCTCCCAAGCCATTTTGTGCCTATAACTATCATTATACTAACCTTATTGTTTTACAATTGTCACTTTAGATATTTGGATCTCTAGCACCTACCATAGTACCTGTCCCAAAGCAGATATGCAGTAATGTATAATGACAAACTGAATAGATTAATGAATGGATGAATTACCTAGGTTCTGTCATTTTATTTCTGATTCCAAACTAAACCCTAAATTCAGTGCTTTTATTAAATTCATTAATTACCCAGGTTTGAAATTGCAGATTCCTCCCTCCTTTGTTTACTATATTCTTAATGATTTCTGTATTCTTCAGTTTTTCTTGCCTCTGTCATCATCCTAGTTCAGACCTTTCTGGACTTACACAAGAACCTTTACTGTTATTCATTTTGCCCTTAGTCAACTAAGTATAACCTTCCCTATTCCATATTGTCATTTCTCCTGTTCAGAAGTCTTAAATTTCAACTCCACTGCCTTTTATAGTTTCTTTTTTTTTTTTTTTGAGACGGAGTCTTGCTCTGTCACCCAGGCTGGAGTGCAGTGGCCGGATCTCAGCTCACTGCAAGCTCCGCTTCCCGGGTCTACGCCATTCTCCTGCCTCAGCCTCCTGAGTAGCTGGGACTACAGGCGCCCACCACCTCGCCCGGCTAGTTTTTTGTATTTTTTTTAGTAGAGACGGGGTTTCACCGTGTTAGTCAGGCTGGTCTCGATCTCCTGACCTTGTGATCCGCCCGTCTCGGCCTCCCAAAGTGCTGGGATTACAGGCTTGAGCCACCGCGCCCGGCCTTATATTTTCTTTTTCATTTAATTCCTTCTTTCTTTAAAATTGCTTTCCTATCTTGTGAGTGGCATCAACAGAGTAATTTGTGGGTAGATGTGATGAGTATTTGGGTGAGATGAGAGTAGTGGCTGGTAGTGAGGATCAGAGAGAGGGAAAGGAGGTAAAAAAAAAAAAAAATCACTTATAAAGAGTCCTGAAATGGGATTTGAAATCCAGATTTTAAGGGAGTTAGAATGTGTTATGCTCTGATGGGCCTTTATGAAACATAAAGGTTGCCATAGAAAACAACCAAGTAAAATATTTTATATATTACAGTGGTTGGAATAAAAACAGGGTTGAATGAGTTCCAGAAAGCAGGGTTCTCAACCTCGTGGACAGCAATCTGCAGAAGAAGAGAACTTCAAAAAACCAACTAGAAGCAACATGCAGAGAAGTAAGATGAGAGGGGCCTCCTCAGGAAAGAAGACAGCTGGTCCACAGCAGAAAAATCTTGAACCAGCTCTCCCAGGAAGATGGGGGGGTCGCTCTGCAGAGAATCCCCCTTCAGGATCCGTGAGGAAGACCAGAAAGAACAAACAGAAGACTCCTGGAAACGGAGATGGTGGCAGTACCAGCGAAGCACCTCAGCCCCCTCGGAAGAAAAGGGCCCGGGCAGACCCCACTGTTGAAAGTGAGGAGGCGTTTAAGAATAGAATGGAGGTTAAAGTGAAGATTCCTGAAGAATTAAAACCATGGCTTGTTGAGGACTGGGACTTAGTTACCAGGCAGAAGCAGCTGTTTCAACTCCCTGCTAAGAAAAATGTAGATGCAATTCTGGAGGAGTATGCAAATTGCAAGAAGTCGCAGGGAAATGTTGATAATAAGGAATATGCAGTTAATGAAGTTGTGGCAGGAATAAAAGAATATTTCAATGTGATGTTGGGCACTCAGCTGCTCTACAAATTTGAGAGGCCCCAGTATGCTGAAATCCTCTTGGCTCACCCTGATGCTCCAATGTCTCAGGTTTATGGAGCACCACACCTACTGAGATTATTTGTAAGAATTGGAGCAATGTTGGCCTATACGCCCCTTGATGAGAAAAGCCTTGCATTATTGTTGGGCTATTTGCATGATTTCCTAAAATATCTGGCAAAGAATTCTGCATCTCTCTTTACTGCCAGTGATTACAAAGTGGCTTCTGCTGAGTACCACCGCAAAGCCCTGTGAGCGTCTACAGACAGCTCACCATTTTTGTCCTGTATCTGTAAACACTTTTTGTTCTTAGTCTTTTTCTTGTAAAATTGATGTTCTTTAAAATCGTTAATGTATAACAGGGCTTATGTTTCAGTTTGTTTTCTGTTCTGTTTTAAACAGAAAATAAAAGGAGTGTAAGCTCCTTTTCTCATTTCAAAGTTGCTACCAGTGTATGCAGTAATTAGAACAAAGAAGAAACAGTAGAACATTTTATTGCCTAGTTGACAACATTGCTTGAATGCTGGTGGTTCCTATCCCTTTGACACTACACAATTTTCTAATATGTGTTAATGCTACGTGACAAAACGCCCTGATTCCTAGTGCCAAAGGTTCAACTTAATGTATATACCTGAAAACCCATGCATTTGTGCTCTTTTTTTTTTTATGGTGCTTGAAGTAAAACAGCCCATCCTCTGCAAGTCCATCTATGTTGTTATTAAGCATTCTATCTTTGCTCAAATTGTTGAAGGATGGTGATTTGTTTCATGGTTTTTGTATTTGAGTCTAATGCACGTTCTAACATGATAGAGGCAATGCATTATTGTGTAGCCACGGTTTTCTGGAAAAGTTGATATTTTAGGAATTGTATTTCAGATCTTAAATAAAATTTGTTTCTAAATTTCAAAGCAAGTAATTTGCAGTGTGCCTTTCATGTTACTGAGGCTTGTATTCTGTGGTTATTGTAGAAATTTTAGAAAACATAGTAAGAACAAATGCAAATCAGAATCGTGTAATTCTGCTGGATCATTCAAGATCCAAGCAATAAATAAATGGGACTCAAAAATGGATGATTTGACGAGAGTTAAAGAATTTTTTCCCTGAGTTGTCACCAGAGGGGTAGGGTTGTGGTGTATATTAGCTGGCTCAGGCTGCCATAACAAAGTACCAGAGACTGAGTGGCTTAAACAATAAATTTATTTTCTCACAGTTCTGGATGTTGGAAGTCAGATCAAGGTGTTGCCAGAGGATTTTTTTTGAGGCCTCTACACAGCTGTCCTCCCTGTCATCACATGGCCTTTTTCTCTGTATCTGTGTCCTAATCTCTTCTAAGGACACTAGTCACTGGATTAGGACCCACCCCAATGACCTCATTTAATTTAGCTATCTCTGTAAAGACCCTATTTCCAACTACAGTCACATGCTGAGGTATTGGGGATTAGGACTTCAACATGAATTTGGTGGGTGTGGGGAGGGGTGGGTGCACAATTCAGGGCATAACATAGTGTTACTACCCCTCTGCAAAGGAGACGAGAGGAAAGGAAGGGGGGAGGAGCAGAGGGAGTGGGAGGTAAGGAAGGGGTTACTGGAATGGTATACAGCTGTGTGGAAAGGTCCACCTGACAGTAGCTGTAATCTTCAGGATGCAGTCAGCTCACAGCAACCCTGAAAGAGAAAATGAAATGAGAGGGAATAAATGCTTGACTTCGCTGTCCTCCAAACATCTGCTGGGTATTTCCCTTGGCCAAATTGGAAGCTGGAGGGCAAGGAAGACCTTTTGTATAGTCTGTGTTGGTAAGTGTCGGGGACACAGAGCAGGAAGGAAAGTAGATGGTGGGGAGGGGAGCGGAGGAGGGTGGTTGTGGGTGGTGAGTGGGAGGAGGACAAATGGGAGATACAAGCACACACCTGAAATAGTTAATACTTTACCATATATTCTTGGAATTATGTGTATACATAAATATTTGTAATAAAGATCACACAACTTTTTTTTAACAAATTGGGATCAGATTATATGTATGGTTTTCTAAGTATTTTTCTCCCGAAATTGATATACAAAGGAAATTCAAGGCTAATAAAACTAGTTTATTTTTAAATGACCTAAAACATGAAAATGGAAAAATTCTGAGGTTGGAAATTAAGGAGAAGTTGCCACATAGAAAAATTGGTTATAAAATGGTACCCTAAAAGTGTATTTTGGACACCAAAACAAATCAGGGTAACAGAATGGAAATATCTGTGTCTGTGTATATGTGTTTAATTTGTTAGATATGTTAGAGGGAGTATTTGAATTAGTGAAAGGATGGGATAGTCACAATATTTGAGGGGAATGTTAGATCTTTTGCTTTACACTTTATTCCAAAGTACATTCCAAATGAATTAAAGATTTACATTTGATAAGTGAAACCATAGATTGTTTGTTTAAAATGAAGGATATTTTATCATGGCTCAGATGACCTTTCTAAATATTATTGACAGGATACCTACAGGAAAAGGTGGATAGATTTTCATACATAAATACTTTAGATAACTTTATTATAAAACAACATGAGAGGAATTATTAGGCATGCAACACAGAACAGAATAATCACAACACATAAATACAAATTGTTAATATCTTTAAAATTTAAAGGATTTTTTTACAAGTTATAAGAGACAAGGGAGATAGGCCATAGATGCACATAGGCTAATTTTGAAAAGAAATGCAAATTGCAAGTAAACAGGTTCATTTTCCCGAGACATAAATACTTAAAATAATGAAGTATTTTCTACCGCTGTTGTCATCCCCCTTGCAATAGGTGCTAGTAAGTTATTGAACATACTTTTAGGTGTCTAGTCAATATATTGTCAGAGTAGTAGAAACCAGGCTAGGTTGTAGGCTGGCTGCATTGTGACCATCACACCATCAAGTGATGACTAGACCCATCAGGTGTCAATTATTCTTCCCCAAATTCTGGACTGTTGGTTATGGTGTAGACAGAGAGGGGGAGTGGCAAGAGAAAGGATCAATGTAAAGAAGAAAGGAGGTTTAATAATTATATGCAGCCCATTGATTACTGAACCTAATTATCACATTTCTCTAACGCTGGTACACAGCACATAGAAGTTGCTCATTAAATGTGCATTCAATGAAGACTACATCTTAGACCTTGCATCTTAGTGAATACTTCATTTAAATAGGCAAATCCCTGGCGTCAGATGGCTGAAATAATTCAAATTTTGCATTAGTGAATGATAGGTGACCAGATGGGCAGGCTTGGGGCCTCTCATCCTCATGTCCTCTGTGGAATCTAGGGCCTAGCCAACTAATTGAGTTCTTGACCCCTATCCCATTAAGAAGACAGTTGTAACATAGCCCACGATATTCATGAAAACTTTCCAAAAGAAAATAAGGATTTGTTAATGAAAGTTTGAATAGGAGGCCTACCAAACAGATATGGATCTTAGTTCACACCCTTCAGCATATAAGAAATGTCACATTTTCAAAGCACCTTTAAATGAATATAAATATGACTCTGATATCCAATCCTAGCATGCTAGTGGGAAATCCACATCAGTTATTACTGGGAATTCCTCATCTCCATTAGTTGTACAGGCATTCTATGGTCTTATCTAGCACCAAAGCCTGAGGAGATCCCTGCTGTCTTCAGCTGTCTGTCCACACTGATTAGGGATGAGGTGCTCATTTACTGAACTGGCATGGTATCTTCAGATCCCTTGTCCCTGCTGCTTCTATCCAACCCTCTGGGTAGTGGAATGTTTGCCAAAACCAGGTGACCAGCTTCCCCAGGCCCATCACAGAGTCTTCTTTGGGTCCTGATACAGAGAAATGCTCATGTCTCTGCTACTGAAAGGAAGTATAGACCCTGACCTCTATTCTCTTGCTGCCCTAAAATGCCCTCCATTCCCATCCAGGGACATCTGGCTTGACTTCATCAATGAATATAATCCTTTTCAGAATATATGGGCTGGGCACAGTAGCTCACACCTGTAATCCCAGCACTTTGGGAAGTCGCAGGAGGATTGCTTGAGGCTAGGAGTTCAAGACAAGCCTGAGCAACATAGCAAGACCTAATTTCGTTTTGTTTTTTTTTTTGAGACGGGGTTTCACTGTGTCGCCCAGGCTGGAGTGCAGTGGCCGGATCTCAGCTCACCGCAAGCTCCGCCTCCCAGGTTCACGCCATTCTCCTGCCTCAGCCTCCTGAGTAGCTGGGACTACAGGCGCCCGCCACCTCGCCCGGCTCATTTTTGTATTTTTAGTAGAGATGGGGTTTCACTGTGTTAGCCAGGATGGTCTCGATCTCCTGACCTCTGATCCGCCTGCCTCGGCCTCCCAAAGTGCTAGGATTACAGGCGTGAGCCACCGTGCCCAGCAACATGCATGTTAATATATATTTCTCTTTATTTTTTTTAGAGAAGTGGGGTCTCACTCTGTCACCCAGGCTAGAGTGCAGTGGTGCCACTATAGCTCGCTGTAACTTTGAACTCCTGGGATCAAGGGATCCTCCTGCCTCAGCCTCTCAAGTAGCTGGAACTGAGGATGTATGCCACTAAGGCTGGCTAATTTTTGTTGTTGTTGTTTTGTAGATGGGGGTCTTGCTATGTTGCCCAGGCTGATCTCAAACTCCTGGCCTCAAGCGATCCACCTCAGCCTCCTACGTAGCTGGTAATATCTCAAAAACTGATAATTTAATATGTCCCAGTTAAACGTATAGTTTCTTTTAGTTTGGATGATTTATTCTTGTTAATTGTTTCATTAAAAAAAAATCTTAGGAATATTCAGGAAAGTCATAAAGTACTTTATTAGGTCCAAAACTAGGCCATCCTATTGATTTTAAAAAGGGGGCAGTTATAATAAGTGGACCCAAATTCACATATGGACTCTGTTGATTTAGCAAGTTTCTCTATTTTAATACTATAGAGATAATGTTGCTTTATCTATCCAGACATCTAGATGGTTTCCCTTCTAAAACTGAAGGGCAATTTAAAGAGTATATTTACCCCCATGACATTCAGTGCCTAGTTAACAAGGTGGGTCCATAACAAATAGCTGTTATAACTGTTATTTATTATTGTTATCAATGTCTTCGTCATCAACATGAATAATCCTGTTTTCATTCAGGAGAATGTATGTGGATTGGTATGGAAGCATGTTGTGAAATAAGTTGCATGACACTCATAAAACACCTGAAAAGGAAAGTAGTTAGTAAATGTAAGGTTTGTCTTGCTTACAGCAAGTTTTTGACACAGAATAAATGTTCAAAAATTACAATTCTCTTTCCTTCCTCCCTTTCCAAAAGGAAAGGGTAAACAATATATTCCTAAGATCTGTAGTTCTCAGCCTGAGGTCCCCAGACTCTTAAGGGTCTTTGAAGATACCATTAAGAATTGAAGAGCTCTCTTCTCTTTCCATCTTGTCTCTTCTTTCTTCCTTTCTTCCTTTTTTTTTCTTCCTAATTCATTATGGAGGTACTACTTGGCTGAACTTTTTCTAGAATCAAATGAGATAATATATTTAAAAGTGTATTATTAACTATGAATTGTGGCCGGGCGCGGTGGCTCACACCTGTAATCCCAGCACTTTGGGAGGCCGAGGCGAGTGGATCACGAGGTCTGGAGATCGAGACCACAGTGAAACCCCGTCTCTACTAAAAATACAACAAATTAGCTGGGCGCAGTGGTGGGCGCCTATAGTCTCAGCTACTCTGGAGGCTGAGGCAGGAGAATGGTGTGAACCCGGGAGGAAGAGCTTGCAGTGAGCCGAGATCGCGCCACTGCACTCCAGCCTGGGCAACAGAGAGAGACCCCGTCTCAAAACAAAACAAAACAAAACTATGAGTTGTAATAATAATGATGATTAATAGTTAGCTTGCTTATACAAATGTCAATAATCAGAAGTTGTATATACATGTATGTAAGTTATATATATATTTTTGTATATATATTTGTATATAAGTTGTGTGTGTGGTGTGTGTGTGTATATATATACATATCTCTCCAAAATGTAAAAAAATATGTATAAGGAAGAGGATAGAAGTTAGAGATGCTCTAAATTTTGTTTAAAAAATATAAAGTTAGATAAATAATTTAGAAAAGTCTACCAGATGTGGTGGTGTGCACCTGTGATCCCAGCTGCTTGGGAGGCTGAGGCAGGAGGCTCTTTTGAGCCCACTAGTTTGAATACAGCCTTGGCAACATAGCAAAACCACAACTTAAAAAAAAAAAAGAGGCCAGGCATGATGGCTCATGCCTGTAACCCCAGCACTTTGGGAGGCCGAGGCAGGTGGATCACCCGAGGTCAGGAGTTCGAGACCAGCCTGGCCAACATGGCAAAACCCCATCTCTACTAAAAATACAGAAACTAGCCCAGTGTGGTGGCGTGCACTTGTAATCCTAGCTACTAGGAAGGTTGAGGCAGGAGAATTGCTTGAACCCAGGAGGCGGAGGTTGCAGTGAGCTGAGATCATGCCACTGCACTCCAGCCTGGGCAACACAGCAAGACTCCATCAAAAAGAAAGAAAGAAAGAAAGAAAACAATCTTAGGATAAGCACTACAAGATTAAAAATGGAACATGTGTCTTAAGCCATTTTGTGCTACTATAACAGAATACCACAGACTGGATAATTCATAAATAGAGATTCATTTCTTATGTTTCTGGAGGCTGGGAGGTCCAATATCAAAGTGCTGTCATCTGGTGAGGGCCTTCATCCCATGGTGGAAGGCAGAAGGTCAAAAGAGCAGGGGATGGGGAAGAAGGCAGCAGAACTCATCCTTTTATCAGGAATACACTCTTGAGATAACAAACCTACTCCCACAATAACAGTGTGAATCCATTCATGAGGGAAGAGCCCCATGACCTAATCGCCTCTTAAAGGTCCCACCTCTCAACATTCTTGCATTGGGGATTAAGTTTCCAACACATGAGCTTTGGGGGACACATTAAAGTCTTGACAATATGTAAATTCCAAAACTCCAAAGAAAACTCCATTGGTCTAACAAGGCACGAAAGGAGGGGAGGGGAACATGCAAATTAAATACATGGTAAATAGAAAACACAAAGTAAAAAGGTAGAAATATATCTACAGTGGATCAGTAATAATAAATATATGTGGATTAAACTCACATATTAAAAGAAAACCTCAGTTTTTTTTTTTAATAAGACACAGAATCCAGTTTGATGCTTTTTCTCAGAGGCACACTTACAATTATCCAGAAAAGCTCAAAATAAAAGGAGGGAAAAAATATACCAGGCAAATACTAAGCAAAAGAAAGCTGGTGTAGCAAAACTAATGCAAAAACAGTAGTAGTTTTCATCCACAGGAGTATGGCACATCACAAACACCACACCAAGCAAATGTAGTTAGTATATTGAGCAAGAACTATTGGTGAGATACAATCAAAATGTAACTTTACTTTTGTCTAATCCTGTACTTTTAAAATTACATTTCTCTCAGGCCCCATGGCTTTCCTGCCACCTTACAGTCACTTTAAATCACAAATTGAGCCTCAATTCAGTGATTAGAACACCAAGTTCCAAATAATAAAGGGCCACTGAACTTGATTTAGAGTTAAACCTTCTCTGCTAACCTAGCACCAACTTCAGGCAACCTCCCATATTTGAGCAAAGGGATGCACTGAGTTTCTTCTCTTTGCCCATCTTCCTTCCCCAGCTTGCTAATTTTGACTTCAGGCCTGTCCGGGGTTGGAGTGATGGGAAAGAGTAAGGGGGAAAGGAGCAGAAAATTCTTGTCTGGTTATATAGTAAGTTGCCTTTAGTCTGTATGGATCTAGCTGTTTATTTTTTTTTATTTTTTTATTTTTTGGATCTAGCTGTTTAAACGGGACTCTCATCAGAGGCTCCCTTACTGCTACCTCTGTATCAAAAACGAAACACGCTATTGCTGTTTCTCCTTCAGCTCTGAGTTTTTCAGCTGTCCATTCCATAGGGTTTTTCAGCTGGAATCTGTAGCATCCCCAAACAGCTCTCTTTGAGAGCAACTCGCTCTCCTTCATGGCCCGCTTCTTGTACATGGGAAACATGTATCTATCTTTTGCCCCCAACAAACTGGAAATGCAGACAGATCACAACACAGTTACCACTCCCACCATCACCACAGCCACGTTCTCTAGCCAGTAAGATTTGTCAGTCTGGAAGCAGATCACATTCCACTGTGCCTTCCAACTCCAGGAGACACATATCAAGCTTTAGGGGATCCAGTTGAATCCATGGACTGAAAAGGAAAGCACCTCAACTCTTCCAACTTGGAAGCTCATTACAAAGAAATCTTCCTCACAAAACTTCCTTCTTCATATCTCCTCTCTTGTCCCTTTTAATCCTCCTTGTGAGTTTTAGAGCCGCTTGGTATTTCCTTTGAAAACCTGGCTTTGATTTCATATCTGTTATATCTTAATGCCCAAGAGGAAACTTTTAATTTAACATCCTGTCATGGAAATCTGAACCAACCAGTCCCTGAGTCCTGGAAGGTCACAGTATAACGTTAAAAAAATTTTTTTAAGGTAGAGTGGGGGAGAGTGTGGGTTTTGGAGTGTGACAAACCTGGGTTCGAATCCAAGCTCTCAAACTTACTAGATTTAGGGTCTTGGAATATATACTCAACCTCTGAGTTCCGTTTCTTCTTCATTTAGGGAAGATACTGCTGCCTACCTTGGTAGAAAGCAATTCTGTCTACCTACAGAATTATGGGAATTAAAGAGAGAACCAACTTAAAACACAAAACACTTCATCTGGCCCATAGTGGACTCTCAAACAAATATTAGTTCCCTTCCTACCTGCCTCGTCCTTTCCTTGAAAGTTATGCCTTTGACATTCTTTACTTTCTAAAGAACATTTGTAAATGCAATAACAAGAAGGGGAAAACACAGGTATGATCTTCAGTGCCATTTCTGTATTCTAGAATGAGCTGTCTGATGGATCCTACAGGAAAAGGAACAATATCATCATACCATTTTCCTTTTGGGAGTTACCCATCCAATGAAGTTGAAAGTAGGGGGCAACAATAATCAAGCTATTTAACTGTTTCATATGTTTTCCTGAAACTTAATTTTAGCTTATAGGTTAAAAATCAATAAAGCACGTGTACTTAGAGCTCCAGAACTTTAGAATGAGAGTTCCAGTGCCAAACCCTTCAATAATTACTGGACCTGGTAAGATCTTTCCCCCTTCTCTGACTTTATCTATCAGAGATGGTAAACAAACAAACAAACAAACACCCAGCTGATATTTATTACTTACTATGTGTTGACACTAAATGGACTATGTAATAATTTATGTAAACCTCACAGCAACCCTAAGAGGAAGTAATGGAATTATCCCCATTTTACAAAAGAGGCACAGAGGCACAGCTAAGAGTGGCAGATCTCGGATTTGAACCCAGTTAGTGACTACTCTTGACAACTCTTAGCTACTGTACTATCCTAGCTCTCTGAAAAGGAGCAGGTTTTGAGAAAAGTGAAACTTGAGATCTCATTTATGAAAGCACCCTGACTGTATAACAGGCCCACCTAAAAGCTGATGTCAGAATAAGATTAGACATAAATAGATTTGCTGGGGAAACACGATAGACAAAGGGAGAAAGAACAAGAGAAGATGGGGAGAGCTTTTAGACTGTGATCCACATGTCACATCTGGAAAGCAGAGGGAAGGAAGAAGAGTTAGGTAGAAAGAGTCTCAGACTTCAGTGCATTTGAGAAGCTCTGGACCAGGCCAATGGGGAGTACAAGCAAAGATTAAAAGTCTCCCATTGAGCAGAAATGGCATGGCTCTAGTGGCTCAGCTGTGCTAACTCATGGTATGGGAGCAGTCTGGGAAAAGTGTGTCCTTAGCATGAATCATGAATGTAAGGGTAGATTCAGTGACTGTTTCCTTGCAGTCCACTTACCTTCTGCTGACTGAACCCTGAATATTTTGCAAAGACCCTGAGCCTGATCCCTTCTGCGCTTCCTCACCAGAGAGTCTCACACTCTTTTGCACTGTCTCCTAAGAGCAGGGGGATCCTGGTTAGCACAGAGCTCTCTCTCCAAGGTTCTAGATGTTCCGTGCTTTCTGCCCTGCAATTGGCCAGATAAGTAACTGCTTGGATATGTGATTGACATTCCAGCCTTCTGTGTGGGTAGGGAGGTGGTGAGGGGCCCACAGCAGCAGGCTCTGGATGCTGCTGACCCTCCACCACCAATGCCTTAAAAAGCACCTTCACACCAATTCACAGCTTGACTGTCCTGGCTCCCAAGTCGTGAGCTGGGCCTGCAGTACATGGGGATTTTCAGATAGGAGGTGATACCCCCTTTCTCCTAAGTTGTAGGACCACATGTCTTTGCAAATTCCCTTTATCTGGGGTCTTCTGTACTTCTGGGCTTGGGATGACTGAGGCATCAGATGCACTGCACCAGGCAGACACAGAGCTAAAGTCCTTGCAGAACCAACCAAACAGGCCAGTGCACATCAAGGTCCTTCTGGGAGCCTGAGCAAGGTGGGTGGGAGAGGGATGGGTGAGGTTTTGTGTGCTGTCTAACCCCATTTTTGCCCCAGTCTTCTTGGGTGCTACTTCACTGGACTCTGAGAAAAGGGTCAGCCTCTTCTGCTTCAACCCCAAGTTACCTGGTCAGATCTGTTCAGATGTCTGCTTGCTCAAAGACTATCCCAATGAATGTTTCCTGCCAGGATGCTTTGGGGCTTTATCTCCTCCCCTGCAAAATGTTCCCCAAAAGAGAGAGGGAAAAGGAGGGAAAGGCAAAGTGCTCTGACCTGCAATGGGGCAGTCAGTTCTCCTCCCCCAGGTATGCCTGTGCAGGGCAGCTTGGCCATTAGCCTAAGAGGGCCCTGTGCCTGCTGTAGGCTGGAGCAGAGAAACAACAGTCAGACCCACCCCAGAGTGGAATGTGGCCTGAGTGAGCCCTTCCACCTCCTGCCTAAGCACCACCACTCTTAGCGTTAGGGGGATGGATTTATCCTTTCTTATAAAACTAATTCCAGTGAGCCTGGAACCTGATCTCACTCCAGCCAGAATTCCAGTTTGACTATTACCCATCAGGCTGCCATTGGCCTTGAAGAATGGTCTGGAGACATGAAGAGCTCCCAAAATGGCATCACAGAGAAAACCAAAAGCAAAGGTCACATTCATTCTTGCTTTGCTCCATAGAAGCTTAATTTTCTTATATTACACTTGCTACTTTTTCTTTAGAACTTTTAATTTTTTGTTTTGTTTTAGTATTTTAGAAAGGCATTTTCCCTTTGAATTCTTATGAATATTTTATTATAGTTTCTTTTTCTTACTTTACACCCACCCTACACAGAAAACTATACTTTCTAGTCCCCTGTCCCCTCTATCCCCTTGCTGTGAGGTGAGACCATATGACAGTTTTGGCTAATCAGCTGTCAACCGCAGTAACAGGTTACTTCTAGACTAACCTATAGTGGGATGAGAGTCTTCCATTACTCTCTACCCCTGCCATAGTGATCCGTGATGTTCCAGGCTGTAGAGCTTCTGTCAGCCTGAGGTCCTGAGACTGGGGACCAGGGCCCTTTCACCCCACACTTTCACCAACACATGTTGGGCATTTATTGTGAGCTAGAAATAAACCTTTGCAGTGTTAAGCCGCTGAGATTTTTTTTTTTCCCCAAAAGGGAATGAGGAGGCAGGGCAGGAGTGTAGGGAATGCAGTTTCAGAAAGGCGCCCGCCCCCACCCACCACTCTCACGCCCACCTTCAGGGATGGGGTGCTTACCTCTTTTTCCATCTTTCGCTCAAAACTCCCACATCCTCTGTAATAGGAAGCTAACATCCACACAGGGTTTCTGCTCATCTCCCCAGCATTCCCCACTGCCCACCATTTTCTGAATTAAAATGGGCAGGGGGCGTGGCTGTGGGAACTGCAGTACAAGACCCGCTGCGGTGTCCGTTTTCCATTCCAGAGGTTTGCAGGTGATTCCTCCCCTCACACCGACTTGCGGAGAGCCAGGACATTTTTCTCCTCCCCTTTCCCTGAGCGAGAAGCTAGCTTGCTTTCAATACAATAGGGGACCGGTACACAAACCTGACCGCCATTCCCATCCCAGATCCCTCCCCCAAGCCCACCATTTTTTTCCCCCTAAAATAAATCGGCGTAGGGGCCGGAAAGGGGTATAGTCAACGCAGTCTTGGACGCGTTATGATCTTCTGCTTCGCCTTCAGATAGCCTGTAATCATTCAAACCTTTTCAGATCCGCGGCCAACAGTAGTCTCCTCCTTTTCTGTTTAGCAGCAAGAAGCGCTCCCGCCTGCCTCTAAGGCAATAGGGAGATGGTGCTCAGGATGGAAAGAGAACTCAGACTATATACTGACTTCAATTCACGTCAGCCCTTTGTCCAGTGAGGCCCGTGTGTTAACAGTGAGCTCGGATCCCTAATTAGCCCTCCCAACAGCACTTCAGCAGAAGCCGGGTTGCCCATCCCCAGCCCAACCTGACAATCTGAAAGGGTATCATCTTCCTAAAGTATTTATTCGCCTTTCTCAGATTATCAGGGAGGATCAGCCTTTTAGAGTTAATTGATCCTGTCTTCTTTTTTTGTCTCCTGTCTCTAAATTCTCCACCTCCCCTCCCCCAAGATCCTGAAGTCTAGCAGTTCCCTGGCAGTTCTGTCCAGACGCTGAAATGGGGCTCAGGAAACAAACTGGGAGTGAGAGTGAGTGAGGTTTCACCAATTCTTTTCAATATTTGTATGTTCTGTTCCTTATAGTTATTATCTTTACTATTATTACTAACAGCCTACATCCTGTTTGTCACTAGAAAATAGAAAAGAGCTATTTATTTTCAGATGGGAAGCAGGAGGTAGATTCAAGTATGCATGTGGGTGAATAACCCAGCCAACTGTTTTTGCTGCTCAATAATAATACAAATATAGATACTCTAGGCGCCACTATTTTGGATGTTTGAAATGTACAGAGCAGCTGGAGGCTCCCCTTATGAGGGGCCCCTATGCTGTGTGAGGCTTTTCCATGAAGTCAGACATTGAGGTCACATAATCCCATAGTACAGAGGACACCTTGGATTTTCAGATTTCAGTAGATGGTCATAATGTTGTAGTCTTTACAAATTATATTAATTCAACTTCCACAATTGCTATATTTCCCAGTTCTCAACCACATCCATATCCCTATTAACCCTTTCCAATTGCAACTCAAAAGCTCCTACTTTTTATGACCTCAGGGACAGATCCAGATTTTGGGTACTGAAATTTATAATTTGGAGGACTCTAAGAAAAAGAATATTAAAAAGTATGAACATTTCAAGCAACTATGTACAAAAGTTAACATTTACTTATTATGAGAAATCACAACAAATTACAAAATTGAACAGCTGACATATTTTTTAAAAATTTCCAGAAAAATAACATTGTCTTAATTAACTGCCCGGCATACCTCTACAGTGATTTTTTTCACTACAATTTTTGGCTACAAATTCTTTGATCTTTTCTTCATATGACATTTTTGTAATAACATATTTTCTCGCCCGGGCTGGAGTGCAGTGGCCGGATCTCAGCTCACTGCAAGCTCCGCCTCCCGGGTTTACGCCATTCTCCTGCCTCAGTCTCCCGAGTAGCTGGGACTACAGGTGCCCGCCACCTCGCCCGGCTAGTTTTTTGTATTTTTTAGTAGAGACCGGGTTTCACCGTGTTAGCCAGGATGGTCTCGATCTCCTGACCTCGTGATCCGCCTGTCTTGGCCTCCCAAAGTGCTGGGATTACAGGCTTGAGCCACCGTGCCTGGCTGTAATAACATATTTTCTAGAAAAAAAAGATACTCCAATCTTTCCTTTGGCATAGTCAAGCAATTTTAAAATTATGATTGATAAAAGTTTCAGCTTTACAACTTATCATTGGCAACTGGTAAATTTTTAGTTTTGTCAAATTTGAGGAAACTGCTGTCAACCTCTGTCAAGTTTCTTTCTTATATGGGTTTTAAGATTTCAGAACATTTCAAGTTTTCTTGTGCAGATACTAATCTTAAGTATACTCAATGGCATACACAAATCCGTGTAATGTTAATGTCCTCATTGTAGTATATTTTGTGTTTTCTGGTATTTTAGTCAGTGTCAGTATTTCATGCCAATTCATTCAAGAAATTAATATGAACCAATTTAGATGTGATTGGGCAAAGCCACAGGCATGGTTGGTGTAAAAAAAAGACCAATAGTCAATTTTTGATTAATCATATGTTGCTTACTTATTGGGCAGCAGTGGGAACTAAGACTAAAAACATCAGGTAGGAGGAAATAGTATCAAATGCTGCCAGGAGGTCGATGACAGACCACCATGCTTTTAGAGTAAGGTCTAAGATTTTTCAATGGTTTACTAAACATATGAAAGACAATTGAGTATAGTGTTAGACTTATTATAATTAGAGTCTGACAACCCTAGTTTGAATCTTAGAGCTTTCACTTGCTACCTTGAGAAATCTTACTGGTAATTGCTTAATTATACATGAGATTAAGACACAAATGAGTAAATTATCCAACTAGAATCAAACTAAATGTAATTCCAAATCAACTTCCCTCTTAGCTTGCTCTCCAACATGCTGGCATCCATCTCATCACCAAGAAGAGGAGGGGAATTTGAAGTAGAAAGAAACAGTAATCTTTTTTCTTTTTTATTTCACTCAGATTAGAAAAACCTTCTTGTAGGAACTCCAAGAGTTTTATTTACTTTGAGTGTCTTGCCTTAGACGGTTTTTAAAACACAAATGTCATCCTAGACCTGCTGTGTCAGAATCTTTGTTGCTAGGGACTCAAGTACTGTATTTTCAAAAACATGCACAGATGATTCTGCTAAGCATACCTTGTTATGAACTATATGACAGACTTTACAAATTCTATTCTTGCCATCCTCTGAGGAGTAATTATTTTTCTTTCCAACTTTTATTTTATATTCAAGGGGTACATGTACGCATTTGTTACTTGGGTAAATTGCATGTCATGAGGGTTTGGTGTACAGATTATATCATCACTCAGGTAATGAGTTTAGTACCTGATAGGTAGTTTTTAAATCCTCTCCCTCCTACCACACCCCACCCTCAAGTAGGCCCTGGTGTCTATTGTTTCCTTTGTGTCCATGTATACTCATTGTTTAGCTCCCACTTATGAGTGAGAGCGTGCATTATTTGGTTTTCTGTTCCTGCGTTAATTTGCTTAGGATAATGGCCTCTAGCTCTATCCATGTTGCTGCAAAGGACATGAACTTCTTTTTATATGGCTGCATAGTATTCCATAGTGTATATGTCTCACATTTTTTTTTATCCAGTCACCTCTAATGAGCACCTAGGTTGATTCCATATCTTTGCTATTGTGAACAGTGCTATGATAAACATATACATACGTGCGTCTTTATGGTAGAATGATTTATATTCCTTTGGGTATATACCCAGTAATGGGATTGCTGGGTTGAATGGTAGTGTTTTTTAAGTTCTTTGAGGAATTTCCAAACTGCTTTCCACAATGGCTGAACTAATTTACATTCCCGTCAGCAGTGTATGAGTGTTCCCTTTTCTCCACAACCTTGCCAGCATGTTATTTTTTGATTTTTTAATTATAGCTATTCTGACTGGTATAAGATGGTATCTCATTATCTTTTTCATTTGCATTTCCCTAGTGATTAGTGATGTTGAGAAGTTCATGTCCTTTGCAGCAACATGGATAGAGCTAGAGGCCATTATCCTAAGCTTATGAGCTAGAAGGTAGGACTTGACTCTGGAGGTGGGGCTCAGACACCGGACCAAATTGAGCACTAGCTAAAACAGGGACAGGGTGGAAGTAGCCTTCCATAAGAGATGCCCACCAATGTGTCATATCAGTTTACCATTGCCATGGCAACACCTGGAAGTTACCACCCTTTTTCTAGAAATATCTGCATAATCTGCCCCTTAATTTGCATATAATTAAAAGTGAGTATAAACTTTACTGTAAAAATTACTGAGCTGCTACTGTGGGCACACTGCCTGTGGAGTATTCCTGCTCTACAAGTAGTAGTACCTATGCTGCTCCTGTATGCTGCCACTTTAATAAAAGTTGCTGTCTAACACCACTGGCTCACCAAGAACCTTCCCTGGCTAAGCCCCAGTTTGGGGGCTCAAATGCCCTGCATCATTTGGCTACCAACGAAGGGATAAAGACAGTGAAAATGGCAGCAATCGATGGAGAGGTGAGATGGCAAGACAACAGAATTGGTGGCAATCAGTGATCAGCTGAGAGGTGGTAATTGGTGGGAGACAATGAAGAGAGATGGCAGTCAGTGAGACAAGTAGACAGACGGTGAGAGATGGTGAAGCTGCAAGAGCTATAACACCAAAGCTGTAACAGTAAAGAGCTGCTGACACTACAGAGCTATAACACTAACCAAAGGCTCTTTTCAGAGCCATCATTTTCCCTGGCAGGTGGTGAACCTGAGCAGATGAACCAGTAGTCATAGTGCTGCTGTCTTATGTGAGACCCACCATTCTGACCAGCAGGCTGGTGGGTTACTGGTTCATGCCAGCCCCCATGTGGCAGCCAAGCCCACTTGTCTGTTCTCACATTGCTATAAAGAACTACCTGAGACTCAGTAATTTATAAAGAAAAGAGGTTTAATTGACTCACAGTTCCACAGGTTGTACAGGAAGCATGGCTGGGGAGGCCTACGAAAACTTACAATCATGGCAGAAGGCAAAGGGGAAACAAGCACATCTTCACATGGCCAGCAGGAAAGAGAGAGACAGAGACAGAGAGAGAGAGAGAGAGAGAGAAAAGAAGAAAGAAAGAAAGAGAAAGCAAAGAAAGAAAAGAAAAGAAAAGAAAAGAAAAGAAAAGAAAAGAAAAGAAAAGAAAAGAAAAGAAGGAAAGAAAGAAGGAAGTGCTACACACTTTCAAACAACCGGATCTCATGAGAACTCACTCACTGTCATGACATCATCCAATCACCTCCCACCAGGACCCTCCCCTAACATTGAGGATTATAATGCAACATAAGATTTGGGTGGTGACACAGAGCCAAATCATATCACCACCCAAGTTGAGGAAACCTGGAAGACCTTTACCCGGGTCCCACATAGAACATTGGTCATCATGATTTTGGCTACTGTGCATGAATGAGTGTCCTCCACCCTCTCCCACAATATTAGGTAAGCTGGGGAATAAAAGCCTTTGGCTATGTGTTCAGTTAAAAGTCGCCCGTTGTTTGAGTGCCCTGAAACACGTCCTTGTCACCCCCCCAGTCCTTTCTCTTATGACTTCATTTTATTGCTCTACCAGTTGTTTTATTTTCAGTTCTAAAATGTGTGTTTTGTTTGCAGTCTTATGTTTGCTTTGATTTTCTGTTAACTACATATGGGCATTTGTTTAAAGCAGGACACTTGGTTGTGAGAGGCCCCCTATTGTGTTGACTCTAGGATACCAGAATCACATTGTTCTCTGACCGCAGCTTGGGTTTGGGTTCACTGGTGGCCACCTCCTGGATGCCCCTGGTATTTGGTGATGGGACCCTCATTGGCTGAAACTCCGGCACTCTGGGTTTTCAGCACTGGCATTTTCGACTGCCTTCCAGATGCTCTGGGGTTTTCAGCATTGACATTCCCTCTAGGATTGTAGGTTATAATCCCTCTCCCTAGGGGAATAGTAGTCTTGCCTTTTTCTGCCCTGAAGTTAGAAGTTATTATTTTCCTAACAGGCAGTCGCAGGCTCCTTCTTGTATGCTGACTTATAACTGCCTTGCTCAAACACCCTCTAAGCTGAAGGAACAGGGAGTTCCTAGGCTCCTGGCCTGACAGACAACCACCTACAATGGTAGAAAAGTGGCTGCCTGAACATTTATTTTGGTGTCTCCACTGCTGGACAGGTTCTCCAGCAAGTCAATACCTCTGAGGTCTCCCCTTGGGTAACACTGTTTACCCCCTTCCCCTCCTCCCTTCCCATTCACCAATTGTTTAGCCCTCCTCTCTGCTTAACCCTCACTGTCTGTGGATTTTAGGCTCAACATGCTACTGCCCATTTGTAACTTGTAATCCACTTTTGTAATGCCTTGCTACCTATACTTACACCTTCTCTGCAGGAAGTGAGAATCTAAAAGTGAAAAATAATGACTCAGTTGCTTTCCCTCTTGCTAGACTTAGGAAGACTTCTGTGTCCTCTAAAACTTCTGTATCCATGGGGACAATGACGAGCATCTCAGAGGACTCACCACTAGGATATCTTTTAGGCTATTGGAGCAAATTCAAATTTGACTTAATGAAAAAGAAACTCATTTTCTATTGCAACACGGTTTGGGTTCCGTACTAATTAGAAAACCAAATTTGGCGTAAACATGGTTCTATATATTGTAACGATAATTTACAACTGGACTTATTTTGTAAAAAAGAAGGAAAATAGGAAGAAGTCCCTTATGTACAGGCTTTTATGACCCTTTACTGGCTCATGTTACTTCCAGGCACCAGAAAGTTCCACCTGAGGATCCCCTCCTTGCTGGTTCCCCTAGAAGGTATATGTCTTTCCCAGAGTCTCCTCAGTCCCCCAGTTCTCAGGGGGTCCTGCCAGTACTCTAACAAAGGATTGTAGCTCAAGGTCATCAGACACTCCTCCCCCTCACCCAACTAGCCCAAGCCTATACCTCCATTCCCCCCAAAATAAGCCAAATCAATACCACCAGGAGTGGAGCCCCATATTAGCCCCTAAAGTAAAATCTGTGTCCATTGCAGGAGGTAGCTAATGGAAATGGGGATACATGTGCCATTTTCTATGTCTAATTTGGATTTATATGAGGAAAAATTTGGCCAGTTTTCAGAAAATCCAGGAAAGTTTATACAAGCATGTGTTATGTTGACCATGTTCTTTGATTTAACTTTCATGACTTAGAAATATTATCATCTGTTCGCTGTGCTGTGGGAAAAAAGTGGAGGGAAGTATCTGTGGTTAAGCCAGTCAATTATGACAGAGTTAGAAATATAACTCAGGTAAAAGATGAAAATTCTGTTCTGTTTCTGGGTCATTTGATAGAGGAACTCGGGAAATATACCAGTGCATACCCAGGCTCCCCAGAAGGGCAAGCTCTCCTGGGTGTACATTTTATTACTCATCCTGCACCTGACATTAGGAGGAAGATAAAAAAGCAGCGATGAGACCTCAAATCCCAATGAGCTAACCCTTTTTATTTATTTATTTATTTATTTATTTATTTATTTATTTATTTATTTATTTTGAGACAGAGTCTTGCTCTGTTGTCCTGGCTGGAATGCAGTGATGCCATCTTGACTCACTGCAACCTCCGCCTCCTGGGTTCAAGCTACTCTCATGCCTCAGCCTCCCGAGTAGCTGGGACTACAGGCACCCGCCTCCATGTCTGGCTAAGTTTTGCATTTTTAGTGGAAACAGGGTTTCAACATGTTGACCAGGCTAGTCTCAAATTCCTGGCCTCAAGTGATCCACCCACTTCAGCCTCCCAAAATGCTAGGATTACAGGCATGAGCTACCGCACCCAGACCCTAAGATCCAGATCTTACACAGGGACTTTAAAGTTTACAACAATAGGGACAGGGCAAAATAGGTGAGAAAGCAAAAACAAAAACAAAAACTAGCCAAAAGGCACAATTGTTAACAGTTGCTTTAAGTCCCCTGCCACATCAGAATTACCCATGCCAAGAATGAATCACGAGATTGGCATCTGGGATGCCCAGATAAGAGCCCCTGACTCACTGGCATACTGATTCACTAGGCCAGAATCAGCGTGCCCAGTGTAAACAAAAGGGTCATTGGCAATGAGAATGTACTAACTGCCCCTGGTGACACAGAAAAAAGCCCCCCATCACTACTGGAGCTAACCTTCTTTTTCTAGCCCCAGTGAGCGGGAATGTTGGACCCTTGGTCCAATGGACAGCTTTCCACAATGGCAGTTTTTTTGCTCTAAGTCTCTTGGCCAAAGGAAATTCCAAAGAAGTCTAAAACAAACAAACAAGCAAATTCAGGCCATGATGGGAAACAGGAGGTTGGACACACCTCACTATGTCCTCTTTGAAATTTAGGCTTGGTTCACAAGGCCCTTCAAGAATATAGAAATAAAATATCAGCTCTAACCAGGAAACTTAGTCTTACTAAAAAGAAGGATCCCCTGAAGATCAATTACAACCCAAATGAAAAGGTACCATATCAGGCTGTTCTCACAGCTATAGAGAAATACTTGGGACTGGGTAATTTATAAAGAAAAGAGGTTTAACTAGCTTATGGTTCTGTGGGCTATACAGGAAGCATGATGCTGGCATCTGTTTGGCTTCTGGGGAGGCCCCAGGAAATTTACAATCATGGTGGAAGGCAAAGGGAGAGCAGGCACTTCACATAGCCAGAGCAGGAGCAAGATACAGAGGTTCCACACGCTTTTTTTTTTTTTTTTTTTTTTTTTTTGAGATGGAGTCTCACTGTGTCACCAGGCTGGAGTGCAATGGCAAGATCTTGGCTCACTGCAACCTCCGCCTCCCAGGTTCAAGTGATTCTCCTGCCTCAGCCTCCTGAGTAGCTGGGATTATAGGTGCACGCCACCATGCCTGGCTAATTTTTGTATTTTTAGTAGAGACAGGGTTTCACCATGTTGGTCAGGCTGGTCTCGAACTCCTGACCTCGTGATCTGCCCACCTCAGCTTACCCTTTAATTATTTCCTGGGCTAAGCCAAGAACCATCCCAGGCTAAGCCCCAATTTTGGGTCTTACCTGCCCTGCATCACTCATTGGCTATGTGTATGTCTTTTTTTCAGAAGGATCTGTTTATGTCTTTTGTCCACTTAAAAAATGTTTGGGACCGGGCACAGTAGCTCACGCCTGTAATCCCAGCACTTTGGGAGGCTGAGAAGGGTAGATCACGAGGTCGGGAGATTGAGACCATCCTGGCTACGGTGAAACCCTGTCTGTACTAAAAATACAAAAAATTAGCCAGGCGTGGTAGTGGGCGCCTGTAGTCCCAGCTACTTGGGAGGCTGAGGCAGAAGAATGGCATGAACTGGAGAGGCGCATCTTGCAGTGAGCTGAGATCGCGACACTGCACTCCAGCCTGGGCAACAGAGCGAGACTCCATCTCAAAAAAAAAAAAAAGTTTGGGTACACAGTAGGTATATATATATATATATGGAGTATATAGATACTTCGATACAGACATGCAATACATAATAATCACATCCCGACAAATGTGGTATACATCCCTTAAATCTGTTGTGTTAGAAACAATCCAATTATACTCTGTTCGTTATTTTAAAATGTATAATCAAATTATTATTGACTATAGTCATGCTGTTGTACTACCAAATACTAGGTCGATAAGAATAACATTCTTTCTGGTGGACAGGGCCATGGCAGTGACCTGAGCTGCCACCTGACATGAATTTGCTGGAGCAGGCAGAAGAGCTCAAGGCTTTTGAGAGAAGACTTACTGAGTATATACATTGTTTACAACCTGCTACTGGACATTGGAGAATGCTTCTTCTAGTGGTATCTGTCTGTACAGCTACTGGTGCCTGGAACTGGTTGATAGATCCTGAGACACAAAAGGTGTCCTTCTTCGCATCATTACGGAATCATCCATTTTAGGCTTGTTCTTTGCTGGAATACACAAGAGAGGAGTTGTACCATCAATTATAGCTGCTCAATGTCAAATGATATTAGCAGAATACAATATGTCTTGTGATGATACAGGAAAACTAATTTTGAACCCTAGGCCTCATGTTCAACGCCAATCTTCACTAATTGTTATTGGATGTAAAACAACCTTTATTTGAATAAGTGATACAGCAAAAAGCCATAAAGCATTCCTTTTGTGGTTGGATATGTAAAGGTCATAGCAACAACTGACAAGATGTGTGCAATATTTACCCAGATTATCTTGATGATGATGACTGACATTATCAGTGCTTTGGTACCTTTTATTACCTGTTTCAGTATTAGTGTCACCTTAGTACTTCAGATCCTTCAAAGATTTTTGCAGATGAAGTTTGTATATATGTTATGAAGTTAAACTTAAGAATAGAACCTCATTCAGTTTTTATAATGTATTTTTGCAAACTACTGTAAATAGCAAATCAATGCCAATGGTAAACAAAGAGGAAAATGTTGTGTGGTCTTTGTTCTCCTGTACCAGTATTTCAGGAACATCTGCTTGCCATCTCCACAGCTCTTTAAAATTGGCTATTATGTGTGCCTTTCATTCTTACACTTTTAATCATACTGCAGGAAAAACATTGGATTCAGCTTAGACTGAGGAACACTCCTCTCCATAATGTTGTAAGAAATTATAGGTGTTTTGCTAAACACTTTTTGTTAAACCAGATATTGAACTCCAGCAACTCTTGTGGTTATATTTTTCAGTTCATTGTTTTCATTGAGTGCTAAATATCCTTTATATTTTAAAATAATTTTTAAATACCCCCAAAGGCTTGTGAATATACAAGTCTACTTATAAATTATGTATTGTCTGGGACTTTGATAGTTATTGTTTTAGATAACTGGATTTTACACTGTGGTAAACAGGCTGTGACGTTAGTGTTGCACGGGTGTAATTGATCATCCTGCGCCATCACCAGAATAACATGGCAGTGGTGCCACAAACTAGAGTCTACAATTCTCACTGTTTAGAGAGTGTTAATGACATGCCGTGTATGCATAATAACCACATGTACTATCATAGCCCTTAAAATTAAACTATTGGGATTGATATACATGCTTTACAGTACTGGAGGTCCTTTTACCTGTTTATTAGAAGATTTTGAAAAGGTTTAAATTATTTCATGAGCAATCTTTTAAATTTCATTTAACATAAAACCGAAAATTCAATAACAGGATAAAAAACTTTGTTACAAGACTTTCATGTAAATGTGTTCATCTTAGCTTCCACATGGATAAAATGTTATTCTTTGAACTGTAGCAATAAAACAAATAAGTGATACAGCTTTGCTGTAAGAAATCTGAAGAGGGTATTCTATATATTCTGCTTCGTTTTATTTTCTGTAAATTTTGTAGGTAAATATGTGCATAAAATAAATACTTTATATAAAAAGGAATAACATTCTAACTACTTTTTTGCTCTTTAACCATCCCCACTCCCCACCTCCCCCACTACCATCCACAGCCTGTAGTAAGCATCCTTCTACTCTCTGTTTCCATGAATTCAATTGTTTTGATTTTTATATCCCACAAATAAGTGAGAACATGTGAAGTTTGTCTTTCCATGCTTGGCTAATTTCACTTAACAAAATGACATCCAGTGCCATCCATGTTGTAGCAAATGACAGGATCTCATTCTGTTTTGTGGCTGAATAGTACTCCATTGTGTATATGTACTACATTTTCTTTATCCATTCAGCTACTGATGGACACTTAGGTTGCTTTCAAATCTTGGCTATTGCGAACAATGCCATAACAAACATGGGAGTGCAGATATCTCTCTGATACATGGATTTCCTTTCTTTTGGGTAGATACCCAACAATGGGATTGCTAGATTGCATGGTAGCTCAATTTTTAGTTTTTTGAGGAAACTCCAAACTGTTCCTCATAGTGGTTGTATTAATTTACATTCCCACCAATGGTGTACGAGTGTGCCCTTTTCTCCACATCCTCATCAGCATTTGTTATTGCCTATATTTTGAATAAAAGCCATTTTAACCAGGATGAGATGATATTGTAGTTTTAATTTACATTTCTCTGATGTTGAGCACTTTTTCATATGCCTGTTTGCCATTTCTATGTCTTTTTTTGAGAAATGTCTGTTAATCTTTTGCTTATTTTTAATCACATTATTAGATTTTTTCCTATAGAGTTGTTTGAGCTACTTATATATTCTGGTTATTGATGCCTTATCATGTCATGGGTAGTTTGCAAAATATTTTCTCCTATTCTGTGGGCTGTCTCTTCACTTTGTTGATTGTTTCCTTTGCTGTGCAGAAGATTTTTCATCTTGATGTGATCCCATTTGTCCATTTTTGCTTTGCTTGCTTGTGATTATGGGGTATTATTCAGGAAACATTTGTCCAGGCCAATATCCTGGAGAATTTCCCCAGTGTGTTCTTGTAGTAGTTTCATAGCTTGAAGTCTTAGAATTAAGTCTTCAATTCATTTTGATTTGATTTTTATATATGGCAAGAGGTAGGGGTCTAGTTTCATTCTTCTACATATGGATATTCAATTTTCCCAGCACCATTTATTGAAGAGACTGTTTTTTCCCCAATGTATATTCTCTTCACCTTTGTCAAAAATGAGTTCACTATATGTGTATGGATTTGTTTCTGGGATCTCTATTCTGTTCCATTGGTCTATATGTTTGCTTTTATGCCAGTACCATGCTATTTTGGTTACTATAGCTCTGTAGTATAATTTGAAGTCAGGTAATGTGATTCCTCCAGTTTTATTTATTTATTTATTTATGCTCAGGATAGCTTTGACTATTCTGGGTCTTTTGTGGTTCCATCTAAATTTTAGGATTATTCTTTCCATTTCTGTGAAGAATGTCATTGGTATTTTGATAGGGGTTACATGGAATCTGTAGATTGATTTGAGTATTGTAGACATTTTAACAAGATTGATTCCTCCAATACATGTACATGGAATGTCTTTCCATTTTTTGGTGTCCTCTTTAATTTCTTTCACCAGTGTCTTATAGTTTTCATTTTAGAGACCTTTCATTTCTTTGGTTAAGTTTATTCCTATGTATTTAATTTTATTTGTGGGTGCTGTAAATTAGATTACTCTTTTATTTCTTTTTCAGATTGTTCACTGTTGGCATACAGAAATGCTTCTGATTTTTGTGTGTTTATTTTGTATCCTACAAGTTTATTTATTTATCAGTTTTTATAGTTTTTTGTTGTGTCTTTAGGTTTTTCCAAACATAAGATCATATCTGCAAGCAAGGATAATTTGACTTCTTCCTTCCCAATTTGGATGCTGCTAATTTCTTTATCTTTTCTGATTGCTCTAGCTAAAACTTACAGTACTATGCTGAATAACAGTGGTGAAATGGGCATCCTTTCCTTATTCCAGATCTTAGAGGGAAGGCTTTCCAGTTTTTCCTATTCAGTATGATACTGGCTGTGGGTCTGGGTCTGTTGTATATGGCTTTAATTATATGGAGGTATGTTTCTTCTATACTCAGTTTTTTGAAGGTTTTTATCAAGAAGGGATGTTGATTACATCAAATGCTTTTTCAGCACCAACTGAAATGATCATATGGTTTTTATCCTTCATACTGTTGATATGATGCATTACATTGATTAATTCACATATGTTGCACCATGCTTGCATCTCCGAGATAAATCTCACTTGGTCATGATGAATCATTTTTTAATCTGTTGTCGAATTCATTTTGCTGGTGTTTTGTTGAGGATTTTTGCATCAATATTCATCACAGATATTGGCCCCTACCTTTTTTTTTTTTTTTTTTTTTTTTAATCTGTGTTTGTCTGGTTTTGGTATCAGGGTAATGCTGGCCTTGTGAAATGAATTTGTGAGTACTGCCCCCTCCTCTGTTTTTTGAAATAGTTTAAGTAGAATTGATGTTAGTTCTTCTTTAAATGTTTGGTAGGAATTCAGCAGTGAAACTATGAAGTCCTGGGCTTTTGTTTACTGGGAAAATTTTTATTATGGCTTCAATCTCATTGTTTGTTATTGGTCTGTTCAGGTTTTGGATTTCTTCCTTGTACATTCTTGGTAAGTTTTATGTTCCTGGGAATTTATCCATTTCCTCTGGATTTTCCAATTTATTGTCATATAATTGCTCACAGTAGCCACTAATGATCCCTTGAATTTCTGTGGTATCAGTTATAATGTTTCCTTTTTCATCTTTGATTTTATTCATTTGAATTTTCTTTCTTTTTTTCTTATTTGGGCTAAAGGTATGTCAGTTTTATATTTTCAAAAAAAAAAAACACAACTTTTTGATGGATCATTTGTAGATTCTTCATTTCAATTTCATTTATTTCTGCTCTGATGTTTATTATTTCTTCTACTAATTTTGGGTTTGCTTTGTTCTTGCTTTTCTAATTCTTTAAGATGCATCATTAGGTTGTTTATTTGAAGTTTTTCTTCTTTTTTGATGTGGGCACTTAGAGATATAAATTTCCTTCTGCTTTTACTGAATCCCATAGGTTATGGTATGTTGTGTTTCCATATTCATTTATTTCAAGACATTTTTCAATTTCCTTATTAATTTCTTCTGGTCATCAGGAGCCTGTTGTTTAATTTCCATGTTTGTATGGTTTCTAAAATTCGTATTGTTATTTATTTCTAGTTTTATTCTATTGTGTTCAGAGAAGATGCTTGATGTTATTTCAATTTTTTAAAATATTTTATGGCTTATTTTGTGACCTAACATATGGCATGGCCTATCCTGGAGAATGATCCATGCAATGAGAAAAGGAAAGCGTAGTCTACAGTTGTTGCATGAAATTTTCTGTAAATATCTGTTAGATTCATTTGTTCTATACTGCAGATTAAGTCTGATGTTTCTTTGTTGATTTTCTGTCTGGATGATCTGTCCAATGCTGAAAGTGGAGTTTGTAGTCTCCAACTATTATTGTATTGAAGTATATATCTGTCTTTAGCTCTAATAATATTTGCTTTATATATCTGGGTATTCCTGTGTTGGGTGCATATATATTTACACTTGTTATATCTTTTTGCTGAATTGACTCCTTTATCATTATAGAGTGCCTTTGGGAGTTTGCTTTATCATTATATAATGGCATTCTTTGTCTCTTATTGTTTTTGTCTTAATCTATTTTGTCTGATATAACTACTCCTCCTGTTTATTGGTTTCCATTGGCATGAAATATCTTTTTACATCTCTTTATTTTCAGTCTATGTGTATCTTTATAGGTGACGTGTGTTTCTTCTAGGCAACAGGTCATTGGGTCTTGACTTTTTATTCATTCAGCCATTTACATTCAATGCTATTATTGATAAGTAACGATTTACTCCTGCCATTTTGTTATTTGTTTTCTACTTGTTTTGTCATCTTCTATTCCTTATTTCCTTCCTTCCTGTCTTTGTTTTAATGAAGGTAATTTTCTCTGGTGGTATGGTTTAATTTCTTGCTTTTTATTTTTTGTGTATCCATTGTAAGTTTTTTTGATTCGAGATTACTATGAAACTTGCCAATACTATCTTATAACCCATTATTTTAAACTAATGGAAACTTAACACCAATTGCATAAACAAAGAAACAAATAAACAAAAAGGAAAATAATAAAAACTCTACACTTTAACTTCCTTCATCTCCCTGCTTTTTATCTTTTTTTCCTCTATATTTATGTCTTATTGTATTGTCTATGCCTTTTAAAGTTGTTTTAATTATTATTTTTGACTGGCTCATCATTTAGTCTTTGTACTTAAGAGAAGAGTAGGTTATACACCACAATTACAGTGTTACAATATTCCATGTCTTTCTCTGTGCTTACTATTACCAGTGAGTTTTGTACCTTCGGATTACTGCTTTTCTTTTCCTTTATTATTTTTTTTCAAGACAAGGTCTTCCTCTGTCACCCAGGCTGGAGTGTGGTTTGATCATGGCTCACTGCAGCCATGCCCTTCTGGGCTCAAGTGATCCTCCTGGTTCAGCCTCCCAACTAACTAAAACTATAGGCATGTGCCCATATACCTGCCTAATTTTAAAATTTTTTGTAGAGATGGGGTCTTGCTATGTTGCACAAGCTGTTCTCGAGTTCCTGGGCTCAAACAATTCTCCTGCCTTGGCCTTCCAAAGTGCTGGGATTACAGGTGTGAGCCACTGCACCCAACCCAGATTATTTTTTATTGCTTGTTAATATCCCTTTCTTTCAGATTAAAGAACTCCCTTTAGCATTTCTTGTAGAACAGGTCTAGTGTTGGTGACATCCCTCAGCTTTGGATTGTCTGGGAAAGTCTTTATTTCTCCTTCATGCTTGAAGGATATTTTTGCCGAATATACTATTCTAGAGTAAAAAGGTTTTTCCTTCAGCACTTTAAGTATGTTATGCATCTCTCCTGGCCTGTAAGGTTTCCACTGAAAAGTCTGGTGCCAGATGTATAGAAGCTCCATTGGATGTTATTTGTTTCTTTTCTCTTGCTACTTTTAAAATCCTTTCTTTATCCTTGACATTTGGGAGTTTGATTATCAAATGCCTTGAAGTCGTCATCTTTAGGTTAAATCTGATTGGTGTTCTACAGCCTTCTTGTACTTGAATGTTAATATCTTTCTCTAGGTTTGGGATGTTATCTGTTATTATCCCTTTGAATAAACTTTCTACCCCTATCTCTTTCTCTACCT
This sequence comes from Chlorocebus sabaeus, assembly GCF_047675955.1. Classification (NCBI taxonomy): domain Eukaryota; kingdom Metazoa; phylum Chordata; class Mammalia; order Primates; family Cercopithecidae; genus Chlorocebus; species Chlorocebus sabaeus. The sequence continues at coordinate 49,853,344 of NC_132933.1, forward strand.
CCTCTTTAGGGCCAATAACTCTTAGATTTGCCATTTTGAGGGCAAATTTCTATTTTCTAGATCTTGAAGGCATTCTTCATTCTTTTAAATTCTTTTTTCTTTTGTCTCTCTGTGTATTTTCAAATAGCCTGTACTGAAGCTCACTAATTCTTTCTTCTGCTTGATCAATTCTGCTATTAAATACTCTGATGCATTCTTCAATATGTTAATTGCATTTTAAACTCTAGAATGTCTGCTTTATTCTTTTAAATTATTTTAGTGTCTTTGTTAAATGTATGTGATAGAATTCTGAATTCTTTCTCTGTGTTATCTTGAATTTTTTGAGTTTCCTGAATACAGCTATTTTGAATTCTCTTTCTGAGAGGTCACATATCTCTGTTTCTCCAGGATTGGTCCTTGGTGCCGTATTTAGTTGGGCGAGGTCATTTTTTCCTGGATGGTCTTGGTGCTTGTGGTTGTTTGGTGATGTCTGGGAATCATAGAGATAGGTTTTTGCTGTAGTCTTCACAGTCTGGGCTTGTTTGTACCTGTCTTTCTTGGGAAGGCTTTCCAGGTATTTGAAGGGACTTGGGCCCCAAGCCCAATAATGTTGTGGCTTTTGCAGACTTTTACAGGTATTACCTTGGTGAACTTGGATAAGATCTGGAAGAATTCTCTGGATTACTATGCCGAGGCTCTTGTTCTTTTCCCTTACTTTGCCCCAAACAAACAGAGTCTTTCTCTTTGTGCTGATCCACCTAGAGCTGGGGGTGGGGTGATACATGCTCCCCTGTAACCACCACCACTGGGACTGTGCTGGGTCAGACCTGAAGCACTGGGTCTCACTGAAGGCCCATTGTGATCACTACCTGGCTATAGCCTATGTTTACTCAAGGCCTTAGGGATCTACAATCAACAGGTGAAGAGTCCAGCCAAGTTTGTGTCCTTCCCTTCAGGGTGACGAGTTCCCCCAGGCCCCAAGCAGGTCCAGAGATGATGTCTGGGAGCCGGGGATTAGAGTAAAAAACCTTAGGAATTTACCTGGTGTTCTATTCTACTGTGGGTAAGCCTGCCTTCAAACCACAAGACAAAGTCCATACCACTCTTCTCTCCCCTTTCTGCAGCTAAAGGACCCTCTCCCAGTGGCCACCAGCACCACCAGCCCATGGGAAATTCTGCTAGACCACCACCAATGTTCACTTAGAGTTCAAGGACTCTTCATTTAGCTTCTGGTGAATGCTGCCAGGTCTATGATTCACCCTTCAGGGCAGTACGCTCCACTCTGGCCCAGGGCAGGTCCATAAATGCTGTCCCAAGAGCCTAGGCCTGGACTTGGGGACCCTAAGAGCCTGCTTTGTGCTCTATCCCATTGTGGCCGAGTTTGTATCTAAGGTGCAAAGCAAAGTCCTGTTTACATTTCCCTCTGCTTTTCTGAAGCAGAAGGAGTCTTTCATGGTAGCCACCACAGCTTGGAATGTGCTGAATCTCATTTGAGACCGGCACATCTGAGTCTCACCCAAGACCCACAGCATACAACCTGGGTATCACTGTTGGTTATTAAGGGCCCAAGGGCTCTTTAGTCAGCAGGTGATGGATTCTGCCAGGACTGGGCCCTTCCCTTCAAGGCAGCAGTTTCTTTTATGGCCAAGGATATGTCTAGAAATGTCATTTGGGAGCTAGGGCATGAAATAGGTGCCTCATGACTCTGTCCAGTGCCCCATCCTATTGTGACTGAGCTGGTATCCAATGTGGAAGACAACGTCTTCTTTACTTTTCATTCTCTTTTACTCAAACAGAAAAGAAGGAGTCACTTTCGTTGCTGCAAGCTGAGCTACCTGAGGTAGGGGAGGGGTGGTGCAAACACTCCCTTAGCTGCTCCGGCTGGTATCTCCTTAGGGCTTATGTTGCCCTGGTCCACTGGCTGTAAGCCCAGTGCAGCATTAGGACTTGTCTAGAAATTGTAATCCTTGTGTCCTAGACTGCCTTTCAAATTTACCTAGGACCTTAGAGCACTTTAGCCCAAGGTGGTGAGGCTTGCCAAAACTTCAGTTCTGACTGCTAGGATAGATGATTACCCTCTGGCTAGCACTGGTCCAAATGCTACCTCTGTGTGCAGATGCCAGCTGAGCCCTGTACTGCTTTGCTCTCTGCAAACTGCCTCTTCTTTTTTCCTTAAAAATCTTCTTGTCATTCCTGTTAATTGAAGTGTATATTCAGGACAGCAGAGATGATAGATATTCACATCTTGTGCCCTCAACAAAAGGCAATCGTAATGATTTCTCATATATCTACTGAAGTATGGCAGGTTAGGAGAGACACAAAGGCCAACTGCAAGGTAAGAGTACTTGTTCTGTAGAAACCTCTGGGAATCTCACCATTCCTGAGTATCTGCCATGTGCTGCACATGGGGACAGCTGCTTTATGTGGGCTGGCTGGCTAACCTTTATGCCCCCTCACCAGTGTGTGAGGTAGGGATTGTTACCAGGTAAATAGGAATTTGGAGAAGATAATGTCTAGTGTGGACTGGAGTTATTAGAGAAAAATTCAAAGAACAGACTGGGTGTGGTGGCTCACGTCTGTGGTCTGTAATCCCAGCACTTTGGGAAGCCAAGGCCAGCAGATCACTTGAGTCCAGGAATTTGAGATCAGCCTGGGCTACATGGTGAAATTCCATCTCTACAAAAAATACAAAAATTAGCTGGGCATGGTGGCACGTGCTTGTAGTTCCAGCTACTCAAGAGGATGATTGAGCCTGAGAGGTCAAGGCTGCAGTGAACCATGATCATACCACTGCACTCCAGTCTGGGTGACAGAATAACACCCTGTCTCAACAACAACAAAAAAATCAAAGAACAAGTAAATGACCAAATTAGTCTGCTTTATTTTCTGATTTTGCCTTGTCATTCTCCTGTTCTCAAAGGCCCTGGCATTTAGGGCTCTTCAGAATCCAGCCTGAATCACAGATTCTAAGCTTTGTCTTTCAATTTTCCTCTGCTTCAGCTAAAAGAGACCCCCGTCATCATTGTGACTCAAACATACTTTACACCTACTTCTGTGCCCTTGCTGTGCCATTCTCCTAGAATGAGTAATTCTGCTAGGCCTGCTAGCATAAAGGTCTATATCACATAAAGGCTTTGCTCCTTGGGATATTCCAGGAGCATGAAAATAGACCACAATTTCTAAGAACCATTAGTAGCCAGCCCTACGACAGCACAGGCTTTACATCATCATGTTTCTGGAGAAAACCAGCTAGTACAGCTCAGGCTAGTGAAAAAGGGATGCTTGCAGAACATTATGGACCCATTTGTTTGTAGTTTGTGTCTGGTTTCATCACTTGATATGGTACATACAGATCTCCTTCACTTTGAATATCTTTGACCTCTTCTTCTATCCTTCCTTACACATCCTCTTATGCTATAAGTTCCTCAATTTCTTTTCATTTGTTCTTTGGATAAATACATGAGGACTTTTCTTCTGCCAAACTGAGCATAGGTAGAAAAATGTCCTTCCTACTGAAGAAGATCATAGCCAGCCTTGTCCACAAAAGGCTCCTAAGTTGACATGCATTAAAAAATGTCTCCCCTGAAGAAAAAACACAGAGGAGAGACATTCCCAGTCCTGTCACAGAAAGAATGTTAAGACCATAATGACATACAAGATACACAATGAATTGCTGCATTCAATCACCTGCACCATCATCTCTTATATATTCTTTGCATTGCATATTTGCCACTTATTTTTATTTATTTATTTATTTTTGAGACAAAGTCTGTCTCTACTGCCCAGGCTGGAGTGCAGTGGTGTGATTTTGACTCACTGCAACCTCCGCCTCCCTTGCTCAAGCCCTCCTCCCACCTCAGCCTCCTGAGTAGCTGGGACTACAGGCGCACACCACCACGCCCGGCTAATTTTTGTATTTTTAGTAGAGATAGGGTTTCGCCATGTTACCCAGGCTGGTCTCAAACTCGTGTGCTCAAGCGATCCACCTGCCTCGGCCTCCCAAAGTGCTGGGATTACAGGTGTGAGCCACCACACCCAGCCACATATATGCCGCCTTAGTAATAACCAACCTAACACCTGTTTGAACGAAGTCAAATTGTCATTTTTGCACATCCCTGAATTCAGAATGGATTTTGAAAATTTACAAATATATGTTTATAAGTGCTACAAGGATACAATTCTATAAATCTACTGTTGAACTCATTTATAGATGAGAAAACAGAAACAAAGAGAGATGAAATAAACTGCTAAATTCATCTAGCAAGAAAAAAGGCCACAAAAGAGGTTGGCCTTGGAACCCACATCTATGGATTCTCAGCTGTTCTTATTATACTCCATAATGAGCCTGTACAATTTGGGAGGGCCTTGCTCTCAATGTTGCACCTTCTAAAGTTATTCAGAATGTATTTCAAGGTTCGGCCCCTGTTGAAAGCTGCTCCCGGGAAAGTGAGCTCCAGCCACGTTTGCATACAGCCAGGGTGGGCAGCACAGATCTTTTCAGGAAGCAGGAGCTGAAAGTATCAGAAGGCAGGCGGGACAGCCATGCAGGAAAGGGAGAAGGGAGTTAGCACTGGGCAGTTGCTGCCATGACAACAGTATCCAGGGGGTGTGGCCTTTCTCTGGGGGATCTGAGAAAGCCCAGGGTGGGTTTCTCCTCCAGGGATTCCTGTTGCTGGGGAGGCTGCACTTCTGTGGCAGGAACAGAGCCCTTCTTCTTTGCGAGTCCCCTTGGTTTCACTTTACAGGGCCTGTCTGCCTGGACTTGAGGAGTTCTGCCCTCTCCAGCCCAGAGGCTCCCTCTGTGGCTGCTGCCTCTGCATTCTTTCCTAATGGCACTAATGGCAGTACCTGCTCTCAGACTTGCAGCTGTTGACTGCCGCAGGCCCTGTCCAGCCTGTGGCTCTCATGGGCTCCTCCCCTTCCCCAGGGGAAATACCCAAGCAGGAAAAGCAATGACAGAAACCTCCTGTTTTCTGTTTCTGCTTGTGGCCTCATCCTAATTGGGGCCTAAAGACACGCGCATACACACACACACACCCTGTATATGCTCAGAGAAACAAGGAAGGGGCTCTGAGGAAAGGCCAGGTAGCAACTCAGGCTGTTGGAAATGCACAGGGACAGGGAAGGTGGGTCCAGACCTGGGCTGAAGGGAGACAGTACCAGGCTTGGGTCTGGGCAAGACTTATGCTGTCATTCACTCCCTGGAGGCTCTGGAGATGTGGCAGCCTCCTACCCCTCTCCTTGCCTCTATTTGTATCATTTTTTCTCCCTAAATGGTGGGGGCGAGGGCTGTGGTAGAACCATGAATGAGGTCCCTTTCAGCTCTAGGAAGCTATGATTCCATCCTGCCCACCATGCTGAGGAGGGAGGAACACCTTTTGGCCTGAGTGGGGACCACCTGCAGACTCTGGCTGCTGCTGCATTTCCCGGAATCCAGACAAGCTCAGAGCACAGAACTCATTCTATTTTGGCCTTCCATGCTGTGCTCTAACACAGTCATAGCTTACTCCTCACTTCAGGTACTCTTTTTTTTTTTGAGACATTGTCTCGCTCTGTCGCCCAGGCTGGAGTGCAGTGGCTCGATCTCAGCTCACTGCAAGCTCCGCCTCCTGGGTTTACACCATTCTCCTGACTCAGCCTCCCGAGTAGCTGGGACTACAGGCGCCTGCCACCTCGCCCGGCTAGTTTTTTGTATTTTTTAGTAGAGACGGGGTTTCACCGTGTTAGCCAGAATGGTCTCGATCTTCTGACCTCGTGATCCGCCCGTCTCAGCCTCCCAAAGAGCTGGGATTACAGGCTTGAGCCACCACGCCCGGCCAACTTCAGGTACTCTTTAAAGGGCCAAAAACAACCTCAGTCTGAGGTGTGGGTGACAGAGGTTGGAACAGAGGAGATGAGTCAGTCCTGGATATTTGGTTCAACAAGCATATATTGAATGAGTGTTCTGTCCTTTGTCCTGTATATGCTAATGAGTAAGCCACAAATGTCCTTGAGCAGTTCATTAACTTATAAAGGATATATGTGCTTAAACATGGTTTTAGTACATAATAATGAAGTCTAAGTCACCGGATACTTCAGGCAAGAACACCTAACTCATCTGAGCGTAAGTGGTACTTTAGTTGAGTTTTAATGATTTAATAGAATTTTGCTGAACAGAGAATGGAAGGGCAGTCTAGACTGAAGTAGCAGCATCAGCAAAGGCATGGAGGTCTAGCCTCAAAGGCTTTACTAGACCAGACCAGTCAAAGTCTCACAAGAATTCAGATGACAAATGTCCATTACAGAAGCCAGTTTGGCAGTGCCCCCTAAATGCACCTTATGACCCAACAATTCCACTTCTAGTCACCAATCCTAAGAAATGCAGAGATATACAAGGAGGCATGAACAAGAAAGGCCATTGCAGCGTGTTTGTAATAGTAAAGCACTGGAAACATAAATCTCTATAATTAGGGAATACATTGCAGTATGTTCAGAGTCTGCAATGGGTGCAGCAGCTACATATGAACTAGATCTATAGGTAATAATATGGATAGATTTCCAGGATATACTATTGAATGAAAAAAAGAACATTTTGCTGAATGAAACGTAGGATAGGATGCCATTTATGTAATGTCATTTCAAGCCTATGAATATATATGTATTTATATTCATATATGTGTAAGTATATTATATATGTATACATGGCATCTATTAATATGTTTTTTATAACATATAGTACATAGGTGTGTGTGTGTGTATATATATATAGTTTCTTTTTTTTTTTTTGAGACAGAGTCTCGCTCTGTCACCCAGGCTGGAGTGCAGTGGCCGGATCTCAACTCACTGCAAGCTCCGCCTCCCGGGTTCACGCCATTCTCCTGCCTCAGCCTCCTAAGTAGCTGGGACTACAGGCGCTGCCACCTCGCCCAGTTAGTTTTTTTGCATTTTTTTAGTAGAGACGGGGTTTCACCGTGTTAGCCAGGATGGTCTCGATCTCCTGACCTCATGATCCACCCGTCTCAGCCTCCCAAAGTGCTGGGATAACAGGCTTGAGCCACCGCACCCAGCTTATATATATAGTTTCTTATGTGAGTTACTGCTCCATGTACTTTGCCCATTTTCTATTGGGTGAGCAGTTTTTTACTTTTAAAAGATATTATGTCTAAATCTATATGTTTAAATATTTCATTACAGTTTCTCATGTGCCATTTAACATTCTTTGAGATACATTTTTTACTTTAAATATTTTGAAAGAGATAATTCTTTTTTTTTTTTTTTTTTTTTTTTGAGACAGAGTCTCGCTCTGTCACCCAGGCTGGAGTGCAGTGGCGGAATCTCAGCTCACTGCAAGCTCCGCCTCCCAGGTTCACGCTATTCTCCTGCCTCAGCCTCCCGTGTAGCTGGGACTACAGGCACCCGCCACCTCGCCCGGCTAGTTTTTTGTATTTTTTAGTAGAGACGGGGTTTCACCGTGTTAGCCAGGATGGTCTCGATCTTCTGACCTCGTGATCCGCCCGTCTCGGTCTCTCAAGGTGCTGGGATTACAGGCTTGAGCCACCGCGCCCGGCCGAAAGAGATAATTCTTCATTAATTTTTCTGATTGTAGAAGCATGCTTGTAGCATAAAAATTCAAACCCTGTAACAGTGGGGCATGAGAGTAGCAGAGTGTTCTCAAATTTTCTGACATCTAAAAGACGAATGCCACTAGACTCGGCAATGAGAAAGAAAGTGTGAAATTTTAGGAGCAAACAAAGCATAATGGTCTGACTTAAGAGTCAGACAAATTTGAATTCGAATACAGGTCCACTGACTGGCTGTGTGACCCTGTGTAAGCCACCTTAACTTTTCTGGGCTTCAGTTTTCTCATCTATAATAAGCAATAACTTCCTAAAAGTGTTAAAAGGATTAAAGGAAACTCCAAGTATGAAGTGTCTGTCCCAAAGCAGGTGCTTGACCATTTTAAATTTCTTTCCTCAACTCCAAACAAAGCCAGTGATCTTTCCCTCGCCTTATGCTTTTTGGGGAGCCGGTCCGTACATGTGGCCCTCAGACATAGGTCTCTGAGACCAAAGAGCACAATTTTATTTTCATCACTGACATCACCATCAAGGAGTGTGGTTGATGGAATACTCATACAGATGAATGTCATGGCACATATGTAAGTAAAAGTAAGAGAATAAAGAAAATAGGCCAGGCGCGGTGGCTCACGCCTGTAATTCCAGCACTTTGGGAGGCTGAGGTGGGTGGATCACAAGGTCAGGAGATCAAGACCATCCTGGCTAACACAGTGAAACCCCATCTCTACTAAAAATACAAAAAAAAAAAAAAAAAAAAGACGCATGGTGGCACGCGTCTGTAGTCCCAGCTACTCTGGCTGAGGCAGGAGAATCACTTGCACCCAGGAGGTGGAGGTCGCAGTGAGCCGAGATTGTGCCACTGCACTCCAGCCTGGGTGACAGAGTGGAAAAAAAAAAAAGAAAATATATGCTCTGTAAAATATAATTACATGTATAAAAATGAATACATAAAGGCATTTAAATGTATTTTTATATAATATAATACACATATATACTTTATAACAAAGTAAATGGATCGAATACAAAAAAGGAGATATACACACAATGTAAGTACATGCTCCTCAATATTAATAATTCTCTTCTCTGGGTAGAGGAAGTATAGGCATCTTCTTCTTACACTTTTCTGCATTTCCATATATTTTCTAGTAGAAACATATAACTTCTACAATCAGAGAAAAAGTGAAAATAGTATAAGACAATTCAGTTAAAACACACGTACATGCACACGCTTATCTTGACTTGAGACAAGGAAAAACCACCTAACTATATGTTGCTTCTTGGGTCACCTCAATCCCCAAGAAGAGCCTGATACTTGTGTGGGTCCAGTGTGAGTTGGGGTTGAGACATTCCCTTCCCAAATATCAAGCCTCTCCACCAGCTCTCCTATCAGTTTCTCTCCTCCCTGCTCTCCTTTGTTAGCCATGTTCGACCCACAATTCTGACTCTGGTCACCGGGTGGCACTTACTTCTATTTGTAAACATTCTCCTGAAACAGGTATTGTCTTGGTAAAAAGAAAGTTTAAAGAAAAAGTTTATTTTTTTTACGCACAAGATATGAACCAGTGTGTTCAGTAGAATCCCACTTCTGTTTGAAAAATACGTATTCATGGAAAAGGATAGAAGAGCATACAGTTGCATTCTTCATTCATTCATTTAATTCAAAAAATACTCCTGGGCCACTTGCTATGTTCCTGGTATCATAAGCCAAAATTGATATTTCCATTCTAATCTCTTTTCTAAACTTCAAACACATATCTAACTGCCTGCTAGACATTTCTACCTGGAGTGAGATAAAAATGCGAAAACTCACCCAAATCCACAAACCAACAAGAATATCATACTCAGTAAGTCTAAATCAATGATTCCCTCAGCCCTAAAAAGCTACCATCTAAATTGGTGGTCGTGTGGTAGAGTGGGAAGAACACAGAATTTGATGCAAACAAATCTGAGCTAGAAGACAGGATCTGCCTCCTATTTATCTGTAAAATATTATCCCTCATTTGTAAAATAATTATTTGTTTAGATTAGTATTTCCCAATGGGGGAAGGAGTTGTCTCTGGTCCTTTTCTAGGGAACCTGAGCCTGATCCTTTCTATGCTGCTTCACCACTCCAGGGAGTTCCCAGTCATATGCATTGTTTCCTAAGAGCAGGGGGACCCTGGTTAGTAGAGGACTCTCTCTCCATGATCCTGGACCCTCAATGCTTTCTGCTCTGGAGTTGGCCAGGCAAGTTGCTGCTTGGACATGTGATAGAGATACCAGCCCTCTGTGTGGGCAGGAAGGTGGCGAGAGGCTGTCTTAGTCCATTTTCTGCTGTTATAACAGAATACCTGAGACTGGATTTTTTTTTTGTTTTGAGACAGGGTCTCCATTGCTCAGGCTGGAGTGCAGTGGCACCATCATGGCTCACTGCAGCCTTGACTTCCTGGGCTCAAGCAATCCTCCCACTTCAGCCTCCCAAGTGACTGGGACTATAGGCACACACCACCATGCCCAGCTATTTTTTTTTCTGCTTTTTGTAGAGACGGCATCTTACTATGTTGCCTAGGCTGGTATTGAAATCCTGGGCTCAAGCGATCCTCCTGCCTTGGCCTCCTAAAGTGTTGGGATTACAGGCATGAGCAACCGTGACCAGCTCTAGGACAATTGATTAAGAATAGAAACTTATTATCTTACAGTTTTGGAGGCTGGGAAGTCCAAGATCAAGACACTGGCATCTGGGATGGGCCTTCCTGTTGCATTCTTACATGCAGGAAGGCAGAGGGCAAGAAAGAGGAACTCTGTGTTTTCATGTGGCAGAAGAATGGGAGAGAACCCATTCCTGCAAGCCCTTTTTATGATGGCATTAATCCATTCATGAGGGTACAGCCCTCATGACCTAAAAACCTCCCATTAAGCCCCATATCCCACATCCGTGTTTCACTGAGGATTAAATTTCCAGCAAATGAATTGTGGGAAACACATTCAAATCATAGCAGAGGCCTAGGGTCTCTGGATGCTGCTGACCCTCCACCACTAATGCCTTAAAAAGCATCTTCACACCAATTCACAGCTTGACTGTCCTGGCTCCCAAGTCGTGAGCTGGGCCTGCAGTGCATGGAGGTTTTCAGATAGGAGGTGACACCCCTTTTCTCCTGACTTGTAGGACCACGTCTTTGCAAATTCCCTTTATCTGGGGTCTTCAGTACTTCAGGGTCTGTACTGACTCAAACATCAGATGTACTGCACCAGGCAGACACATAGCTAAAGTCTTTGCAGAACCAACCAAACAGGCCAGGACACATCAAGGCCCTTCTGGGAGCCTGAGCAAGGTGGGTGGGAGAGGGATGGGTGAGGTTTTGTGTGCTGTCTAACCCCATTTTTGCCCCAGTCTTTTGGGGCTACTTCACTGGACTCTGAGAGATGGGTCAGCCTCTTCTGCTTCAACCCCAAGTTACCTGGTCAGATCTGTTCAGACATCTGTTTGCTCAAAGACTATCCCAATGAATGTTTCCTGCCAGGATGCTTTGGGGCTTTATCTCCTCCCCTGCAAAATGTTCCCCAAAAGAGAAAGGGAAAGGGAGGGAGAGGCAAAGTGCTCTGACCTGCAATGGGGCAGTCAGTTCTCCTCCCCCAGGTATGCCTGTGCAGGGCAGCTTGGCCATTAGCCTAAGAGGGCCCTGTGCCTGCTGTAGGCTGGAGCAGAGAAACAACAGTCAGACCCACCCCAGAGTGGAATGTGGCCTGAGTGAGCCCTTCCACCTCCTGCCTAAGCACCACCACTCTTAGCGTTAGGGGGATGGATTTATCCTTTCTTATAAAACTAATTCCAGTGAGCCTGGAACCTGATCTCACTCCAGCCAGAATTCCAGTTTGACTATTACCCATCAGGCTGCCATTGGCCTTGAAGAGTGTTCTGGGGACATGAGGAACTCCCCCAATGGCATTGTATGGTAAAAATATAAAAACAAAAGAAAGCCAAGGGTACAGGGCTGGCTCAACCGTTTTTTTTGAGATTATTACTAAAGGAGAACTTTGAATTTACTTCTGATGCATTTTACTCATATTGAAAGTATGGAATGTAAGGCATAATATAACATTAGTCATGAAAATACATTTCTATTAAGTTGTCTCTTAGGTTTTAATTTTGTGTAAGGTCTTGCTTTACTGTAAGAAATCTAAATTTTATGTTATAAAATTGGTAAGACTATCGTTAGTTGCTTACTTAAAAATATGCTTGGATGCGTCTTTTGCCCTTTTAATTCTGACACAATTATTTATATTTTCTTCCATTTACATCATAGTTTATTATCAGTAAAATCAGAAGCATACCATATATGCCAGTGACTATCCAACTTTTAGTGTGCTAATTTATAAAAAAGCAGATTTACTGGGTCTGGTGTAGAAAATAGGTTTCTGCATTTTTTGTAAGAGAAACACTGATATATAAAATATTTAAATAATTTTAATGTTGAATTTCGGTTAACAATCCCTCCTTCACCATGTTCCTTTTGGAATTGCAAATCATAGCTCTAGAGAAGTCAACACAGTAAAGCTTATATAGTCAATCAAAGGGAATCTCAGAGTTCATGACTGGGTCATAATTTTTAATCATTATTAACCACTCTCTGTATTTCTAGCACTAACAGGATCAATAAAACAAAATCTTAGGATTTATAAAGGTAGCTTAATAGAGAAATCATATCTATGTTTATATACATATACATATATAGTACTTTAATGTTGTAGAAAGTAGTTTTGCATGTGTCTTGGTGATATGGAGCAGTGTAGAAGGGGAATGTCCTAGTTTGAGCCTAAGCATTATCTTCATCTTCAATTTATACAACTTGAGCAAGTCAGCTGAATTGGCAAGGCAAGTTTGCCAGAAGCCCCTGAGAGAGAACTCACCCTAAGGCCAGTTAGACAATTAAAATGATAGTTATCCTTGGACGTTTGGGAGGGAAGTTCCAATTCTGAGTACATAGCATGGTGTCTGGCTCATTAATTTTGTCTCCTAGCCCAGGACCTAGTGGAATCATGTTTGAGTCAGGTGGAGAAAAGGTGGACTCATGTTTGAGTCCAATGGAGAAGAGGAAGGTTCTAAATGGAAAAAAAAAAAAAAAAAAAAAGGAAGAACTATTTTACTAAGCATTTTTTAAAGACATTGAGGTCTAAGCAGCATTGGGATGGTAGCCTCCTAGCTAAGTGCAATATCAAAGCTGGAAAAAGGGCATTCATATATCTGCAGGAGATACAATTCAGCTTGGGCCCAACAGGGACTCCAGAGCAATCAGTGAGGCTTTGTACCTTAAGCACTCCAGCATGTCAGCAAGGATGAGAGCCAGTGGAAAGATCAGGACCCAGGAGAAGGAGCAGCGGTGCCTAGCAGATACTGTAAGAATCTGAGAGTACAGCAGGACATGAATAGAATGTGGCACTCACTTGGAATCTCACCGGAATTGTTTGTGAGCACAAGTGAGATCTCCTTTGGGTACCCTGCCTATGTCTGCAGGGAATCTATAGGGGTCGGGGTCCTGTCTGTGCAGGTAGAATAAAGACCCCAAACACAGCTCACATAATCTTTTTCTCATCCGGTCCCACAGCAGCACTGTAAAGCAAGTATTATTCCTATTTAAATGAGAACAAAATGACTATTAAATATAATCAATATCTGGCTTATATGTGTGCCTAAGAGATTCAGAAAAAAACATAGGATTCACTTTTTTTTTAAGTTCTGACAAGTATTTATTAAGTGCCACATTGTCTTTATAAGATGATTGACGGTTTTTTTCAAAATTGGGTGATTTTTTCATTATATATTTTTGCAACACAAGTAAAATGTTTGTCTTGAAAAAATGAGAAATTCAGATAAAGCAAAATTTTAAAAAATCACCTATTATCTTACCACACAACCACTGTTATGCCTTTGAAGTATATACTTTGTTTTTTCTTTGCATATTAATATATAAATATACATTTTTTTACAAAAATGGGATACAATATATACCATTTGAAAATTGCTTTTTTCGTTTCACAATATATAATGTACATCTTTCATGCAAATGTATAGGACTTATGATTGAAAGAGGGAAACTTGTAAATTTTAGGGGGAAACCCCAACTTTAAGCGAGTTACAAGCTAAACATCTAAAATAAATCCTCACAAAAAGTTAAAATTCAGAATATGGGAAAAGGCATTAAGAAAACGCACAGAAAGTCCAGGTGGCAATGGCAATACTATTAGCAGGCAAAACAGAATTAAAGGGCGAACACATTAAATAGGATAAGGACGGCTCCGTTTTGCCTTCCAATGCATTATCATCAGTTTGTTTCTTACTCTTTTCATCTCTTCTAGCTCATCTGCTGCCTGTATCATCTCCTCATTGCTTAAATTTCTGCCATGTATGTCCCCTCTAAATTGCGGGCGAGAACGAGCCAACCTTTCTTTAAAGCTTCCTTCTTCAAGCTTATGTTTTCCTACTCCACAAGGAGGCTGCTCCATGGGAGGGCGCCCCTCAAACAGGTCCTTCCTGGAAAGGCCCTCCTGCGGAGGGCGCTCCTCCGAGAGAAGCATCTCAGGCAGGAGCTCAGGCAGGAGCTCCTCAGGAAAGAACTCCTCCTCCGAGGACTGCTCCTCCGAAGACTGCTCCTCGAGGGACTGCTTTTCGGGAGAGTGCTCCACCGGAGGCCTCTCCTCATCGGTCTTGGGCGCGCTCTGCGGCTCTTCTTCATTTTCTTTGCGTGGTTTGTCCATGTTGGGAATTTTCTTCTTCAAGCACAGTTATTCTTAGGAGACAAGAAAGGCAGAATAGAATCAGAATACTAAGTGACTGGACTAACACCCAAACCGTGGGTTCCAATACCTGCCTTTTCCTGATTCGGGGCCCAGGCCCTCAACCTTGCGTTTTCCCAGAGGCTCTCCGGCTCTCCCGACTCCGCCGCTTTCCGGTCGCCCCCTCCTTCCCGAAAGCCCACCATTTTCCCAGCAGGCTTTGCTACAGGCCTCGCCCGCAGTGACTGGCGGGACAGTGCGGCCTGCAGACTCCATGCCTTTCGGCGTCCACCCTCGCGCCCCAGTCCTGGTCCACTGCGTACCCCTTCCCTGACCTGGACCTTTCCGGGCCGTGTGCTTCTAGTCGTCCTCTCCTCGAGGTGCCCCGCTGTGACCAGCAGACCTGCACACAGACGCAAGACAGGGTAGGGGGCGGGGAGTGGGGAGGAGGGACGGACTGACTGACACCCCCCATCCCCCACTTTCTGGGCACCAGCCACTGCCTGCACGCCCCCCACCCCTCGGGTTCTCCTCTAGTCTCAGATCCTGCTTCAAGTTTCGTCCTCTGTGCCCCCACCTCCCCACCCCGCAAAGCTTGCCATTTCTTTTCAGATGGGAAGTGGAAGCGAAGCATTCTTAGAAACTATTTCCAAGTGTCTGTACCTCCCTCCCGGGGGACGGGGTAAGCACTCGCCTTCCCACCCCGCCCCCAAGACCACCATATTTTGCACAGAAATATGGGCGCGGGAGGCGGGGCTGGAGCGTAGGAAAAGGCCTGGACTCCGCCATCCCGATTCTGTCAACCCCATTCCCCGGGTTACTAGGCAGCGCCGACACTCACACCGATTTAAGAGGGTAGAGGGAACTTACTTCCTTCTGCTTTCCCTCTCGACCAAAGGTAATAGGGAGATGGTGGACAGGCAAAAAAAGACCGGGACGAGAGGGACTTGGGCAGACATAGGCTCCTGGTCACGTGAGGGGCGCGCGTCACTGCCGAACTCAGATCCCCAGTTACCACTTTGACCCGCGGCCTTGCCGCAGCCACCTGCTAGTGCCTGCTAGTGTTCCCTGACCCCAGACACACCAGGCATTGTCACTCACCTCTCTTTGTATTTGCTTTTTCCTGGTTGCCAGAGACGGTCCGCATCTAGTCTCGGGTAGTATTGCCTCTTCCTCTGTGCTGCTTCCCCTGGTACCACCTCTTTCTCCCCTCCTCACTTCCTTAGCCACCAAGGCCCCTTATTTCCCCTGCAGTTCAGATCCTGCACTGACATTTGACTATTCACCTTCATAAATCAGTATTATATCCTTATATCCCAACACTCAGTTTTAATCCACATCCATATCTCCATCATGTCCATTTAGGCTCTTTCAGCATGTTTTCATCTCTTGTCACTTTCAGGGGAGACAATCTTTCACTTTTTCTTGACATCACATTTTGTTTTTTTGAGCCCCCAGACCTAGATTGGTAATCATTCAGTTCTAGACCTCTAGAAAGAGTTAAGTTTGTAAAGTTTGTAGATTTAAAAAGAATGAATACTTTAATTTTTGTAAATCAAATACGCATTTGTCCGTGTGTGTATACACACATATATATGCATGTATACACATTGAATATATTATATATTAAATAATTTATATTTACATGTGTACATATATATATAAAAATCAGTAGTTATTTATAATAGAATAAATAGATTTTACTGGGACTCTCAATCCTTAACCAGCCACCTCTTGGTGCTTCTGGTTGAGGAAGTTTATATTAATTCACTAAATTGACAAATATTTGAGTTCTGGGACTGCTGGACCCCAAAAGATAGATGCAGCAGGGAGGGCATTCCGTATTAAACTATGCAATAATTCTGTTGACCACATACTGAGTAGCAGGACTACAATCATGTTAGCATTTTCAATTGTCATTGCATTATGTATTTTTTTAATCTAATGGTATTTTATGATCTTTAACCTTATGCCTGCCTCTCACCTACTCACATCAGCCTGGATGCTACTTTCTTATGCAGATGCTCTTTCCTTCACAGAGCATACTACTTCCCTTCCCTCTGTGTTTTACTCTTCCAGGGTAGATGGCCATCTGATCTGTGAGGATTCTGGGATTTTGTTTTAAAGCCAGGCTGTTTAGTAAATTTCTGAACAGAAATTCGTGTGACATTTCCCCTTTTAAGAACTGTTGCTTTTCTCCAACATCTAATTAATTTTGTGTTGAGATGGCAGTTAGACAAACATTAGTTTACCTTCATATCTTCTTTATAACTGTTTTAATTTCCAACTTCTTTGTGGCATGCGTCTTTAAAACCAAGTTTCACTATGCCTTCTTATTTTTTCATCAAGGGTTGGTTTCTCATTTGCATAGTTTCTTTCCTAGAGAAGTCCCATTTCATTCATTTCTATCCTCATTCTTCTTACATCCTGTGATGGAGAACTCACTACCTTATAAGATATCTCATTGAAATCTCAGAAAGTTCTAATCATTCAGAGTTTTAAAATTAATTAATTAATTGACTTTTGCTTCTGTTGAGTTAAAATCTGCCTCCCAGTAGTTTACACACATTGGTCCTGGCTCTGCCCTTTGGAGTGGTACAGAACAGGTATAAAATAATAAAAGTACCTTTCATCCTTGATGGCTTAAAATTGCCACAGCTTCTATTCTGGTTCTTTCCCCTTCCATTCTGTGAGACACACTAGGCAATCTACTCAATCTTTCTGTGACTCAGCTTCCTCATATATGACATTGGAGACAATAATAGTACCTATCTCATAGAATTGGTAAGAGGAATAACTGAGTCAATGAGTCAACCTATGTAAAGGACCCGGAATAGAGCCTAGCACATAGAAAGCACTCTATAAGCATTAACTATAATAATAGTAATAATAATAGTATGACATAGTGCTAACAATACTACTGATTAACATCCTTTTAAGATTAATTGTGCACTTTATGCCAGGCATTGCACTAAGTATTTTCAATAAGATATCTCACATAATCCTTAAAGAATTATGTTCTCACCAAGAGTTTTTTTGGGGAGTTTAACCTCCCCAGTTATTTCAGCCATTTCTGATGTGTCATATTTTTTCAAAGTCATTCATTATTCTACACGTTCCTGAATGTGTAAATGTCTCTGAAAACACTGAATATTCTCCCTAGTGCAGAATGGAGTGATCTTATCACCTCCTTCATTTTAGAATAGGTGCTATACATCTATAGATGCATCCTAAAATTATAGTAGATTTTGTGAATGCCATATCACACAATTGAATTCAGTTTAAGTTGCAGTCAACTAGACCCCTCCCTTATTTCATACTTCAAGCTGTTAATCCACTTCTGTAAATCTTTTTAGTTTTAACTGAAGTATAGAAGCTTCTGATTTTTTCTGGGTTAAATTTTGTCTCGTTAGATTCACTCCCTTAATCTTTGAATCCAGATTCTATCATTCTGTATATTAGCTACAAATCATTAATTTAAAACATGCCACTAGTACTAAATAGGATGATAAGGTCAGCAAACTCAGGAAAGATCTATGGGTATCTCAGCAGAGAGTTCTGACTCCAAGTGAAAAAAATTTCTTTTCCTTATTGCATGTGGAAACCAGGAGTATGCCCTGCCAAGCTAGTTCCCTTCCTCTCATCTCTCATGTGGCTTCTCAGATTGCTTGCTTTCTAGTACTGCTAATAGAAGACACTATAGTCCTTGAAAGCTCCTGAACCGGTGTAAATTAAACTTTGATGAGAACTTAGTAACTTTGCAGGGCAGATAAGGAGGTGTGAGGAAATAGAAGCAGGAAAGGAGGAATGAAGACCGAGTCTCCATGTGAGCTCTAAGTCTGCCCAGCAGTAGCTGATCTTGGGTTCCCTTAAGAGAAAGGACTCTCAAGAGGGAATGAGGTAAAGGTGGTTCTGCCACCAAATGACAATCATTTGTTACAAAGAAATGTGGTCTGCTACTTGTTTGTGTAGGGTTGGGGTGGGGCTGTCCTTCTGATGGATTTGATTTGATACCCTTGATTTAGGTCCTACAAGGGTGTATTGCTTGGACCATTATTACTAATGAGGGTTTAAGTGTTTTGAAACCCATTTCAAAAGTGTGATAACTGAGCTCTGGGAGGTGACAAATTGTTTCCATGGAAACACAGATGATAGTAAGTAGCTGAGATGGGATTTAAAACCTAAGGCTAGGTGCAATGGCTCACACCTATAATCCCAACACTTTGGGAGGCCAAGGTGGGAGAATAGCTTCAGCCCAGGAATTCAAGACCAGCCTGGGTAACATAGTGAGACCCTATCTCTAGAAACAATACAAAAATTAGCCAGGCATGGTGGTGCACCCCTGTGGTCCCAGGTGGTCCCAGTTCTTTGGGAGGCTGAGGTTAGAGGCCTGGGAACTCAAGGTTTCAGTGAGCCGTGATTGTGCCACTGTACTCCAGCCTGGCTGATAAGAGATTCCATCTGAAAACAAAACAAAACAAAACAAAACAAAACATAGGCAGTGTGGCATGAGAGATTGTACCTTTAACCACTATGAAAACTGCTCCCGGGCAGTGGGCTACACCCACATTTACACACAGCACTGGGCAGCTGCTGCCATGACAACAGTATCCAGGGGGTGTGGCCTTTCTCTGGGGGATCTGAGAAAGCCCAGGGTGGGTTTCTCCTCCAGGGATTCCTGTTGCTGGGGAGGCTGCACTTCTGTGGCAGGAACAGAGCCCTTCTTCTTTGCGAGTCCCCTTGGTTTCACTTTACAGGGCCTGTCTGCCTGGACTTGAGGAGTTCTGCCCTCTCCAGCCCAGAGGCTCCCTCTGTGGCTGCTGCCTCTGCATTCTTTCCTAATGGCACTAATGGCAGTACCTGCTCTCAGACTTGCAGCTGTTGACTGCCGCAGGCCCTGTCCAGCCTGTGGCTCTCATGGGCTCCTCCCCTTCCCCAGGGGAAATACCCAAGCAGGAAAAGCAATGACAGAAACCTCCTGTTTTCTGTTTCTGCTTGTGGCCTCATCCTAATTGGGGCCTAAAGACACGCGCATACACACACACACACCCTGTATATGCTCAGAGAAACAAGGAAGGGGCTCTGAGGAAAGGCCAGGTAGCAACTCAGGCTGTTGGAAATGCACAGGGACAGGGAAGGTGGGTCCAGACCTGGGCTGAAGGGAGACAGTACCAGGCTTGGGTCTGGGCAAGACTTATGCTGTCATTCACTCCCTGGAGGCTCTGGAGATGTGGCAACCTCCTACCCCTCTCCTTGCCTCTATTTGTATCATTTTTTCTCCCTAAATGGTGGGGGCGAGGGCTGTGGTAGAACCATGAATGAGGTCCCTTCCAGCTCTAGGAAGCTATGATTCCATCCTGCCCACCATGCTGAGGAGGGAGGAACACCTTTTGGCCTGAGTGGGGACCACCTGCAGACTGTGGCTGCTGCTGCATTTCCCGGAATCCAGACAAGCTCAGAGCACAGAACTCACTCTATTTTGGCATTTCCTGCTGGGCTGCAACAGAACCACAGCTTAGCCTTGGCCTTTCAGGGACTTTTACAAGCACCCAGAACAACCTCAGCCTGAGGTCTGGGTAGGAGGTTGGGACAGAGGCAGGGCTGGCTCCATAATTTGCAGGGCCCAGTGTAAAATGACAATGCAAGGCCTTTATTCAAAAAGCAAGAAATAAAAGTACCATTGGAGGTAATAAAATATAAAGCTTTTTTTTTAACATCATTTTTTTTATTTTTTAAATATAATTCTTTTTTTAGAATAGTTTTAGATTTACCAAAAAATCTAGAAAATAATACAGTGTCTATATATTCCAAACCCTGTTTCCTCTATTTTTAACATCTTACATTATTATGGTGCATTTGTTATAATTAACAAACCAATATTGGGACATTATCATTAACTAAAGCCCATACTTTATTCCTATTTTCTTCATTTTTACCTGATACCCTTTTTTTCTGTTCCAGGATGCCATCTAGAATACTATATTACTTTTAGTTGGTATGCTGTCTTAGGCTTTTCTTGGCTGTGATCTTAACTGGAATTACACTGAATAAATGGATCAATCTGGGGAGAATTGCCACTTTCACAATACTGAGTCTTCTGATATGTGAACATGGTATTATACTTCATTTATTTAGGTCTTCCATAATTACTGTCAGTGATGTATTATAACTTTCAATATAAAAGTCATCACATATTTAATAAACTTTATTTCTAATTATTTCATGCTTTTTGATGCCTTTGCAAGTGGTACTTTAAATTTTTTGTCTTCGAATTGTTTATTTTTAGTATATAAAATATATACATGATTTTTGTATATTGATCTTTTATCTTTAGATCATGCTAAATTCACTTAGTAATTCCAATAACTTTTTGTAGATTCTTAAGGCATTCTATGTACATGATCATGATTTTTCTGTGAATAAAGACATTTTTACTTCTTCCTTTCTTATCTACATTTCTTTTCTTTTCTTTTTCTTCTTCTTCTTTTTTTTTTTTTTTTTTTTTGAGATAGAGTTTCGCTCTTGTTGCCCAGGCTAGAGTGCAATGGCACGATCTCAGCTCACTGCAACCTCTGCCTCCTGGGCTCAAGTGATTCTCCTGCCTCAGCCTCCCAAGTAGCTGGGATTACAGGCATGCACCACCACACCCAACTATTTTTTGTATTTTTAGTAGAGATGGAGTTTCACCATGTTGACCAAGCTGGTCTCGAACTCCTGACCTCAGGTGATCCTTCGGTGTTGTCCTCCCAAAGTGTTGGTATTACAGGTGTGAGCCACCGTGCCCGGCCTCTACATACCTTTTCTCCTTGCCTTATTGCACTAACTAGGATTTCCAGTACATAGTTGAATAACAGCGGTGAGAACTGATATCCTTGCATGATCTCCTATCATAAGAGGAAATCGTTCTTTCACTATTAAGTGTGATGTCAGCTGTGATTTTTTTTTAATAGATACCCTATTTCAGGTTAAGGAATTTCCTTTCTAATTGTTTCCTAAGAGATTTTGTTGATTTTTATCAAATGCTGTTTCTGTATCTATTGAGGTGGTCATATTTTTCTCCTTATTATGTTAATATGTTTAATTAAATTGACTTCCAAGTACTTGACCAACTTTGCATTTTTGTGATAAACCTCACTTGGTCATGATAAATATATATATATACTTTTTATTTACTGCTGGCTTCAAATTCCCAAAATTTTGTTAAGAATTTTTGCATCTATAAACGTAATGTCTATAGTTTTCTTGTAATGTTTTTGTATTGGCATCAGGGTAATTCTGGCCTCATTATATAGAGAGGAGGCCTTTTCCTTTATTTTCTGAGAGTTTGCTTAACATTTGTGTTATTTCGGCCTTAAATGTTTGATAGAATTCACTAGTTAAGACATCTGGGCCTGGAGTTTTCTAGGAAAGTTTTTAATAACATTAATTTTATTTTATAGATATAGACAGTGGTATACTGGAACTGGCCTGTACCAGCTATTGAGAGCTGATAGTCACTATCTCTTATCAAATCTACATTCAGTGATGATACATTGATTGATTAAAATTGGCCATAGTTTACACTTTAGAAGTCAGATACTCTATGAATCAGGGTTTTTAATTTCTTCCAGAGACCAGGTGGTTAAACACTACTCTTCTGTTCAGGTTTTCTATTTATTTTTTGAGTGAGCTTGGTAATTTGTATCTTTCAAGAAATTTGGCCATTTTATCTACATTATTGCATTTATTGGCATAAAGTTATTCATAATACTACCATGCTGTCCTTTAAAGGCTTAGAGAATCTGTAATAATAACCCCTTTTCATTCTTTTTTTTTTAAAAAAAGCTTTATTTAGTTGTTCACATGACATAGAGTTCACCCATTGAAAGTGTACAGTTCAGTGGCTTTTAGTATATTAAGAGATATGTGTAACCGTCACTACAATCAATTTTAGAACATTTTCATCACCTCATAAAGAAAGTTTATACCCTTTGGTTAAGACTCTCCACCCTCCATCCTCCCCAACCCTAGCCAACCATTAATCTACTCCTTGTCTCTATGGAATTGCATATTCTCTGTATTTCATATAAATGGAATCATGCAATATATGGTCTTTTGTGATTAGCTTCTTTCACCTAGCATAATGTTTTCAAGGCCCATCCATATTGTAGCATATATCAGAACTTCATTTTTAATGACCAAATAGTTTTCCATCATCTAAATATACCACATTTTGTTTATGCATTCATCAGTTGATATACATTTAGATTCTTTTCACCTTTTGGCTATTATGAATAATGCTGCTATAAACATTCATGTAAGTTTTTGTGTGGACATATATTTGTGGGGTTTTTTTCTCTTGGGTATGTAACTAGGTCTGGAATTGCTGGGTCATATGGTTACTCCATGTTTAACATTTTGAGGAACTGTCAGTTTACATTTCCACCAGCAGCATATGAGGGTTTACATTTCTCTTCATCCTCACCAATACTTGTTATTATTTGGATTGTTCATTTCTGGTAGATTACAAGTCTGATGAAGTGCTCTGTGAGGGCAGAACATTATAAGGGATTAGTACTCTTATAAGGAGGCCTGAGGGAACTTATTTGCCCCTTCTACCATGTGAGTACACAGCTAGAAGGTGCTATCTATGAACCAGAGATTCAGCCCTAATCAGGCACCAAATCTGCTGGCACCATGATCTTGAACTTCCAGCTTCCACAGCTGTGAGAAATAAAATTCTGTTGTTTATAAGCTACCCAGTTTATGGTATTTTGTTATAGCAGCCTGAATGGACTAAGACAGAGGTGGTTTTACTTCTTCCTTTCCAATCTGGATGTCTTTTCTTTCTTTTTTTTGGTCTAACCTCCGTGGCTGGAACCTCTAGTGCAATGTTGAATAGAAGTGGAGAGAACAGACATTCTTGTCTTGTTCCTGATCTTAAGGGGAAAGCATCCAGTCTTTCATCATTAAGTATGTTATTAACTGTGTCTTTTTCATATATACCCTTTGTCAGGTTAAGGAATTTTGCTTGTATTCCTCGTTTGTTATGTGTTTTTATCATGAAATGGTGTTGAATTTTGTTGAACATTTTTTTCTGCATCTTTTGAGATCATCATGTGGTTTTTGTGCTTTATTCTATTCATATGGTGTTTTACATTGATTGATTTTTGAATGTTAAATCAACTTTGCATTCCTGGGATAAACCTCACTTGGTCATATTGTATAATTCTTTCTATATGATGCTGGATTTGTTTGAAATATTTTTTGAGGATTTTTGCATCCTCAAAAAATCTACAGCATAAGAGATATTGGCTTGTAGTTTTCATGTGGTGTCTTTGTATAGTTTTGGTAACAGAGTAACACTGGTCTTATAGAATGAGTGGAGAAATGTTCTCTCTTCTTCTATTTTTTATAAAAGTTTGTGAAATATGAATATTAATTTTTCTTTACATGTTTGGTAGAATTCACCAATGAAGCCATCTTGGCCTGGATGTTTCTTCATTGGTAGTTCATTCTCTTTATTTGTTATAGGTCTATTCAGATTTTCTGTTTATCCGGGAGTCAGTTTTGGTAGCGTGTGTCTTTCTAGGAATCCATTTATTTAATCTAAATTATGTAATTTATTGGCATACAGTTATTCATAGTGTTCCTCCATAATCCTCTTATTTCTGTAAAGTCAATAGTAATGTACCCTCTTTCATTTTTGACTGTAGTTGTTTGAGTCTTCTCTTTTTTTTTTCCAGGCTAATCAACTTAAATGTTTGTTCATTTTGTTGATCCTTACAGAGAACCAGCTTTTGTTTTTATTGACTTTTCCTATTATTTTTCTATTCTTTATTAATTTCCGCTCTAGTTTTTATTATTCCCTTCCTTCTGCTTGCTTTAGGTTTAGTTTGCCCTTCTTTTTCAGTGTCTGAAGGTGGAAGGTTAGGTTATTGATATGAGATCTTTCTTCCTTTTTCTTCTTGAAGATAGAGTCTTGTTATGTTACCCAGGCTGGTCTCAAACTTCTGGGCTCAAGTTATCCTCTCACCTCAGCCTCCCAAGTAGCTGGGACTACTGACACATGTCACTGTGTCCAGCCTTCTTTTTTACTGTAGGCATTTACAGCTATAAATGTCTTTCTAAGCATTGGTTTAGACGCATGTTGTAAGGTTTGGTATTTTGTATCTTCATTTTCATTAGTCTTAACATATTTTCTAATTTTCCTCTTTATTTTATCTTTGATCTGTTGGTGATTTAGGAGTGTGTTGTTTAATTTCCACATATTTGTGAGTTTCCCAAATTTATTTATGTTATTGTTTTCTACTTTCATTCTATGCTATGGGAAATACTTAGAATTATCTCTAATCTTTCAAATTTATTGTGGTTTGTTTTATTGCCTAGCATATGGTCTATTCTGCAATATGTTCCATGTGCATTTGAGAAGAACATATATTTTGTTGGGTGGAATATTCCATATATGTCTGTTTGGTCTAGTTGGTTTATAGTGTTGTTCAAGTCTTCTATTTCCTTGTTGATCTTCTGCCTAGTTCTTCTATCCATTATTAAAAGCTGAAAGTCCTCAACTATCCCAACTGTTATTGTTGAGTGGTCTATTTATCTCTTAATTTCTGTAAGTTGCTTCAGGTATTCTGTTTTTGTTTTTTTTTTTCTTTAGACAGAGTTTTGTTCTTATTGCCCAGGCTGGAGTGTAAAAGCACGATCTCGGCTCACTGCAACCTCTACTTCCCAGGTTCAAGTGATCTTCCTGCTTCAGCCTCCCAAGTAGCATGGATTACAGATGTGTGCCACCACACTCGGCTAATTTTTGTATTCTTAGTAGAGATGGAGTTTCACCATGTTGGCCAGGCTGGTCTCAAACTCCTGACCTCAGGTGATACACCTACCTCGGCCTCCCAAAGTTCTGGAATTACAGGTGTGAGTCACTGCACCCAGCCCTCTGATGCTGTTTTGTTAGGTACATATATGTTTATAATTGTTACATCTGCCCAATGGATTAACCCTTTTATTATTATACAATGTCCTTCTTTATCTCTGCTAACACTTTTTTTTTCTTGAAGTCTGTTTTGTCTAATATTACTGTGGCCACTCCAGAAAGCTGGCTATAGTAATATCAGACAAAAT
The DNA here is from genome assembly GCF_047675955.1 of Chlorocebus sabaeus. Lineage (NCBI taxonomy): Eukaryota > Metazoa > Chordata > Mammalia > Primates > Cercopithecidae > Chlorocebus > Chlorocebus sabaeus. The sequence goes on from NC_132933.1 coordinate 49,878,738, forward strand.
GATGTATCTTTTTTCATCCTTTTACTTTCAGTCCATTTGTATCTTTGAATCTGAAGTTTGTCTGCTGTAGACAGGAAATGGTTTGATCTTGGATTTTTAATTTCCATTTTAACAACTGCCTTTTATTGGATAGTTTAACCCATTCACACTCAATGTTATTATTGATTTAGTTGGATTTATACCTGCCATTTTACTTTTTGTTTTCTGTAGGTCTCCTGTCTTCCTCAAATCTTCCTTTACCACTTTCTTTTGCATTAACTGAATATTCTCTAATATAGCATTTTAATTTTTAAAATGATTTTTAAACTATACTTTTTAGTTATTTCCTTAGTGGTTGCTCTAGACTTACCATATATATATTAGCTTATCAGAATTAGCTTTAGATTTATACTGACTTAATTCCAGTGAGATATAGAAATGTTATTTCTATATCATTCTATTTCCTTCTCCATTTTTGTCATTATTATGTATGTTACAACTATACTACTGACAAACTCAACAATACATTATTATGATTATTGCTTTATATAAACGTGTATTTTAAAGAAGCTGAGAGAAGAGAGGAGAACGAGTATATGTTAATAGCTTTTGACCTTCTTAGATATCATTTTTAGATCTCTTCAGTTGGTTCCTATGGATTTCTTGTTGGGAGTAATTCCTTTGCTAATGTAATATTTAATGGTGTTCCACATTTCTCTGAGGCACTGTACATTTGTATTTAGTCTTTTCTTCTCTTGGTTATTCAGATTGCATAATCTCTATCAATTTACCTTCAAGTTTACTGATTCTTTTGGCAGTTCAAATGTAATACTGAATTTTTCATTTTACTGTACTTTTGAATCCCAGAATTTTGATTTGTTTTAAAAATAATTTATATGTTTTTATTGGTATTTTATATTTGATGCAACATCATCATATCTTTCTTTACTTCTTTAATCATGGTTTCTTGTAGTTCTGTGAACATATTAATAATAGCTACTTTGAAGTCTTTGTTCAAACTGACATATGGCCACTCTTACAAGGACCTCCTAGTGTCTGCCTTTTTCTGGTATATGGGTTATACTTTCTTGTTTCCCTGCAAATCTCATAAATTTTTGTTGGAAACCAAGCATTTTTGGATAATATATTGTAGTACTTCTGGGTACTATTCCCCTCTTCCCCATCTGGAGCTTTTTACTGATATTTGCATATTTATTTGTTTAGTGATTAGCTAGATTATTTTAGTAAAGTCTGTGCTCACACAATGTGAAGCCTCTTATGTTGCTCACCAGAAGACTCAACCTTGGTTGTGCCCACAGTCACCTTTGGCAGGGCTTTCCTTGACTGTTTCTTTCCCTGACCATACCCAGCTATTTAGCTCCACTAATTGCCTGCTGATTGCCCTATTGTTTTCAACAATGCCCTGGGGCATAAATGATTCCACAGACAGATTTGTTCTAATCCCAGTAGGTCTCCTCCCAGCTTTCTCTGTCCCAGGTTGTCTCCAGCAACACTCCAGCTGTAGTGGGCCTACAGCTTAGTCTGCATCTCCAGTGAATCTACCAATGTCCTCTCAATTGCCTTTTACCATGTGTAGTGTTTTCTGGCACCATTTCTGACATCAAATGTGTGGTGTTTTCTAACACATCAATTCTCTGATTCTCTGGCACCAACTGGATGTCCTACAATTCAATTTAATTCTGATATTAATTCCTCAGAGTTAGTGCAGACCCTACAGTTTAAGGGCTCTTAAGTATAAGACTGCCCTCCACTTCAGATGGCAGCTGCAAATGGGGAGACCAACCTACCCACACTTCAGCCTGGGCTACTACAAATTTGAGGGTTCTGTAAACCAAAAAGTGGCTGAGGCAGATCTCAATTGATTAGAGGTTTATTTTACCAAGGTTGAGGACACACCTAGGAAAATGAAACACAAGTGATAGTAGCATTGGTGACCTGTGGTTTTCCCAAAGAGGGCTTTGGGAACTTCAATATTTAAAGGAGAAAGAGCAAGCAAGAGGGGAAGAAAAAAAAGGAGGATGGGTAGGCAATGAGGCAAGTGGTTACATTCTTGTGAGGCTCTGATTAGCACTCAGTGAATCTACATTTTACATGGAAAAAGAAGGGAGTAGAGGAAAAGTCAATTATGCATTTGTTTCATGCTCAGTAAATCTACATTTTACATAAGATAAAGTAAGCATGTGAAATTACAGCTATTTGGGAACAAAAGAAGGCAGTTTTTGGATGACTCAGTTCCCAAGCTTAACTTCCCTTTTGCCATAGTGAGTTTGGGATCCTGAGAGTCTATTTTTTATTCACAGTTCTCATGACTCCCTCCTTGAATTCAGTAATTTACTGGAATGACTCACAGAACTTAGAAAAGTGCTTTGCTTACTATTACCAGTTTATTATAGAGAATACAACTCAGGAAGAGCCTAATGGAAGACATGCATAGGGTAAGATATGGGGTATACTTGGCACAGAACTTCCATGCCCTTTCTAGGTGCTCCATCTGACCAGTACCTCAATGTATTCCCAACCAAGAAGCTCCTGAGCCCCATCATTTAGGGATTTTAATGGAGGTTTTATCGAATAGGAATGATTTATGTAATAATTGGCCACTGGTAATTGAACTCAATTTTTATCCCCTCTCCAATCCCTGGAGGTCAGGAGCAAGGCAGAAAGTTCCCATCCTCTAATCATGTATTTGGTCTTTCTGGTATTCAGTCCCCATCCTGAAGCTATCTAGGGGTCTTACCCTAAGTCACCTCATTAGCATAAATTCAGGAATAGTCAAAAGGGGCTCATTATGAATAACAAAAGACACTCCTATCATTCAGGAAATCCCAAAGGTTTTAGGAGCTCTGTGCCAGGAACTGGGGACATTGGCAAAATATTTACTGTATTATATATTTTTAATATACCATGCACCACAGCCTCCACTGTTTTTGAGAGCTCCCTTGAGCTTGGACTTCTCCATATTCTGTTGCAAATGGATTATTTTTCTTTGGGAAAAAATTTAGAACTCTCCATTTTACATCCTGCTTCCCTCCCTTCCCTCAGGCAAAATCTCTGAGCCGTGGCTCTGGTATTTGTAATATGTATCATAGGTTATCACAGTCTACCTTCAAATAATATTACAGCTATCTCTCAGTATACTCAGGGGATTGGTTCCAGGACCCCCTCTCCCCAGGATACACAAATCTATGTATACTCAAGACCTGGAGTTGGCTCTGCAGAACCCACCTATGTGGAAAGTCAGCCCTCTCTATATGCAGGCTTCACATCCCACAAGTACAGTATTTTCCATCTCAATTTGGTTGGAAAAATCCACATCAAAAAACACAGGTCAAACCTGTGTTGTTCAAGGGTCAACTGTAAATGATTTCATGGATGATGGAAGAACCCTACAACTGTGCATTCCCCCTCCCATCTTTTTTTCTGTTGTTGTACGTATTAGTCAGGGTTCTCTAGAGGGACAGAACTAATAGGATAGATGTATATATAAAGGGGAGTTTATTAAGGAGTATTGACTCACACAATCACCAGGCGAAGTCCCACAATAGGCCGTCTGCAAGTTGAAGAGCAAGGAAGCCAGTCTGAGTCCCAAAACCTCAAAAGTAGAGAAGCCGACAGTGCAGCCTTTAGTCTGTGGTCAAAGGTTCAAGAGTCCAAAAACTGAAGAACTTGGAGTCTGATGTTTGAGGGCAGGAAGCATCCAGCAAGGGAGAAAAATGTAGGCCGGAAGACTTAAGCCATTCTAGTCTTTCCACGTTCCTCTGCCTACTTTTATCTGAGTCACGCTAGCAGCTGATTAGATGGTGCCTACCCAGATTGAGGGTGGGTCTGCGTCTCCCAGTTCAGTGACTCATGTGTTAATCTCCTTTGGCAATACCCTGACAGACACACCCAGGAACAATATTTTGCATCCTTCAATCCAATCAAGTTGACACTCAATATTAACCACCACATTGTACATTTTACTTCTACATATGTTACAAGCCATGTAACACGTTCTTATTTTTATTGTAGATAATTATTTTTCTTTAACAGCTTTATCGAGAGATAATTCATATGCCTTATAATTCACCCATGTAAAGTGCACAATTCAATGGTTTTTAGAATATTTATGGAGGTGGGCAACCATCACCATTATCCAGTTTTACATTTTCATCAACCCTAAATAAAACCTTCCTATTACCAATCATTTTTCATTCCTGCCCTTCTGCAAGCCCTATGCAACCACGAATCTACTTTCTCTATAGATTTGTTGATATGGCCATTTATTATAAATTGAATAATAAAATATGTGGTATTTTGTGACTGCCTACTTTCACTTAGCATAATGTTTTCAAAGTTCATCCATGCTATACCATGTATCAGTACTACTTCCTTTTTATTGCCAAATATATTGTATAATATACCATATTTGTTTATTCACCAGTTCATGGATTTTTTTTTCTATATTTTGGCTATTATGAACAATACTGCTATAAACATTTGTGTATACATTTTACATGACTGTATGTTTTCATTTCTCTTGGGTATATACCTAGGAATGGAATTGCTAGGTCATATGACACATTATGTTTAACATTTTAAAGAATTGCCGATTTGTTATGCCAAGCAAGTGCATTCCCATCAGCAATGTGTGAGGACTCGTTTCTCTCCATCCTCACCAAAACTTATTTTCTATCTCTTTCATTTTAGCCATCCTACTGTGTGTGAAGTGGTATCACTTTGTGGTTCTGGTTTACATTCCCTAGTGACTAATAATGTTGAGCTTCTTTTCATATGCCTATTGGACATTTGTATATCTTCTTGGGAGAAATATCTATTCAAATCATTTGCCCATTTTAAAATTGGGTTCTCTTTTTTTTAAGGTTGAGTTGTAAGAGTTCTTTATATATTCTGGAAATTAGCTCCTTATCAGATGTATTATTTGCAGTTATTTCCTCCCATCTGGTAGATCATCTTTTCATTTTCTCGATGTTATCATTTGAAGCACAAAACATTTCCATTTTCATGAAGTGGAATGTATCTATTGTCATATATGATTTTGTTGTCATATCTAAGTAAAATTGCCTAACTCAAGGTCATGAATATTTATGCATATGTTTTCTTCTAAGAGCTGTATAGTTTTAGCTCTTTCATTTATATTTATGATCTGTGTTGAGTTCACTTTGATACAGGGTGTGACATAATGTTCTAAATTCATTCTTTGGCATGTGGATATCAAATTGTTTCATCACAATTAGTTTAAAAACTATTATCTTCCCTTTGAATTGTCTTGGTAGACTTGTTGAAAATCCATTGAGCATAAAAGTGAGAGTTTACTTCTGGATTCTCAGTTCTATTCCATTGATTTATATATCTATCCTTATGGTAGGACCACCCTGTCTTGATTACTATTGCTTTGTGGTAAGTTTTGAAGTTAGAAAGTGTAAGAACTCCATTTGTTACTGTTTTTCAAGATTATTTTGTCTGTTTTCAGTCATTACAATTTAGGATCACTTTGTCATTTTCTGCAAAGAAGCCAGGTGAGATTTTGATAGCGATTACCTTAAGTCTGTAGATCAATGAGGGAATATTGCCATCTGAACAATGTTAAGTCTTTCAGTCAATGAACATTGAATTTATTTCCATTTATTTACGTTGTCTTTAATTTCTTTTGACAACATTTTGTACTTTTCCATATACAAGTCTGGCGTTTGTTTTGTTAAATTTATTCCCAAGATTGTTTTTCTTTTTGATACCATTGTAAATGGAATCATTTTAAGTTCATTTCAGATTGTTAATTTCTACTATAAAGAAATGCAATTGATTTTGTATATTGATATTGTATCTTGCTACATTGTACTTGTGTATTATTTCTCATAGTTTAAATAATTATTGTTAATTGACAATTTATAATTGTATATATTTATAGGGCACAAAGTAATATAATCAACCTTCCCTCTGGAAATGATACCATATTAGGGTCTCAGCAATGGCCTCTGCTGTTGGCAGGTTTCATACTCAGCTATGAGAATAGTCAGATCAGGTTGGTATGGGAAGTCAGTATTGTTGAGCTCTCGCATAGTTTTGTACAAGGGCCCATTGAGCAAACATTGGGATAGCAGTGGCAGGGAGGCTGAATGATATCTACAGAGATGGTCATTTTTTCCTCCCAATTATCGATAGTTTCCTCTGCAGTGGATGCCCCCAGTGGGTACACTCACTACCTGAATAAACAGATACGGGCTATTTAGAAGGGAATGTGACCTGGTAGTCTTTAGATTTCAAGACCTTCCCAAAGGGTAAAAACAGGCAGAACCTTGGTTAGGGCATCTACCTTGAGGGAGTCCTGTGCCACTGTTTCTTTGCAGCCATTCCAATCCATGAACAATGTATCTTTCCATTTATTTAAATCTTCATTTCTCTCATAAATGTTTTGTTGTTGTCAATGTACAAATCTAGCACATAGTTTGATTTTTTAAAAGATGTTGGTACATATATGCTTTGTGCCTACTGAATTCAGATAAACATTTCCTTATACTTCCTCCTACTTTTTTATGGTTTATATTTAATTAATTGAGATCATGCAAAGTGTTAAACTTTAGTGTACATCAGAATTACCTGGGCAGTTTGTGGAAATTGCAGGTTCTAGAACCATTTTCCTAGAAATTCTGGGTTTGTGCCAGGGACCAGGACATTCTAACAACAATTACATTCTAAACAAGCTTACATTCTAAACAAGCTTCCCAGGGAGTTGTTTAACATATTTTGAAAAAAATCATTTTTATACACTGTTAAAATGGTTTATGAGCTGAATTTAGAATTATCACTTCTCCTGTATTATTTAGTTTTGAATTTCAAGTTGTATTTTCGACAAGTGAAATTACTTGCCCAAGGATAAACTGGGCCAAAACCTCAGGGCTCCTGACTCAGTCATAGTCAAGTAATTGTTAAATATATGTGTCAAGTACAGTGTAAGGGATATCAGGATGAATTTTTTAAAAGTCTGTTTTGATAAGAGAATATACTGGTGGGCTAAATAAAAATGCCTGAGAGTTTTTAATATTTTTAAGAGCACTGTTCCTTTTTCAGTTGCAAGTGGTTTAGTATGGGAAGGGATGTTTCACACAGGGTTATCTCTGTGATTATGTATGGATAAGTCCCTTGATTTTGTATAGTAGGCCAGCCAACAAGGCTTTTTAGAAAAAACTCACACTTAGAAAGGTACAAAAATTTAGATAGGGTTCACCTGTGGTACTGGAGTAGGATGTTTGGTTCAAACACAGTTCATTATCTAGTCAATAGGTTAGACTCAGGACATAGTCCCAAGTAGACCCAAAATGTCTCAAGTCCTAAGAAGAGAAATGAAGCTGTAAGCAAATATAAAATGAACTAAAAATGTTAATGGCTACTTTGCTAAGAACTGTGTAATACAGTGGGCCCCAGGAAGCCCTAGAGTAGAACCGCCTGCAGTTGGAACTGTGGCCCTTTGGGGACTGTAGGGAATCAGAAGGGCTTTGTCACCATGAGTACTCCATTATATCAGCGGCTGTCAGCAGACAGTACATATACAGGGCATAGCAGAAGAGAAGTGCCCAGCAGATATGATAGTATCCAGAGAAGGATGGCATCCTCTACTCAGCTGCTTGGACTTGTTCCTGGGGACAGGTGAAACCTACCTTCAGCTCTTCTTTTAAGTGTCTGACAGGGTGCTGGGTTCTGCTACTGTAAGGACAGCTCACGTGTTCAATACCTCATCTGATCCACTGTGCAGTCCTGTGAGATAAGTATTATTCCCATTTCACAGATGGCAAGACTGACCCTTACAGCAATGGATTTGTTATAACTGCCAGGTTGATACCTTTAGCTATTAGTCTCAGAGGTAATATAAATTTTACTTATCATTTTATGTTCTGGCAACAGAAATTTTAAGTGTCTTTATTACCCTCATAGGCTCACTGAACAGTTCAATTGCTTATGCATTGTTTTCTCATTTTGTTTTTCAAATTATTATTATGACAAAAGGACATATCCTTTAAGAAAAGGTGGAGATGACAGCAAAGAAAAGAAAAAGAATCACATCCTATGGCGGAGCCATAGGACACAGGAGAAAGGGTAGCAGTGCCCACTCACCTAGTTACACCTAGGGAAGACATGAGGATGGGCACAACAACAGCAGAATGGCATGGAGGTACCTACCCAGCAGATGATTGAACTCATTTTTGGCTACCATTCAGGAATAACCATTGGCTGCTTTTTAGTGTACATGCTTTCAGAGTTTTCTTTGTGCACAAATGCATTATGCAAACATTTACATTTTTATAAAAACGGGCTGATACTGTGTATGCGGTTCTGCAAACTTTTTTTTATTTTTATTTTTTATTTTTTTACAATGTACCATGAACATCTTTTCCATGCACATGGGTGAAAATCCTCTACTAAAATATAGAGCACTGTAGTTGGGTCAAAAGGCTGCTGGTAACGAGATTGACATCTAAAGCAAAGTATCAGCTTAAGGTTAAAGCATTGGGCCTGGCAAATACCTACCAGGGAAAGCAGGGCCAGCAATATTCTCATCAGAGAAGTCAGAATGGAAGGCCAAAGGCATTAAAGGTATGGGATATCGTGTAAGCCCCTCTGGCCCCTACCTCCACCCCTCACTCCCCTGACACCCCGTTGTCCCCTTGGGGCAAATGGATCCTGTACATCTCTTTGCATCCAATGAAAACCGCCCATTTTCTGTTTTTTCCTTAGCTCCTCCTGAGCCCTTGACACATCTCCACATTCTCTCATCATCTCCTCACTGCTCAGATGCCTTTCCTGTAAGTCCTCCTGAGAGTCCTTGGGGGAATCGTCTGTCCCCCTGTCCGTTTTTCTTTTTGCTTTCCGGGGCACATAATCTTCAGCCGGGCGCTTTTCGGCGGCCCGCGGCTGGCTCTCTGGCTTTGCCTGGGAGGCTGGCTTGTCCTCGCCTTGTGGCTTGCCCTCACCTTCGGACTTGCCCTGCTTTTCCTGGCTCCCCTCATCTTCCAGTTGTCCCTCATCACCTGGCTCTCCCTCATCCTCTCTCTTTCCCTCGCATTCTGTCTTCCCCTCCATGTCTGGCTTTTCTTCCTCGTCTGACTTTCCTTCATCATCAGGCTCTACTTCATCTTCTGGCTTTCCCTCGTTTTCCAGGTTTCCTTCATTTTTATTGTAGGGTTTTTCCATGTCGAGATTTCCCCTCCTTTTCCTGTCCTGGAGGATGGGAATGGAGGGAAGAGGAGACAATTAAGAGACATGGGAGACTGAGTGCGTGGGGTGGAATGCAGGTCTGGATAGTACTTGCATCTTACCCCTGGTGAGGGTTCCCCTAAGCTGGCCGGGCCTGCAAGAGGGCCTTCTGCCCACCACGTAGCCTGCCACTCCTCCCACACACGTGAGCTAGCCATTCCCTGGCAGGCCCTGCCACCTTCTCTGTCCTGGTTCAGCCTGGTAAGGTGTGTGTTCATGTGACTGGGGGATGGGCAGGGGCCCCAATTCGGCCTTGGCCGGGCCCTCCACACTCTCAACCCTTATAGGGCCTTGTCCATGGAGCCCCCCTCCAACCACCTTCACGGACCTGCGGGGATTCTGGACAGGTTGCTGCTCCTTTTCAGGCCTCGCAGAGCCCTGGGAACAGACGCGCAGACCTGTGGACAGACAGGAGACAGGGGTAGGGGCTGCGCACTCAGCAGTCTCACAGGGACTCGTTTCCCTTTCCTGAGTCCAGGCCCTGCTCATCCAACGTTTTCCTCCCCTACATCCCCCGCACCCCAGCCGCCATTTCTCTCCAGGCCTCAGGCACCAAACCAGGATGCTTTCCAAACTGCGTTTGTCTCTGTGTCCCCTTCCCCTGGAGGCAACCTGTCCCAGCGCCACCCCGTTTTTGCGGAGGTCAGATGTTTCCATGGGAGCAGATTGTGAGAGGGGGTTATTTCCAGAATACGTCTACGTTTCACTGTTGCACTACAGGGTTGCTCCCCCATACCCCATTTCCAGCACTAAAATGGATGGAGGGCTCAGTGCAGGGGGTCGTCAAGAAGGCGGGCCAGGCTCCCCCGCCCTCACCCCCGCCCGCTCCGCATCCCCCTCCTCACCAATCTCCCGGATCCTTTCTCCACCCTCTCCCTACTCCTACTGCCAGCCACCTCCTCCCCTTCCCAGGTCCGCCAGCAGCGCCCACCTTCACACTGACCTGCCGGGACCCGGGACAGGCCTGTGCCTCCTCCGGCTCGCAGAAGCCCGCTCGCTGCTCCCCCGCCGCCCGGACAGCTCAGACAGCTGGTTCTGCGCGGGCGCCGGGACCGGACCGCAGGGCGGGCGGGCAGGCGCGGGGGCTGGTGCCCACGTAGGCGCCCGGCGGGTCACGTGAGCGCCGCGTCACCCGAGCTCGGCCCCCCTTCCCTGACCCACCTCACCATCCATCCCCGAGGGACCGGGAGGCTGGGGACGGTCGGGGTCGGGGTGTGTTTGTGTAGCAAAGGGCAGTCACGGAGAAGAAGAGGAGAGGGTGGCTTTCTGACCCCAGGTGCTTTACCTGGCGCATCTCACAGCATCCTTGCAGGGTATCTCTCTGTGATGCCCATTATCACCAGGTGTGACAGCTGATCAAAGAGGGTACCCGACTTTGCCGAGAGCGCTCAGCCCCAGAACTCCAGAGCCCGCTTTCAAGACCGTCTCTGCCTGACTCCAGAGCCCAGGGTGGTGGTGCCTGCCAGGAAGCTGAGCTGCCACCTTGAGTGGCGGTGTTCCTAGGGTTCTGTCCTGGGCCTCCTCTCTCTTCAGTCCTCAAGTTCTGTCTCCCTGTTCGATCTCATTCATTTCCTGTAAAGACCGATGACTTCCAGAGCTACATCTCCAGGCTATTCCCTCCCCAGAATCTCAGACCTATTTTTGCATTCCCACCAGTAGTATAGTGTTTTGTTTCCCAACACCTTTCCCAACATAACCTATGACATTCTTTTAAATGTTCACTGATATAATAGTTGAGAAGTAGTATCAATGGCATTTTATATTGCCTTATCTCTGTTTAAGGACAATTTAAATATCTTTCTTTGTGAATTGTCTGTTCATGTCTTTTCCACATTTTTCTAGTGGGTTGTTGGTCTTTCTCACCTCAATTTTCAAGTTTTCTTAATACATTAACTGTTACATATGTTGCAATTTTGTCCCCAGTTTGTCAGTTGCTTTTTGGCTTTGTTTATGGTGTTTTTCTGCCATGCGTTAAAAAAAGTAGTCAAATTTATTAAACTTTTATTGCCTCTAAATTTCGATTCATAGTTAAGAAATCTTTTCCTACATAAGGTCCAAGAAGCATTCACCCATGTTTTCTTCTAGTATTCATATGGTTTTCTTTACATTTAGAGTTTATATTTGTGTATGGCATAAAGTATTCACGGATCTTTTGTTTTCTTTTTCCAATTGGTTTCTCAGTTGTTCTGGCATCAGAAAGTCCATCTTTGCTTTAGGGATTTGAGATGCCACCTTTATTACATATCAAATTTCCATATGTACTTGGAAAACTTTCTGGGCTTTCTATTCTATTTCATTGGTCTGTTTGCTATCCATATACCAGTTGAATTATAGAGCATATATAATTTCATATATCTGGTAGAGCTAGGCCCCCTCAGTAGATTCCCTTTTTTCCTAAACATTCTTGTATGTTTTTTTTTCTACATGAACTTCAGTATAAATTTGATTCAGATCCATTTTAATTAACGATTAGATATATCCACCTGAATGTCCCTGAAGGACCTCAAATGCAATATGTCCCAAGTGATTTTACCATCCTTCCTTGATCTTTTCCACACACAAAACTCCCCCCTCTTCGTTTCTCTTATCTTAATAGATGGCTCTAGAACCCACACTGTTGCCCAAGCAAGAAATCTGGGAATCATCCCTCATTCTCTCTTCCTCCCTGCCACCAAGTAATCTTGACCTTCTCTTCTAAATATCTCTGGATCTTTCCACTTTTCTTACATTTCCACTCTTGCTACTTTTTTTTAGGCAAACAACTCCCCACTCCTGGTCTATGGTGGAAGATCCCTTTCTGGTTTTGCTACCTTAAGTCTTGCTCTCCTTTACTAAGTTCCAAAATATTATATATCATATTGTCCCATTGCCTTTTTCTGTTTCATCTTCATTGCAGTACTTGAAGTAGGTAGGTCACTAATTACCTCTTATACAGAAACCACTTCACAAGCCAGGTTAAAAAGGGCCTTGGTCTTTAGCCTGATTATTTTCAGATCAACTTTTAGCAGTTATTGAAGATCTAAAGTAAATTCTAAATTTTGAAATAATTGAAAAGAAATGTGCCTGTTGGATAATTAGACAATTAGGATACCAGATTCCTGGATGGGATGATGATTCAGTCTTGTAAAGCTGTGAATTTTATCACTCCTGCCCCCCACCCTGCCGGCATTTGGAAGCTTGGTAGATTTTCCTTCAAAAGTCTCTTTAAAAAAATCAAATGGAAAAGGATAGGCAAGAAATTAATAAAAGTCATGATAAAGGGGTTCTAGTTGTTTAACATATGAGAGCTCGTAATAATCCAAACAGTATGGCACAGGTCCAAAAATAGAAATTTAGTGAAGAAAAGGCAAGAATGCTCTTCTACACACTTAGGTTTTAATGAGCTTTTAATATACAGATTAGGTGGCATTTCAACCTAGTGCGAAAGCTGGGCTAGGCTTTGTTGAGTACAATACATTGAGTTTTTGCTCTAACTAAATTTGTATGAACACCACAACCCAGATGTCCAAACCCAAGAGAGATTATTTCATGTTTATTATCATCCTCATCAATAGGTGTTGAATTCCTTTATGTGGATGACATCACATGGTCACCATATAACATATACTATAGCAACCAGTCTATTTACTGTGGAGATCAACAGCTAAAATACCAGCTTTGCCACTTACTAGTTGTGTCAACCTAGAAAAGTTACTAAAATTCTGTGAGCTTTAGTTTTCTCTTCTAGAAAATGGGAGTAAGATTTTCTGTATCAGGATTATTGTGAATTATAAATAAAAATGGCTATATAAAGTGTTTAGCATATAGTAGACCTTCAACAAATAGTTCCTTCAACCTCCCATAAAATACATGATTTTGCAATAAAAATTTGCATAGCTGGCCAGGCGCGGTGGCTCACGCCTGTAATCCCAGCACTTTGGGAGGCCAAGGCGGGCGGATCATGAGGTCAGGAGATCGAGACCATCCTGGCTAATATGGTGAAACCCTGTCTCTACTAAAAATACAAAAAATTAGCCGAGCATGGTGGCAGGCGCCTGTAGTCCCAGCTTCTCGGGAGGCTGAGGCAGGAGAATGGCGTGAACTCAGGAGGTGGAGCTTGCAGTGAACCGAGATAGCGCCACTGCACTCCAGCCTGGGTGACAGAGTGAGACTCCATCTCAAAAAATAAAAAATTAAAAATTAAAAAATTTAAAAAATTGCATAGCTATCAGAGGCATCATTTGGAAACATAGTAAGAGGAACCATATATACTATATGAGCTTCAGCATTATCAGATCAATAGATTATGAGATGGAAAAAAATACTGCACCATCAGTTGTTCTTCTGCCCCATTATTTTAACTTCTAGATAAACATCTGGGAAGCACAGGTATATGAGACACAGAAACACAAGGCACTGTGGATGCCTCTTCTGTCTGGGCAGAAAACTGGAGTCAGGAGACCTCTCTGAGTCCCCAGAGACAGAATCATCACTACTGTGTGTCCTTGGGTAAGTCACTCCTAATGTGCTGACATCACCTCTGTAACACACCAAAATCTTCACATCTTGGGCACTCAATAAAAGGCAATCATAACTATTTCTTATATATCTACTGAGGTATGTCAGGATGAGGGAGACAAAGGCCAACCACAAGGAAACAATACTTTCCTCTAGAGACCTTTGGGAACCTCACTATTAACTGAGTGCCTGCCATGTGCCCTACACGGGGATAGCTGCTTTATGTAGGACAGTGGGGTATCCCAACTACCCTCTCAACAGCCTGTGAGTAAAGAGTCTTTGCCCCATTAGATGAATGAGAAACCCAAGGCTCAGAGAGATTTAAGTAAACTGTTCAAGGTTACACAAGCTGGTTACTGCCAGGCTTGAGAACCAACCTAGGTCTTAGAATGAGGACTACTATCTCAATATGTCCCCATGTTATCTCCCATTTTCTCTACTCAACTTCCTTCCCTGTGATCACTGATGAATCAATAATTATTTCTCAGGGACCTACTGATATCTAGCACTTTACCGTGTTCTTTAAGTGAAAAGGGCTAGGTATCAGAGGAGGAAGATCTTTCACCTTGGTGAATGATATGCTCTCTGGGTAGGCAGAAAGCCTCTTCATATAAGGCCACTTGGAGAAAAAGCTAAAGGAAAAGTCACTAGGCCAGTGACTTTGGGCCACTGTCAGTGGGCCAATAGGAGCTCAGAGAAGGCAATGGCCAGGGTTGCTGGAAATAAACAGAGAAAGCTTCAAGGAGGAAAAGGACCTTGACTTGGGCCTCAGATGATGGGCGGGACCTAGAAGGAGGTAGGGAGGGAAAACTCAGCTGTTTGACTATAGTTCCTGGTCTTACATTAATTATACCGGCCTATCTTTATTAAATGGTCAGGTTGCCCCAACTTGAAATCAAGGTCTCAGACATCTGATTTCTCCCTCTCCCACAGACAAAGCCCTACTTCCTGCTTCACTGTATCTCCTGAATCTGTCACTACCTTAGAGCTTCACCATTTCTCATTTGAACTCTTAAAATAATCTCTTCTCTAGTTTTCCTGCTTCCAGCCCTGCCCCTTCCTTCAGATAAATCTTGCATATTACCATCAAATTAAACTTTACTCTTCCCTGCTTTTAACTGCCATTCTCCTGCTTGAAGGCGCTGACAGTATACCTACCATCCACAGAGTAAATCCTACACTCTTCATCCTGACATTCAGCATCCATCAGAATTGAGCCCCAGGACACACATTCCCAACCTAGTCATGCACTTCTCTGCCCTCATTCACTGTGCCCCAAGTATGCCTTATTCTTCCCTCTCATTGTCCTTATGTGTCATTTACTTCCTGCCAACTGCCTTCTTACTCCCTTTAGAGGTCCTGGTCCTGCTCATTCTTACAGGCCCAACCCTCATCACTCAGCCTCTGAAGCCACCCTAGCTGGAAGTGATCTTTCCCTCCCCTGTTGCAGCTACACATAGGGTCTCTACCCTTCATGTTGCCCTTAACAGAGGTTTTTGTACCATATACCGTTGTACTTTTCCATGTCTGTGTGTGTGTGTGTGTGTGTGTGCGTGCACACGTGTGCACTGGGAAAGAGAAGTGGTAGCTCATCAGGGAGATGGTCAGATGTGGGAGATCAGATGTGATCTTGTCCTGCTTCTGTGGTCCCTATGCTGATACATGGTGATTTGCTCAGAAAATCTCAGTCTCAGAAGCTGTTTTCCAATTGACTCATAGCTGAACCTGCTTTCTGGGTTCACAAAGGTTGGAGTAGAGGCTTATTAACTCCTCTTCTGTTTAATGGACTTTTGATATAAAAAGAAATCAATCATATTCTGAAAGAAGAGCCATCCCTGAACCCTCAAGTCTAGATCCCTTATCTGTTATTTTAGCACCGTTATTTCCCCATTGTTAACACTCATTAGGTTTTGTAATTGGCTCTTTCCATTTCGTATCCCCCTATAAGCCCCCTAAAGATGGAGACTGTGCCATATTCATCTTTACATCCTCTTGCATGATTATTCAAATACCCATTGATGAAAACAGGTATATATGTGTGTGTGTGTGTGTGTGTATGTGTATGTGTGTGTGTATATATATATATATGTCTGCTTCTGGTAATGGCGGACTAGATGATTTAGAGCAACCCACCCATTGAAAAAAACTACAAAAAGTCAGATCTCTAAAAGGCTACAAAGTTAATACAATCATGAGGAATTACTATGTTATACTATAAGAGAACAGAAGCATCCAGAGAGGTAAGCCTAGGACTTAGAGCTATATTTTTATTGAAGGCATCTGTGGTTAAGTAATAAGCCTGTGCTAAACTGCTTGGAACTTATGGCACATTCAAGGCGCTATAGTAACAGAAATCAGAGCCCAAGGCCCATCAAAAGGGGTGGAGGGTTTCCTGACAAACCATCACCCATAGTATGCTGGGAACCTCAAATGTTTATACCTTCAGGGAAATTGTAATCCAAAAATATACTGGCCCTTACAAAGTCTTGTAACTTGACTCTGCATCATCTGGGTGGACTACTGAACTGTAAGCTCTGACAGATATTATGGTGGTAACAGACAGGAAGTACTTTTTTTTTTTGAGACAGTCTCGCCTGTCACCCAGGCTGGAGTGCAATGGTGAAATCTCAGCTCACTGCAACCTCCACCTCCCGGGTTCAAGTGATTCTCATGCTTCAGCCTCCTGAGTAGCTGGGATTACAGGTGTGCGCCACCACGCCCAGCTAATTTTTTTGTGTTTTTAGTAGAGACGGGGTTTCACCATGTTGATCAGGCTGGTCTCAAACTCCTGACCTTGTGATCCACCCACCTCGGCCTCCCAAAGTGCTGGGATTACAGGTGTGAGCCACCGCGCCCGGCCAGGAAGCACTCCTATGGGCCTAACCAATGCAAATAAAATCTTCTCTAGAGTAAGATTTTTATCATCTTAGGCCTTAAATTATTACAACAATTGCTCAAATACAATATCCACACACAAAGATAACCAGGCGCATGAAAAAAAATACGTTATGAGTAAGAAATAGAAATAACAGGCAACAGAAATAGATCAATATGATTTGAATTATTTGATTTATCAGGTACGGGTTATTAAACCGCAATACTTACTGTATTCAGATAAATAAAATCTCATTTGAAGATTTCAATATAAATAAATAAGAAGGAAATAAATAAAATTCGTATTTAAAATCTTCCAAAATGTTTCTGACCAAGAAGATTTTAGACCCAGATAACTTCACTAGTGAAGAAAATAATATCCATCCAACACAGTCTTCCAGAGAATTAAAAAAGAGAGAATACTCTGCAAGTCATTTTAAGATTTGGTATAACCTTAATATCAAAACCCGACAAGGTCATTATGGGAAAAGAAAAATATAGGTCAATGTAACTCATTGACATAGCTGAAAAAAATTTAAAGAAGAAAGAATTTGACCATATATGAGAATAATAATATACTACATACAAGTTAAGGTATTCCAGAAATGAAAGATTGGTATATTTGAAAGTCAATTAATGTAATTTACCACATTAAAAGAATAAAGTCTAACAATCATGATTATTTTAATAGGTGAAGAAAAAAAGTATTTATAATAGAAGCCCTTATTAAATGGGAAGAGACAGAAGGGGACTTCCTTGATTTGTTAGAATATGTTTATAAAACACATAGAGCAAACATAAAATATAATGGTGAGTATGGAAAGCTTTCTGTTTGAAATTGAAACTGAGATAAGGAAGCCCCAGATCTTTTTAAAATTTGACTGTAGGTCCTAGGCCAGCGGGGGGAAAAAAAAAAAAAAAAAAGATGAAGGCAGGAAGGCAAAAGGAAGGAAGGGAAGAAGAAAGAAATGGTAGAGAATTGGAAAGGAAGAAATCAAACTGTCATGCACAGAAAACATGACTGTAATTTAGGAAATCTAAAAGAGTCCATGTATAAAAATTTTGGAATGAATAAATGAGTTCATCAAGTGGTCTGGATATGACAATATACAAAATTCAGTTGCATTTCTTAGCAAAAAAACAGTTACAAAATGGAAGTTTTAAATCCAATACATGATGAATGTTACTGAGATCTTCAAATAAATAAATGGAATATATACCATGGTCATGGGTCGGAAGACTCAGTGTTAGGAAGATGTCAGTTCTCTCCTAACTGACCTATAAT
Organism: Chlorocebus sabaeus; assembly: GCF_047675955.1. Lineage (NCBI taxonomy): Eukaryota > Metazoa > Chordata > Mammalia > Primates > Cercopithecidae > Chlorocebus > Chlorocebus sabaeus. Next base: position 49,896,643 of record NC_132933.1, read on the forward strand.
TACAATGCAATCCTAAACAAAACTCCTTCATTCTCTCCTTCCCTTCTTCCTTTCATGGAACTTGACAAACTGATTCTAAAGATTATATACGAACACAAAAAATCAAGAATAACTTACACATTACTGAAAAAATACCAATCTGGAGGACTTTGCTCTGTCTACTAAACACCAAAACTTATTATAAAATCTAAATATTGACACATGTTATAAAGTCATAGTAATTTATTGTGATACTAATCCAAGGATAGCCAAAGAGACCAATGGAATCAAAGAGAGATCCCAGAAACAGACCCATGCATTACGGATTGCTGATTTACAATAAACGTGCATTGTTAAGCATTGGAGGAAAGGATAACTTTTATCAAATGACACTGAATGTACTGCAATATATAATATGGAAAATGTAAATCTTGACCCCTACCTCACATTAAACATGTGATGGTTAATTTTATGTGTTAACTTGACTGGGCCACAGAATGCCCAGACATTTGTTCAAATGTTATCCTGGGGTATTTCTGGATGACATTAACATTTTAATTGGTAGACAGAATAAAACAAATTGCCCTTCCTAACATGGATGGGCCTCATCCAACCAACTGAAGACCTGAATAGAATACAAAGGCTGATAAGAGGGAACTTCTGTCTGACTGTTTGAACTGGGACATTGGTCTTTTCTTGACTTCATACTTGAACAGAAAAATCAACTGTCCTTGGGTCTTGAGCCTGTCTCGAACTTACTGACTACAGATCTTGGGATTTCTCAGCCTTCATAATCACATGAGCCAATTCCTTGTAATCTCTCTCTCTCTCTCTCTCTCTCTCTGTGTGTGTGTGTGTGTGTGTGTGTAATATATATGCTATATATATTTGCTATAGATTGGTTCTGTTTCTCTGAAAAACCCTAATGCAATACACAAAAACTAATTTGTGGTCAATTATACATCTGTCTTCTAGAAAATAATATAGAATATCTTTATAACTATGATGTAGGCACAGACTTTTTAAACTGGACACAAGAGTACTCATCATAAAGGAAAAAACTGATAACTATCATTCCATTGAAATTAAGACATTCCATTAGTCAAATGACACCACAAAGAGAGTAAAAAGGCATGCCACAGAGTTGGTGAGCTATTTGCAATACATGTCACTGACAAAGAGCTTAGATGCAGAATATATTTTTAAAGTCCTACAAATTAGTATGAAAAAGACACATAAGCCAATAGTAGAATGGGAATAATACAACCACTTTGTAAAACAGGATATCCAAATTGTCCAAAAAATTGAAAGTGTGCTCAGCTTCATTAGTTATCAGTGAAATGAAAAAGGCAGATAATAAGCAATGGTGGTGATATAGAGCGCCAAGAACTCTTATCACTACTGATGGAAGTGTAAACTGATACAACCAAATTTGGAAGTTTGGCATCATATATTACAATTAAACATGCAATTCTCCTCATAGATAACTACCCAAGAGAAAGTTGTGTACATGTACACTGAAAGTTATATATAAGAATTTTCATAGCTGCATTATATATAATATTGAAAAGCTGGAAATAAGCTAAATTTATATGAAGAACAAAACAATAGCATAAGCTGTGATATGTTCAATAACAGTGTACTATACATCAATGCAAATAAATTAATTAAATCTAAACATAAAAACATGGATTCATATCATAAACATAATGTTTTAGCTCAGACTGCCATAACAAAATACTATGACTTATAAAAAAAAAACAAATTTATTTCTCATAGTTCTGGAGGCTGGGAAGTACAGGATCAAGGTGATAGATTCAGTGTCTGATGGGGGCCCTCTTCCTCACAGATGGCTGTTTTTCACTGTAACCTCACATGATAGAAGAGTGAGGGAGCTCTCTGGGATCTCTTTAATAAGGGCACTAATCCCTTCCAGTGGCCCCAACTCCTAATATCATCACCCTGGAAGTTTGGATTTCAACATGTAATTTTTTGGGGGAAGGACATGAACATTTAGTTTCATTGTATATAGTATTGAATAAAATATGCCAGCCGTAAAAAATACATGCTGTATAGTTCCATTTATATGGAGTTCACAAAACAGGCAATATCCTAAACTATACTGCTTAGGATGTAAAATATAAAGAAAAACAAGGAAATGGTTACCATAAATTTCAGGATTATTATTAGCTGTAGTGGGAAGGAAGGGGGATGACTGGAGGGGACATCAATGGCATTTCTGGACTGCTAACAGTATTCTATTTCTTGACATGAGTGGTGATTACCCAGTTTTTCATTTTGTAATAAATAATTTAGCTCTACATCTTGTGTATGCGTGTGACTCTATATGTGTGCTGTCTTTCATGATCAAATGTTAAAATGGCAGAACCACAGGAGAAACAAATTCACAACCATAAGAGAAACTTAATATGTTAAGTTTCAATTGTTAGGTTATCAATAACTGATAGAGCAAGCAGATAAAAATTCAGAAATGATAAAGATGCTTGGAACAATTTGACAAACTTTTCTAAAGGACATACACAGAACTCTGAACCCCGTAAATGTAGGCATGAAACATTTTTACAAAAATTGACTATTAGGTCATAAGGATGTCTCAATAAATACAAAAGGATTGCAGTTATACACATGTTCTCTGACCCTCAAAACACTTATACTATGAGATCAATAATCAATAGCAAAAAGAAAACTAGAAAATTTCCATATTTGGGAATATTTTGCCCTTTTCTCACATCATTCCTCCTGGCATTTTGTACTAAGAGAATTTGATTTCGTGTTAGAGAACTCAGGCTCTATGACGGGCATACTTTTTGGCCCAATATAACTAGTGGGGATTACAAGTGAAAGGAGAGTCATCAAATCTACTGTAGATATGGGATAATTGAGATTTGGAATGGTCAAAAAATGGTTCCAAGATCAAAGAGCTGATAGTAAGTGGTAGGGATGGGACTGGAACTCATGACCCCAATAGTCCATGATCTTAAGATACTCTGCCAGACTACATCTCTCATATCCTGTGAGTTGTATGTATGGTGATGGGCAGGAGTCAGCTACTTTGTGCTCCATTCTGAAGACAAAAAGATAGCTGGTCCTGGAACCTAAGTCTGTGGACTCACAGGTATTCTCAGTAAACTCAATGACTGGCCTGTGTAATTTAGGAGGGCCCTGCTCTCTACATCTCAGAGCTTTTTTCATAACAAATATCTACTCTCTAGGGGTAAAGATTTTACCAGAGCTCTGTCTCAGAGCTGTGGGGTAACAGTGATTACCTAACTCCATCACCCTCTATGCTGCTTGTGTCATCTAAGGGGAGGATCGACGCTATACAAAAAGAAACACTTGCGGAGGTCACAGGCCAGAGACATAGGTCCACTAAAAGATGGAGATTTAATTGGAAGATTATACAATACTCCCTATCCCCAATGTCTTATCACTACACCATCAGGGCTCTAGTATAACAGTAAATTACAATGGAAAGAGCTGCAAAAACTAGAGTCTCTCTGTTTGGGAAGCCCAAAGTCAAGAGGGGAGACAAAAACAACACTGAGAAATTTGATGCCTCTAGCACCTACAGCAATAGCAAACATTAATCAAAGCACAACTCCTAGCCAGATTAACATAGCTCCTTACACTGGAAGCTTATTTACCTTATTTACCTCAGTTCCTATATACGTGATATAGTATGTCTGGTTTTTAACAAAAAATTACAAGACAGCAAAAGGCAAGGGGAAAAAACATTCTGAAGAAACAAAGCAAGCTTTAGAACCAGACTCAGATATGATACAGTTTTTGAAATTGTAAGACAAAGAATTTAAAATAACTATGATCAGAACGGGTGTGGTGGCTCATGCCTGTAATTCTAGCACTTTAGAAGGCCAAGGTGGGAGGATCACTTGAGGCCAGGAGTTCAAGACCAGTCTGGGCAACAGAGCAAGATTTCGTCTCTTAAATTAGCTGGGCATGGTGGTGCCTGCCTGTAGTCCTAGCTACTTGGGATGCTGAGGCAGAAGGATTGCTTGAGCCCAGGAGTTTGAGGCTACAGTGAGCTGTGATCATGCCACCACGTGCCAGCCTGGGCAGCAGAGCAATATCTTATCTCTAAAGAAATAAAAATAATAAAGTAACTATGATCAATACATTAAGGGCACTAATGGAAAATGTAGACAACATGCCAGAATAGATGGGTAATGAAGCTAGAGAGAAGGAAATGCCAAGAAAGACTCAAAAGAAAATACTAGAAATTAAAAAGTAAACTAACAGAAACAAGGAATGCCTTTGATAGGTTCATCAATGGACTAGACATAGCTGAGGAAAAAGATAAATGAGCTAAAGATATGTCAGTAGAAACCTCTCAAACTGAAATGCAAATAGAAAAAAAGTAAAAAATAGAACATAATATCCAAGAACTATGGGACAATTTCAAGACAAGTAACATATGCTAAATTGGAATACCAGAAGAAGGAATAGAGAATGAAGCAGAAGAAATATTTGAAGTAATAATGGCAGATAACTTTCCAAAATTAATAGACACCAAACAATACATCCAAGATGTTCAGTGGACAACGGGCAGAATAAATACCAAAAGAAAACACCAGTACACCTAGGCATATAATATTCAAACTGCATAAAACCAAAAACAAAGAGGAAATTGCCGAGACCAGCTTGGTCATGGAGACCCTAGCCCAGCGGCGCTAGAGGAATTAAAGACACATACACAGAAATATGGCATGTGGAGTGGGAAATCAGGGGTCTCACAGCCTTCAGAGCTGAGAGCTCCAAACAGAGATTTACCCACATATTTATTGACAGCAAGCCAGTGATAAGCATTGTTCTATAGATTATAGATAATAGATTTACTAAAAGTATTCCTTACGGGAAACAAAGGGATGACCGAAAGAAAGGGATGGGCTCTTGCTAGTTATCTTATCTGCAGCAGGAACATGTCCTTAAGGCACAGATCGCTCATGCTATTATTTGTGGCTTAGGAATGCCTTTAAGCGGTTTTCTGCCCTGGGTGGGCCAGGTGTTCCTTGCCCTCATTCCGGTAAACCCACAACCTTCAGCGTGGGCGTTATGGCCATCATGAACATGTCACAGTACTGCAGAGATTTTGTTTATGGCCAGTTTTGGGGCCAGTTTATGGCCAGATTTGGGGGCCTATCCCCAGCAGGAAATAATGAAAGAAACTAGAGGGGAAAAAAACACCTTACCTGTGGAAGAACAAGGATAAGAACTGCAGTGGAATTGTCACCAGAAACCATGCAAGCAAGAAGAGAGTAAAGTGAAATATTTAAACTGTTGAAAGAAAAAACAACCAACCTAAATTTATTTATTTATTTATTTATTTTTTGAGACAGAGTCTTACCCTGGCTCGGGCTAGAGTGCAGTGGTGCAATCATGGCCCTCTGCAGCCTCGACTTCCTGGGCTCAAGCAATCCTCCCACCTCAGCCTCCTGAGTCTCAGCTGGGACTACAGGCACATGTTACCATGCCAGGCTAATTTTTGTATATTTTTGTAAAGACAGAGTTTCCACATTTTGCCCAGGCTGGTCTCAAACTGCTGAGCTAAATGATCCACTCGCCTTGGCCTCCCACAGTGCTGGGATTACAGTTGTGCACCACTGTATCCAGCGTAAAATTCTATATCCAGCAAAATTATCCTTCAAAAGTGAAGGAGAAATAAAATAAATACTTTCTCACACAAACAAAAACTGATGGAATTCAGCACCAGCAAGCCTGCCCTTTAAGAAATGTTAAAAGATTTTCTTTAGGCAACTTAGATCTACATAAAGAATGAAAGAGGATTAGAAATGAAATAAATGAAAGTAAAGAAAAATATTTATTTTTCTTATTCTTAATTGATCTAAAAGATAACTGAAGAAATAATAGCAACAATATACTGCGTGATTCTAGTGTATGAGTAATTGAAATGAATGACAAATGCTCTGCATTAAGGTATGTGCACTACATACGAGTTAAGCAGAAGAGTGTTATTTGAAAGTGGACTTGGTCGGGCGCGGTGGCTCACGCCTGTAATCCCAGCACTTTGGGGAGCTGAGGCAGGTGGATCACGAGGTCAGGAGATCGAGACCATCCTGGCTAACACAGCGAAACCTTCTAGTGAAAATACAAAAATTAGCTGGGCAAGGTGGCACACACCTATAGTCCCAGCTACTCGGGAGGCTGAAGCAGGAGAATCACTTGAACCCGGGAGGCAGAGGTTGCAGTGAGCTGAGATTGCACCATTGCCCTCCAGCCTGGGCGACAGAGCGAGACTCTTCTCAAAAAAAAAAAAAAAAAAAAAGTGGACTTAGATTGGTTAATATATAATAAACTCAAGAGAAATCACTAAAAGTTGTTTAAAAAAGTATAACTGATACACTAAGAGAGGAGTCAAAATGAAATCGTGTAAAACAATTAAAACCAGAGAAGGCAAAAAAAAAAAAACCTTGGACAACAAATAGAAAACTGTTACAAACATGGTTGATATTAATCCAAATATATTAAGAAACACTCTAAATGTGAGGGGTCAAAATACACCAGTTGAAGACAGAATTTGTCAGAGTGAATTTAAAAAAAAACCCAACTAGGCCAAGCGCAGTGGCTCACGTCCGTAATCCTAGCACTTTGGAAGGCCAAGGTGAGCAGATCACTTGAGCCCAGAAGTTTGAGACCAGGCTAGGAAACATGGCGAAACCCCATCTCTACAAAAAATACAAAAATGTGCCAGGTATGGTGGCATGTGTCTATGGCCGCAGCTACTCAGGAGCCTGGGGTAGGAGGCTCGATCGAGCCCAGGAGGCCAAGGCTACAGTGAGCCATGATCATGCAACTGCACTCCAGCCTAGGTGACAGAATAAGACCCTATCTCAAAAAAAAAGAAAAAAAACCCAACTACATGTTGTCTACAAGAAGCCCACTTTAAACATAAGACTGAGAGGTTAAACATAAAGCAATGGAGAAAGATATGTCATACTACACTAATGAAAAGAAAGCTGAAGTAGCTATATAATTTTAGACAGCTGACTTCAGAACAAAGACAATTATCAGAGATAAACAGGGGCATTACATAATAATAAAGGGAACAATTCTCCAACACATAATAATTATAATTAGTTATATACCTAACAATAGAGTGTCAACATATGTGAGGCAAACACTAAGAAATGAAAGGAGAAATAGACAAAAATCCATTATTAGAGTTGCAGATGTCAATAACTCCTGCCAGTCAGTAATTGATAGATTAAGCAGGCAGAAAATCAATATGGATATAGTTGATCCGAAAGGCATACTAATCAACTTTTAGCTAAATGACACTTCATCTAATTTACAGAACACCCCAACAGCAGAACACCATTTTTTTTCAAGTTCACATAGAAAATTCACCAAGAGAGAACGTATTCTGTTTCATAAAAGATACCATGACAAACTAAAAATAAGAGAAATCATAAGTATGCTCTCAATAAAATTAAACTAAAAATCAGTAACAGAAAGATAGATGGAAAACAAATATCTGGAAATCAAACATACTTCTAAATAACACAGCTCAAAGAAGAGCTCTCAAGAGAAATGAACCAACCCAAATGCCCATCAATGATAGACTGGATTAAGAAAATGTGACACATACACACCATGGAATACTATGCACCCATAAAAAAGGATGAGTTCATGTCATTTGCAGGGACATGGATGACGCCTGAAACCATCATTCTCAGCAAACTAACACAAGAACAGAAAACCAAATACTACATGTTCTCACTCATAAGTGGGAGTTGATCAATGAGAACACATGGACACAGGGAGGGGAGCATCACACACCGGGGCCTGTCACGGGGCAAGGGGGTAAGGGAGGGATAGCATTAGGAGAAATACCTAATATAGATGACGGGTTGATGGGTGCAGCAAACCACCATAGAATGTGTATACCTATGTAACAAACCTGCACGTTCTGCACATGTACCCCAGAACTTAAAATAGTAAAAAAAAAAAAAAAACAGCAAGAGGCTCACAGTCCGCAACTTGAAAGAGGATCCTCACAAGAACCCAACCATGCTGGTACCTGATATTGGACTTCCAGACTTCCAGAACTGTGAGGAAAAAAAACATTGCTGTTGTTTATATGCCATCCGGGCTATGATATTTTATTATAGCAACTTGAACAGACTGATATGGTTAATGTAAGGATTTTTGCCAATTTTTTTACCTTACCCTCCACCATTAAAGAGACTTGTTACTTTGCTACTTTATTTTCTTCCCCTTACCCATTCTTCAACGATGGTCCTTTCTGGGCAGATTTGTTCTTTTGGGCTAATAAAAAATTGATGGTTATGGGTGGAAAACAGGACCAGATGGGTAACAGAGAAAGGGGGTGACTTAGCAAAATAATTTGCCAATCTGTTTATTAATACTGAGGAGAAAAACATAGAACGAGTTAAAACCATGAGAGCAGGAGATTAGGGAAGGAAGTTTTCGAGAATTTAGAATTGGAGAAGTGAAAAAGCACCTACAATGTGCAAAAAAGGTGTAAAGGAGAGAAATGGAGAATTTGCTGTAGTGTATAAATGTTCTTTTTGTAGAATCATAAAAGAAATCCACAGGGAAGCTATGATTCAGTATAGATTCATCTGTACCTAGTTGTTATTAACAAACATTTAATTACTTTGAAAAAATATTTTGAACTAAATGAAAATATAACATATCAAATTTGTGGGAAAATATGATATAGCAAATGATAGAAATCACAAGTATGCTCTCAATAAAATTAAACTAGAAATCAATAACAGAAAGGTAGATGGAAAACTCAAATATCTGGAAATTAAACATACTTCTAAATAACACAATTCAAAGAAGAATCCTCAAGAGAAATGTAAAAATATTTTGAAATAAATGAAATACAACGTATCAAATTTGTGGGATTCCCCAAAGAAGTGCTTAGGGGAAAATTTCTAGCTTAAACACATATATGAGAAAGGAAAAATCTATAATCCATAATCTAATCTTTCACATTAGGAAACTAGAGAAAGAGGAGTAACTTAAGCCTAGAGCAAACAAAAGATATAATAAAAATTAGAGAAGAAATAAACTGAAAACAGAAAAACAACAGAGGAAATCAATTAAACCAAAGCTGGTTCTTTAAAAAGGGTAAATAAAATTGACAGATTACTTGCCAAGCTAACCAAGAACAAAGAAAGAAGACAAATTAACAATATCAGAAATGAGACCAGGTGTTGTGGCTCACACCTCTAATCTCAGCACTTTGGGAGGCTGAGGCTGGAGGATCACTTTGGCTCAGGTGTTTGAGACCAGCCTGGGCAACATAGCTCTACAAAAAAATGTTAAAAAAGAAATGAAGGTGGAGTTATCATTATTGATCCCATGGACATTAAGAAGTTAATATGAACAACTCCACGCCTACAAATTTGTTAATATAGATGAAATGTACCAATTCTACAAAATAAAAATTTTTAAGGGCAATAAAACATACACAGATTGGAAAGGAAGAAATAAACTGTCTTTATCTGCAGTTGACATGGCTGCCAAATAACTGACAAATGCCTGGTGCAAAGTCCCAGCATACAAGATTAATATACAAAAGTCAGTTGCTTTCCTATATACTAGCAATGAACAATTAGCACTCGAAATGTAAAAGTGCCATTTATAATAGCAGTCACCAAATGCAGAATGTGACAGAAGAATTTTAATGTATCACAAATGTGTGAAACAACCTCACTGAAAGGGATGGGGGAATAAGGTAGTGACATAGGTAAATTTGGAAATGAGTGGAGTCTGTAAGACTAAAGGCAAAAGGAACCGTACATGGCACTCTACTCCAGTTGATAAAGTTGTTTTCCACAGGGTTACAGGTTTACAGTTTTGAAACCACTATATATTTATATAATTAATAAACAATAAAATGGATGGCAGATGGTAGGAGACAGGTTTCTCACAGTTGGAGTAGAAGGTTACAAATAAGCAAGGGGAGGCTAGAATGATCCATGCAGTAATAGACTGTAGTTGGAGACACTAGTATAAATTCATGTTTAGCCTTATATAAATACAGATGGTTATATACAGAAATATTTATATTTCCATAAATACTTTATATATGTATGGGTATTATATACACATATATCTTTTTGCTATGTCAACTGAGAGGGCCTAGAAGCAATTTTATTTCAGCAGCAATGAGTGTGTCTAGCACCCAGGTCTTGTTTTTCTAACACCATTCTCCAACATAAGATACCAGGGCTACTTGGAGAAATGACTGATTCTAGGACTTGGGCAATATGAAAGATAAAGCTATAGCATCTTGTAGTGCCAGAATGTAAGTAAATACTAAAAAAAAAACCCTCCACAACATAACAATGGAAGCATGTCAAATGAATACAGGAGCCAACTGAAAGCTCCCAATGACCAAAGCTGGAACAATTTGAGCAAAAACATGTAAAGTAGTATTGCGTTAATCCAAAGTAAAATAGTCATGAGCCTACATTGTTACAATAAACTGAATATATAAATAGGTGGGGAAGAAGAGTCAAATATCCTCTGCAGAGGGACTCCAAATAATTTTTGTCAATACTCTGCCTTCAAGGAGGTAATAATGCCCTACTCCTTAAGTGTGGGCTGCCAATAGTGACTTTATTCCAAAGAATACAGTATGGAAAGTGAAAAATAAAACTTAACCTTGGAGAAACCTGACAAACACTACTTCAGTCAGGTTACCAAGGATAAGAACAGTGGTAAATGTATTGATGCTATGTCCCCTTTATATGATGAGAATGGCATTTTTACCTCTGTAGTCTTCTTCCCAAAACACATAATGCCTGTGTAATCACAAGACAAGCAAACCCAAGTTTTGGGACATTATACAAAATACCTGACCAATACTTCTCAAAAGTGTCAAGGTCATCAAAAAACAGGCAAAGTTTGAAAAGCTCTCACAGCTAAGTGGAGCCTATGGAGACATGACGACTAAATGTAACCTGAATGGGATCCTGGAACAGAAAAAGGACATTAGGGGAAATCTGAATAAAGTACATACTTTACTTAATAATATATCTATCAATATTGGTTAACTGTGACAAATCCACCCTGCTAATGTAAGATGTTAATAATAGGGGACAGTGCATATGGGACACTCTGTACTCTTTGTAATAATTCTGTAGATCTAAAACCATCCTAAAAGTTTATTTAAAAAAAATACTGTAAGGAAATAAAAAGCTACTCAAGAGCCAGGGGGAAAAAATCACATAGGTAGATGGGTCTGTTGAAATAGTAAAGCAGAGCTTAACAGAAATTTCCTGGAAGACAATTCGTAAGAAAAAAGGGTCAGCAGACTAGAGATTAACAAATGAGAACAGCACAGCATCTCGTCACTCAGCTTTTTCTCCTGGCTCAATCTCCACTATCTAAATCCGGTGGAAAACGGCTATATGCAAAAATACACACAAGTCAACAAAAAACATGGAAAGCAGTGTTTTGTAAAAACTTTATAAAATATCAAGGCCCAAGTGACAATTGGGTACTAACAACCTGAATTAGGATAACTCTATTGTAGGTAGAGACGGAATTCTCCACTTTTCTGTTAGGACATAGTGTTGCTTAGTCCATCATGGTCTCCAGCCCAGCAGCAGCAGCTACTGCCTTAGGAGGGTGCAGGATCCATGAGAAAGGGGCATACTACCTTTCAAGTATGGCATTACCCAGAAAGAGTGCACCCATCTCTCAGCTGTCTGGACTTATTTCTGGGCACAGGTGAGACCTCCTTCAGCCCTCCCCAAGCGTCTGACTGGGTACTGGTTCTGCTAGTGCAAGGGGAGAGAGTAGGAGCCAGCCTAACACAGCTCACACACTCAATACCTCATTTGATCTTCTCCACATGTCTAGGCTAATTTTATCCCCGTTTCACAGATGTCAAGACTGTCCCTTACAGCAATGGAGCTGTAATAACCATCAAGTTGACTCCTCCAGCTTCCAGTCCCAGAGGTGATGCAACTTTTACCCATAATTTTATGTCCTGACAACAAGAATTTTAAGTATATCCACTGTCTTTATAAGTTCACTGGGCAGTTCATTTGAATGCTTATTCAAATGAATGAAATTCAAATATTCACTGTTTTCCAATATTTTAACTTTTATTATTTTTATGATTAAGAAATCTGTTTTTAGGAGAAAAATGGACAGATGAACAAAAAAGTACAGAAAAAATCACCCACAGATAACCACTGTTAATCTTTTAGTTGACACAGCTTTCAGAATTGTTTTCTATACATAAATTACTAGGTATCTTTGTAGTTTTACAAAAATGTACTGATGCCGTATGTTTGGTTCTACAAGTTGTGTTTTTTAATTTTACAATGCACCATCAACATTCTTTCCATGTAACGGATGAAAATTTGCTACTAAGAACACCACGTTGCAGTTGGGTCAAAAGGCTGCTAGTAACAGGAGGGATGCCTAAAGTAAAGTACTACCGTAAGGGTAAAGCACATGGCCTGGTAAATGCCTGCCAGGGACACTACACATAAGGAATGTCTTCAATGTCCCTTCGTGGGGCCCTGCAGCCACCCCTGAATTCCCTTGGGCCTCTAGGGTAGAAGGGGTCCTGTAAATTTCTTTGCATCCACAAAAACGCCCCCAATTTCTGTTTGCTTTTTCTCTTCTCATCCTGCACCTTAGCCATATTGTCAAATTCTCTTATCATGTCCTCATTGCTGAAATTCATATCGTGTATGGCCTCTTTATACTCCTTGAGGTAATGAACCAGCCCCTTATTAGTTTTTCTTTTGGCTTTCCTGGGTACATCATCCTCAGCTGGGCGCTTTCCTGCAGCCCTTGTTTCACTCCCTGGCTCTCCTTGACTCTCTGGCTTTCCCTCTATCTCTGGTTTTCCCTCTCTCTCTGATCCTCCCTCTCTCTCTGATCCTCCCTCCATCTCTGACTCTCCCTCCCTCTCTGACTTTCCTTCTTCTTTTGCCTTTCCCTCACTCTCTGGCTTTCCTTTATCCTTTAACATTTCCTCATCTCCTGTTTTGCCCTTGTTTTCTGTCTTTCCCTCGTTTTCCAACTTCTTGTCTTCCAGAGTACAAGCTACTTCTGGCTTTCTCTCGTCCTGTGGCTGTTCTTCATTTTTCATCTTTCCTTGGTTTGAAGCCATTCCTTCATTTTCATTGTAGAGTTTTTCCATGTCGAGATTTCCCCTCCTTTTCGTGCCCTGGGGGATGGGAATGGAGGGAAGAGGAGACAAAGAGGAGACATGGGAGACTGAGTGCGTGGGATGGAATGCAGCAGGTCTGGATAGTACTTGCATCTCACCCCTGATGAGGGTTCCCCTGAGCTGGCGGGGCCTCCAAGAGGGCCTTCTGCCCACCACGTAGCCTGCCACTCCTCCCACACACGTGAGCCAGCCATTGCCTGGCAGGCCCTGTCACTTTCTCTGCAGTGGTTCAGCCTGGTAAGGTGTGTGTTCATGTGGGTGGGGGGATGGGCGGGGGCCCCAATTCGGCTCTAGCCGGGCCCTCCACACTCTCAACCCTTGTGGGCCCCTGTCCATGCAGCCCCCTACTTTCACGGACCTGCGGGGATTCTGGACAGGTTGCTCCTCTTTTTCAGGCTTCGCAGAGCGCTGGGAACAACAGACGCGCAGACCTGCGGACAGACAGGAGACAGGGGTAGGGGCTGCGCGCTCAGCGGGCTCATAGGGACTCGGTTCCCTTTCCTGAGTCCAGGCCCTTCTCATCCAGCGTTTTCCTCCCCTACCTCCCCCGCACCCCAGCCGCCATTTCTTTCCAGGCCTCGGGCACCAAACCAGGATGCTTTCCAAACTAATTTTGGGTCTCTGTGTCCTTCTTCCTCAGAGGCAACTCTCCTCCCCAGCCTCGCGGTCAACGTTTTTCTCTACGCACGGGAACGGCAGAGGGGGTTTACTTCCACTGTCTCACTACTGGGGCGTCCCCAGCCCACCATCTCCGGCTCCAAAATGGACGGAGGGCAGAAAAGAGGATGTGCCTGGAAAGCGAGCATGGATACTTGGGGGTGCTCGCCTTCCTCACCCTCTGCCCACTGCCTACGTGCTCCCCCTCAGCCACCTTTAGCCGTTTTCCCACCGCCATCTCTGTCCACACTCGGGCCAGCTTCCCTCGACTCAACCCGACCCCACCCCTAGCCTTTCGCGGTACTGTACCCGTTCCCCTTCCGCCATTCCAGTATTCCGCTGGCAGCGTGGAAGGCCCGCACACTGACCTGGAGGAAGCTGGACCAAGAATTAGGAGCCCAGGAACTGGAGCAGACGGGACCCAGCCGCGGGGACAGAGGGCGGGCACTCGGACCGGTGCCCACATCTGCGCCCGGGCAGATCACGTGAATGCCGCAGCACAGACGTTCCACCGCCCCACGCCCCACGCCCCGCCTCCTAGCCAGCCGCTTCCAGCTACCCACCACCTCTCTCCAGCAGGTACCCTCTCACCTCCCTGGACCCTTTTGTCCTTTTCTTCTTGTTAAGAAATTAATCAAAGAAGGAATTTTAATGAAAATCACAGAGTTGTTTTTTTTTTTTTTAATGAGTTGGGCGGTCCAGAGGAGGAGTCTTGATAATGTTGCTCTTAAATTCCACAGAAATAACGTAGACCCACCCGATAAAATCGTATAAATGAACCCTAGTACTGTATAAAGAATAGAATATTGACTTTAGAAAAAACTTAAGAAAAATTTTCCAAAATAAATGAAATTGTCCCTTTTTCCTGACATGTACAAACATAAATTTTCAAATGAATAAAAAAAGTTATATTTGAAGCAAAATAAAAGAACGATTAATTTATCTTAAGTGAGAAACTGAATATACAGAGACAATGACCAGACCACATACGAAAATAGAACTGAGACCCACAACCGTTGCTGCAAGCAGCTCAAGAAGCCAAAGTATAGCATCTGCAGAAATGTTCAGGACTTTAATCAATTTGCTAGCCTTTCTGGCCTTTTTAATTTTTTTGACCTGATGACAAACAAGAAAAACCCAAATATGAACCCATACTCAATCACATAGGATGCTTGCCTCTAGTTGGCCTGTCTCTAGCTTCCTCACGTCAACAACATCCAATCAGAGCATACTTGATGTCTTTGTGTTTTTGTTTTCCGCTATAAAGCTTTCCCACTCCCCTGCCTGCCTTTGAATCTCTGCCAGATTCAAATGATGGTGACTTGACTTCCTTGCTATAAAAAAGCTGTGAATAAGTAGCACTTGTTTGTTCTCTTATGGGTAGTCTCCGTTTATCTCCACATAAGCTTTTGGTGTGGAAGGCCTTTAAATATAGTCACGTGCCACTTAATAACGGGGATATGTTCTGAGAAATGCATCAGGCAATTTCGTGGTGGTGCGAACATCATAGAGTGTGGTTATACAAACCTATATGGTATAGCCTACTACACTCCTAGGCTGTGTACTATAGCCTGTCGTATTCTATGCTGTCTATTGTCGTTGGCCAATCGATATGCAGTGTGACTATATAACAAAGAGATAAATGCTGATAGATTAGATTACATGAAAATTTTTAACAGATTTGTTGAAGGACTGGGGACACATGCACCCTCCCCTGCTCTTATTGAATATATTGGTGAAATTTTTCTGAAGATCAACTTTGTAAATTATTTAAAAATAAAAATATTGGCCAGGCACGGTGGCTCACACCTGTAATCCCAGTGCTTTAGGAGGCTGAGGCGGGTGGATCACCTGAGGTCAGGAGTTCAAAACCAGCCTGACCAGGATGGTGAAACCCCCTCTCTACTAAAAATACCAAAACTAGCTGGGCGTGGTGGCGGGTGCCTATAATCCCAGCTATTTCATAGGCTGAGGCAGGAGAATTGCTTGAACCCGGGAGGCAGAGGTTGCAGTGAGTCGAGATCATGCCATTGCACTCCAGCCTGGGGGACAGAGTGAGATTTTGTCTCAAAAAAAAAATTAATATTTGATCTTTTGTGTCAGTAATTTCACTTCTAATAGTTACCCACAATGATAATTTTCTTTCTTCAACTTTTATTTTAAGCTCAGGGGCACATGTGCAGGATGTGAAGGTTTGTTACATAGATAAACATGTGCCATGGTGGTTTGCTGTATAGATCATCCCATCACCTAGGTATTAAGCCTGGCAGCCACTAGCTATTCTTCCTTATGCTCTTCCTCCCTGCCCCTAACAGGCCCCTGTGTGTGTTGTTCCCTGACATGTGTCCATGTGTTCTCATCATTCAGCTCCCAGTGAGAACACAAGGTGTTTGGTTTTCTGTTCCTGCGTTAGTTTGCTGAGAATAGTGGCTTCTAGCTCCATCCATGTGCCTGAAAAGGACATGATCTTGTTCCTTTTTATGGCTGCATAGTATTCCATGGTGTATATGTACCACATTTTCTTAATCTAGTCTATCATTGATGGGCATTTCAGTTGATTCCGTATCTTTGCTATTGTGAATAGTGCTGCAATGAACATACGCGTGCATGTATCCTTGTAACAGAATGATTTATATTCCTTTGGGTATATAGCCAGTAATGAGATTGCTCAGTCAAATGGTATTTCTGGTTCTAGGTCTTTGAGGAATCGTCACAGTCTTCCACAGTGGTTGCTGATTTACACTCCCATCAACAGTGTAAAAGCATTTCTTTTTCTCTGCAACCTTGCCAGCATCTGTTGTTTTTTGACTTTTTAATAATAGCCATTCTGACTGGCTTGAGATGGTATCTCATTGTGGTTGTGATTTGCATTTCTCTAACTATCAGTGATGTTGAGCTTTTTTCATATGTTTTTTGGCCTCATGTATGTCTTCTTTTGGGAAGTGTCTGTTCATGTCCTTTGCTTACTTTTTAATGGGGTTGTTTTTTCTCGTAAATTTGTTTAAGCTTCTTGGAGGCTCTGGATATTAGACCTTTGTCAGATGGATAAATTGCAAAAATTTTATCCCATTCTGTAGGTTGTCTGTTCACTCTGATGAGTTTTGTTTGCTACATAGAAGCTCGTTAGTTTAATTAGATCTCATTTGTCAATTTTTGCTTTTGTTGCAATTGTCTGTGCCTATGTCCTGTATGGTATTGCCTAGATTTTCTTCTAAGGTTTTTGTAGTTTTGGGTTTTACATTTAAGTCTTTAATCCATCTCGAGTTAATATTTGTATATGGTATAAGGAAGGGGTCTAGTTTCAATTCTCTGCATATGGCTAGCCATTTCTCCCAGCACTATTTATTAAATAGGGAATCCTTTCCCCATTGCTAGTTTTTGTCAGATTTATTGAAGATCAGATGGTTGTAGGTGTGTGGTCTTATTTATGAGTTCTCTATTATGTTCCATTAGTCTATGTGTCCGTTCTTGTACCAGTACCATGCTGTTTAATTTACTGTAACCTTGTAGTATAGTTAGAAATCAGGTAGTGTGATGCCTCCAACTTTGTTTTATTTGCTTAGGATTGTCTTGGCTATTTGGGCCCTTTTTTGGTTCCATATGAGTTTTAAAATAGTTTTTTTCAGTTCTGTGAAGAATGTCAATGGTAGTTTAATGGAAATAGCATTGAATCTATAAATTACCTTGGGCAGTATGACCATTTTCATGATATTGATTCTTCCTATCCACGAGAATGAAATGTTTTCCATTTGTTTGGGTCCTCACTGAAATCCTCTCTGATTTCTTTTAGTAGTGGTTTTTAGTTCTCCTTGAAGAGGTCCTTCACTTCCCTTGTTAGCTGTATTCCTAGGAATTTTATTCTTTTTGTAGCAATTGTGAATGGAAGTTCATTCATGATTTGACTCTCAGCTTGCATGTTGTTGGTATATAGGAATGCTAGTGATATTTGCACATTGATTTTATATCCTGAGCCTTTGCTGAAGTTGCTTATCAGCTTAAGAAGCTTTTGGGCTGAGATAATGGTGTTTTCTAGATATAGAAGAATTTCATCTGCAAACAAAGATAATTTGACTACCTTTCTTCCTATTTGAATACTCTTTATTTCTTTCTTTTGCCTGATTGTCCTGGTCAGAACTTCCAATACTATGTTGAATAGGAGTGGTGAGAGAGAGCATCCTTGTCTTGTGCTGGTTTTCAAGGGAAATGCCTCCAGCTTTTGCCCATTCTGTATGATATTGACTGTGGGTTTGTCGTATGTGGGTGTTATTATTTTGAGGTATGTTCCTTCAATATGTAGTTTATTGAGAATTTTTAACATGAAGGGATATTGAATTTTATCAAAGGGTTTTTCTACATCTATTGAGATAATCATGTGGTTTTTGTCTTTAGTGCTGTTTATATGATTAATCACATTTATTGATTTGTGTATGTTTAACCAACCTTTCATCTCGGGGATGAAGCCAACTTGATCGTGATGGATAAGTTTTTGATGTGCTGCTGGATTTGATTTGCCAGTATTTTGTAGAGGATTTTTGCATCAATGTTCATCAAGGATATTTATCTGAAGTTTTCTTTTTTTGTTGTATCTCTGCCAGATTTTGGTATCAGGATGATGCTGGCCTCTTAATATGAATTAGGGAGGAGTCTTTCCTTTTCAATTTTTTGGGAATAGTTTCAATAGAAACTATTCCAGCTGTTCTTTGTACCTCTGGTAAAATTCAGCTGTGAATCTGTCTGGTCCTGGGCTTTTTTGTTGTTGTTAGTAGGCTATTCATTACTGCCTCAATTTCAGAACTTGTTATTGGCCTATTCAGGAATTCAGTTTCTTCCTGTTTCAGTCTTGGGAGGCTGTATGTGTCCAGGAATTTATCCATTTCTTTTAGGTTTTCCAGTTTACGTGCATAAAGGTGTTTATAGTATTCTCTGATGGTTTTTATATTTCTGTGGGGTCAGTGGTGATATCCCCCTATCATTTCTGATTGTGTTTATTTGATTTTTTCTCTTTTCTTCATTAGTCTGGCTAGCAGTCTATCTATTTTATTAATTTTTTCCAAAAACCAGCTCCTGGATTCATTGATTTTTTTGAAGGGTTTTTCATATCTCTATCTCCTTTAGTTCAGCTATCATTTTGGCTATTTCTTGTCTTCTGCTAGCTTTAGGGTTTGTTTGCTCTTGGTTCTCTAGCTCTTTTAGTTGTGATGTTAGGTTGTTAACTTGATATCTTTCTAGCTTTTTGATGTACCCACAGAGATAATTAAGACAGTGCTAAAATAGTCTTATATTTAAAATTTTCACTTTGGGAAGCCAAGGTGGGTAGATTGCTTGAGCCCAGGAGTTTCAGACCAGCCTGGGCAACATGGCAAAACCCTGTTTCTGCAAAAATTACAACATTTAGCCCAGTGTGGTGGCACACACCAGTAGTCCCAGCTACTTGGGAGGCTGAGGTGGGAGAATTGATTGATTGCTCTTGGGAGATAGAGGCTGCAGTGAGCTGTGACTGTGCCACTGCATTCCAGCCTCAGTGAAAGAGCCAGACCCTGTCTCAAAAATTTATGTTAAAAGATTCCCATAGCAATTACTTATTGAACACTTATTATTTGTTTGTATTGTAACTACAGTAGTGATTCCATTGGCTTAGTTTTTAATTTTAAAAAAATGGAACAGCACAAATGTACATCATTACAGATTTAGTTACATAATCTTCTTAGTATACCTGCTTAATCTGGTTATCTTTGGGTGTTTGGTTTATAAAAATAATTAATCCTTATATATTGGGCACTTAATACACAGTAAAAATAATTCTTTATTAAGTGTTCATCCCAATTGATAGTGACACTACTTTGTGTGGTGGGACACAAAGGACAGCCACAAGTATGTGATGTTGCCCTCTAGAGATGCGACTTACGTTAGCAGCACTGTGCTAGCTACCTTGTCTTATCTGGCGTGCTATTTCATTTATCTCTGGTGGGGCAATTCACACTTCAAGGAAGAAGAATGACTTATAAGGCTACAATTTTAACCAATATAGTACTGAAATAAGCACAGTAAGAGAAATAAAACAAGAAAGCCCACTAACACACCCAAGTATACAAGTTTTTAGTGTGTGATAGGGAAACATTTCTGATCAGTAGTAAAAAATAGGCTATTATAGAAACCATATTTGTGTTATTAGTTAAATATTTGAGGGAAAATTAAGAGCTTTATTTTCTGACATACATTCAGATATCTTCAGGGTAGGCAAGAGACATGAAATAAAAGGCATCCAGGTTGAAAGGAAAGAAGTAAAACTATTTGCAGGTGATGTGATCTTGTATATAGAACATCCCAAAGAATCCACTAAAGAACTGTGAGAACTAACAAATGAGTTCAGTGATGTAGCTGAATATATGATTGATATACAAAAGTTAATTGTATTTTATATGCTAGCAATGAACTATTCAAAGAGGAAAGTAAGAAAACAATTCCACTTAAAATAGCATAAAGATAATAAAACACTTAGAAATAAATTCAATAAAAGATCTAAGACTTGTACACCACAAACTAAAAAAAATTGTTGAAAGAAATAAAAGAATACCTAAATAAATGGAAAAACATTCTATATTCATAGATCGGAAGACTTAATCTTTCCAAAATTGATCCATAGAATCAATCTAATCTCTATCAAAATCTTATCTGGCTTCTTTGCAGAAATTGGTAAGCTGGTCCCAAAATCGACATGAAAATTCAGGAAACCCAGAATATACAAAACAATATTTAAAAAGAAGGAAAACATTGGAGGTCTCACACTTCCAGATTTCTATCAAGGCAGTGTGGTACTGGCATAAGGACATATAGATCAATGGAATATAATTAAGAGTCCAGAAATAAACCCTCATACCTACAGTCGTGCCAAGAAAATTCAGCTATGAAAGAATAGTTTTTTTAACAAATGGTGCTGAGACAAATGGATATCTACCTTCAAAAAAAATGAATTTGGGCCTCTTTCTCACACCATCTACAAAACTTACTTCAAAATAGATTCGAGTCCTAATTGTAAGAGCTAAAACTATCAAATTCTTAGAAGAAAACTTAGGTGTAATTCTTTATGACCTTGGATTAGGCAATGGTTCTTCAGATATGACAACAAAAGCTCAAGAAACAAAAGAACTACAGATAAATGGGACTTCATCAAAATGCAGAATTTTTATGATTCAAAGGACATCATCAGGAAAGTGAGAAGACAACTAACAGACTAGGAAAAATTTTGGCGAGTAATGTATCTGATAAGAGACTTGTATCTATAATATATAGAGAATACTTACAACTAAATAATTTTAAAAACCCAATTTTAAAATGGGCAAAGGATCTGAATAGGTGTTTCTCCAAAGAAAATATACGAATGGCCAATAAATACATGAAAATGTGCCCAACATCATTAGCCATCAGGAAAATGCAAATCAAAGCCATAATGAGATACTACTTTATACCCACTAGGATGGATATAATAAACAAGAAATATAATGACAGGTATTTGCAAAAAATGTAGAAAAATTTGAACCATCACATACTATAGGTAGGAACATCAAATGGCACACTACTGTGGAAAACAGTTGGGCAGTTCCTCAAAATGTTAAACATGGCATTACCATATGACTCAACAATTCCACTCCTAAGTATATCCCCAAGGCAAATGGAACAATATGCTGACACAAAACTTGAATATGTATGTTCCTGGCAGCATTATTCATTACAGTTAGAAAGTAGAAATATTCTTAAATACCTATCACTCAATGAATAGATATATAAAATACGGTATATCTGTACAATGGAATATTATTTGGCAAAAGAAATGGAAAAAGAAATGGAACAAAGTGCTGATACATGCTAAAACGTGAATGAACCTTGAAAACTTTGTGCCAAGTGAAATAATCCAGTCACAAATTATTACATATTGTATGAGTCCATTAATATGCAACATTTAGAATTGGTATATCCATAGAGACAGAAGGTAAATTAGTGGTAGCCTAGGGCTGGGGGTGGGAAATTGAAGGGAAGATGGTAGTGACTGCTAATGGGCATGAGATTTCTTTGTGATGATGATTGCACAACTCTGTGAGTATACTAAAAAACCATTTGATTATGTACCCTAAATAGGCGAATTATATGGCACGAGAATTATATCTCAATAAAGCTGTGATTAAAATCTGTCATAATATTGATTATTTCAAAGTATTATATATGCAGATTTTCACTATAATGGATTGAATTAAAGTCACATAATATTTCTCTATTATGCATGTTTTAATATTTATATGTTAGTACATTTCCTTGATTATTTTATTTGGATTTATTCTAAAAACTTGAATTAATGGATCAAAAGTTATGAGAATTTTAAGATTTCTTGATATATGTAGCTAAATGTTTACTAGGTTGTTAATTATAAAAAATACAGAAAATCAAACATATATAATGCAGAGGGTGGGGTTGTATGCTATATTTTATTAAATTTTTCTATGCATATTTCATATACAATTTGTATATTTAATGAAATTGTACTGTATATACTGTTCTGCTACTTGATTCTTCCACTTAAAACTATATCTTCAGAACATTCCCATGTCAGTCTACATTTTAGTGGTTGCATAATATTCTACTCTTTACAGTTACCAAAATTTATTTAATCAATTCCCCATTGATTAGCATTAGAAATGTTCCATATTTTTACTGTTAACAACATTGATCTATTGAATATCTATATGCATATTGCATCCATTTATTTACCTGACGAAGAGATTTAATTTCCAAAGTTGTTATGTCCCACTCCACATATGATGTGTGACCTTTCCATTCTTCCCATTGACAGATGTGGACTTTGTCTCTTCCTTTTGAATTTGGGAGGCCTTGTGACTACTTTGATCTGTATATTACAGTGTAAATCACTTTGTGTGACTTTTAAGGTTAGGTCAAAAAGCCCCACAAGGTTATCTGCCTGGCATTTTTGGAACATTCACTCTTGGAGAAGCAGCTGCCATGTAACAATTCTTCCTACCCTGAAACCACTATGCTGAAAAGGCCATATATATGCTCTTTAGTTGACAGCTCCAACTGTGTTGTAATCCAAAAGCTAGCAATAACTGCCATCCCTGTTAGTGAGCCCTCTTGGATTTCCATCCCAGTCCAGCTTTAAGATGATTGCTGTCCTAGCTGACATATTTTATTGATTGATTGATTGAATGAGACAGAGTCTCACTCTGTCACCCAGACTGGAGTGCAGTGGTGCAATATCAGCTCACTGCAACCTCCGCCTCCAGGTTCAAATGATTCTCCTGCCTCAGCCTCCTGAGTAGCTGGGATTACAGGTGCACGCCACCACACCAGGCTAATTTTTGTATTTTTAGTAGAGACGGGGTTTCGCTATGTTGGTCAGGCTGGTCTCAAACTCCTGACCTCAGGTGATCTACTCACCCTGGCCTCCCAAAACGCTGGGATTACAGGCATGAGCCACGGTGCCTAGCCTCCAGCTGACATCTTGACTTCAACATCATGAGAGTCCCAAAATAAGAACCTAGCAGCTGAACACTTCTTGAATATAAATGGTTAAATTTTGGAGTAATTTGTTATACAGCAATACTAACCTTAATAATCTGTATAAAATATGAAATAATACTAGGAGTAAAATAAATCATAAATAGCCCACAAAGCCTAAAATATTTACTATCTGGCCCTTTATGGAAAAAGTTCGTCAGCCCATGTCTTAGACCAAAGGAAACAATTTAACCTCAACCACCACAACAATTGTCATCATTGAGATGTGATGTTGAGTGACTACTAACATAGATGCATATCAGAGTACAGGTATCATTCTATTCATTTGTGGGGGTAACTCAAAATGCATGTAATTTTTTATGTTTTATTTTTGAGACAGAGTCTCACTGTTGCCCAGGCTGGAGTGCGGTGGCACCATCTCGGCTCACTGCAACCTCTGCCTCCTGGGTTCAAGCAATTCTTGTGCCTCAGCCTCCTGAGTAGCTGGGATCACAGGCGTGTGCCACCACACCTGGCTAATTTTTGTATTTTAGTACAGATGGGGTTTCACTATGTTGGACAGGCTGGTCTTGAACACCCGACTTCAAGTGATCCACCTGCCTCGACCTTCCAAAATGCTGGGATTACAGGTATGAGCCACCGCACCCGGCCAAAATACATATAATTTTAAAGTTACAAAAGTATTATCCTGTGTAATTTTGGAACAACCACTACTTGAGTACTGGAAACTCATATCTAAAAGTTGATAACCTGGCACAGTGGAAAGAATATAGAATTCAGACTTAGTATTTACTTTAGAAAAGTAACCTCTTCTAGGCCCAGGGATTAGCCCATCTGTGAAATGGGAGTATAATAGTTGAAAGACAAATAATGTGGAGAGTTGGTAAGGATACAGAGTAACTAGAACCCACATATACATTCTGGCTGGAACTATGAATTGAAAAAGCGCTTTGAAAAACTGTCAGTATTTACTAAGGTTAAACATTCATGTATGCTCTGACTCAGCAGTTGCACTCCTGGTATATATGCAACAGAAATGAGTTTTTATGTCCACCAAAAGATGTGAACAAGATTGATCATTAAATACAAAACATAAAGCAATGCAAATGTTCATCAACATAAGAATAGTGTTATAGTCCTATAATGCATTACAACACAGAAATGAAAATGAACAAATTACAGCTTCAAGCAACATGGGATAAAAACACATATATAGCACTGATACTTCCATTGTAATCCCTCTATCACCCTTCTGTCTACAAAGCCACATACCTATGGAGTTGAAAATGGGTTCAGGTTTGAGGCCACAAGAAGAAATTCAAAGACAGTGAAAAGCAGAAGCAGCCCCTGGAATTCAGCATGATTGCTGATATCCCCAGTTGTTGGAGTTTGTTAAGAGAAAAATGTGCTTACACATTTTAATTTGAATTAATTACCCAAGTGAATATTGAGGGAGATCAAGCAAATCAACATAGCATTTAGATTTTATTTTAACGTATTTCTTGTCAAGCAGGTTAATGTAGAGGGGCACAGTTTCTATGAGTCTCTGATAGGCTCAAACACTAAGTCTAATGCCATGTCTGATAGAGCAGACGCTGGAGTGAAATTCAGGAGATCGTCCTGGGTTCTGGTGTCAGACCTAACCCAAAACCTACCCGGCCATGGGTAAGGTCCTTCAGCTCTGTGGGAAGATCCCATCTGGGAAAGGACTCTCAGTTACTAGAAGGGACAGAATTCACTGTTCACAATTATTTTAACAAGTGCAATGACTATGCATATTATTTATTCTTAAAACAAGATTGCTGATAGTGCATGACAAAATATCTGGTCAAGTATCAGGTCCACCCAAAGCCATATGGTCCCTGCCTAGTTTCAACCTCCAAAGGCTGATGTTGTTCACACTTACCTCTGTGTAGGAAGATCTTGGAAGCAGAGGTAGTTAAATTATGGATGGGTTTTGGTATTACTTAGTAATGGTAGAAGCCGTGAGGGGCAGGGCTGGCCTATCACATCTCTCAGATGGACCACAGGTCAGCATGCAAGGACTGGACTGATGACCCACTAAAGAGAAGTCTGGGTGCTCTCATGTTTCCCTAATGTCCTCCTCAGGGACTGGGCAAAACCTGCCTATGACCCTAGATTTGTTTTTAAAGTCCCTCAAAATAAAGGGAAAGAGTGGCTACTTTTTCAAACTTTCTCCTCCTCACACCATCCTTATTCTCCTCTTGTCCAGTAGTAACAGGCCAGGATCAAAGAGAAGGTGGGCAATAAGGGGCCAGGAATAAGGACCAAACCCATTGTATTGGTGGCTGCACTGGGAGCTGGGATTTCATCCTTCTGAGTTGACGTGGTGGGTTTTATTTTCAGGCATATGTGCTTGGAAGTGAAAAAAATAAGATAACATTCATTTAGCTTGTGTGTGTGTGTGACATTATTTTTCTTAATCAGTTGCCATATGCTATGGTTTGAATGTTTGCGTCTACTCCAAAATTCATGTCGAAACTTAATATCCAATGTAATGGTATTAAGAGGTGGAGGCCCTAGCAGGTGATTAGGCTATGAGGGCACTGCCCTCATGAACAGGATAAGCGACTTTATAAAAGGGCTGGAGAGAACTGCCTAGGCCCCTTTCGTCCCTACACTTTCCTCCAAATGAGGATGCAGCAACAAGATGCTTTCTTGGAAGCAGAACCTGATCCCTCAACTAGATACCAAACTTGCTGGTGCCCCCTGAATTGTGAGAAATAACTTTCTGTTCCTTATAAATTACCCAATATCAGGTATTTAGCAGCATAAATGGACTAACATGATGTAGGAGGCAAGAATTATGTCCACGACTACTAGCCCTGAATTTATATCCTTAAATCTCCATGAATGGAAGCAAAAGATTAGACAATAAAGCAACCAAACCTAAGCAAAGAGCCACACCAGTTTCCTCTTCAACATTCAAGACTGAACATCCCAGGAAGGCTCTTATTGGTTCAGCAGGGTCACCTCCCCATACTCTGGGCCAATAGCTCAGGGGCTGCGGATCCTACATTGGCTGACCCAGCAGAGAGTGGGGTATGAGCTGCACTCACTGAATGCTCACATCATTCCAAATCTTGCATAATTGCAGCTCATTAAGATTTGTGATTTTTAAAAAGACTTTTGACTGGGAAAGAACAGAATTGAATAAACCTCAATGAAATAGAATAAAAATTTCAGAGTCCAGAGAGCTTGGCAAGGGGATTGGATTGTTTCTTGAAGTTTTTGATATATATTTCTGTGCTTTTTGTTTGTTTTCATTATGTATTAACGTGGATTCAAAAAAAGCTTGTGATATTTTTATTCCAGTAACACTGTTTCCCCAGGAGTCCTGCTTATAGTACATTATTTACAGCAGTTAAAGCTGTTTCCTGTAGTCTTTTTTTTTTTTTTTTTTTTAAACAAAGAATTAGAGCACTCTTGTTCACTTAATCTCCTTGTTCGTCATGCACCCATCAGGTTAATAATCAGATGTACTCATTGTCCCATCTAGCCTTTCAGCATCAAGCCCTGTTTTTTTCTCTACTTACCAGATTCATCTGTCTCAATCACCCCTGCACTCTCAGCCAAATTATAACGCATTTTTAATGTTCTTTCACTAATGTTTCTATTTACTTTCTGAATTTACAAGAGGAAAATGGCAAAAACACTATAACTGTCTTCATGGATATGATATATTAAAAATGCCTTTTTGCATAATACAATGTATATGAGACCAATGTGCTAGAATAATTTTGGTAAAACATTTGTATGGCATGCTGACAGACACTGGCATTTTGAAGCAGCATGATATAAATTAAGTGACTTAATGAAATGTTTTTTTTACAAATATGTCCACAGCTCTTTCTCTGAAAGAGAAAGCCTTTCTTTTCAAGCCACACATGGCTCTGAAAAGAGCCTTGGTTTCCCAAAATGTCGTTCCAAATGTGTAAGTCAATCATGTGGTGCCTCTTTGGGCAGTTTACTTGCAGATGATTTTATTGTAGTTTTTCCAGGTCTCCTCTGCAGTAAAATCCTTTTTTAAGTCCTTTTATAAGATTTTTTCTAATACACCAAATCATGATAAATAACAGTCTTGATGAGAGGGCTCAATTTTTCTGAATCCTGACTCTAATGATGGTAATGCTAGTATTTGCCATGAAACAAACATTGTATAACTCATTATATTAGCAAAGGAAGTTAAATCATGTACTGAGATTAACTGAAGATTACCCTTTTTTCCTTTAACATCATAAGGTGAATCATACTTGTATTTTACTGGAACGTCTTTATATTTTTGGATGAACCCGCTTTGTCCCTTTGTGTTCATCATTCACTATGATGCCAGATATAATTGCTAATATTTTATGTAGGATTTTATATTCTTGTTTATAAATGTCACTGGTCAGAACTCCTTTTAGCATATTTTCTTTACATCAAAATGATATTTTTTCCCTTCATAATCTGACACTATTCCATTAAGAGAAAAAAACACCTGTTCCTTAGTGGTTTGACATGAAATGCTTTTGGAAGCCTGGCGTTTTGGGATGGTAGCTCATTGGTGACCTCGATTTCTTCCATTCTTCTTAGTCCTTAAATCTCTTTTGTGGGGAGGAGAGTGGGTTTAGTTTCTGTAATTTATATTTTCCACAAATTTATACATTCAATCAATATTTTCAGTTGTATTATCATAGATATTTGAAAGAGATATTATTTCCATTGAATAATATTTCCTACATTATTTCTCTCTTTTCCCTAAGGAGGTTAGTTAGATGTTTAGTGACTTTTTTCAGCCAAGAACACTGATATTTATCCACAAATTATACAGTTTAAAGTATGTTTCTAGGACTTAAGTATTGTCAAGAAAGTGATTTTTAACTTGTTTAATGCTTATGAATATTTTACATGTTAATAAATATTCCTGTTTTTTTTTTTTGTGTTGTTTGGAGACCATAGTTTTGTCATCTTTCCTTGAGTCACTGAGGTTTTTGCTCAGAATTAGAGGCAGTGGTTTGTTAGCCAGATCTCTTGTTTTCCACAAGCTCCTCTCCCATGTGGGAGGATTCTTGCTCAAGCCACAGTGGCTTAGCCTAAGGTGACATTAGATTCTGGGTTAGTGGACAAATAGCCCAAACATGGCCAGCATCATTCCTCTGGCATCACGGATCTGGGTTATGGAGATCAGAATCACTCAACAAGTTGAAGCTGAAATTGTTACAGTTTAGCTGCTGTAGATGGTATCTTCCAAGTGCTCTTGGTGGAGCCTACAGGAAGCTTTCAGTGAGACTGACCATTTCATGCCTTCTCATTGGACTGTACCACATAGAACTATTGAATCATATTTGCCATTGTGTGGTTTATTGGCAGGGTTTCCTCGAATTACATTTCATCTAATTAGAAATTGTGTGTGTACCCAGTACTTCATTTGAATACAGGGCCTATATATGGGCACCACCCTGTCACCAACCAGTATCTCTTTCATTCCAAGGTACTGAAAACAATGTCTGTCATGGCTGAGCATCCTTCTAAATCTTACTTTAACATAAAGGGCTTTAAGAAAGTCATTTCCAAAACACAGAAGGGGAAGATGTGAAAAGAGATGCTGTGGAGACAGTTGAGTAACTGTCTATATTTACATCTATGTTTACAGGGTTCTGAAGCAATTTCATCCTGATATCAGTGCTACATTAAATTCCTTGGGCATCATGAATGATTTTCTTATCGACATCTTTGAGCACATCACCACCAAGGCTGGCTGCCTGGTTGCTACACTGAGTGCTCCACTATCACCTCCAGAGACATCCAGATCACCTGAGCCCGATGCTGTCTGGGGATATCCACAAGCACACTGTATTCAAAACCAAAGGTAAGAACCATGTTCCAGTAACGTTGAATCTACTTTAGTTCTTGAAGTGTGATGTCCTGCTAATTTTAAAACATCTTCTTTTTTTGTTACAACAAACTAAATATTATCAATTTTAGTTTAATGTATCTATGGTCCAATTTGTTTAAAAAATAAAATAGTGGGTTATACTTAATAATGTTGCATTATACCACTTTACTAATGAGTCAGTTCTTTTAGTTATTTTTGTAGGTCAGCCATTCATGGGACCTGTAAGATGTTATCTACATTTTTCATTCTCATTCCCTCACAAATATATGCTGAAATTTTCCAGAGATACCTTATATATTATATCCAACAGATTAATTGCAGGAACATATATAAGAATTCAGCAGACTTTCATTAGAATAAATATTAAAGAGATTTTCAAATAAAAAAGTCCATCTCCTTATGACTTGTTTTAGAAAACACATTTTTCATATAAATTTACAATGTAAGTTTACAGGATGTAATGGATATTTTATTGTAAGTTTAAAATGAATTAATATAAATATATTAAAAATTTCTGTTTTACTATTTAATATAATAAATATTAACAGATATGACTACATGAAATTGTAAAGCTTCATTATTTTTAAACTGAAAATAGCCTCTTTCTCGGGGTTTTGCCACAAGAGAGGAAGGCCATTCTTTTCCATACTTTCACCATACAAAATTCATTTGCATATTATAGACTGGAATTATTTCCATTTCTTTAAGTAACTAAAAGCGTACAGACCTATAAAATTGCTCCTATAGAATCAGAATCAAACAACCCAGAAGGGTGTACTATAGATAACACACAATTTTCCTTTGAAGAACATTTTTTCCTATAGCTTTTCTATTTTTGATAAACTTTAATTTCAAAGTATGGTTATTCTTGACCACAAAATAAGGCTGAACTCATTAGATTTGGCTTGTTTATTTACACAGATACAGCAGAAATCCTAATTTACTATATAGTCCTTCTTTAGTATTCATTGCTAAGAGTTTTCATAATGATGATCACATTGGACTTTTTTACTGTATTAAAAATATATATAACATAAAATTTACCATATAAATAATTTTTGGTGTACAGTTTAGTGACATTAAATATATTCACATTGTTGTGCAACCGTTATCACCATCTGTCTCCAGACTTTTTCATCTTCCCAAACTGAAGCTGTACCCATTAAACGACAACCTCCCATTCCCCCCACAACCCCAGTCCCTGGTAACCACCATTCTACTTTCTGTCTCTATGAATTTGACTATTCTAGGTACCCCATATAAATGGAATCATACAATATTTGTTTTTTGTGTCTGACTTATATCACTTAGCATAATGTCTTCAAGGTTCATCGATGTTATAGCATGTATCAGAATTCTATTCCTTTCTAAGGTTAAATAATATTCCACTGTATGTCTATATCACATTTTATTTATTTATTCATCCCTTGGTGGACACTTGGGTTGTTTCCATCTCTTGGCTATTGTGAATAATGCTGTTATTGACCATTGGCATACAATATCTATTCATGCTCCTGTTTTCAATTCTTTTGGGTATGTACTCAAAGTGGAATTAATGGATCATATATTAATTATATGTTTAATTTTTTGAGGAATTGCCGTGCTATTTTCCACAGTGGCTGTACCATTCTACATTTCCATCAGCAATGCACAAGGGTTCCAGTTTCTCTGCATCCTTGCCAATACTTGTTATTTTCTGTTTTTATTTTTGTTTTTTCTCATATAGTAGCCATCCTAATGGATGTGAAGTGGTATCTCATTGTGTGGTTTGGTTTGCATTTCCTTACTAATTAGTGGTGTTGAGCATCTTTTCGTGTACTTATTGGCAATCTGTATATCTCCTTTGGAGTAATAGTCATTCAGGTCCTTTGCCGGGTTTTTAATTGGATTATTTTTTTATTGTTGAGTTGTAGGAGTTCTTTATATATTCTAAATATTAGTCCCTTATGAGATATATGATTTGCAAATATTTTCTCCCATTGCATGGATTGCATTTTCACCATGTTGATAGTATCCTTTGATGCACAGAAGGTTTTTATTTTGATAAAATCCAATTTATCTATTTTTTGTTGCCTGTGCTTTTGTTATTCAAGAAATCATTGCCAAATCTAATGGCATGAAGGTTCCCCCCTATGTTTTCTTCTAAAAGTTTGATAGTTTTAGATTTACACTTAGGGCTTTGATCTATTTTGAGTTTATTTTTGTATATGGTGTAAGGGAAGTATCTAACTTCATTCTTTGACATGTGGATATTCAGTTTTCCTCACATATTCATTGAAAAGACTGTCCTTTCCCTCATGGAATGGTCTTGGCAACCTTGTCAAAAATCAATTATCATATATGTGAGAGTTTATTTCTAGGCTCTATTCTATCTCATTAGTTTATTTGTCTGTCCTTAATGCCAGCACCATACTATTTTGATTACTGTAGAGTTTTGGTAAGTTTTAAAATCTGGTAGTGTGAGACCTCCAACTTTGTTCTTCTTTCTCAAGGTTGTTTTAGTTATTCAGTATCCCTTGAGATTCCATATGAATTTTAGGATGCATTTTTCTATTCCTGCAAAAAATATCATTGCATCATTGGGATTTTGATAGTGATTGAATCTATAGATCACTTTGATTAATACTGACATCTTAACAATATTAAGTCTTTCAATCCATGAACACAGAATGCATTTCCATTTATTTCTGTCTTTTAAATTTTCTTTCATCGACATTTTGTAGTTCTGAGTGCAGATGTCTTTTGCCTCCTTAGTTAAGTTTATTCCTAATTATTATATTCTTTTTGATGCTATTGCAAATAGAATTATTTTCTTAATTTCCTTTTTGGGTTGTTCATTGTTAGTGTATAAAAATGCTACTGATTTTTATGTGTTGGTTTTGTATCCTACAACATTGCTGAATTTATTAGTTCGAACAGTTCTTTTGTGGAATCCTTAAATTTTTCTACAAACTAGGTAATGTCACCTGTGAACAGAAATAATTTTACTTTCTTTATAACTTGAATGATTCTTTTTATTCATGTAATTGCTTCATCTAGAACTTCCAATATTAGTTTGAATGCAGGTGTCTTGTTCCTGATCTTAAAGGAAAAACTTCCAGGCTTTCACCATTGAATTTTATGTTAGCTGTGGATTTTTCACACTGGATTTTTAAAATCCTCTTATTATTTGCTCATCCTGAGGCTATAAAGGAAACTCAAGAAACTTTTCTCACTGGATTTCACCTGCACTATATAAAATTTGGGCCAATTCTTTCTTCTAGAGATTATCAAACTATCTCAAAGGTCCTGGCCTTCGTTTCTCACCTGTAAAGCTGGGACCCTGAAAGCCAGGTACTAAGTCGGTTTTCCTCAGTGGGCTCTCTAGTTTAAACCTTATTTCTCTAACTGTAGCTGGTTTATACTTGATTAAGTGAGCATCATTCTCAAATATGATATTTCAGACAAGGCCTTATTTGCATAACAAAATTTGCCAATTATTAATATATCCTGTTTAAAAGGAGGACAAGTTCTTATTGAACCTGTATAGATCACTATATTACCATGAAAAATAGAGTATCTAATTCAAATTTGTGAATTCTACAGAGGGTGGGGGTATCAGAGAGAAAAAGATAATTTGCAAATGTTTTGTTTCAGTTTATGAATGCCAAGTCTACTCAATTGTTATGGGTTAGAGATATGTAAGAAAGACAAGGCTGCGTTATATGTCCAGAATATAGAACAACATCAACAATGTTAAAAAAACGACAAGAATCCCTCATCAGATAATTCAATCATATATGATTAACTCTTGTTCTGATGGATTTTGGGTTAGCGGTCTCATGAATCCATCTGCTTCTCAATTTAAAAAATTCTGGAAATCCTCAGTCTATTGGTATGGTTTTAAAGTTGTTGAAGCAGTGACTTCAGAAGTTAGCCAGGCGCAGTGGCTCATGCCTGTGATCCCAGCAGTTAGGGAGGCTCAGGTGAGAGGATTGCTTGAGGCCAGGAATCAGAGACCAGCCTGGCCAAAATAGACCTCCATCTCTGCGAAAAACAACCAACCAACCAACAACAACAACAACAACAACAACAAAAACACCTCAGCCTGGCATTTGGTGCACACCTGCAGTTCCAGCTACTTGGGATCCTAAGGCAGGAGGATTGCTTGAGCCCAGGAATTAGAGGCTTCAGTGAGCTGTGATCACAACACTGCATTCCAACCTGGGTGACAGAGTGAGACCCCCATCTCAAAAAAAAAAAAAAAAAAAAAAGAGAAGCAGCAGCAGCAGCTAGTACCTTTCATGTGTCAAAAGACTAAAATACATAGCATAGTTTTGGGGGGAGGGATACAGCTCCTTTCTAGCACCCTAACATCTTTGCATGTATTCACATAGGCCATGAAGGCAAAGGTTGAACCCCTGCTCATCTAAATCTTGAAATAATACCTTTTTGGTCTTGCTTGAGCATGAGAGCATGGCAAGTCTCTGAGCAGCTGTTAACCACACCATTTCTCACTCGCCTCCGTATCTAACAGGAGACTATCATTAGAGTTTCTTATTGCCTCTTGGATTCTGATGAGGTGTGAGTCGTTCTGCCCTACTCCTTTGGGTTACAGCTGCAGGCTGTAAAACTTTTTAGCTGCATTTATCATTTTTGTGTGGTGGCAACATTCACAGCCTATTCTGTTAGTTATCTTGAACTATACAATACATTGTTATTTGCTATAAGTCACCCTACTGTGTAATAGAACACCAAACTTATTCTTCCTGCCTAACTGTAACTGACTACCCCAGTTTGATCATTATACTATGTATACATGCATCGAAACATCACATTGTAGCCCATAAATATATACAATTATCATGTGTCAATTATAAATACAAATTAAAATACTGTGGCTGTAGTACAGCACTGACTTCTTAGGAACAGGATGTCCTCTCACACATGTTGAAGTCATTTGGCCCCTTTTGTTTTGCCCAATGCAAGGGACAATTTGCTGCTCATTAAAAAAATATGTATGTAAGTAATAAAGTCTCTGAATCTGATAAGAGCTAATTGTTTCTTTACTGACCAAATCTATCACCCTGCTTAGTGTTGACATCCATTTCCTCAGGGCTCTGAGACAGTCCTCCTTTCTTGAAGAGACAAACTCCAGCCTGTGACTGATTGCAGAGTCTTCTGGCAAGCATCAGAATAAAACAAAAACTACTTGTGGATGACAGAGGCTTAAAATGGGGCTGTGGTTAATTTATTGATGGTAATTTTCTGAAGTGAAAGAACTGATGTGTCTATAACAAGAATAATGCAATCGACAGAAAATTTGGTTATTTCTGTGACACAAAGGATATAAAGTTAATCCACAAAGTTTTAAACACAATGTATGTAAAGATAGTCATTATACAGATTTTCAATGAAGACAGTGAATATTACAAAAAAAACAGATGAACATAATTTTTATAAAGGAAAAATATTTGGATTTAATAATTCAGGAAAACACAATGTACATAATATACCATGAGTATATTAAGAATTCAGTAGTAATATA
Organism: Chlorocebus sabaeus; assembly: GCF_047675955.1. Classification (NCBI taxonomy): domain Eukaryota; kingdom Metazoa; phylum Chordata; class Mammalia; order Primates; family Cercopithecidae; genus Chlorocebus; species Chlorocebus sabaeus. The sequence goes on from NC_132933.1 coordinate 49,931,464, forward strand.
TACCAATAGAATATCAAGTTGAGATTAAGTCCAGAGTAGATCTTAAACATCTATAATTTAATAAAGCCTCATAGGAAATATTTTACAGGTATATGTACACAGGTTTGTTTTTTTTTTTTTTTTTTGAGACGGAGTCTTGCTCTGTTGCCCGGGCTGGAGTGCAATGGCCGGATCTCAGCTCACTGCAACCTCTGCCTCCCGGGTTTACGCCATTCTCCTGCCTCAGCCTCCTAAGTGACTGGGACTACAGGCGCCCGCCACCACGCCCGGCTAATTTTTTGTATTTTTTTTTTAGTAGAGACAGGGTTTCACCGTGTTAGCCAGGTTGGTCTCGATCTCCTGACCTCGTGATCCGCCCATCTCGGCCTCCCAAAGTGCTGGGATTACAGGCTTGAGCCACCGCGCCCGGCCTGTACACAGGTTTAACTAGGTATCATTCTGTAACTTGCAATTTTCACCAAATATTGTTTCTGAAATTTATCTGCATTCTAATTGCTGTAGCTTTAGTCCATTCATTTTTACTGGTATATTGTATTCCATTGTATGATTGTAGTATGATTTATCCAGAATAATCTGTGGATGGACATTTCAATTGTTTTCAGATTTGTGCTGTTAAAAAGAATGGTGCAGAAATATTAATTTTACCTGTTTTTAAACATACCAGTGGGATTATGCAGTATTCCCTTTTTTGTGCTTGGCTTCTTTTGTGTGTGTGTGTGTGTGTGTGTGTGTGTGTGTGTGTGTGTGTGTGTTTTTACACTTTGAAGACATTTTATTTTACTAATAATTTTTTTTTATTACACTTTAAGTTCTAGGGTACCTGTGCACAACGTGCAGGTTTGTTACATATGTATACTTGTGCCATGTTGGTGTGGTGCACCCATCAACTTGTCAGCACCCATCAACTCTTCATTTACTTCAGGTATAACTCCCAGTGCAATTCCTCCCTCCTCCCCCTCCCCATAATAGGCCCCGGTATGTGATGTTCCCCTTCCCTAGTCCAAGCGATCTCATTGTTCAGTTCCCACCTATGAGTGAGAACATGCGGTGTTTGGTTTTCTGTTCTTGTGATAGTTTGCTGAGAATGATGGTTTCTAGCTACATCCATGTCCCTACAAAGGACACAAACTCATCCTTTTTTATGGCTGCATAGTATTCCATAGTGTATATCTGCCACATTTTCTTAATCCAGTCTGTCACTGGTGGACATTTGGGTTGATTCCAAGTCTTTGCTATTGTGAATAGTGCTGCAATGAACATATGTGTGCATGTGTCTTTATAGCAGCATGATTTATAATCCTTTGGGTATATACCCAGTAATGGGATGGCTGGGTCATATGTACATCTAGTTCTAGATCCTTGAGGAATCGCCATACTGTTTTCCATAATGGTTGAACTAGTTTACAATCCCACCAACAGTGTAAAAGTGTTCCTATTTCTCCACATCCTCTCCAGCACCTGTTGTTTCCTGACTTTTTAATGATTGCCATTCCAACTCGTGTGAGATGGTATCTCATTGTGGTTTTGATTTGCATTTCTCTGATGGCCAGTGATGATGAGCGTTTTTTCATGTGTCTGTTGGCTGTATGAATGTCTTCTTTTGAGAAATGTCTATTCATATCCTTTGCCCACTTTTTGATGGGGTTGTTTGTTTTTTTCTTGTAAATTTGTTTGAGTTCTTTGTAGGTTTTTTTTTTTTTTTTTTGAGACGGAGTCTCGCTTTGTCGCCCAGGCTGGAGTGCAGTGGCGCGATCTCGGCTCGCTGCAAGCTCCGCCTCCCGGGTTCACGCCATTCTCCTGCCTCAACCTCCTGAGTAGCTGGGACTACAGGTGCCCACCACCGCGCCCAGCTAATTTTTTTTGTATTTTTAGTAGAGACAGGGTTTCACTGTGTTAGCCAGGATGGTCTCAATCTCCTGACCTCGTGATCCACCCGCCTCGGCCTCCCAAAGTGCTGGGATTACTAGTAGGTGTATATATTTATGGGGTACATGAGATGTTTTGATACAGTTATACAATGTGAAATAATCACATCACAGAACATGAAGTATCCATTTCCTCAAGCATTTATCCCTTGTGTTACAAACAATCCAATTATACTCTTTTAGTTATTTTAAAATGTATAATAAAATTACTATTGACTATAATCTTCCTGTTGTGCTACCAAATACTAGGTCTCATTCATTCTGACTACTTTTTGTGCCCATTAACCATCCCTCCTTCCCCTTCATCCTTCCACTACCTTCTCCAGCCTCTGATAACCATCCTTGTACTCTCTATTTCCATGAGTTCAACTTTCTTTTGCTCAACATAATGTCTGTAACACTTAAGAAACATATCAACCAAGTGCAATATGGGGACCTTGTTTGGATCATAATTGGAACAAACCAACTGTACAAAAAGCGTTTTTGCAACAATTGATATTGATATTTGATATTAATGAGTTAGTATCAAAATTTTTTCAAGGTGTGACAATGGTATTGTGCTTATGTTAAAAAGAGCTCTCATCTTTTAGAAATTCATACTGAAATACTTATGGCTGAAAATATGTTATTTGCTTCAAAATGGTGGAGGTGGGAAAATGTGGAGTATACAACTATGAATTGATAATTCTTGGAACTAGGTGATGAGAAATGGGTGTTTAATAGACTATTTTCTCTACCTTTGTATATATTTGAAATTTTCCATAGTAAAAAGGTTTTTAAAGAAGAGTGGTGCAGAGGTCATTTTGTACAAATCTCCTTGTATACATCTGCTATCTATCTATCTATCTATCTATCTATCTATCTATCTATGGGTCCGTTTGAGGTGTTATCAAATAGGCACAGTCTGCTAGATATGACCAAAATGTTCTGCAAAGTCTATATGTATGCCAGATCACAATCCAACCAATTGTGTATGGAAGGTCTCATTGGTCTACCTTGTTCATCTAAAGAGGAGGTTGAGTGCATAGTTACAAACACGGGCCATTTAGTCAAGCACATGGGGATTGAGATAGCAGCTCTTTCTCTTAGAAGCTGTGTGACCCTGGAACCCATACTTAACCTCTCTGAAACTCAGTCTTATAATCTGTAAAAGGAAACCCTGATACCAAATAGAATATCTAGAACATATAGAAAGACAACATTTGTCTGTTTCTTTCCCATTCTATCTTTTTTAAAGAGAGATTTTATTTTTAACCTCAAGGTCATTGCTATGTCTTAGCATTCGGGGAATGTTAAAAGGAGAAGAAAAAGTAAACATGCTCGTGTACTTATGTAACAGATTCAAGGCCATTTCTGTGAGAAAGAATGCTATAGAATGAGTTGTCTGATAAAAATGGGTGGGAAAAAAGTGCACACTTTCCTATTGAATGGTTGTACCTTTCCTGTGGTCTTTGTGGCTTTGTGGGTCCAATAGTTTCAATTTAGGTTTCCCATGATTTAAGAGTCTGAGATCTTCTTGGAGCTCCAGAAACACTAGGCATTTGGTGACTGTGGGTTTGCAGGGAGGGACACTGGAACAAGAATCAGGAGCTCTGCCTGAATTTCAGTGCCCGAGCCTTCACTGTTGACAGGACGTCAGGTGAGTCATTTCCTCTCTCCTCTCCTCAGCTACCAAAGAGGATAACATCAGGGAGCCAAGTCAGTGGGAGTCTGGTACCTACATTGAGGATTTACTATGTTCCAAGCACTGTACCATTTGCATTATTTGCATTTCTCTCTTTTAGTCAAGTACTTTTACTCAAGTGACCTTCATGAAGCAAAGTCCATTATCCCAGAGAACAACATTGGGAATCTAATTTAGATGAGAGGGGGGGCACAGAAATCCCTTGTGAGAAATTACCTTTAAATGGCAGCCTGAAGTGTGAATAGGAGAAAGCTAGGGTGGGAGAGACTCCCAGGCAGTGGGAGCAGCATGTACAAAGGCCCTGAGGTGGGAAGTAGCTTGACCCATTTGGGCTTGGGGGAGGCCAGTGTAGCAGAGTGAGTGTGAGAGGGGAGTGGCCTTAGATGAGGGTAGTAAGGAACACTGGGCAGAGTGAACAGGTCTCTGCAGGCTATATAGTACAGAGTCCGCATTTTACCTGCTGAGTTCTGGCAAGGCACTGGAGAGTTGTAAACACATATGATCCCATTTGCTTTTGGCAGCCTGAAAGGTGTTGGACGCTGAGGGTAAAAATACTGCTCTCAGAGTCGAACGAAGTAGAGCAGCCATGAGGAGTAACCCTGTGGATGGAGCCTCTGCTGCTGAAGTGACAGAAGTCTGTCCTATTTACTGTGGAAACTTAACATTGGGCTGGTGACAGTGGTAATGAGGACATGTGACAGGACGTGGAGCTGGCCGGTGGGACTCTCCTAATTCCTCTACTCCAGTGAACGCATTGCCCGAGGTGAAGAGGGTTGGAGGACAGATGGTCCCTCACAGAATTTAGGTCTGGCTCTAGACCATGTTAAGAGAGGACAAAGGTCACTGAGACACAGGGTTCCACTTCCTTCATATAGGTCTTTTAAAATGTATATATGTATATATTTTGAAACAGGGTCTCACTCTGTCCCCCAGGCTGGAGTGCAGTGATGATCATAGCTCCAGCTCCTAGACTTGAGCAATCCTCCCACCTCAGCCTCCAGTGTAGCTGGGACCACAAGTGCATGCCACCATGCCCAGCTAATTTCTTTTTTATTTTTTGTAGAGACAAGGTCTCACTATGTTGCCCTGGCTTGTCTTGAACTTCTGGGCTAAAGTGATTCTTCCGCCCCAGCCTCCCCAGGTGCTGGGATTACAGGCTTGAAACCACCACACCTGGCCCCTTGTATAGAATTTTTAAAAGCAGAGACACCTAGAAATTCTTCTTTTTGTGACAAAAGGCCCATATTCTTCCATTACATTTTCCCTATTATAATCATATCCAGCTACAATTCTTGATCCTTCTGATATTGTTTAAAAGATATTATTATTCACCAGAGCATAACCATTTCCCTTAATGAATTATAATTCAGAAGGAGCATAGATCACATTTATTTAAACTTTTAGCTGTATCCTACTGAACATAATTTATTTTTGTGGTTTTATGTCATAAATCATATGGAACTACTTATCATTCCTAAATTAATTTTAATGGAACAATGAGACAAGTGTGTTTTAAGTGTATATTGAAAATCACTTTTATTCTCCTCTGTACCCTTACTGCTTATCAGAATATCTTCCATAGATACTGATTTGTAATAGATTATAAATATTTTACATGTCATTTAAAATGTCCCCACAGCTAGACAAAGTGAAATTCTGTTTCCTGACCAACATTCCCCCATCTTACTCTCTAAAGGTAACCACTGCTACACTGATTTATTTATTTTAAGATACCAAATTGCAATCACAAAATAACACTGATGTGCTAGTTGTGTTCTTCACATAACAAGGAGCACACTTTTAAAAATCATTTTCATTAAGCTATTATTTAAAGTAAAATTCACTGTCTTTAATGTACAGTTCTTCAAGTCTTGAAAAGTGCATACAGTTGTGCAAGTATTACCACAATCAAGCTGTACAACAGTTGCATCACTCCAAAAAGGGGCATCTTGTGCCCCTTTGCAGTCAGCCTGTTCTCCACACCCCAACCCTGGCAATGAACTATTTGTTTTCTAACCCTCCAATTTTGATAGCTGTAGGTTTTCATTTTGCATTTTCATTTTAATTCTGTTCTATGTATTTTTTATTTCCCTTGAGGCTTCCTCTTTGACTCATGAATTAACTAGGTATGCGTTTAATTTCCAAGTTCTTGGCAACTTTTCTGTTGTCTTTTGTTATTAATTTCTAGTTTTATTCACTATCGTGAGATAACACATTCTATTCAGTTTCAATTTGTTAAAGTTGGTTTTACGATCTAAGATGTAGTCTGTCTTGCTTAGTGTTTCATGTGCTCTTGGAAAGAGTGTGTGTTCTGCTGTTTTGGGGTGGAGTGTTCAGTAAATGTTAATTAGATGCAGTTGGTTGATGGTGTTGTTCAGTTCATCTATAACTTTACTGATTTTTGGTTTACCAATTCTATCTATTACTGAGAGAAGAGTGTTGAAGACCCCCCATTATAATTTATCTATTTCTCTTTCAGTTCCATCAGTTTTTGCTTCATGTATTTTGAGGCTCTGTGTGTGTGTGTGTGTGTGTGTGTGTGTGTGTATGCATATCTATATATATGCACTTAGAATTGTTATATATTCTTGCTTAATTGGCCTTTTTTATCCCTAGTAATTTTGTTTATTTTCAAGTCTACTTTGTTTGATAATATAGATGCACCAGCTTCTTTTTGATCAATGTTTGCATGGTATTTCTTCAATCATTCTATTACTTTTAAACTATCGATATCATTTATATTTGAAGTGAGTTTCTTGTAGACAATGTATAGTTGGACTGTTTTTATTTTTGTTGTTTTTAAAAAATCCATTCTGATAACCTCATCTAATATGTGTTTATACCATTAACATTTAATTTAATTATTGATATGTTTCCATTTAGGTCTACTACTTTATATCCCCTCTGATTTTCATTACCTTGTTTCCTCTTTCTTGGATTTGATTGTTTTATTTGAACACTTTTTAGTACCCCATTTCAATTTTTCTATGGTGATTTTGAATATAGCTCTTTGCATAACATTTTTGTGGTCACTCTATAAATTACAATCTACCTACTTAACTTTTTACAGCCTATTTAGAATTATTTCCACTTCAATTAATATATAGAAACCTCACCTTAAAAGGTCCCCTTACCATCCCTGCTTTATGCTATAGTTTCCTTATATATTATATCTATGTTGAAACATACATAAATATCTATTATATATAAATTATTTAGAACCCCACCAGTCAATATTATATTTTGCTGTGGTTTTTCCAACATTTTTCATGCTTTTGGAAACCTATTCAGCTATATATTCATATTTACTTCCTCCTTAGAATTCCTTAGAGTCCCAGACTGGGGCAGGAATTAGCAAGAATGAGAAATTTGCCATTCAGTGTTTAAAAATTGTCAATAATATTATAATTTAAAAGCAATATAAGTCATTAATAGAAATTTAAGCAGTATCCTGGGCAGCATCAAATGCCAGTGCCCACAAAGATTAGATAGAGTATTCAGAGCCCTGGCAATTTCAGGACACAATGGGAAAAGCTTTAGAATAATTCAAGGTTCCACTACTGAGCAGGCATTTAAAGCAGTTTCCCTGAAGTACTTAACCTGCCCTTTCTATACCCTGATCTGAATTATATAATTAAATAGGTAACTTGAATAAGTGTTAAGATTAAATAATATATATACATTTTATAATTTATAAAATTTAGAGTACCACTTATTTACATTACTTTTGTAAACATTAATTTTCTACTATCAAGATCATTTTTCTTAGAGAAAATATCAGTTTTTCTGACTGAGCACTTTCTGTCTACCGCCTTAAAAACCAGTCAATTCAAAAAATCACCATATCCTGGTCTCTTAGCTCCAAGGGCAGGATTTCATTTATATTATCATCATCATCACCACCACCACCACCATCAACCCCCAAAAGAGGTTGCTGAATGTGTATCCATGAGGAAGTATAAAATAATCAGTCCCTAAGTTCCTGTAGCCAATGATCTACATAAAAGGGTGTTACGTATGTGAAGTGTTTGTCAATGTTCTTTCATTATTACTTCCCCCTAACTCCAGGAGACTTTTCAAACATTTTTTTCCTAATCACCCCCTCTCAACTTCAGAAGGTGAGATTTTTAATACCACAGATGTAGTGTATATCTGTTTATGTACTGTAGTCCTTTGGAGGGTCAAAGATTATTGTAATATCTATGAAAACCCTACCCCCAAAATCTAATTTTTGGCCCCTTGGGCATAATGCCACATATATTGAGAATGCATGGTATATTGCGATTAGGACAAAATTTGGGACCCTATTCCTCCTCCATCCACCTCTTGGTCCATACTAGAAAATATATCATGACCAGATGCTCAGCCACAATAGACCATCCACAGAGCTACCTCAAGTGTTGATATGGAGCAGTGCTCAGGTCCCTACTCCTGGAGGAGACTGTAGACCTCTAACCTCATCCCTGTCTGGAAGAAGTTTCCCTTCCTTACTCTCACTGTGTCTTCAGAGGTCCTCTCTTCCCTACCAGGTAAAAAACAGCCCAATCATTTCTATAAATTTAAGTTTTCATAAAGGATGGAAGAAACACGGATTTCAAATAGCTTCTGCTTCCATCTCTGCCATAACTTCCCTTGAGGCAAGGGGAAGGGGCACTCCCTGATGCAAGGAGGATAAACACAGGGAGAATAGAGATTAACCACCTCAACAGTATGTGTCCTGATATATTTGCTAAAGCTATGCAATTAGCCAGTAAAGGGACTCAGGCTGCCAGGTTCTATCTCTGGCTCTGGCAGAGGCCTGATGAGAAACCTCTTTGCCATCTAGCTCTGTGGTTAGGAGCATATGCTTTGGAGTCACAGACATCCATGAAGAGAGGATACTGACACCTCACTAGCAAGGCTGTCATGAGATTAAATCCAGACACTAACGTGAAGAACCTGAAGCTGGATCCTCTAAACACTCTGCTCCATAAATATCTGTCTTTCCTCCCTGCAACAGGGAACTCATGTGGCTCCTGAACTGCCCCCTCAGCCAGGACTCCTTAACTAGATTGCAGGTCAGAATCCCAGTGGCATCCTTTTCTAAACCCTCAGTTGAATGTCACTTGTTGGTGGCAACAGGACTTCTGTATCAAAAGACATTCAAGTTATTAATCCATAATAATATGGGCCTCAGAAAATTGATATGCCCATTTTATACCAACACTGTATGTGATTGTTTCCCCTTCATACCATCAGCACCAGGTATTTTCTTTATTGCCAGTGTAATCTGCTCATTTTTTCCAGATCTGCCCCATTGCATGAGTCATCCCAGAGGGTCGTTAAGCTTATAGATTAACAATCTCCTCCCCTAGAGCCGCCAGATTTAACAAATAAGCATACATCCAGGACACCCAATTATATTTGAATTTCAGACAAACAAAACAATATTGCATCAGACTAAAAATTATTTGTTGTTTATCCGAAATTCAAATTTAACTGCCTTATAATAAATTCAATCTGGCAACCATACACATGGAGGACTCTGTGAAGTAGAACCAAAAGGCTCCAGTCAACAGCCCCCACTGAGCTCCCAGCACACACCTGCGCCAGTTGTCATTCATATGAGTTAGCACTCTCAGATATCCCAGCCAAGTGTAGCCTCCATGACCACAGCCCAGGTGACAGACACCACATGGAGCAAAAAACAACCAGCAGAGCTCAGTCAACACACAGAATCCTGAGAGATAAAAAGCAGCTATTGTTTTGGGATGTTTTGTTAAGCAGAAATGGATATTCAAAACATGTCATTTGAGTGTACTCTTTCTATCATTGGATAATATAGGTATTCCCTTATTCTAGAAGCCTTAGTAGGACTTTGTTATAATTTTTAGATATAGTCTGTCTGTGGGTTAATATGTGAGTATAAACTTCTGAACATTCCACCAATTCCTTCTTGAAGGGATTTCCAAGATAAATTTTTCTGATGTATGATTTTCATTCTACTCTTGGAATTTAGAAATTAATTCCAATCCTTTTCCATAAGGTGAGCTTCCACTATAATCATGCTTGTTAAGGGAGTAAGAAAGTGTTGTTATGAATGGCTCTACAGGCCACATGGAAAACCACATCCTCAGAAGTTTGCTTGGTGAGTATACAATCAGAACAGAGAGGTATTTATTCACCTTGAGAAGTGTTCCTCAAAGAAGGTGTCCTGGAATATTTTCTCCTGCTATAGAGATAACCTTTAGCAAGGAAGTCACTTTCTTTGAGCACACAAAGACAGGACTCCTTCAGCAGATAGCAGATGGAATGTGCATTTTAGTTCTTGACGTTTGTGGCTGTCTCAGCGTAGCCCTGCTGGGTGGATAAGTCTGTCCAATTCTGTAGTTCATTAATAGGAAGCCCACATGCCAGCACATCTAAGACACATTCTCCAATCTCACCTTTATAGGGAATAAAGTTGATGTACGATTCTCCTTATGCTTTTGCCATAACTCTTAGTTGGTTTAGAGCTCAAACTTGGAGTGGGAGTTACTTTGGAGGCCACTTAAAGACCCAAGCGTTTTGGAGCAAGATCATAGAAACAGTTGGGAAGCCAGTGAGACCCAGAAAATGGAAGAAGAGCTTTGAGCCTATTGGAATACCCACTGCTGAGGACAGAGCAGAACACATTTTCAAAAAGTTAGTACATAATATTGTACATGTTTATGAGGTACATGTGATATTTTGTTACATGCATAGAATGTGTAATTATCAAGTCAGGATATTTAGGGTATCCATCACCTCGAGTATTTATCATTTCTATATGTTGGGAACATTTCAAGTCCTTTCTTCTAGCTATGTTGAAATATATAATACATTATTGTTAACTATAGTCACGCTTCTCTGCTATAGAACATTAGAACTTATTACTTTCATACCAAGAGTTTTAAAGGGAAAGGGCCTTGGCTGTGCAACCGATGGTTCTCCTTCTCAACTTGCTAATCAGGTAACTGATTCCTGTGACAGAGAAGGAGTGAGTGTGCAGAGAGGATGGAATTGCTTTTGTCATGGATGGCCCACCACATGGATGAAAATATCGGAAATGGAGGGTAAGAATCCCCCAGGATAACTCAATACCGATGGTCCCTAACTTATGATGGTTCAACTTACGATTTTTCCACTTTATAATAGGTTTAGTGATGTATTAAATGCATTTTTGAATTATGATATTTTCAACCTAAAGATAGGATTGTCAGGACATAGCCCCATCCTACGTTGAAGAGCATCTGTATATGATTCCATTGAATAAGTTTCTGCTTACTAAGTAAGTATAAGATTCTTGTTCTGATTCCTTGAAATAACTCTGAGATTCCTTAAATGACATATTTTGGTGTCTCTAGGTCATTCAGTTGCATGATTATAGGCAGTCTCTTAGTTTTCTGCCACAGATGACTGCTTAGCATGATATGTGAGTTGTACATGTTCCCCCTCAGAGGGCTGTCTCATCACCAAGAGCTTTAGGATAGCTCCCTGGGTCTCTGTGTACTGATGATACTCCTCTACTGTCACTTTTAAGCAAATAAAATTCCTGACAACAGAGTCATGCTTTGTTTCCACAACCTGCAAAATTCTTCCAATTGCCTGGGTCCCAGCCTAGTTCCTCTAATTATTACTATTAAGTTTTCTCAGGTGGTGGCCTGAAGAGTGAAGGTGTTTCACTTCCAGGGAAAGGTGAAGGCTTGAAGGGTAGGGTCGTGCAGAAGCATTTTCGGTGTGGAGGACAAGCCTGCGCATCGCGGTTACCATAGTAACCTGATGTCATTTTGGCGACTGTGACAACCATGACGACTTTTTAATGGAGACTGACTTGGCCTGGTGAGGAGAGCAGGGTTTCGTCTTCAGGTGTTTAGACTCAACTGTGGCTGTGGGTACTCTGCGATGTGGAGAGAGGAAGAGATCCCATATCCAAGTTTCCTTGTTCCCGCTTTAGGACAAGTTGCCCTCGCTGTCTGATGAGGCAGGGAGAAGTAGGACTCTCTTGGCCCCAATGAATGTGGTGTCCTGCTCCAGGGGTGTCCCGGAGCTACTTTCCAAGTAAAGGCAAGGTGCCAAAAAATGAGACAGGTAAATACTCTTTCTGAGCCTAGGGTCTTCCTCTGTGAAATGGGGATAAAAATGCTCACCCACGGGATTGCTGGAACCTTCAGTGATACAGGTGCAAGCCGGTAGGTAGCCCTGTGGTTACTGCAGGATGGTGAATGTCTGTATGAATTCAGGCCTCTTATTCCTTTTCAAATTTGTTGTTGGGAGATAGATGGGAAAAGGAGAAGAAAAAGGCCCTGGTGAGAAACCCATTGTATCTCTGGTTGTTATGATCACTACCCAATTGTATCATTGTCATTGGTCACTGACTCAGTGCCTAGCTTAATGCCTGGCACATAGTTACTCTAAGAAAGTACAGTGATTGCTGGATTCTCTCTGTCCCTGTGCAGCTCTTCATCAGGTGACTGAGCTCATATCAAGTGTCTGAAGAAGGTGGGTTTTGAGGATCTGGGTCATGATGATTGCTGAAGCTTCTATTCCAGATTTGAAGGGCAGCAGTACTAAGGAGACCCCCAACACTTCCTTCCCTGGTGGGATATGACACCTGGCTCAAGTGAGCTCATAAATCTGGGCAGAAGCATGTTGTGGAATAGCCCTGTGAGGTGTATAAAATAGCCTACAAGCAGAGAAACTCCTTTCATCTCGTCATTGGAGAAGAGGTTTAGCAGGTGGAATTTCCTTCCATCAGCAGTTATGTGCTTTGTGGTAGCTTTTGAGGCCCATGTTAAAGATGCCTTTCATTGTCACAAAGCAATGAATAGTTCATTTGGGGAAGCAACTTGATGTTTAACATGTATTTGCAATAAATTTACATATATTTTTCTGTCTATATAAATAATCATCAGTGATTCCTATGTATCTCTCAAATGGATATGAAAATATGCAGTCGTTAGGTCTTTCTAGCATTTTGAGATTGTAATATAAATTATATAAATTATTTCCTGGTGACCATGGTATTTTTCCATCCTATAATAATTTTTTAAGCCAGAGATTTTGCAAGTGTTAGTTAAAATGTCAGTTGCTATACCTTAATAGTTTCAGAAATAAGAATTACCCCAGAATTCGCTCTATTATAATGATACTAAGACATGTTCCCTAAAATAAACAGTTACTCTTAAGTATCATCATCATTATTTTCTTAGAATGTAATATTTTTATTTTTGTACTTCAAAAAGAAATGAACATCCACTTTTCCAAAAATATTTAAACATTGCAAGTGATTATTATGGTTATATGTAGTGCAGAACGATTGGATCAGACATAGTAAGGATCCATTAATATAATAAGAGTGTAGTAGTGGGAATCTTTTGGCTCATTAATTTAATTGCATCAAAAACTTATTATTATACAAATGTATTTCAAATACTTTCTTTGAGCCACATTGACATACAATATACTGTACATGTTTAAAATATATAGTTTAATAAGTTTTAACATATGTATGCTCTGGTGAATCCAATATTATAGTCAAGATAATGAACATATTCATCACCTCAAAAAGCTTCCTTATGCCCCTTTGTAATCCTCTCCATCTATCTGTCTCTAGCTTCCCTCTCCATGCCAACCTGTCCCATTCCCGGACAATCACTGGTCTCCTCTTACCATAGATTAGTTTTTGTTTCTTGCCCTTTTAAGTAAATGGAATCATAGGATGCTTATTCTCTTTTTTCTGACCTAATTCATTTGTTAACCCCCCAAAAAAGTGACTGAGGCAAGTGTCTCAATCACTAGAGGTTTATTGAGCCAAAGTTTGAGGACGTGCCTGGGAAAATTGCAAGTCACAGGAGCATCCCTGACTTGTACTTTACAAAGAGGGTTTTGGGAACTCAGTATTTAAGGGCAGAGAGCAAGAGGGAAAAAGGGAGGGAGGGTAGGCAGTGAGGCAAATGGTTACATTCTTCTGAGGTGCTAATTAGCACTCAGTAAATCTGAGTTTTACATAATATAAGATTTGAAAAGAGAGAGGAAAGAGTCGATTATATATTCATTTCAGAGTAGGTAGAAGAGTGATTGATCTTGTCTTTGTTCTGGGAAGGTAAGCTTGTAATTGACACTGTCAGTGTAAGATTTAACAGAACTCAGTTTTAGGAGTTAAACTTTGGTTGCAGACCTAAGGTTACGATTGGCATGTGTTGGTTTTATAGGGGGATATGTATCCTGAAAGATTTAGGGGCTAGCAAGAAATTTCCTTGTGAGCAACATTTGAGGAAGGTCATCTGGGAAGGTATAATGCTTTTTACTGTTGTGGGAATCTGGTTTATGTATTATGCTATGACACAGGGTTGTGAAATTGCAGCTATCTGGGGACAAAGGTTGGTAATGTTGCACAATTCATTTCCCAGGCTTAACTTTTCCCTTGGCGTGATGAATTTGGGGATCCTGAAGTTTCATGTTATTTTACATATTTGACCTAATTATTTTTAGATTTATCCATATTGTTGTATGTATGAATAGTTCCAAATTTGTTCATTTATGCTTTGGATGTTGCTATTTGTGTCATATCTAAAAAATCTTCACTAAAGCTAAGATCGCAACAATTTTCTGTTATGTTTTTTTCTTGAAAATTTATAGTTCTGGCTTTTACATTTAAATCTTCTTTTAAGATCCACTTTGAGTTTTTTAATGATGTGATATATAGATAAAAGTTTATTTTTGTTATCTACCTGTTCCAGCACAAGTTGTTGAAAGGTTGATCTTTTCTGCACTGAATTGTCTGCATTGTTGTCAAAAATCAGTTGTCCTTATATTTGTGGGTCTATTTCTGGACTCTATACTTTGTTCCTTTGATATACATTTCTTCCTTGAAGGCAATAATGCACTGTTTTGGTTAATGTAAGTTTTTAATGAAACATAAATTAGGTAGTGTTTGTCCTCTAACTTTGTTATTTTACAAAGTTGTTTTTCATAGTTTAGGGTCATTTGCATTTCCACATGATTTCTGGAATAAGTTTATTGATTTCTTCTTAAAAATATATGCTAACATTTCTATTGGAGTTGCATAGAATCTAAACATCAGTTTGAGGAGAGTAGATATCTTGACAATACTGAGGGTTCTGACTCATGATGATGGCATTTCTCTTCATTTATTTAGGTCTTCTTTAACTTCTCTCAGCAATGTTTTGTGGTGTTCAATGTACAGGCCTTGCACACATGTGGACAGATTATCCTCATGTATTTCATACATTTTGATGCTATTATAAATGGCAGTATTTCTTTTTTTAGGCTAGAGTGCAGTGGTATGATCACAACTCACTATAGCTTCGGGCTTCTGGGCTCAAGTGATCCACCCGTCTCAGCCTGCCGAGCAGGTGGGACCACAAGTACGTGCCACTATGCCTGACTAATTAAAAAATTTAAAAAATTTTTTTAATAGAGATAGGGTCTTGCTTTGTTGCCCAGGCTGGTCCCAAACTCCTGGTCCCAAACTATCCTCCCACCTTGGCCTCCCAAAGTGCTGAGATTACAGGCATGAGCCACCATGCCTGGCCTAATGGCAGTATTTTCAATTGCAATTTCAATGTATTATATTTTTACTGAATAGTCAGAAGCTGAGTGTTTAACAGTAGCTGCTGGGGAACCTTTTTGATTGAAAGCACAGGCTACTCTAGGGTAGAAAAGATGCTTAATACTTAATGTCTGTATTAGTCAAGGTTCTACAGAGAAACAGAACCAATAAGATATCTATATATCCATATATCTTTAGATATATATAAAGATATTTATTTTAAGGAACCAGCGTCTGTGATTCTGGACGCTAGGTGAGTCCAAAATTTGATGGGGGAGGCCAGCAGGCTTCAGACTCAGGAAAGAGTTGAAGTTAAAGTCCAAAGGCAGTGTACTGATAAACTAGGAAGAGCCAATATTACAGATGAAATCTGAAGAGTGAGCTGGCAGAATTCCCTCTTCTTTGGAGGATATCAGCTTTTTATTCTATTTAGGACTCCGGCTGACTGGATGAGACCCACCCACACTGGGGAGGGCAATCTGCTTTACTTAGTCTGCCAATTTAAATGTAAATTTCATCCAAAAACACCCTCACGGAAACATCCAAAATAACGTTTGACCAAATATCTGGGCACTGTGACCCAGCCAAGTTGACACATCAAATTAGTCATCACAACATACATTTGCCAGTATTTCCACTATCAGCTTTTATAAGTCATTGGTAATGTACTGAAACCAGGGAGAAAAATGTCACTAAGACATTTTTCTAAAGGTCATCTCCAGAGAAATGAATTACTAAAATAAAATAGTTTTGTAGCTCTTGACTTTCTGTGTGTGGGTAGATTTTAATTGTGGAGTTTTCTTTTTATACTTCCAAACAAATCTACCTTGATGAATTCTTGGATTCTTGGGCGATGAGAAAAAGAGGGAGAGAGCATGTATGTATGTGGGTATCTAGGTATGTATGAAGGTGTATTTTGCTGAAGCTGCAGGAATGTTTATTGTGAGAAAAAATTGAGGTTAATTACTGTGCATCATGTCAGTCCTTCAGTTCTTAGCACATGTTAGGAATAAGATCGAGGAGGTGGTTGGTTTTTTGTTTTGTTTTGTTTTTTCCTCCCAGCTTCCCTTCGCTAGCATGGTTACCATGGTGACTCAGTGATTGCTATGGGTTTTGGTGCAGAATGAAAATCTATTTATGATTCTTGCTTGAATCATTTACTACTGTGATAGTTGTCAGGGTTGCTTTTATAATTCTGTCACTTGGTTTAGATTTATTAATTGACATTTGACTGTTGGATAGAGCTATGTGTATGTGTGTGTGTGTGTGTGTGTGTGTGTGTGTGTATATATATATATATTTTTTTTTGAGACAGAGTTTCGCTCTTGTCGCCCAGGCTGGAGTGCAATGGCGCGATATTGGCTCACTGCAACCTCCGCCTCCTGGGTTCAAATTATTCTCCTGCCTCAGCCTCCTGAGTAGCTGGGATTACAGGCACCCACCACCATGCCCAGCGAATTTTTGTATGTTTAGTAGAGATGGGGTTTTCCCATGTTGACCAGGCTGGTCTCGAACTCCTGTCCGCAGGTGATCCACCTGTCTCGGCTTCCCAAAGTGCTGGGATTACAGGTGTGAACCACTGTACCCAGCTATTTATTTATATTACTGTGATTCATAGATTCCTGGTTTGCTCAAAGATATAGCATTTGTTATTATCAATATTTATTTGATGCTCAAATTATTCCAGAATTGGCCAGTGGAAACCCCTCAAGTTGACCTCAGTCCATTTGATGCCTTCCTAGAATTCCTGGAGCATGCATTTTGCTCTCTGAGCCTATCTCCCCGTAGGTAAAAAGGACGTAAGCTTATCTCCCCATAGGTAAAAAGGATCCCAACCTCAGAGCATTGCTCTGATGATTTGAAGAGTGAAAGTCTAAAAATTACAGCCTACCACATGTGTAGCATCTAGTAGGCCTTAAACAAATTTTGGCTGTCCATTCCCACTTGCCTTCATTCTGTCATTGTAATGCTACTGACATTAACATAGTAGCACAGTGGCTTGTGCCTGTAATCCCAGCACTTTGGGAGGCTGAGGTGGGCGGATCACTTGAGGTCACGAGTTCGAGACCAGCCTGGCCAACATGATGAAACTCCATCTCTACTAAAAATACAACAACAACAACAACAACAAAACCCAATTAACCAGACATGGTGGTGCACTCCTGTAATCCAAGCTACTGGGAAGGCTGAGGTGAGAAGATTGCTTGAACCTGGGAGGCAGGGGTTACAGTGAGCCAGTAGCATGCCACTACACTCCAGCCTAGTTGACAGAGTGAGACTCTGTCTCAAAAACAAAAACAAAAACATAATAGCATGATTACCAGAGAGAATATTTGGAAATGTAACACCAAGCAGTGATAATATTATTAAACTTTATTTTTTAAAAAATATTTCATTAACAAAGATTCTATATATTTAAGTTGTACAGTGTGATGATTTGACACACCTATACATTATGTAATGATTATCACAATCAAATTATAACACATCTATCACCACTCATGCTTTATTCTAGATTCCCAGAACTTGTTCATCTTAAAACTGAAAATTTATGCCCTTTGGTTAACACCTTCCCATTTCCCTGACTTTCTAGCCTCTGCAACCACTGCTCTATTCAGCTTCTATGAGTTTGACCTTTTAAGATTTTACATATAAGTGAGATCATGCAATATTTTTCTTTCTGTGTCTGACTTATTTCACTGCTAATGTCTTCTAGGTTCATTCATGTTGTTACAAATGGCAGTATTTCCTTCTTGTTTATGGCCGAATAATAGATATATATTATTATATTATATATTATATATTTTATATATATATATACACACACACCACATTTTTTATATTCATTCATTCACCGATAAACAGTCAGGTTTATTCCATATTTTGGCTATTTTGAGTAATGCTGTAATGAACATGGGAATGCAGATATTCCTTCAAGATACTGATTTCATTTCCTTTGAATATATACCTTGAAATGGGATTGCTGTATTGTATGGTAGTTCAATTTTTAATTTTTTGAAGAATCTCCATACTGTTTTCCATAATGGCTGTACCAAGTTACTTTCCCAGCAACGGTGTACAAAAGTTCCCTTTTCTTTACATACTTGGTAACACTTGTTACCTCTTGTCTTTTTGATAATAGCCATCCTTACAGCTGTGAGGTGATATCTCATTGTGATTTTGATTTGTATTTCTTTATGATTAGTGATATTGTGCACCTTTTCATACACTATACCTGTTGGCCATTTTTATATCTTCTTTAGAAAATACCAATTCAGGTCCTTTGCTATTTTTTATTGAGTTGTTTGGGTTTTTTCCTATTGCATGGTGTGAGTTCCTTTCATGTTTTGGGTATTAACTCTTTATCAGTTATGTGGTTTGCAGATATTCTCTCTCATCCCATAGGTTGTCTTTTCATTTTGTTGTCTCCTTTGCCATGCAGAAATTTTTTAGTTTGATGTAATTCTACTTGTTTATTTTTGCTTTAGTTGCCTATGCTTTTGGAGTCATATAAAAAAAAATTGCCAAGACCCATGTCAAGGACCCATGTCTCTGTTTTCCCTATGTCATCTTCTGGGAGGTTCACAGATTCAGAGTTTATGTTTAAGTCTTTAATGCATTTGAATTAATTTTTGAATATGGTGTAAAACAATGGTCCAATTTCATTTTTTTTTTTTTGCATGTGGATATTCAATTTTCCCAATGCTATTTATTGAAGACACATTCCTTTTGTCATTGTGTATTCTTGGTGCCCTTGTCAAAGATCAGTTGACCCTGTATGTGTGAACTTATTTCTCGGCTCTACTCTGTTCTTTTAGTCTATGTGACTGTTTGTATTATGCCAGTACCATGCTGTTTTGATTACTATATCTTTGTAATATAGTTTGCAGTCAGGGGAATGTGATGCTTCCTGCTTTGTTCTTCTTTCGCAAGGTTGCTTTGGCTATTCAGGGTCTTTTGTAGTTTCTTATAAATTTTAGGATTATATTTTCTTTTCCTATGAAAAATGTCATGGGATTTTTGATAGGGATTGCATCACCTCCTTGGTTAAATTTATCCAGTGTGAAATAGATCTTTCACCTCCTTGGTTAAATTTAATCCTAAGTATTTTATTCTTTCTGATTCTATTGTAAATGGGATTGACTTCTTTTTCACATAGTTTGTTGTTAGAGTGTAGAAACACAACTGATTTTTGTATGTTCATTTTGTAACCACAGTTTTACTAAATTCGTTCATCAATTCCAACAGTTTTTGGTGGAGTCTTTAGGGTTTTATTTGTAGAAGATCATGTCATGTGCAAACAGATACTTTAACTTGTTCCTTCCTTTCTGATTTAGATGCTTTTCATTTCATTCTCTTGCCTAACTTCTGGCTAGGACGTCCAGTGTTAAGTTGAATAGAAGTGGTGAGAGTGGGCATCCTTACCTTGTTACTGATCTTAGAGGAAGCTTTCAGCTTTTCACCATTGAATATAATGTTAGCTGTGGTCTTGTCATATGTGGGTTTTGTGTGTGTATGTTGAGGCTCATTTCTTATATACCTAATTTGTTGAGAGTTTTTATCCTGAAAGGATGTTGAATTTTGCTGAATGCCTTTTATTCATCTATTGGGATGAACATATGGTTTTTGTTGTTCATTCCATTAATGTCATTTATAGATTTGGATATATTGAGCCACCCTTGCATCCCAGGTATGAATCCCTAGTGATCGTGTTGAATGATCTTTTTAATGTGCTATTTAATTTGGTTTGCCAGTATTTTGTTGAGGATATTTGCATCTATGTTCATCAAGAATATTGGCCTGCAATTTTCTTTTCTTGTAGTGTCCTTGTCTGGCTTTGTTACTAGGGTAGTACTGGCCTTGTAAAATGAATTTGGAAGTGTTCTCTCCTCTTTAATTTTTGGGAAGAGTTTGAGAAGAATTGGTATTAGTTCTTTAAAAGTTTGGTAAAAATTAGCAGTGAACCATCAGGTCCTGGGCTGTTCTTTGATGGGATACTTTTATTACTGATTCAATCCCCTTGTTGGTCAGTTCATATTTTCATATTTCCTACTTTTTCATAGTTTAGTCTTGGTAGGATGTATGCATCTAGGAATTTATCCACTTCTTCTAGGTTACCCAATTTGTTGCCATATAGCTGTTCACTTCTCTTCACACTGTTCTTTTGAGGTAGTCTCTTATCAACCTTTGTATTTCTGTGATGTCATTGTAATATCTCCTCTTTCATTTCTGATATATATATATATATATATATGGTTTTTTTTTTTTTTTTGAGACAGAGTCTTGCTCTGTACCCAGGCTGGAGTGCAATGGCGTGATCTCGGCTCACTGCAATCTCCACCTCTCGGGTTCAAGTGATTCTCATGCCTCAGCCTCTCAAGTAGCCTCTGAAGGGATTACAGGCATGCACCATCACGCCCAGCTAATTTTTATATATTTTGTGGAGACGGGGTTTCGCCATGTTGACCAGGCTGATCTTGAACTCGTGGCCTCAAGCTATATGCCCGCCTCAGCCTCCGTAAGTTCTGGGATTACAGGCATGAGCCACCACACCGGGCCTACTTCTGATTTTATTTATCTGAGTCATCTGTCTTTTTTACTTTGTTAGTCTTGTTAAAGTTTTGTTGAATTTTTAAAAATCTTTTCATAAAATCCACTCTACTGTGGATTTTTCTATCGTTTTTCTCATCTCTATTTCAGTTATTTCTGATCTGGTCTTTATTATTTCATTCCCTCTACTAACTTTGGGCTTAGTTTGTTTTTATTTTTCTAGTTCCTTGATGTATAACATTAGGTGGTTTATTTGGAATCTTCTTCTCTTTTGATGTAGACATTAATTACTCTAAACTTCTCCCTTAAAACTGATTTTGCCACAACTCATGAGTTTTGGTATGTTTCCATTTTGGTGTATTTCCATTTCTATTTGTCTCAAGGTATTTTTAAATTTCCCTTTTAATTTCTTTACTGACTCATTGGTTGTTTAGGACAATGTTGTTTAATTTCCATATTTTTATAAAATTTCTGAAATTCCTTCTACTATTGATTTCTAGTTTTATACTATTGTGGTAAAAAAAATACACTTGATATTATTTTAATGTTGAATTTGTTAGGACTTCTTTTGTTGACTAACATATGATCTATCCTCCAGAATATGTGCTTGAGAAGAATGTATATTCTGCTGAGGCACAAAGCACAGATATGCATGGAAGGACTATGACTCTGGTATCTGGTGCAGTAATGTACCTGATATCTGGGGTGCTGGCACCCCTGATGTTGTGTTATGGCAATATGTAAGGTGAAAATGCTCGTAAAGTAGCTAGAGAGCCAAGAATGGGAGCACAGATGCACACCAAGTTAGAGAGACTGTGTCGTTAGGGGAAGGTCTAGTTCTCTGTGGCATCTGAGCTGGCACCTTGAGTTGGGTCATGCATAGTGAGGACTTGGTTCTCGAGCCTGGAGTGTGGACTAGCTCATTATGGCAATGGCTCTGGTGTCTGAGTCATCAGTGGGCCCAGTGTAGCCACAGAGCCTGGGTCTGGAGTGTGATCACTCGCAAAGAGGTTATGGCTCTACATTAAGGAATGCTCAGGGTTGGAAGAGGTGGTGGCTCCTTTCCTGAAGCAGCTCAACGGGGTGGCTACTTCTTGTGGAGAAGGAGAGGTATGCAGCTGTGTCTCCCTCTCTGGATTTCCCTGGTAGGAATGGCTGCGGGTTACCTCAGTGGCAAGGGATACTGGTGTCCTCTGTGGAACACTCCTCTGGGCACCATGATGGTTCCCTGTGCATGACTGACATACCACCTTTCTTCTTTGCTCATAGCTGTCTCCTGGTGTCTCAGGTATGCTGTTCTCACCAGAAATCCTTTCTCTGTGGGTAGTCTCCTTTTTTTTCTCCATTGTGCTGCTGCAGAATTTTTATTGGACCCTTGAGCCCTTTCTGGTCTATTTTGGTTTGTGAATAGATGTTTGTATTTGTTTTTGTTGGAGGATGAAGGCTGATACCTCCTACTCCACCATCTTGGTCAGTTTTTTTTTTTTTTTTTTATTTTTGAGACTTTATTCTTTAGAGTTCCTCCTAAAGTAAAATACGATATTCTTTTGTTGCATGATTTTATCTACAGATGCCTACTTCATGGAAAAGAAGGAAAAAATAATTATGAGAACAAATACATGTTCACATCTCATCAGTGGGACCTGCCATATATGCCTACTTGTTATGTGTATCTTCTTTCAGACTTGCTCAAACAGACACACTGTGTTCTGCGGTGGACAGGTCTATGCAAACCTACCCGCAAAGTCCAAGGAAGCTGAGAGGCCAAAGAAAGAGGCTGATAAATCCAGTTTCTTAGAAAGAAACATTTAATAGGGACTAACAAACAGAAGCTATTGGAAAATCCAAATCCAGGGCTTACTTACCATAAGGAAAGGGTATACATGATTCAGAAGAAATCTGTAGGAAAATTGAAGTACAATAACATCAAGATTGTCTTGACCTAAGGGCAAGAATTACGGTAAGTATGTGCTCTTACACAAGGAACAATAGATAAACTGGAAATTTTTTGAGGCTTTCCTGGAACTGAGGTTAATCAGAAGTAAATATGGCAGATTAGCATCCAAGATAGAGTAACTTTAGCCTCCACATACTTATTTTCTCAGTTTATATGCTGTAGGGAGCACTAACAGAACCTTCAGATAATATTTGCTGTCACTTTTTAAATCTAAGGTGTCCAACGTCTTAGAGTTTCCCAGGTGCCATCTAGCCCCAAGTAATGAACATGAAACAGCTTTCCATTTGTCCATACTTAATTTTCCATGTTTCATTTACACTATTACTCATTACATTGTTATACTTGTACATCTGGAACCTAATCTGGAAAATCTTGGTGCGAAAAGGCAGTGATTTCTGGAATTTAGTTTTCATGTGTCCACACTACTACACAAATCCCTTGGTTGGTTTAGAGATGCATCCCATTTAGAACCTGACCTGATTTTGTGTTATAAGTGCTGGGCATGTGTATCTTTTCCATTCCTTTTATTATTTTTAATTGCACAAGGAAGGTACTTTAAGAGTGTTTTAATGTGCACATATTGATTGTTCCTGGGCCCTGGGTTGGGTGAGACTCTGACTCAACTTATACCCCGAACCCACTGTGTCAGGATTCTTCCCCTCCAGAGACTGTGGTGCTGAGCCCTGGGTGGTTTCATGCAGTCTCTCCCCCTTTCCATCCCTTGCGGAAGTCACTGCTTGGCTAACTAGGTAGCTAAACAGAGGAGCCTACTTTCAATTTAAGGGGATGCATTTGGGAGAATACAGAGAGAGACATTGTGTTCATGCATTTTGCATTGCTATAAAGGAATAATACCTAAGGTGAGGTAATTCATAATGAAAAGAGGTTTATTTGGCTCACAGTTCTGCAGACTGTACAAGAAACATGGTGCCAGCATCTGTTTCTGGAAGCTTTTACTCATGGTAGAAGGCAAGGGGAGGTGGCATGTCACACGGCAAGAGAGGAAACAATAGAGAAAAGAGGAGGTGCCAGGCTCTTTTTAACAATCAGATCTTATGGTAACGAATGGAGCCAAAACTTACTCATTACCACAAGGATAGCACCAAGCCATTCATGAGGGATCTGCCACATGACCTAAACACCTCCCACCAGGCCCCACCCTGAACATTGGAGATCACATTTCAACTTGAGATTTAGAGGAGACAGATATTCAAACTGTATCACGCATGTTATGAAACTACTTTCATTTCATTTCATTTTCATTTCATGACCTTCACTGAAATCCTAGGAAGAAGAGACATTGCCTGACAGCAGAATGTAAGGTTCATTTGAGAGGCATGCTTGTCCTTTCCCTGGGCATCTGTAATTTCCCTGAAGCCACTCAGTTGGAGCTGTAATTTCCCTGATGCTGCTCAGCTTTTCCTGAAGCTATCATGTGGATAGATTAATATATTAGTTTTGTGACAACCATATTACCTAGTTCCTTTGGCTCAGGGATGTTCACCATTCTGATGCTAAGCCATTTTCCTGTGGGAAGGACTGGAGATTTTGGGTTTTTTTGGATTATTTTTCTCACTTCCAAACCCAACATGCTTTTGTTGGAAAATGCACAAAAGGAAAAATATCATTAGAAACCCTAAAAATTCTATTACTCATGAATAAGAACTGTTAACTTTTGAATATTGCTATGGTTTGAATGTCCCTTCCAAAACTCATATTAAAATTTTATTGACATTATAACAGTATTGAGAGGTGGGGCCTTTAAGAGGTGATTAGGTTATGATAGCTCTGCCCTCATGAATGATTTAATGCCATTATTGTGATAGTAAGCTTCTATAAAAGAATGACTTCAGCCCTATTTTCTCTGTCTTCCGCACTCATTTCTGCTTCCCACACTTCCGTCATGGGATGACCCTTGCCAGATGCCAGCACTATGCTGTTGGACTTGCCAGTCTTCAGAACAGTGAGAAATAAATTTCTTTTCTTTATAAATTATCCAGTCTCTGGTATTCTGTTATAGCATCAGAAAATGGACTAAGAGAAATAAACATTTTTCCAGAAGTTTTACTATGCAAATGTAACTATACTTAGAAATCAGATAATATCCTACTTACAGCTTTATAAACTGCCTTTTTATGAAAAACATCATATTTCAAAGGTCAATCTATATCAATCAATATAAATCCACATAATAACAAAAATGGCCATAGAAGCAGTAATGGTCTATTCAGGTATAATAATAATAATAATAATAGCTAATGTTTATTGTGATTTCCTCAATGCCTGATACTGTTGCAAGTGCTAAACATATACTTAATCATTTAATCCTCACCATATTATATGATGAGGCACTGTTGTTGTCTGACTTTAAACATAAGGGAACTGAGGCATAGTGAGGATAGGGCTAGCAAGTGCTGAGACTTCAATTTGAACACAGGCTGTGTGGCTCCCAAGCCCTTACATCTAATCAGTATATGCCACTGCCTCTCATATGAGAACACCAACTGTATTATTTATCAGAATAAAGCAAAATATATGAAATTAAGATACTACATTTTTCCCCATTTGACTAAGCAGAGATTTAAAATATTGAAAAAAATGAATGTGATTTGGAATTTGGGGAAATGTGTCCTGGAATACTGTGGAAGGGGCTGACCAGCAACTTGTCTCCCTTCCTGTTTCTCAAAGACGTTCCTATTCTGAAGCGAGGGGCTTTGCTGTAGGTGGAGCAGAGAATGGTTATGTTTCCCAGTGATTTTATTCTTTTGCATATTTATAAGACCAATAGGTGTTTATTACAGTTAAAAAAGTGAAAACATAGGACGTAAAATAAAATAACCATTCCTCAAACATAACACCTAAAGATAAGACCTGCTAATGTTTTCATCCGCATTATTTTCTTAGAAGTTTTCTCATGTAGGAATTTATACACTTATGCATGAATGGATGCATTTATATATTTATATGAAAAAGACAAGATCTCATTTTAGTTTTTTAACCTGCCTATATCAATATAGTGGGTTGGATAATATCCTCCAATAATATATGTCCAAGCCTTAGCCCTTAGTACCTGGAAATAGAGTCACTGCAAATATAATTTAGGATCTCAAGATGAGATGATTCTGGATTTAGTGTGGGCCCTAAATCTAATGACTGGTGTCCTTGTAACAGAGAGGGTGGGGAGATTTGACATACACAGGAAAGAAGGTCATGTGAAGAAGGAGGCAGAGATTGGAGTTATGCTGCCATAAGCCAGGGAAAGCTATGAGTCACCAGAAGCTGGAAGAGGCAAGAAAAAAATTGTCTTCCCAAGCCTTCATGGGGAGTGTGACCCTGTCAAAACCTTGATATCAGGCTTCTGGTCTCCAAAACTGTAAGAAAATAAATTTCTGCTGTTTAAAGACACAATTTTGTGGTAATTTGTTGTGGTAACCCTAGGAAACTAGTATACTCACTAACAACATATCTAAAATGTCATTAATTGTAAATAAACACCAGTCTATGTCTTATATTGATGTGGCTGTAGGGATAGTAATATCAGTGACACGTTAAAGAAATTTTAAATTGACTAAAATTTCTTGTAACAAGTGATTTTTATATGTATTGAGTCATTCACTGCTCATAGCTCCCTTACGAGATAGATGTTGTGGCTAATCTCTGTTTTATAGACGAAAAACTGAGGGACAGAGAGAGTGACTTTGCCCAAGACTACACAGTTAGGGAGTGGGTCAGCTTGGATTTGTGCCCAGTACATGTTGCTCCAGAGCCTGGAAGCTGTCACAAATTTGTCAAGTGAAAGCAGTCTGCACAAGTGAGCGTATTTTAGGAGGTCATTAAAAGTAATACTAAATATTTTAATACAGTTACACATTTATGCAAACATTGGACCTAGTGACAAAAGGTGGTTTGTGATCTTAGAGACCCTGTTCATTGCAATCAAGGGACAGAAGCCATAGTAGGGGGATAAGGAGTCAACAAAGTGAACAACGTTAACAGAGACTGTAGAGAACTGTTTTTGGTACTTTGATTTTGAAGGAGGTAGGGAGAGACAGAGAGAGAATGAATTAAATATCCTATTGCTGAATGGGTAATAAGGGGTTAAGGAGGGATATTTTAAAATCTTCAATTCCTTTAAACTTAAGTACATTCAAAAGTTAATGTAAAGGAGCTCTCTAATCTCAGATGTAACCTTGAAGTTGTCCACATATTTATTTCCCTACTACCATCTCATTTCTATTATGGAGTTAATGAGACACCTCCATTGGAATACTATGGGCTTTGAGTAAAATACAGATTTAGTTATTAGTGATTAAAAGTGGGAAAACTGTGTGAAAGAAATGCTCATAACTCTTGGACTTTTACCTCTCAGGGAGGCAGCAGGCGGCTGAAATTCTGGCATGCTGTGGCTGGATAACGCATGATCTGAGGACCCCTATACTGATGACTGTGGATGGGGCCACATTTTTTTCTACAAATATATTCATATACTGAGCAGTCAGGAGCAGCCCTTAGGCAAATACCACACCTTGCTTCTCTGGTGTAATTGATATCTGAGCTCACCAGGTGAGTTCAAAAACATGCCCATGTTCCCAGCATTGGGAACTGGGTCTGCTGAAAGGCCTGATGTTGGCCAGGTTTTATAAGGTTATGAAGCACCCAAGAATGTAGAGAACGTTCTGTTTCTAAAACTTTGAACTCAAGGCATATCAGAGAGAGATTTGCCTTCCTTATATGGATGTCTGTGTTCTCATTAGGAGAGAAACAATGAAAAATAACTTTTCACAATGCCTGCCTTAGCCTTGAGGCTCAACCAGCCCCCATTTCTGTGTCTCAGCATTTAAAGGGCTATTGAAGTCCCAGCCATGCTATGTATTCTCCACAGGTTTTCTCATTAACCCCTCAGGACAGCTCTGTAAGGATGGTATGGTCAGTCCCATTTCACAGATAATCAGGCTCAGACTCACAGAGTCTAAATCACCTAAAGTGGCAGGATTGGAATGAGGTTCCATCTCTCACCCTCCCTAGAGGACCCTGAGCAGCCTCCCTTTTAGAAGATGGGCTTCCGGGACTTGAGAAATGGTCAGAATCCATTGCCCTGCTATTATGGCCCCATGCATCCTCACTCCACAGCCCCTCTGGGTGATGAAGAAGACAGAGAGATGATATCCTGCCCCTTGTGCCGAGAGACCTGGTTGTTGGGCCGCATGAATTGGCTGATTCCTGAAGTGGTGAGTGGGCTCAGTCAGAAGCTCAGGTGTTGGCTTTGGGACAGGTGAGCTGGACGGAAGGAAAGTAACATGCCCTGAACTACTGAAAGCAAATGCACTTTATATTTCATCTCCTTTAATCTTTTTGTTTTTGTCTGTTTCAGTAAGACAGTGTCTCGCTATGTTGCCCAGGCTTGCCTTGAATTCCTGACCTCAAGTGATCCTCCCACGTCAGCCTTCCAAAGTGCTGGGATTACAGTCATGTACCACCTCACCTGGCCTCCTTTAATCTTAATTGCTATCCAAGGTACCCAGTATTCAGATGAGGGTGCTGCCTTTAGGGGAGTTTTTTCGAGGAGAAAACTTTATCTCCTGACCAGCCGCTAACTCTGGAATACTCTAAAGTTTTATCATTTTCTCTTGACGCCTCCAGGTCTCTGAATGCTCTAATCTCCCTCCTGGCTGACAGTATGGGCTCCTCAGGTATTTTCCAAAGTTTTTTCTTTTTAAATTATGACATGTATGATTTTTGAGTCTCATTATGGAAATTTAAAATGCTTTCTAAATGAAAAATAAAAACCCACTAACAACTGTATGAAAACGAGGAAGGAAACACTTTTAAAACTACATCTCAGATATTGGGTTGGTGTCTGTGATTTGTGAAACATAGTTGTTAACAAACTGGCAACAATTTCAACAGATAATTCAAATAAGTATATACGTGAACAATAAATATTAAAAAACACAGAAACCACAAGAACTAATGAGATGCAAATATTTTAAAATCCTGAGAATTTATAATAAGTGGAAACAACAAGATACAAAAGATGAGGACTGTGATTGCACATTTGGAACAGACAATGTGTGTGTGGGGGGTGGGGAGGGGTGAACGTGTTCATGTGCACCTCACAGGGACACATCTGGAGAGTATGCAGAATCCTAGGGACAGCAGACCCCTTGGAATCAAGTGGTGGGAGTTGGACCAGTGAGAGTGCAGATTAATTTCAGTTTATGAATGTATTCATATATTGTTTGAAATTCAGTATTTGGGAATAAAATATTTTGATAAAGATTTGAACGCACAAGAAACTTTTGAACTGATTGTCAAAGGCAATATACACATATTTTCATTAATTTGAAAAAGAATTCATTGTGTTATATGATGAAAGAAATAAAACATCTAATTGACTGTGTGTGTCCTCTAGCTCTATCACCCCATATACACACTCACAGATGTAGCATTATCTTTCATTCGGATGGGCGCTGTAACCAATCTGAGTTTTATATATCCTAAAACGTGATGAATACAAGGAGACTGCTATCATTAGGTCAATAATTCAAAAAAACCTCTGGCTGATATAGTGAAGCTAACTTCCAACCTCAATCCCTTTCTCTCCCCTGCTGAGCCTCTGGTCTGACTCTCAATGCTGCGATCCTGTCTTTGGCTACCAGGAGGCATCACAGCTATCTCCATGTCTTTTGTTCTTTTATTAATGAAAAGGAGTACATTTTGCTAAGAGTAACAAATGTTATGAAGTGATTTGTTTACTATGACACCAGTTCTATTTGGAAAATTCACATATTAAAGCAGGTCCATTTGCTGTTGACTCCAAATCTACATCATGTTCATTCATTTATCTCTTCTCTCCACGATATAGGTTGAGGTGTCCATAAGGTGGATAGGTTCCTCCCAGAGAGCAGGGCGTTCACTCTTCATTACTGCACCCCTGTACAGGCTTCCCAGGCCTTCTCCCAACCCCTCTCAGTCATCCTCTCTCCTGGACACTATGAACACAGCTGCCCAGGTCCTATATCAGTGACCTATCCACTCTCAGCCACCTCCTGCCTGCCCTACACTGACCAATGACGACTGGTGACTGCCAAGATGCACTAGAGCTACCTGGTGTTTCATGGCATGGATTTCCTGGAGCATATGTTTTTATGGTCTTCTTTTTTACCCCTATCATTTTTTTTTTCTTCCCAGTATGGGGAAGTGGATTTGGGTCTGCTCAGAGGCATGACGTTGAACAGCTTTTATGAGATTAGAAAACACCCAAGAATGTAGAGAACATTCTGTCTCTAAAACTTTGAACTCGAGGCATATCAGAGAGAGATTTGCTTTCCTTATATGGATGTCTGTGTTCTCATTAGGAGAGAAACAATGAAAAATGACTTTTCACAATGCCTGCCTTAGCCCTGAGGCTCAGCCGGCCCCGACTTCTGTGTCTCAGCATTTAAAGGGCCATTGAAGTCCCACGCCATGCTATATAGTCTCCACAGGTTTTCTCATTAACCCCTCAGGACAGCTCTGTAAGGATGGTATGGTCAGTCCCATTTCACAGAGGCTCACAGAGTCTAAGTCACCTCCCCAGGTAAGTGGCAGGATTGGAATGAGGTTCCATCCTTCACCCTCCCTAGAGGACCCTGGGCAGCTTCCCTTCTAGAAGATGGGCTTCCAGGACTTGACAAATGGCCAAATTCCACTCCCCTGCTATTGTGGCTCCACGGGTCCTCCACTCCACAGCCCCTCTGGGTGATGAAGATGTCAGAGGAGGTGAAATCTTGTCCTTTGTACCAAGAGACCTGGGTGTAGGGTCACACGAGTTGGCTGAGGTGGAGAGTGGGCTCAGGCAGAAGCTCAGTTGTTGGCCTTGGGACAGGAGAGCTGGAGGGAAGGAAAGTAATATGCACTAAACTACTGTAAGCCAATACACTTTATATTTTATCTCCTTTAATCTTTTTTCTTTCTTCTTTTTTTGGTAGAGACAAGGTCCTGCTATGTTGCCCAGGCTTGTCTTGAATTCCTGGCCTCAAGAGATCCTCCCTCCATGGCATCCCAAAGCACTGGGATTACAGGCATGAACCACCTCACCTGGCCTCCGTTAATCTTAACTGCTATCTGAGGTACCCATTATTATGACCATTATTCAGATCAGGGTGCTGCCTTTAGGGGAGTTTTTGTGAATCCAGGAGAAAACTTTGTTATCTCCTGACCAGCAGCTAACTCTGGAATACTCTAAAGATTTATCATTTTCTCTTGATGCCTCCAGGTCTCTGAATGCTCTAATCTCCCTCCAGGCTGACAGTACGTGCTCCCCAAGTGTTTTGCAATGTTTTTTCTTTTCCAGTTATGACATGTATAATTATTAAGTCCCATTATGGAAATTTAAAACATTTTCCAAATGAAAGATAAAAACCCAGTAACAATTGAATTAAAACAGGGGGGAAAACATTTTCAAACTACATCTCAGATGTTGGGTTGGTGTCTGTGATTTGTGAAATGTACTCATTAACAAAACAATTGGCAATGATTTCAGCAGAAAATTCAAATAAGTATATACATGGACAATAAACATATTAAATATGCAAAAACCACAAGAACTAATAAGATGCAAATATTTTAAAATCCTGATAAATGATAATAAGTGGAAATGACAAGATGAGGACTGTGATTGCACTTTTGGAGAAGACAATGTGTGTGTGTATGGGGGGGTGAACGTGTTTATGTGCATCTCACAGGGACATGTCTGAAGAATATGTGCCATCCTAGGGACAGCAGACCCTTTGGGGTCAGGGGGCAGGAGTCAGGTCTGTGAGAGATGCAGGATAAAATTCTTATTTTTGAGTGTAATTTTGCATATTTTTAAAAACTTTATATTAAAGAGAAGAGTATTTTGATAAAAACTTGAACACAAAAAATCTTTATGAAGAGATCAACAAAAGAATTGTATATATGTATTCACTAATTTGTGAAAACAATGTATTTGATTTTATGGTGAAACAAAATAGATAAAAATTGAATTGACTGTATTTCTACGTGTGTGTGTGTGTTTGTGTCTGTTTCTCCTCCAGCTAAATTACTCCAAATACACGCTCACAGGTACAGTTTTACCTTCAATTTAGAGGTTGGGGGTCTAGCACTAATCTTGCTTTTAGATATACAGGAAAATGAAAGACACAGAGAGATTGCCACCATTAGGTGAATAATTCCAGAAAACTTTGGGTGATACTGAAGTCAAACTCCCAACCTCCATCTGTCCTTCCCAGTTGATGAACCCCCTAGTCTGAAACTCTCAGAGCTGCAATCCTGACTCTGGCCTGAAGTGATACCTAACTCCATTATTATTTTCCTTTTTCTAATGAAAAAGAGTACATTTTTCAAAGAGTGTCAAATGTCTTGGGATGGTTTGTTTACTGTAAGTTTTCTTTGGAAAATTCACATGTATATTAAAAGCAGGTCCATTTGCTGTTGACCCTAAATCCACATGTCATTCATTGATTTATTTCTTCCTTTGTTAGTGCAGGTTGAGGCGTCCATACTGTAGAGGGGTCCCTCCCAGGGTGTAGGGTGTTCACTCTCCATTACCCCACACCTGTACAGGCTTCCCAGACCTCCTCTCAGGCATCCCCTCTCCGGGACGCTATGGACACAGCCGTCCAGACCCCATTCCAGTGCCCCCATTCTCTTCCACTCACCTCCCGCTGCCCTGGTTTGCGCTACACCAGCCTGCTAAGGACTGCCAAGGCTCGCTTGTCATACATGGTGTTTCATTGTATAGATGCCATGGAGTATATGTTTTTGCAGTGTTCTTTTACACCTATCAATTTTTTTCTGGAAGAATCAGAATCATTCTGTCCATAGGTTCGTAGACTGGGTTTTAGTGGAGGGTATTTTATTTTTTTGCTCATTGCGTAAACGTCTTTGTAGAGGTTTGACGATGAAGGTACGTTGGTGCCCCCTCGTGACAGGAGCCTGAACTGCAGCTTTTACATCTGAGCAGGAAGGTGGGAAGGAGCGGTTTAGCTCAAGCCCACTCTATGGAGTTTTCTGGAAGTCTGGATGGAAAATGGAGCAATTCCAGGCTAAAGGAATATTGATGGCCTCCAAACAAAGTGCAGCCTCTCACTATGCTGAAGAGAAGGCTTTATGTGGGAGCAAGGAAAAGATTATTTTTATTTGTATGCTTTGAGTCCTCTGAAAAAATAGCTGTAGATGGATATGAGCAAAAATGGATCCTGGCTACTGATGATCTTTGTAACCTGCCTTTGACTTTATTATGACAATTTTCCCATGAAAATACATGTCTACCATAACATTTTAAATTACTTTACAACATAATTTTAGTTTTGATTTTTGCCATCAACTGGATGTTTCATCATATGGATGGTACCACATTTGTTTCACTTTGAGATAAAAATGTAGTTCCTTTACCATGTTTTATTATAAACAGTAGCAAACATAACATCCTTGCTCACATATATGCAAATATATTTGTAAGAGTTTCTTTATGAGATTCTCAAAATACTCTTTCATTATGAAATCTATAAAGTTATTATATTAACACAATACATGATAACATTATTACTCATATGTATTCCTACTAATACGGTATGTGAGTGTCTGCTCACACACTGGAAATAATGTTGATTATTGCTAACTGGTTAGGCAAGAAATCATCTCTCATCATTGTTTTCATTATAACTTATTTTTACTGCCTCCTAGAATTCCATCCTATGGATGTGACATAATCAATTTTCACAACCCTGTGTTATTCAGAGTGTCCTGATATTTCCTTTTATCTACACTGGCATGTTTTCAAGGTCTGTGCTCTGCTGAAGGGCACAGTTCCTGTGGCTGTTTGCACTGAGCTGAATACGTCCTCTTGGAACACAGCAAGCTGTCTTAGAAAAATTCTAGTATTGTGATAATAGAACCTGATTAGCACATGAGTGTGGGGGAGTGTGTGTGAATGTGTGCAAGTGTGTGTGTGCTGACAACCACACTTGCCTCTGCTTCCTTCTGCCTCTTTATGGCTTTGCATCCTGTTTGGTCTCCCTTTCTAAATTGAGGTCTAGCAGTGAAGAGAGGGTATTGTTAGGATGGCAGTCCTTATAACCAGACCTTTATCAACATCCTTCACTATATCCTGAAGTTAAACTTCTAAAAAGGAAATTGTTGGTGCTTAGTGTATGCACCTATGTAACCCTTTGATAAGTATTGTCATGCTGACACCCAGAATGTTAGTGCCGTTTAGGCTCCCCAAAGTGCAACAACATGAAAAAGTTTGGAGAGGGGTGAGGAAAGTAATAATGCTGGCATCCTGTCACAGAGGGAAGGCCCGGGACCCTGTTGTGGTCCCACTCTCAAGCCATCACAACATTTGGAAGACATGAAAATGATCAGACCTGAATTAGACTTCAGGTAGCATGTAGGGTGGGGAAAAGGTCATTGGAGGAACACAGGACATAGAGTCAGGGCTGGGATACAGCTACAACTTTATGTACATTCGTGTTTATGTAAGACATGTGCATCAAGGCCTTTTTATGAAAAATTTTGGTCATTCCTGTGGTACAATAGAAGCCTTGGCCAATATTTGTTAAACAAATTTCTTGCAATATTATTTATAGACAATAGAATCCATTCATTTTAAGGTTGGCAATTTTTATTAAATGTATAGAGTTGTACAACCATCACCATAATTGAGTTTTAGAAATTGCAATTGCCCCCAAAACTCCCATTGTGCTTCAATGCAGTTAAACCTGCACCTATCCTCAGCTCTTGGAACCACAGTTATGCTTTGTGTGTCTGTGGATTTGTTCATCCTGGACATTCATATAAATGGAATCATGCAATATTTGGTATTTTGCATCTTTCACTTAGCATGATGTTTTTAGGGTTCATGCATATTGTAGCATGTAGCAGAATTCATTCATTTTTTTAAAGGCTGAATAATATTCTATTCTAAGGATATACCACATTTTGTTTATCCATCTGTCTATTGATGGTCATTTAGATGATTTCTGCTTTTTGCCTGTTATGAGTGATGATGTTATATACATTTATGTACAAGTTTTTATGTAGACATAGGTTTTCATTTTTCTTGGCTATGTACCCAGGAGTAGGATTTCTGGGTCATATGGTAACTCTCTGTTTATTCATCTGAGGAACTGCCAGACGACTTTCATAACCCTGACAGTCTTGAGAAGTACAGGCTCGGTCTGTTGCTTCTCTTGTGATTTGACTGTGGTTACAGATTTTTAGAAGGAATACCACTAGTTCCGGTGCCCTTCTTGTCACATCGTATCCGGGAGTATACAATGCCTGCATGATGTCACTGGTGATGTTAATCTTCATCATTTGGTTAATGATGGTGTTTGTCATGTTTCTCCAGTGTACAGTAACTATTTTTCATGTACCTAGAGAGCATATGGAGAGAAGAAGGAAAACACACATTTCTAATTTCACTGTGAGTCATTTCATTTCTATGTGGTGGAATGAGCACCCTGATGGGCCTGGGGGGAAGGGAAGAAAGTGGTTTTACCATCTCCATCCAACTGAGTCATGGACCCCATGAATGGAGTTTGGGGTACAGGGATGAAGTCATCACTCACCCCATTTCTTACTGTTTCATAGTTTTTCCTACCTCCTGTTTCCCCCTACCCTGTTGTGTATGACAGAAATGTGTTTCCTTTGCACTCCAGAGGGGCTTAATGAAAACCTCATACTATGTCTGCTGGACAGGACACTGGAGCAAGGATACTGGAGAGCTCTCTGCATCCTGGCACAAAATCCAAACCAGTAACTCTGGGACGTTCTTGACTCAGGGGTAAGTCACTTCTCCTGCTTGCCTCTCTTGGAGAGTGCATATTTCTGTTATGTGGGAGCTTCATTGCTGTGTGGTAGAGTGATGCTGAGGCACACAGAAGCAGGTGGAGATGGAGCACCTGGTGGGTGAGCCAACACCCAGGGCACAGGCTCCAGGACTTGTGCTGCTTGATCCACCCTTCTCATGGTCTGGGTCTTCCCATCTTTCGGTCCTCTCTCCGAGTAGCTTGGATTCCTGTTACATCCCATACTGTCACAAAGAGCAGGGGACAAATGGGGTGGGGAAGGGAGCAAATACAGAGAGAGGTAGAAGTGATCCCTGGAGGGCCTGCTGTTTTCTGTTCTCTTCCCTGTTCTTTCTTGTTTCACATGTTTCTTTATTTCACCCCACAGTTAACCTCAGAAACCTGGTAATCCATATGACCCCACAGCTATGCCTCATGGCCCAGAGGGCCAGATTTCATCTCCACAGTCGTCTTCCTCAATGTGAAGGGCTATTGAGTGAGTACCCTTAGGGCACAATACTAGGGAAGTGTAAAATTATCATCTTCCAAATGGGAAGCTGCTGGTTCCATTGTTGGGGGTGAGGGGCAAGAGATGGAACCTCATTGCCATTCTGCCACTTATCTGGAGAGGGTCTTAGTCTCTGTGAGCCAGAGCTTGATCATCTGTGAGATGGGACTCACCATACTTTCTTCACACCACTCTCCTGATGGGTAAATGGAATAAACTATATATTTTTATTCCACTATCTTAGTCTGTTTAGTATTGTTATAAAGGAATATCTGAGGCTGCATACCTTATAAAGAAAAAAACAAAACAAAACATAATAAAATCGTTATGTGGCTAACAATTTTGATGGTTGGAAAGTTCAAGATTGGGCATCTGCTTCTGATGAGGGCCTCAGGAAGCTTCCACTCACAATGGAAGGCCAAGGGGAGCTGGCTTATGCAGAGATCATATGACGGGAGAGGGAAAAGAGATGAGAGGTGCTGGGCTCTTTTCAACAACCAGCTCTTGTGGGAACTAATAGAGCAAGCACTCACTCATCACAGCAAGGATTTACCTTTCATGAAGGATCTACCCCCATGACCCAAACACTTCCTGTTAGGCTCCACCTCCAACATTGGGGATCAAATTTCAACATGAGGTTTGGAGGAGACAAACATCCAAACCGTAGCAAACACTTACTGAATTTTTTTCTTCTAAAAATGTTGTTTCTGAGATGTCTCTAATAAGGTGACTTTGGGGCTGTTTTGATATTTTGGCCATGCTGCCATGACCATTCTTGCACACATGCCAGAGACTCTGCAGTGCAGACTTGAGAGGACAGCAGTTGATGGGGCCATGCTTGCTTCTTTCATACATGTTGCCGAGTGTATCTGCAAAGATACTCTGTACCGTTTTGTCCTCCTGCAGCAGTGTATAGGATTTTTATGACTCCACAATTTCAATTTAAACAGGACACAGCATAGATACAAACTCACTTATCAGGTTTTCTTATCAAATTCTAGAATTATTCCAGGACATATTCTGAGGCATAAAGTAGGACTGTTATGTTTGTGTTTAGAAATGCACATGTGAAATATGGCATTTATGTGGATATTGATGGAAAAAAATGAAAAGTATTTTAACATTATAGTGATAGGATATAAAAGTAGCAAATATTAATAAAGTTGGGAAATCCGTTATTGCACAAATCTAGAGAAACAGGTGCTCTCATCTTGTAGTTGGTTGGGATATTCATTAGTAAAGAGATTTTAACTTTCAACTAGACAGTATATACTAAAAATAGTCATGCTCTTTGACAAAAAAATAATCATTTGTGGAAACATATTCTCCAGATACAGCCTCCCAGGCTCATGTGTCCCTATTGCTGAGGGCTGAGCTGACCATTTCCCTAGCTGATTTGTTACCTTCAGCCCCAGCCCCATTCCCAACCCTGAGCCATCTATCCTTCCAACTAAACAGGAGAATCTGTCTCATGGCTGAATGCCCAGCCTTGATGAACCATATACAGAGCTTCTCCAAATTGACATGGAGCAATGCTCAGGTCCCTACTCCCGTCGGGACCTGTAGACCTCTGACCTCATCCCTGTGTTGGAGAAATCTCTCTTCTTCTCCCTTCTCTGTGTCCTCAGGACCCTTCCCCT
Source organism: Chlorocebus sabaeus (assembly GCF_047675955.1). NCBI lineage: Eukaryota > Metazoa > Chordata > Mammalia > Primates > Cercopithecidae > Chlorocebus > Chlorocebus sabaeus. The sequence continues at coordinate 49,969,118 of NC_132933.1, forward strand.
CCCTGCCAGGTACAAGCAGTCCAATCCTTTCCTTAAGTTTAAGTTTTCACACAGGATGAAGCAAACACTGGCTTCAGACAGCTTCTGCTTCCAGCCCTGCTATAAACCTTCCTTGAGACAGGGGGAAACAGGCCCAAGCCTTTTTTTTTTTTTCTGGAAATGCAGGGAGGGTGATATGGTTTGGCTTTGTGTCCCCATCCAAGTCTCATCTTGAATTGTAATCCCCAGGTGTTGAGGGAGGAATGTGTTGGGAGGTGATTGGATCATGGGGGTGGTTCCCCCCATGCTGTTCTGATGATAGTGAGTGAGTTCTCACGTGATCTGATGGTTTTATAAGTGTTTGGCACTTTCCTCTTCACACACTCTCTTTTCTTGCCGCCTTGTGAAGAAGGTACTTGCTTCTCCTTAACATATCTCCATGATTGTAAGTTTCCTATGGCCCCCTCACATCCGCCCAGCCCATGTGTAACTGTGAGTTAATTAAACCTTTTTCCTTTAAATTACCTAGTCTTAGGGAAGTTCTTCACAGCAGTGTGAAAACGGACTAATACAGAGGGTAAACACAAGGAGAACAGATATTAAACTCCTTAACAATATATGTCCTGATGCTAAAGATCTGCCACCAGCAACTCAAGGTGCCTAGACTGGCACGTTCTGGCAGTGGGCGTGCTGAGCAACCTCTTTTCCATCCAGCTCTGTGGTTAGGAGCATGTGCTTTGTAGTCACAGACATCTGTGAAGAAGAAAGGATACTAGTACCTCACTAGCAGGGCTGTCATGAGATCGAATCCAGACACTAACATAAAGAACCTGGAGCTGGGCCCCTCTAAACACTCTGCTCCATAAGTAGAAGTTATCTTTCCTCTTTGGAACAGAAATTCATATGTCAATTTCACCTGCCCCTGCGACAGCATGGGCCCCTTAACCAGCATGCACATCAGAGTCGCCTTGATGAGCCTTTTCTAAACCCTCAGTTGAAACCCCCTTGTTGGTAGAAATAGGACTTCTGTACAAAGTCATTCGGCTGTAATAATATGGGCCTCAGAAAATGGATACCTCGATGTGGCACCAATAGTGTATATGAAAGTCTGTTTCTCCTTTATTTCACCAACGTAGGTATTACCAGCTTTTGTCTTTTTAAAAAAAAATCTGATCTGCTCATTGTCGCACGACCTGCCCTGACTTATTGGGAAGGTCATCTCAGATGGTCATTAAACTTACATATTCAGAGGCTCTTCTCCTAAGGTTTCCAGATTTAGCAAATAAAAATACAAAATGCCCAGTTGTATTCAAATAAAAATTGCATGTCACATTCACAGAAACAGAACCAATGTAATGTGTGTATACACACATACACACACACATACACACACACACACACGTATATGGTGAGAGAGAGAGACTAATTTTCAAGAATTGGCTCACATGACTATGGAGGATGAAAGTCCAAAATCTGCAGAGCCGGTTGGCAGACTGGAGACTAGAGAATATCCAATGTTGCAGTTCAAGTCTGAAGGCTATCTGCTAGTAGAATTTTTTCTTGCTTAGAAGAGGTAAGATTTTTGCTGTATTCAGGCCTCCATCTGATGGGATGAGGCCCACCCACATCATAGAGGGCAATCTGCTTTTCTCAAAGTCCGCCAGTTTAAATGTTGATCCCATCCAAAAACACCCTTGCAGGAACATGCAGAATAATGTTGAGATACTTGAACAATGTGGCCCAGCCAAGTTGACACATAAAGTCACCATCACATTTACACTAAAAAATTATTCATTGTTTATCTGGAATTCAAATTTGACTGAGTATATTCTGTTTTTTCTGACAGTCCTACTCACGGAGGACTCTGTGTTGAACCAAGGTGCTTCATGCAACAGCCCCAGCTGAGCTCCCAGCAGATGCCAGCACCATTCGCCATCCATGTGAGTGAGCTCTCTTGGATGTCCCAGGCAAGTGTAGCGTGCTGATGACTGCAGCCCCAGGTGACAGACACCACATAGAATAGAAAACACCCAGCAAAGCCCAGTCAATTCATAGAATCCTGAGAGATAATAAATAGCTATTGTTTGGGGACATTTTGTTAAGCACAAGTGGTTATCTAAAACCTTACGGTTTTGGTGACCTTTTCTTCATTTTCTGTGATCTGCTCTCAGATCACAGATCGTGAAGGCTCGGGGGGGCTTTGTTATAATTTTGACTATAGTCTATGTGTTAGTTTATGTGTGGGTATGTATTTCTGAACATACCATTAATTCCTTTTTGATGGGATTTTCAAGGGAGGTTTTCATAAAATATGCTTTTCTACCTATTCTTGCATTTTAGAACATAATTCCAATCTCTCTCTCTATAGGATAAGCCTCCGATGCAATCACTTGTGTTAAGAAATTGAGAGAATGTTGATATAAACTGTTCCCTGAGCCATATGGAAAGCTGTATCTTCTGCAGGTTGCTTGGTGAGTATACAAGGAGTACAAGGTATATTTATTGACTTTGAGAAGTGTTTCTCTAAGAAGGTGTACTGAAAGATTTTCTCCTGCTACAGGGATAGCCCTTAAAAAGGAAGTCACTTTCCTTAGGTACACAGACAGGGCTCCTTCAGCAGACAGCAGATAGATATGCAATGCAGACCTTGTTTTCTGTGATGGTCCCAATGTATCACTGGATAAGTCTGTCCAATTCTGGGGTTTGTTCATAGGAAACCTATGTGCCAGCAAATCTATGTCACATTCTCCAGTATCTCCTTTATAAGGAATAAAGTCAATGTATTGTTCTTCTTATTCTTTTGTCGTATTTCTCAGTTGGTGTACAACTCAGACTTGGAGCTGGAGGGCATTTTGGGGGCCCCTTAAAGATCCAAGCATTGCAAAACAAGACTGTAGGAATAGTTGGGGAGCAAGCGACACACAGGAGAGTAGAGCTGTGGACCTATTGGAAGCCCCACCCCTGAGGGCAGAGCAGAACATATACTTGGTTAAGTGAAGGTTACAACCAAGAGTTTTAAAGGGAGAGGACCTGGGCTGTGCAACCTGTTTCTCCTTCCAAACTCACCAATTAGATGGGACATTCCTGTGATAGAGGAGTGAGTGTATCAAGAGGCCAGAAGTGTTTTGGGTATCGATGTCTCTCCACATAGAAGAAAATATTAAGAATGGTGGACAAGCAGTACCTAAGCTGGAGCGGGGTAGAGGCAGGCCAGCACCCACTTCTGACCTCCAGTGCCGCCGGCCTCAAGATCAGACATGGCCCAGAACTTGAAGGACTTGGCGGGACGGCTGTCTGCCGGGCCCCGGGGCATGGGCACAGCACTGAAGCTGTTGCTGGGGACCAGCGCCATGGCCTACGGTGTCCGTGAATCCGTGTTCACTGTGGAAGGTGGGCACAGAGCCATCTTCTTCGATTGGATCGGTGGAGTGCAGCAGGACACTATCCTGGTTGAGGGCCTTCACTTCAGGATCCCCTGGTTCCAGTACCCCATTATCTATGACATTCAGGCCAGATCTTGAAAAATCTCCTTCCCTATAGGCTCCAAAGACCTACAGATGGTGAATATCTCCCTGCAAGTGCTGTCTCGACCCAATGCTCAGGAGCTTCCTAGCATGTACCAGCGCCTAGAGCTGAACTACGAGGAATGAGTGTTGCCGTCCATTGTCAACGAGGTGCTCAAGAGTGTGGTGGCCAAGTTCAATGCCTCACAGCTGATCACCCAGCGGGCCCGGGTATCCCTGTTGATCCGCCGGGAGCTGACAGAGAGGGCCAAGGACTTCAGCCTTATCCTGGATGATGTGGCCATCACAGAGCTGAGCTGTAGCAGAGAGTACACAGCTGCTGTAGAAGCCAAACAAGTGGCCCAGCAGGAGGCCCATCAGGCCCAATTCTTGGTAGAAAAAGCGAAGCAGGAACAGCGGCAGAAAATTGTGCAGGCCGAGCGTGAGGCCGAGGCTGCCAAGATGCTTGGAGAAGCACTGAGCAAGAACCCTGGCTACATCAAACTTCGTAAGATCCGAGCAGCCCAGAACATCTCCAAGACGATCGCCACATCACAGAATCGTATTTATCTCACGGCTGACAACCTCCTGCTGAACCTACAGGATGAAAGTTTCACCAGAGGAAGTGATAGCCTCATCAAGGGTAAGAAATGAGCCTTGTCACCAAGAACTCCACCCCCAGAGGAAGTGGATCTGCTTCTCTAGTTTTTGAGGAGCCAGCCAGGGGTCCAGCACAGCCCTACCCCACCCCAGTATCATGCGATGGTCCCCCACACCGGTCCCCTGAACCCCTCTTGGATTAAGGAAGACTGAAGACCAGCCCGTTTTCTGGGGAATTACTTTCCTCCTCCCTGTGTTAACTGGGGCTGTTGGGACAGTGTGTGATTTCTCAGTGATTCCCTACAGTGTTGTTCCCTCCCTCAAGGCTGGGAGGAGATAACCACCAACCCAGGAATTCTCAATAAATTTTTATTACTAAAAAAAAAAAGAATGGTGGATAAGAATTCCCCAAAATGAGCCAATGTATGTTTCAGTTGACTAGATTTCTGCCTACGAAATGATTACATTATTATAGGCCTGCCACCCTGAAATAACTGAGATATCTTAAATGACATTTCTTGGTGTTCCTACATCATTTACACACATGATTATAGACAGTCTCTTAGTCTTCTGCCACAGATAGCTAACTGCTTAGCATGTTGTGTAAGTTTTACACATCATCCTCAGAGGGTTAGCTCATCACCAGGAGCCCTAGGATACCTCCCTGCGTCTCTGTGTAGTGATGGTACTCAACTACTGTCACTTTTAAAGCAGGCAATATTCCTGCCGATGGGGAGATGCTTTGTTTTACCAAGCTGGGCAGAATTCCACAAATCGTCCTTGTCTGAGGCTAGTTCCTCTAATTAGTAAGCTTTCTCAGGAGGTGGCCTGAAGAGTGGAAGAGTGAAGTTTTTTGTTTGTTTGTTTGTTTGTTTTTTGAGGAAGGCAAGGGGACAGAGGGCTGTGCAGAAGCATTTCTGATGTGGAGGACAAGCCTGAGCACCACGGTTGCCACAGAAACCAGAAGTCATTACTGTGACCTTGATGACTTTTTAATAGAAACCCCTGTGGGCTGGAGAGAATAGCAGGGTCCCACCTTCAGGTGTTTGGAACTCAGTTGAGGGTGTGAGTGTCCCACAGTGGGAGGGATGTGGGGAGACGAAGGAATCCCAGATCTAAGTCCCCTTACTCCCACTTTGAAACAAGTTGCTCTCACTGTTTTATGAGGGAGAGAGCTGGGACCCTTCTGGCCCCAGTGAGTGGGGTGTCCTGCTCCTGGTGTTCTGGAGCTACTTTCTATGTAAAGGTGGGATGTGGGAGGATGAGACAGGTAAGGACTCTCTGAGCCTAGCATCCCCTCTGTAAAATGGGGATAATTATGCTCACCCACAGGATTGCTGCAAGCTGCAGTGATAACACAGGTGCAAGCCCATAGCCCTGTGGTTACTGCACGATTAGGAATGCCTGTGTGAATTCAGGCCTCTTCTTAGTCCTTTACAGATTTGTTGTTAGGAGATAGATGAGGAAAGGAAAAGAAAAGGCCCTGGTGAGAAACCCATTGTATCTTCTGATTGTAATGATCACTACCCAATTGTATCAGTGTCCTGGTCACTGACCCAGTGCCTAGCATGGTTCCTGGCACACTGTTACTCTAAGAAAGCACAGGGATTGCTGGATTCTCTCTGTCCCTCTGCAGATCTTAATCAGGTTATTGAACTCATAACAGGTGTATGAAGGAGATGGGCTTTGAGGATCTGGGTCTTGATGGCTGCTGAAGCTTCTGCTTCAGATTTGAAGGGCAGCAGTCCTAAGGACACCCCCAAGACTTCCATCCCTGGTGGGATATGATGCCTGGCACAAGTGAGTTAATAGATCCTAACAAAAGCATGTTGTGGAATAGCTCTGTGAGGATTATAAAATCGTCTAAAAGTAGAGAAACTCCTTTGATCCCATCTTTGGAGAAGAGGTTTAGCAGGTGGAATTTCCTTCCATCAGCAGCTATGTGCTTTGTAGCGGCCCTTGAGGCCAATGTTAAAAATGCCTTTTGTTGTCACAAAGCAATGAATAACTCATTTGGGGAAGCAACTTGATGTTTAACATGTATTTGAAATAAATTTACATGTTTTCTGCCTGTATAAATAATCATCGGTGATTCCCATGTATCTCTCAGATGGGCGTTGAAATACACAGTAGGTCAGAAGGTCTTCCAAGCAACTGGAGATTGTAATATGCATTTTTCAGTGGTAACCACATTATTATCCATTCTATAATAAATTTTTTAAGAAGGCAGAAATGTACAAAGTATTAATTAAAACTGTCAAAATGTCAGATACAAAAGTTCCATGGTTTGAAAAATAATAATTTCCATATAATTTGCTGTATTACAATGATACCCAGCCATGTCCCCTAAAATAACCAGCTAGGCCTAAATATTATTATCATTGTTTCCCAGGACGTAAGATTTTCAGTTCTGTACTACTAGGACTCTCTATCCCTCCTATTGCCCTGCCCCCAGACAAACACAATACTTTGTCACTATAGATTAAGTTTTACATCCTAGACATTTATTTAAATGGAATCATAGAAATGATTTTCTGTTTGTGTTTCATTTGTGGTTTGGCTTCTTTCATTCACCAATTTATTTTTAGATGTATCCATTTTGTTGCACATATCAATAGTTCATTCATTTTCCTGCTGAATAGTATTCCAGTATATGGCTATATCATAATTTTTTATCCATTCACCTGTTGTTGGATATTTGAATTATTTCCAATTTGGATCTCTTGTAAACAAAGCTGTTATGAATATTTGTGAATAAGTCTTTCCATGGAAATAGGCTTTCTTTCTCATTAATAAACACTTACGAGTACAATGGCTGGATCATATGGTAGATGTAAGATTAACATTGTAAGAAACTGCCTGTTTCCAAGTGTTTATACCATTTTTCGTTGTAGTTTTCATTTACATTTCCCTTACAGTGAGTGATGTTGAGTATCATTTCATGTGCTTACATGACATTTGTATGTCTTCTTTAGTGGGATGTCTATTCAAATCTTTTGCCTGTTTCTTTACTGGTGTGCCTGTTTTCTTCTCACTAAGATTTTCAACATATTCTGGATACAAGTCCCTTATTAGATATATAATTTTCAAACATTTTATCCCAGTCAGTAACTTACATGTCATTTTTTTTTCAACCATGTAGTTGGAAAGCTAAAGTTTTTAACTTTGAGAAAGTCCAATTTTTCAATTTCTTTGCTTATAGATTGTAGTTTTGGTGTCTCATCTATGAAATCTTCACCTGACCCATTGTCACAAAGATTTTCTCCTGTTTTTTTTTTTTTTTTTCTGCTAGAAGTTTTATAGCTTCAAGTTTTATATCTAGATCTCAGGTCCATTTTGAATAGACTTTTGTATACAGTATGATATCTGGGTCACAGTTTATATTTGTACATGTCAATATTCACTTGTCCCAGCACCATTTGTTGAAACGACAATCCTTTCTCCACTGAATCACCATTGCATCTTTGTCAAAACTCAGTTGTCCATATACTTGTGGGTCTATATCTGGACTCTTTATTCTGTTCCTTTTACCTACTAATCCATCTTGATGCCAATAACACACTGTCTGGATTACTAAGGAGTGTTGAAATCACGTAGTGTTTGTCTTCTAATTTTGTTCTTTATCACAGTTGTACTTCATAGTTGATACGGTTTGGAACTGTGTCCCCACCCAAATTTCATGTCACATTGTAATCCCCAATGTTGGCTATGAGGCCTGGTGGGAGGCGATTGGGTCGTGGGGGTGGATTTCCCCCTTTGGTGGTGTTCTCATAATAGAATTCTCATAAGATCTGGTTGTTTAAAAGTGTGTAGCACCTTCCCTGCCATGTAAAACATCTGCTCCTGCTTTACCTTTCGCCATGAGTTAAGCTCCCTGAGACCTCCCCAGAAGCAGATGCCACTATGGTTCCTATACAGCCTGCAGAACTATGAGCCACGAAAACCCCTTTTTAAAAAAATAAATGACCCAGTTTCATGTGTTTGTTTTTAGCAATATGGGAACAGACTAATACAGTAGTCTAGGTCTTTTACGTGTCCATATGAATGTTAGAATCAGCCTGTCGGTTTCTTTAAAATAATTTTTTTATAGGATTTCTATTTGAATTGCTCTGAATCTATAGATCAGTTTTGGAAGAATTGACATCTTAACAATACTGAATCTTCTCAGTATTGTTTGTGACCCATGAACATGGTATGTCCTCCACTTATTTAGGTCTTCTTTAATTCTCTCAGCAATGATGTGTGGTGTTCAGTGTACAGGCACTGCACATCTGTGGACAGATTATTCATAAATATTTCATACTTTTGATGATGTCATACATGGATTTATTTGTTAAACACAATTGCTAATTACTATATTTTCACAGTACTATCAGCAACCAAGTGTTTAACATCAGTGAGGGATTTTTTTGGTTGAAAGTACAGCTTACTCTAGGATGGAAAATGTATCCTTAATCTGTGTTTACCTGTATTTCCGTATCTGCTTTTACAAGTCATTGGCGATATATTGAAACGATGGAAGAAAATGTTCCAGAGATAATTCTACAGGTTATCTTCAGAAATCACACTAAAAGAACATAGTTTAGTAGCTTTCAACTTTATATGTGTGGTCAGAAATGATTTTGTTGCAATGTGTGGCTCAGGCTGGAGTGCAGTGGTGCACTCATAGCTCACTGCAGCCTTGAACTCCGGGGCTCAAGCAATTCTCCCACCTCAGCCTCCTGAGTAACTCACTACAGGTGTGTGCCACCATGCTCAGCTAAACTTAAAAACATTTTTCAGAGGCAACATTTTGCTATGTTGTTCAGACTTCTCTCACACTCCTGACCTCAAGCAATCCTCTTACCTCAGCCATCTGAGTAGCTGGGATTATAGGCACAAGCCACCATGCCTGGCTAGATTTACTTCTTTACCCACCAGTAAATCAACCTCAATAAATTCCTGGGATTTGGAGTGGTGAGAGGGTGAGCAAGCATGTATGTATGTGAGTATGTATACATTTGTATGTCACTGAAGCTGTCAGGAATTTTTATTGTAAGGACTACTTGAGGTTAATTACTGTGCATTATGTCAATCCTATTTAGTTCCTGGTACATATTAGGAACAAGCTCGGGGTAGTGGTGTTTGTTTTTTCTCAGCTTTCCTTGACCAGAATGGTTACCATGGTGACTCAGTGACTGCTGTGTGATTTGGTGCAGACTGAGCATCCATTTAGGATTCTTGCCCAAATCTCTCATACCACATTGCCTGTCCATCAGATATAGTATTCGCTTTTCATCTTATGTGTAGTTAATCACTTTTCAAGGGCTCAGAAGAAAGTTGCTTCACTTATCTGAGGTTAAGCTACAGATAACATAAAAAGACACTAAGTACCTTGAAATAAAAGGAAATGAGTTGTTGATATTCCTCTCCTGCCCCAATCTCTATTGGGAGGTTAGAAGAGAAATTCTTGGAATCATACAGCATGTGCTCTTTTATGTCTCGCTTCTTTCAGTCAACATAATGTATGTGAAATTAATATTTATTGTGGTCTGTATTATAGATTGCTTATTCTCATTGGTGTAAAGTATTATATTATTTGGATATTTCACACTATATTTATCTGTTATGGAGATTTGTGCATTTTCCAGTTTCTGACATGAATAATGGTGTTATGAATGTTCATGTTCATTCTTTTGGATGGACATATATTTTCTTTTTTAAAAAAATCTTATTATCAATAATAATTGAACTATTTAATATCTGTCATCTTAAAATTATTATTCATAACACTTTTCACCTTGTAGCTATAGACAAATACATTCCCATTTTAGCAGGTTAATGACATTATCTTTATAATATTATAGAAGCATGTATTTGGAGAATACCAGAAGGAACATCCTGAAAACCAAGAACTCAAAATACCTTTTTATCCCAAAGACATGTTTTAAAAATATATACCCATTCATCCATTTGTTTTCACAACTGAAGCTACAGAGAACTTTGAATATAATGATGTTCATCAGAGGCTTGTTCCTAACATATTTAAAATTTAGGTCAACCAAACTTCTCTGTGGAAACTGAGTTGAAATCCAAAATCTTACAATCCTAATTTCAAGCCACATTCATTTTAACTTAATTTTAACATGTTTTGCAAAATGTTCCAATATAAACTTAATAGTTCCTATACCGCCAAACATGGATCCTGATGATTTTATTTTCTAGATTGGCTGATAGGCTGAATAATCTTCTGTAGGGTAAGAAGTGTCAACTGCATCAACCACATGGAGGTGGACTGGCTACAGAAGAAAGGTTTTCCAAATCAAATTCCAAGTATTTTTTTCTTTTTATATTACCAGTAGGAGAAATACCTAATGTAGATGACAGATTAATGGGTGCAGCAAACCACCATGGCACGTGTATACCTATGTAACAAACCTGTACATTCTGCACATGTATCCCAGAACTTAAAAGTGTAATAAAAAAATTGTAAAAAAATTGGTGTTAGATTCAGAGGCTTGATTCAATTTAGATTTGTTTTGGTCAGAAGTACTTCATATGTGGTGGTGTTTATTCCTATAGTGTTACACAAGGGGCTCATTGTGTCTAAGTGTCTCTCCTCTTGTGATATTAAGATTAATTACTTTAATTACTATGTTCAAGTATCGTTAAGCTGATCCATCTATTATAAAATTTCCCATCCCTTTTTCACCTCGATTTTTCTGCAACCTCTAAGGATTGTTGCTTGGTTCTGTATCATTAAACGTCATAAAAGGATGATATTCTAATTCTATAATTTTTTCTACTTTATTAGCTGGAATTATTCTATTAACTAAACTTCCTTTCATAAACCATTAGGTTACACTGAGGGGTAGTATGTATAGAAAGGGTTGGATGAGTGCCTAATTCTTTTGCAATGTTTCCACTTTTCAAAACAATGAGTTGTTTCCCTAGGGTTCTCCAAAGGCAAGCAATGAGTTGATATTGTTTGTTTTGTTTTATTTTTCTTTTGGAGTGTCATCATGAGCTGTAGAAGTTTTTATATTTAACGTGTTTTAATCTATAGTAGTCATTATTTTATTTAATGTTCAAATTGCTTAATCTTTGTCCAGTGAGAGCCCCTTAAGCTTGGCTTCTGAGCCTTTTTGACGTACTCTGGTATGATAGTTTGGTCCAGATTCATCTAGTAGAATGGCTACACAGACCTAGACTCAGCCATTTGTCTAAAATAAACTAGTTCCTTTCAGTGTGATGTGTTTTAAGTGGATTCAATACGGGTACTAGAGTTGCTCATTGCTACTGGGTCTATCATGTTTCTCACCTTTCCAGTGCATGGAGCCAGTATATATATATTATATTTTTAAGAGAAAAGACATTATTGGCTTCCATCCTGGGCTGTTTTTCCTTCTCTTTATAGGTAATGATTTTTTAAATCAATTTTCATTAAAATTTTCCAATTTTTAAAATATAAGCAAATAGAATGTTTCTATTAGTTTTCTCCTATTTAATACATATAAGGTGGCATATTCTACACTGGTGGAGTCCAATAGAATTTCACAAAGGTGAAAATATTCTATGTCTAAACTGTCCAACATAGTAGCCACTACATACCTGTGACTATTAAACACCTAAAATGTGGTAAGTGTGACTGTGGAAGTGAATTTAAAATTCCATTTAAATTTAGTTAACTTAAATAGCCATGAGTGGCCAGTGGCTATAGTATGGGACAACAGCAGCTCTACACATTTTTCTGCACTTTGCTTTATTCACTTAATGGTATATCCTGGAAATAACTACATAGCAGTAGAGAGAGGGAATCTTCCTTGCTTGTTTATACTGGCATCGAAATCTAGAATGTAGATGCACCTTAGATTATTCAATCAATCTTTTATTGGTGGACGTCTGTCTTATTTCTAGTCTTCTGCTGTTACAGTTTGTTCTGCCAAGAATGACCTTGTGCTTCTGCCTTTTTGTCTTTTCGAATTGTATCTTTGGGGTACATTCTCCAAAGAAAGATTGTTGGTTCCAAGAGAAAATAATTGTGCCCTATGAAATAGAAGATTTGAAACAGAGAGCATTTAGAAATATAGTAGCAAGAAATGAATGCTGGTTTTATCTTATCATTCCTTTGATTCCATGTACTTTCTGCTCTCTTATTTTCTTTCTAGTGTGACGTGGGTGAAGGAGTTCTTATTGAGCCATGGGAGGAAGAAATAGTACAGAAGAGCAAAGAATAATAATGAGTCAGCTAGACAGAAGACAGGAGTCATCAGATTTGTACCCCAGTTACTTGACCCATCAATTGACTGTGTTTTTTGGGGTGAGTCTCTTCCCTCTGCTGGCCTCTGTTCTAACACAGAAGGACATTCAGTATAGAAACAGTGATTAGGGGAGGGGGCTTTTGGGTGAGAAGGACTGGGATTTGACCCTGGGAACCATTACTTGCTGGTTGCATGATCTATATCAACCAATTTATCTACTGTGTGCCCTGTAACCATTTATGTCTTTTATTATTATTCCTGTCACGCATACAAAGACTGAATGAAAAAGTGGGGATTACTTTGCCAGGTAGTACAATGTTCTCTGAGCGTATGATTTCGTAAGTTTTGGACAGAGTGGTTGACATGCAGGTTAAAGAAGTCTAAAGAAAGCTCTGGAGTAGACCCAGGCATATAACATCAGTTAAGATGCTACAAGTATGGCATTTCTAATCAAATGCATTGTTAAGGAATTGGGTCTGGACCAGCTGTAAAGTGTTCATTAAAAAGCAAAGTTAGATTATATCTTATACCTTGTCATGTACGCAGAATGTTTCATCCATATGTTAGTACTTAAGATAAAAGCAAAACTGAAAATAACAACAAAAAACTCAGGATACTGTACTGTACATGTAATTATAATAGCTTTATGATTGCATTTGTAATGCATGTACAGTACATGTGCATATATCCATGTATAAAAAATCATTAGAAAGATCTAGTACCATGTTAATTTTAATTATGATGGGATTGCTGGCTCTTGATATTTTTAGCCTCTGCATTTGGCTCAATATTAAACATTTGCTAAGGTGAGAGTATGGATTGTACATATTCCATACCCCATGCTTGACTTACTATGGGAGTTACATCCTGATAAACTCATTGTAAGTTGAAAATAATTGTAGGTCAAAAATGGGCATTTGTAGACAAGATGGGATGTGAAAACACAAAACAATATTAAAAAATGCTGGCAACACTGTACACTGTAGAGTCTCAGTTGTTTATCCTCATGCTTGCATGGCTGACTGGGAGCTGTAGCTCACTGCTGCTCCCTAACCAGCATCACAAGAGAGTATAATACTGCATTTTTCTAGCCCAGGAAAAGATCAAAATTTAAAACTTGAAGTATAGTTTCTATTGAATGTGTACCACTTTCACACTATCATAAAATTGAAAAATTATAAGTCAAAACATCAACAGGGAATATCTGTATGATAAAAACTATATCCCCTAAAACCTCTGCTACTTGTGAAATGTTTCAAATAAAAAACAGAGAGAACTATGAAATCAGTCCAGCTTAGGAAAAACTTTACTCCTCCCTAATTGTATCTCCTTCCTTCTCTGCTATAGATAATCAGCATCCAGAAAGCAATGATTATAATTCCCAAATGTGACTTTATCCTTTTATTCCATATGAAAGCTTCCCTAAACAAAACATAGTATTGTTTTGCATGTTTCACCACAAACACACATATACCTGATCCTTACACTCAAGAGAGCATTATGACGTGTTCAAGGGGAGATCTTTGTCAAGATGCTGGCACGGTATTTGGTGCGTCATGGACAGTGCCAGTGTTTGCTTCCTTCCCATCTCAACTCTTCTGATCTTTAACAGGGATGTTGTTTCATAATCTGGATAGCATCACTATATTTTAGTGAGTATTTGGGAATGTGAGAGAACCACACACACTCATCTATATTATGTAGGAAGTTAGATGCCATCTCTGTGCTATGCAATGTGATGAAGTTGGGATGAGGGAAGAATACTCACTCTTTTCTATTGTATGATGCTATGGTAGTGAGTTACACTTAGTGCACCTTACCTTGCTCATCAATAAAACTAGCATATTGATATTTACCTCACAGGAGTGTTATAAGGAGAAATGAACAAAACTAAAGAAACCATCTGATACATAATACTTGCAATAAATATATATTTGGTCTCCCCTTGGTTTTCCCTTCCTCAAAAGACTTAAACATGAACCTCCTACAGAGATCATTTAAATTTGAAACATTGGGAAAGGAAACATACATACTTATATGTTATAGAACACCTTTGGTAACATTTTTTTGTGGATGAGATACCTGAGAATGGTGGAAGTTTGGGATCAAATAATCACTTTGTTACTTTTTATTTGATGTGTTCTTCTCTTCCTTTTTACCTTCCATTGTGACACTGGAATAGGAACCTTTGTTTGAACCCCAGAAAGGAGACAGTACAGAATAAAAAAGCATAAAGATGAATATTCTGTACAACAGACTGAAATCAGGAGACCTGGGGACTGAATGCCAGATCTGACCTTGTCTAGAAGATACTTTCCCTGAGCTGAACACAGCACTTATTGAGAAAAAGATTGTATATCCCAATGGTTAGGGATGGTGACTTGAGAGTCAGAGTTTAGTTTGAACTTGGAATCATTTAATAACTCATTTCATGCTGTCTGGCAAATCTTGAATGTCTCAATATATAAGACTTACATGCAATGAATGTACATTATGATGCATGCATACAGAGAATAAAGGGGGTAATATACAAACATAATACCGTTTTTTTAAGTTAATGAGTAGTAGGATTACTTGATTAATTATATATTTATTTCCGGACATAACTATATTTTTCACAACCTCTTAATTGATACAAATCATTTTTATAATCAGAACTAGTCATAGAAACATTTATGGTTCTGAAATATTTTAGACATAAAGAAACTTACAAAAAGAATATACTGTATATACTCACATTAAGAAATAAACCACAAAGACCCCGCATTGCCAAGACAATCCTAAGCCAAAAGAACAAAGCTGGAGGCATCACGCTACCTGACTTCAAACTATACTACAAGGCTACAGTAACCAAAACAGCATGGTACTGGTACCAAAACAGAGATATAGACCAATGGAACAGAACAGAGCCCTCAGAAATAATACCACACATCTACAGCCATCCTATCTTTGACAAACCTGACAAAAACAAGAAATGGGGAAAGGATTTCCTATTTAATACATGGTGCTGGGAAAATTGGCTAGCCATAAGTAGAAAGCTGAAACTGGATCCTTTCTTTACTCCTTATACGAAAATTAATGCAAGATGGATTAGAGACTTAAATGTTAGACCTAAAACCATAAAAACCCTAGAAGAAAACCTAGGTAATACCATTCAGGACATAGGCATGGGCAAGGACTTCATGTCTAAATCACCAAAAGCAATGGCAATAAAAGCCAAAATTGACAAATGGGATCTAATTGAACTAAAGAGCTTCTGCACAGCAAAAGAAACTACCATCAGAGTGAACAGGCAACCTACAGAATGGGAGAAAGTTTTTACAATCTACTCATCTGACAAAGGGCTAATATCCAGAACCTATAAAGAACTCAATCAAATTTATGAGAAAAAAACAAACAACCCCATCAAAATGTGGGCAAAGGATATGAATAGACACTTTTCAAAAGAAGACATTCATACAGCCAACAGACACATGAAAAAATGCTCATCATCACTGACCATCAGAGAAATGCAAATCAAAACCACAATGAGATACCATCTCACACCAGTTAGAATGGCAATCATTAAAAAATCAGGAAACAACAGGTGCTGGAGAGGATGTGGAGAAATAGAAACACTTTTACACTGTTGATGGGACTGTAAACTAGTTCAACCATTGTGGAAAAGAGTGTGGCAATTCCTCAAGGATCTAGAACTAGAAATACCATTTGACCCAGCCATCCCATTACTGGGGATATACCCAAAGGATTATAAGTCATGCTGCTATAAAGACACATGCACACGTATGTTTATTGCGGCACTATTCACAATAGCAAAGACTTGGAATCAACCCAAATGTCCATCAGTGACAGACTGGATTAAGAAAATGTGGCACATATACACCATGGAATACTATGCAGCCATAAAAAAGGATGAGTTTGTGTCCTTTGTAGGGACATGGATGCAGCTGGAAACCATCATTCTTAGCAAACTATCACAAGAACAGAAAACCAAATACCGCATGTTCTCACTCATAGATGGGAATTGAACAATGAGATCACTTGGACACAGGAAGGGGAGCATCACACACTGGGTCCTATTGTGGGGAGGGGGTAAGGGGGAGAGATAGAATTAGGAGATATACCTAATGTAAATGATGAGTCAATGGGTGTAGCACACCAACATGGCACATGTATATATATGTAACAAACCTGCACGTTGTTCACATGTACCCTAGAACTTAAAGTATAATAATAGGAAAAAAAAAAGTTTTCAGTTCCAGTCCCTAAGACCAATGTATGGCATTTGAATAGGACATACAGATTTTTTTTTCATTCCTTTAAAGAGAATTAAAGAGAAAACAAGAAGATTGAGGGAAAAAAAAAAGATATAAACCATTATATGTACAATTGAAATTCACTCAAAGTCTGGGCTGGGTGCAGTGGCTCACACCTGTAATCCTTGTACTCTGGGAGTTTGAGACAGGCAGATCGCTTGAGACCAGGAGTTTGAGACCAGCCTGGGCAACATGGTGAAACCACATCTCTATAAAAAAATACAAAAATTAGTTGAGCATGGTGGCGCAGGACTGTAGTCCCAGTTACTTGGGAGGCTGAGTTGGGAGGATCACCTGAGCCAGGGAGGTCAAGGCTGTGCTGAGCCATAATTGTACCACTACACTCCAGCCTGGGTGACAGAGTAAGAACCTGTCTTTAAAAAAAAAGAAAAGAAAGAAAACGTTTCTTCTGCTTGCATTAGCCTCCTTCTTACAAAGGAGTAATCAGTAACAAGCATTTAGACTTTTCATTATTTATTCTTCGTTACATATGTATATATTTCTGCATGAAATATAGTGTGATTTTGTGTTATAACTGTAGTTGTCTGGCTATCTGACGGAAAGGAGAAAGGAAGAAACATGAGAAGAACAAATACCCATTCATATCTCAACACTGTGACCTGCCATATATGCCTCTTTACATGTGTACTGTCTTTCAGAGCTACTAAACCAGACACACCCACTTTTCCAGTTTACCTGCTATAGAGAGCACTAACAGAATTGGTACATATCACTTTTCAGTGATTTAAAAAAATGTGATGTGTTTAAAGTCTTAAGAGTTTCCCAGGTGACAGCCAGCCCAAAACAATGTTACAGTGTATCTTTGTGGTTTTTTTTTTTTAAGTTCCCCCAGTTTATTACAATTATATCATAGTCTTTGTCCTCCAATCATACTGCGTGGCTGTCCACAAAAATACAGTTCTCCCAGTTTCTTTTGGTCTTTTTTCCTTGAGACAGGATCTCTTCAGCCTCCTTATGTTGTTCAGGCTGGAGTGCAGTGGTTATTAACAGGCACAATCACAGCACACTACAACCTAGAACTCCCGGGCTCAATTGTTCCTCTCACTTCAGCCTCCCAAGTAGCTGGGATTTGCAGTGTATCTTGAATGTGAAGTATCTTCCCATTGTCCAGGCATAATTTCCCACTTTTATTCATGCGATTACACATCTATGTCTGTAAGTCTGGAACTAATCTGGGCAATCTTGGTGAAAAAAAGTCAGTGATTGCCAGGAGTTGGTTTTTATGTGTCCAATCTACTATCCAAATCCCTTGGTTAGTTTAGGTATGCATCCCATTTAGAACTTGATATGATTTGGTATTACATGTGATTGGCATGTGTATATTTTCCTTTCTGCTCAATATTTTTAATTGTATGAGCAAGGTACTTCATACGTGTGTTGATTACTCCTGGGGCCCAGGGCCGAGTGAGACTGTGACTCTACTTTTGCCCTGAATCCTGCTGTGTTAGGATTCTCTCCTCTGGAAGCTGTGGTGCTGAGCCTTAGTGGTTTCATGCAGTCCCTCCCCTTTCCCTCCCCTGTGGCACTGCTTGGCCAACTAGGTGGGTAAAAAGAGGAGTCTGCTGTCAATTCAAGGGACTTTATTTGTGCTACTGCAGAAAGAAGCATGTTATGAAACCACTTTCATCTCATGACCTTCCCTAAAATCTTGAAAAGTAGAAATGTCATCTGGCTGTTGAATGTAAGGTTCATCTGAGAGACGTGCTTGCCCTTCCCCCGGGTGTCTATAATTTCTCTAAACCTGCCCAACTGGGGATGTCATGTGGATAGATTCATACTTTAATTCTAGGACCACCCTAGTACCTAATTGTCTTGGCTTAGACATGTTATCATTCCTAACGTTGAGCAACTTTCCTATGAAAAGGGCAGGGGTATTTTGTTTTTATTGTTTTTCTCGCTTCCAAAACCAAGACACCTTTCTTATAGACAAAAACGGAAAATGCCTGAAAGGAATACAATCTTTTAAAAATCTTAAAATTTTATTATGCATGGATAAGCACTGTCAACACTTGAATGTTTTTTCAGAAATTATATTATGCAAATGTAACTATATATTTAAGAATAGAAATAAAATAGTATCCTGCTTTTAGCTTTGTAAACTGCTTTTTAATGACATATATTGTGAAGGTCAACCCACACTAACAAAATCTACGTTATAATAAAAAATGGCAGTAGAAACAGTACTAGTCAATCTGGGTATGAAATGATAGAAATGGTTAATATTTATTGTGATTTTTCTCAGTTCCTGACACTGCTGTAATTCTAAACCCATACTTCATTTAATCCTCACCACCATTTATAAAGAGGAGCAGTTGTTTCCAACTTTAAACATAAGAGAACTGGGGTACAACAAGGGCAGGGCTAGCAAGTTGTGAGGCTGAGATTTGAACACAGGCTCTGTGGTTCCTGAGTAAATTTATCTAACCAGCATGTGCTACTCCTGCTCATTAGATCTCCAGCCTTACTGTTGATCAGGGCACAGCAAAACAAAACAAAACAAAACAAAAAAACAAACAAACAAAAGAAAAGCTAACCAAAACTAAGGCTTTGTATTAGTTTCCTATGACTGCTGTACATAGTACCAAACACTTGTGGCTTAAAACAACAGAAATTTAGTCTCTCACAGTTCTGGATGCAACACTTTTGAAACACCCAAGAATGTCAATAACCTTCTGTCTACAAAACATGGAACTCAAGGAATATCAGTCTGAAGTCCAGGTGTCGATGGGGCCTTGCTCCTTTTGAGTCTGTGAGAAGAATCTTTTCTTTCCTGTTCCTAGTATCTGGTGATGGCCATAGATCCTTGATATTGCTTGCTTGCAGGGACATCACTCCAGTCTCTTCCTCTGTCACCACATGTTGCTCTCCCTGTGTGTCTCTGTCTTTAGTGGCATTTTCATTATCTTATATGACCACAAGTCATATTGGATTAGAGCTCACCCTAATAGTCTTATCTTAACTTGATTACATCTGCAAAGACTCTTTTTTTATATTATTACTATACTTTAAGTTCTTGGGTACATGTACAGAACATGCAGATTCGTTACATATACACGTGCCATGGTGGTTTGCTGCACCCATCAACCCATCATGTACATTAGGTATTTCTCCCAATGATATCCCTCCCCTAGCACCCCCCCCCCCCGCCCCTGATAGGCCCTGGTGTGTGATGTTCCCCTCCCTGTGTCCATGTGTTCTCATTGTTCAGCTCCCACTTATGAATGAGAACATGCAGTGTTTGGTTTTCTGTTCTTGTGTTAGTTTGCTGAGAATGATGGTTTCCAGCTTTATCCATGTCCCTGCAAACGACATGAACTCTTTATTTATTTATTTATTTATTTATTTATTTATTTTTGAGACGGAGTCTCGCTCTGTCACCCAGGCTGGAGTGCAGTGGTGCAATCTCAGCTCACTGCAAGTTCCGCCTCCTGGGTTCATGCCATTCTCCTGCCTCAGCCTCCCAAGTAGCTGAGACTACAGGCGCCCACCACCACGCCCGGCTAATTTTTTTTTTGTATTTTTTTTAGTAGAGACGGGGTTTCACTGTGTTAGCCAGGATAGTCTCGATCTCCTGACCTCGTGATCCACCCACCTCAGCCTCCCAAAGTGCTGGGATTACAGCCATGAGCCACCGTGCCTGGCCAAACTCATCCTTTTTTATGGCTGCATAGTATTCCATGGTGTATATGTGCCACATTTTCTTTATCCAGACTATCACTGATGGACATTTGGGTTTGTTCCAAGTCTTTGCTATTGTGGATAGTGCCGCAGTAAACATATGTGTGCATGTCAAAGACTCTATTTTAAAATAAGGTCACATTCACAGGTATCTGGGGTTAGTACATCAATGTATCTTTTGGGGGAACAAAATGCAACCAAACAATAATACCTTGATTTTTCCCAGTGAACTAGGCAAAAATTAAAGTATTGATAATTATCAGTGTGAGTGGGAATTTGGGGAAAATATACCCTGTTATAATGTAGATGAGGTTCCCACAAAATCTTCTCTCCCTTTCTGAGTCTCAGGAACATTCCTCATTCTAAATATCAGTGTCTTTCCTGTGCTTAGGGCTGAGAATGCTTAAGTTTCACCACCATTTTATTATTTTGTAAAATTGTAAAAGCAGTAGCTATTTATTATAGTTAAAAATAGATAGCATAGGAGAGGAAATAAATAACATTAATCCCAAACAGAACACTCAAAGCCAAGCCCTGGTAATGAGTTTATCTGTATAAATTCTTTTAGAAGTTTCCTTATTCAGGTATTTATATATTTAAGCAGAACTACATGCATTTATATATTTATTCATGAAAGATAAAGTTTCATTCTACTTACTTTCATCCTATTTACTTTTGTAACCTGCTTGTCTAACAAACAATATACATGAAAGGTTGTGAGTAAATATCAGGCTGCACCATAGGGATAACAGAGATACTAATGGCCCATAAAGATAGAGAAAAAGAAATAAAAATGGCTAAAATATGTTATGATCCGAGTGATTTTTAGATATTGAGTCATTTGGTGCTTATAGTTCCCTCACAAAGTAGATACTGTGGCTAATCTCCATTTCATAGATGAAAAACTGAGGGACAGAGAGAATAAGGACTTTGCCTGAGACCACACAGTTAGGGAGTGGGACAATTGGATTTATGTCCAGTACATCATGCTCTGGAGTCTGAGAAACTGTGAAATCTCTGTTGTTAGGTGAAAGATGCAACTGCACAAGCAAGGATATTTTAGGAGCTCATTAAAAGGAGTATTTCGGCCAGGCATCCCAGCATTTTGGGAGGTTGAGGTGGGCGGATAAGGAGGTCAGGAGTTTGAGACCAGCCTGACCAACATGGTGAAACCCTGTCTCTGCTAAAAATACAAAAATTAACCAGGCGTGGTGGCGCATGCCTGTAATCCTAGCTACTCAGGAGGCTGAGGCAGGAGAATCGCTTGAACCCAGGAAGGCAGTGAGCTGAGATTGTGCCACTGCACTCCAGCCTGGGCGACAGAGCAAGACTCCATCTAAAAAAAAAAAAAGAAATATTTCGTATGTTAATACATTTATACAAAAAAAACTGCTCATGATGAAAAAAACTGGTCATAATGAAAACAGGTGGAATGTGACCTTGGAGAGCATCTTCATTGCAATTCTGGGGACAGAAACCATAGTGCAGTGGGATAAGGAGTCAGTGGGAAGTGAAGAATGTTAACAGAAAATGCGGAAAACTCTTTTTGGTTCTTGACTTTGAAGGGGAAAAGAGAGAAGAAGGGAAGGAAGGAGGGAAGGGAAGGAGGAAGGGAGAGGAAGAGGGGGATGGACAGGGAGAGGGAGAGGGGAGGAGAGGGGAGGGAAGGAAAGGGGAGAGGAGAAAGAATGGAGGGGATAGGGGAGAGGGGAGGGGCAAGAAGAGATAGACAGAGAGAGAGAGAGAGAGATCCTGTGACTGATTGGGTGATGAGGGATCCAAAGAGATTTTTTTAAAACTTCAATTCCTTGAAATTTTCAGCAAGTTTAAAAGTTGATGTGAAGAAGCCATCTCATCTCAGATTTAACCTATGAAGTTGCCCATATATTCATTTCCCTTCTTGCTCTCTTATTTCCAGTTTAGAGTTAATGAGATACCTCCAATGAACTAGTATGTTTTTCAAGCTCAATACATATTTAGTTATTACCTAATAACAGAATGGATAATTGTGTGTTACAGAAATGCTAGTAATTCCTGGATTTTTGTCTCTCAGGAAGGCAGCAAGTCGCTGAAATTTTGATGTGATGTGGCTGAATTATGCATGATCTGAGAACCCTGCACAGGTGACTGCAGGATATGTTCAGAATATTCATATCTATATCTATATATCTACACACACACACACACACACAAAGCAGTGCTAGAGCACTCATTAGACAATCACTGCCCCTTGTGTCCCTGATGCGATCTGTCATGGAGCTCACCAGGTGAGTTCACAAACACGCCTGTCTTACCACCATGGGGAAGTGGATTTGGGTCTCCTCACAGGCATGATATTGAACAGTATTTATGAATTATGAAACACTAAAGAATGTGGAGAGCATTCTGTTTCTAAAACTTTGAACTGAAGGCATATTCGAGAGATTTGCTTCTTTTATCTGGATGTCTGTGTTCTCGTCTGGAGAAGCAATGAGAAATGATTTTTCATAATGACTACCTAAGCGCTGAGGCTCAGCCAGCCCCTACTGCTGTGTTCCAACATTTAAAGGACCATTGAAGTCCCACTTCATGTCATATTCTCTGGGAGGGTTGTCTTATTAACCCCTCATACAGCTCTGTAAGGATGGTATGGTCAGTCCCATTTCACAGATGACCAACCTCAGGCTTTCAGAGCCTAAGTCACCTCCCCAGGTAAGTGGCAGGATTGGAATGAGGTTCCATCCTTCACCCTCCCTAGGGGACCCTGAGCACCTCCCTTTTAGAAGATGGGCTTCCAGGGCTTGAGAAATGGCCAGATTCCACTCCCCTGCTATTGTGGCCCCACAGGTCCTCACTCCATAACTCCTCTGGGTGATGTGGAAGACAGAGGAGGTGAAATCCTACGCTTTGTGCCAAGAGACCTGGGTGTAGACCTAGTGTGTAAAAACCCCACTAAGGGCTGTATTAAAAACAAGGGAGAAAACATTTGTAAACTACATCTCAGATATTGGGTTAGTATCCCTGATTTGTGAAACATACTTGGTAACAAAACAATTGGCAATGATTTCAACAGAAAATTCAAATAAGTATATACATAAACAATAAACATTTAAAAAATACAAAAACCTGTAGACCTGAGTGTGCACTATTCTACGGACAACAGACCCCTTGGGGTCAAGGGGTGGGAGTTGGGCCAGTGAGAGGTGCACTTTAAATTTGATTTTTGGTGAGTGGGCTCAGGCAGAAGCTCAGGTGTTGGCCTTGGGACAGGCAAGCTGGAGAGAAGGAAAGTAACATGCCCTGAACTACTGTAAGCAAATGCACTTTGTATTTCGTCTGCTTTTACCCTAACAACATTTAACCAGTCATTCTGATAATTATTCAAATCAGGAAACTAAGCTTAAGGAGAGTTTATGTAATTCAGAGAGAAAACTTTTTAATCTCCTGATCAGCAGCTAACTTTGGAATTACTTAAGGTTTTCTTTTCGGTGGTTATTTTCATTTTGTCTTGATGCCTCCAGAACTCTGAGTGCTCTAATCTCCTTCAACGCTGGCAGTATCTGCTCCACAGGTGGTTTTTAATGTTTTTTTCTTTTAAAATATGACCTCTATAATGTTTAGGTCCCATTAATAAAATTTAAAACACTTTCCAAAGGAAAAAAAAACACTAAAGACTGTATTAAAACAAAGGAGAAAACATTTGTAAACTACATCTCAGATACTGGGTTAGTAGCCATGATTTGTGAAACATACTTGGTAACAAAACAATTGGCAATGATTTCAACAGAAAATTTAAATCAGTATATACATGAATAATAAACATTTAAAAATACAAAAACCTGCAGCCATAAAAAGGAATGAGATTATGTCCTTTGCAGGAACATGGATGAAGCTGGAAGCCATCATCCTAGCAAACTAACACAGGAACATCCAAACACCACATATTCTCACTCATAAGTGGGAGCTGAACACTGAGAACACATGGACAGAGAGAGGAACATCACACACCAGGGCTTGTTGTGGGTGGGGGTAAGGGGAGGGAACTTAGAGGATGGGTCAATAGGTGCAGCAAACCACCATGGCACACGTATATCTATGTAACAAACCTGCACGTTCTGCACATGTATCCCATTTTTTTAGAAGAAATAAAATAAATACAAAAACCACAAGAACTAACAAGACGCAAATGATTTTAAATCCTGAGAATTTATAATGACAAGATGCAAAAAATGAGGACTATGATTGTACTTTTGGAGAAGACTGTGTGTGAAGGTGAATGTGTTGATGTGCACCTCATCTACAGGGGCACTTCTGGAGAATGTGCACTATTCTAGGGACAACAGACCCCTCGGGGTAAGGGGGTGGGAGTTGGGCCAGTGAGAGGTGCAGTTTAAATTGGACTTGTGAATATACTCTTATATAGTTTTTGAAGTTTCATATTTGAGAATAAAAGTATTTTAGTGAATATTTGAATGCACAGTTTTAAAAAATTTAACTGGCAAGTAAAGAATTGGCAATGATCTATTCATTTGTCGTAAAATATGTTGGATTATGTTTTAATTAGATCTGTTTGGATTTAAATTTTATGCCCCAAGGACTTAAAACATATATATATATTTAAAAAGCATGTCAGTTTTTTAAAACCTTTGTTGAAAAGGACAAAGTTCAAACATTTTATTACAAACTAAGATTAAAATATAAAGCTATTATAATTAATAATGAACACTGGAAACTCAGAAGGGGGAGGTGGGAGTAAGGGAGGGAAGGGAGTAAGGGATGAAAAATCACCTACTGGGTACAATGTAAACTATTTTGGGTGAAGGGTACACTGAAAGTCCAACTTCACCACTGTACAATTGATCCTTATAACCAAAACCACTTGTACTCCTGAAGCTATTCAAAGAAAAAAAATTAAAAATTGAGATCTAAAAAAACAAGCTATTGTAATTAAGAGAATGTAGAATTGGTGTAAGGATAGAAAAAAACAGGCCAATGGACTTAATAGAGTCAAGAAATAGACCCAATCCATATGTGGTCATTTTCACTTATGACACAGGTGACAGTGCAGTGAAGGGAGAAGGATGATATTTTACGTATGCTAGCTGAATTAGATACGTACAAAAATTGATTTCAGGTAGATTGTCAGTCTAAATGCAAAAGTAAAAGAATAACCTATAACAATGTAGGAAAATATTTTTATGTAGTTGGGGTGGCAAATATTTCTTAATCACTAGACAAAAAACTGTTAATCCCAAAGGAAAAAAAATAATAAATTGAGCTACATTATAATTAAAGACTCTGTCTTTCAAAACATACTCCTAAGAAAGAAAATATTGAAATACAGAGTGAAAGATTTTATATATACAGTGATTTGATTTTTTGGAAACAAGGAGAAAAGTAGAAAATGAGCAAAAGAAGTAAACAGGCACTTTACAATATAAGAATCCCATACAACAACTGCATGTATAAAAAGGTGCTTAACATTTTTAGTTTTTAGGACAATGCAAATTAAACTTGTCATGAGATACTACAGTAACCCCATGAACTGAAAAAAAAAAGAATAAGGGGCAAGTAGAACCATTATGTACTATTACTGAAAGTAAATTGGTGAAAACACTTTGGGAAATCATTTGGCAATATCTACTAAAGCTAACTATATGCATACCTATGAGCCAGCAATTCCAATCTTTGATATACTCAACAGAATCGTGTACATATATCCACTAAAGACCGCCACAAATCTGTATGTAGTAGTACTATAATATTAGTCAAACTGTGGGCATAACCCAAATATCATCCAACAGATAACTTGTAGTATTCATAAAATGAAATACTCTACCACAATTAGAATGCTCATTTTAATGTTGCCATATGCAAAATCATGGATATATCTCACAAGGATAATATTAAGCAAAAGAAAGCAGAAACAAAAAAGTATAATTTCAGGTATATAAAATATGAAAAGTTCATAAACAGGCAAATCTCTAGTGTTAGAAGTTAGTGTAGTTTACTTTTGGGGGAATAATAACTTGTAAGGTCATAAAGGAAGCTCCTGAAGTGAAGATAATGTTCTATTTCTTTCCCTTTTTTACTAATAAATTCTGCTTTTATTATTAAAAGGAGTTCTTGTAAGCATAAGTGTCTCTTCAATGATATAAAATTTCCCCTTCTTCAAGATTAAATATAAAACATTAATTAAAATATTCAAGGCAATAAAGTTAAATTCTAATGCCTGGCTGGGTGCAGTGGCTCACACCTGGAATCCCAGCACTTTGGGAGGCTGAGGTGGGTGGATCACATGAGGCCAGGAGTTCAAGACCAGCCTGGCCAACATGGTGAAACCCCATCTCTACTAAAAATACAGTAATTAGCCGGGTGTGGTGGCACATGCCTATAATCCCAGGTACTCAGTACGCTGAGGCACGAGAATCGCTTGAACCTGGGAGGTGGAGGTTGCGGTGAGCTGAGATTGCACCACTGCACTCTAGTCTGGATGTCACAGCGAGACTCTGTCCAAAAAAAAAAGAAAAAAATTCTGATGCCTTTCTGTAGTCAATGAAATGGACCTGAAAGAAAGAGCCATAGTGAATTTTAAAAATGTACCCAAACTTTGAAAAAATGTTGCTGTTTTTCAAAAAATAAGTTAGTTGAGATGTTTCTTCATTATAGGAGGCAGAATGTTCTTCTCTTTTAAATTTCAGTTTTTATTTTAGATACAGGGGGTACACGTGCAGGTTTGTTACATAGGTATATTGTGGGATGCTAAGGTTTGGGATATGAATGATCTTATCACCTAGGTAGTGAGCATAGTACCCAATAGTTTTTCAACCCTTGCCCCAACTCTCCCCACTCCTCCAGTAGTCCCCAGGGCTTGTTGTTGCTATCTTTATGTCCATGAGTCCCCAATGTTTAGTTTCCACTTATAAGTGAGAACATGTGGTATTTGGTTTTCTGTTCCTGTGTTAATTCACTTAGGACAATGGCCTCCAGATGCATCTATGTTGCTACAAGGGACATGATTTTTTTTTTTTTTTTTATGGCTGTGATAAAATACTTTTGAACAGATTGTCAAAGGTACTGTATATATGTTTATTACTTTGAAAAAGCATTCATTGTATTTTATTTTATGGTGAAAACAGAAAATAAAAGAATTTAATCGACAGGGTATTTGCGTGTGTGTGTGTGTGTGTGCACATTTGTGTGTGTGTCTAGGTCTAGCTGTATCACTTCAAATACACACTCACAGATGCAGTTTTATCTTTAATTCAGACAGGGGCTGGAACCAATCTCAGTTTCATATATGCCAGAACATGACTGATACACGGAGATTGCTATCGTTAGGTGAATAATTCCAGAAAACTCTGGCTGATATCTTTGTAGCTCACCTCCAATATCCCTCTCCCTTTCCCTGGGCCCCTTGTCTGAGACTTTCAAAGCTGTGATCTGGGTTCTGGTCATCAGGAGGCATCACAGCTATCTCCATTTTTTTTTTTTTTAAATGAGGACATTTTGCAAAGAGTGACAAACTATGATGCCAGTTCTGTTTGAAAAATATATGTGTATTAAAGCTGGTCCATTGGCTGTGGACTCCAAATCTACATGGCATTCACTGATTTATCTCTTCCCTCCTCAGTATACGTTGTCCCGTGCACACTACAGAGAGGTCCCTCACAGAGAGTGGGGCATTTAGCCTCCATTGCCCCTGTGTAGGCTTCCCAGACCTCCTCCCATTCCCTTTCAGTCCTCCCTTCTCTAGGATCCTATGGACACAGTTGCCCAGACCCTGCTCCTGTGACCTCTATCCTCTCTGTCACCTTTCTTCAGCCCTGTAAGTGCTACTTGGTGTTTCATGCCCTGGAGCATATGTTTTTATAGTCTTGTTTTACATCTATCTTTTTTTTCTTTCTAACATGGGAAGTGGATTTGGGTCTGCTCAGAGGCATGATGTTGAACAGCTTTTATTAGATTATGAAACATCCAAGAATGTAGAGAACATTCTGTCTCTAAAACTTTGAACTCAAGGCATATCAGAGAGAGATTTGCTTTCTTTATATGGATGTCTGTGTTCTCATTAGTAGAAACAGTGAAAAATGACTTTTCACAATGCCTTCTTAGCCCAGAGGCTCGGCCAGCCCCCACGTCTGTGTCTCAGCATTTAAAGGGCCATTGAAGTCCCACTTCATGCCATATACTCTCAACAGGTTTTCTCATTTGCTCCTTGGGACAGCTCTGTAAGGATGATACAGTCAGTTCTATCTCACAGATAATCAAGCTCAGGCTTTCACAGCCTAAGTCACCTTCCCAGGTAAGTGGCAGGATTGGAATGAGGTTTCATCCCTCACCCTCCCTAAACGACCCCAAGCACCCCCTTTTAGAAGATGGGCTTCCAGGGCTTGAGAAATTGTCAGATTCCACTCCCCTGCTATTGTGGCCCCACGGGTCCCCCACTCCACAACCCCTCTGGGTGATGAGGAAGACAGAGGTGGTGAAATCCTGCACTTTATGCCAAGAGACTGGGTATAGGACCGCATGAGTTGGCTGATCCCTTAAGTGGTGAGTGGGCTCAGGCAGACGCTTAGGTGTTGGCCTTGCGACGGGTGAGCTGAAGAGAAGGAAAGTAACCTGCCCTGAGCTACTTTAAGCAAATACACTCTATATTTCATCTCCTTTATCCTAACGGCTGTTCAAGGTACCAATGATTATGATCATTATTCCAATCAGGGTGCTGTCTTTAAGGGAGTTTATATAAATCAGGGAGACAACTTTATTATCTCCTTATTGTCAGCTAACTCTGGAATTAATCTAAAGGCTTTTTTTTTTTCTCTATTTGCCCTGAAGCCCACAGAGAAATAGAAATGTTTTTCTTATCCTTTATTCACATGTTTGTTCTGTATTGATGAGTATTTAGAATGTTTCTCATTTTTTCCTTTTTAAAAAGATTTCAGCAATGCTATTTCAAATAACCACTTACCTGGCTATTTTGGACATGTGAACATTTTTTCCTCCATTACATGTGTAAACATCTATCCCTTGGGGCTTGATTTCAATAATTTAAACTTCCTTATATGTGTCTGAGCATTCTCATTTCTTTAACCATCTTTGTACCTGTTGTTACAATATTTAAATGTATTTATAACTGATAAGTGTGTTTCCATTTCCTTGATGTATTTGGTCCCTCATCCCGCCCCCATACCCAGACACACACAGAACCACTTTTCACCTTTTCGTTTTTCAAATTTTTAAAAAATTCTTTTTCGCTTTTTTTTCTACATTTAAATTTTGTCAGATGATAGGTGATAAAAGGATATTTAGATGGTTTCATTTGCATTCCTTAATGTATTAGTGAGCTAGAATGCTTTTTCTTGTGATTACTGGCCATTTGCGTTTCTTCACCTGTGAACCATTTACATATTTTGTCAGTTTTGCTGTTTTGTTATAGGAGCTGTACATGTGTTAAACCTAAAACCCTTCACTGATGGATGCATGCATTATTTCAACACATCTTTGTTGGGTGAATATTATTTATGAGACACTCTAGCAAAATCTATGTCCTAGATGTCTCTTCTGAGATCTTGGCTCTTATATTTCTGGGAGATGTCCACCTGCAGCAAGAAAAGTATTAGTGCCCATGCAAACATGCGTGGCTTGTCAAGGATCACATGCACAGGCAGTTCACACTTACTCCTAAACCCTGCATGGCCACAGAGTAAAAAGGATGTGTGGTGCATTATATGAGGAGAGCCCCAGCTCAGGATTGTGATTTCTGTGATCTCTACACTAACAGCAAGATTTTTAAAAATTACATAACATTTCTGAGTTTGCCTTTTCTGATTTGTAAAATGGAAACAATCATAGCTAACAAAGACAGCTGTTCTGAAAGCAAAAGAACAAAATATTTTTAAGTGTCATACACAGCGTAGGGTACATACGGTACTCAACACATCTTAGTCCCTTTCCTATCCCATACCCGTCCTTCCTTTAAAGGAGATTCCTTTGACATAATCCAAAAGGCATGGTTCCATAATGATCATATGAAAATTTTAAGGGAAATGTATAGGTTTCCATGATTAATTAACTGCTGTGTCACTACTCTGTGCTGGGTAAGGAAAAGGAAAACAATCACTGAACCAGTTTCCTGGGTTTGTAAAAGAAATCCATCAAAGCCACCACCTCATTTCGCTTTATTTCATAGACTTCCCCCATCTCATTTTTTATGTTCTATGTTAATTTCTCAAGAAAAACAGGCCCGGCATTACCTCTGCACACAACCCTGTGGGTCTGGCCCAGGCGCGGGGCGGGGCCAGCACGATGAGCGCCCCAGGCAGCCCCGACCAGGCCTACGACTTCCTGCTCAAGTTCCTGCTGGTGGGCGACAGCGACGTGGGCAAGAGTGAGATCCTGGAGAGCCTGCAGGATGGCGCGGCCGAGTCCCCATACAGTCACCTGAGGGGGATCGACTACAAGACGACCACCATCCTGCTGGACGGCCAGCGGGTGAAGCTGAAGCTCTGGGATACGTCGGGGCAGGGAAGATTTTGTACCATATTCCGCTCCTACTCTCGTGGTGCACAAGGAGTGATGCTGGTCTACGACATTGCAAACCGCTGGTCTTTCGAGGGTATGGATCGATGGATTAAGAAGATCGATGAGCATGCCCCTGGTGTCCCTAAAATCCTGGTGGGGAATCGCCTACATCTGGCATTCAAGAGGCAGGTGCCCAGGGAGCAGGCCCAGGCCTATGCTGAGCGCCTGGGCATAACCTTCTTTGAGGTCAGCCCTCTGTGCAATTTCAACATCATAGAGTCTTTCACGGAGCTGGCCAGGATCGTGCTGCTGCGGCACAGGTTGAACTGGCTCGGGAGGCCGAGCAAGGTACTGAGCTTGCAAGACCTCTGCTGCCGCACCATCGTGTCCTGCACACCCGTATACCTGGTGGACAAGCTCCCGCTCCCCAGTGCCTTAAGAAGCCACCTCAAGTCCTTCTCCATGGCTAAGGGCCTGAATGCCAGGATGATGCGAGGCCTCTCCTACTCCCTCACCACCAGCTCCACCCACAAAAGGAGCAGCCTCTGCAAAGTGGAGATCGTCTGCCCACCCCAGAGCCCACCCAAAAACTGTACCAGAAACAGCTGCAAAATTTCTTAAGGAAGGCACCAAAAGGAAACAAGCTGGAATCGCTCCAGGAAGAACTCTGGTTACACCTGGAAGATGGAAGTCGGAAGTCGCATTCTAGATTCAAGAAATTAGTTTTCAGTTTCTCAAGGGAATCATGCTGCTTGGGAAGGGTATGATGCCTTCTGTCAATAAAAACACATTACGCAGTTTGACTTTGAATTTCTATATGGATGTGCATGAAGCTCTCGTTTTAGACGTGTTTATAAACGGGAAATTAGTACTCTGCTCAACTCTTGGTAACATGAAATTTTGAATGTTACTTATATCATCATCACACTGCAACTTTTTCCTTAAAATTACTGCCTTTGTAAGAATGGTGATATGGCAGTGATGAGTATAAATTCAAGGGAATTTGAGATGCAATGATAGTGAGATAATTTAGTCATTGATACTACAAGACGGGCCTTTTTGTAAACCTCCTTTTAAAGTCAAAGCACCAATTTATAAAACACTGCAGATGCATATAGAGATTATATGTAACAGATCTGTCCAGTTTGTGCATGAAATGGATTTGATAGTTTTTGCTATGTTATTTTACTACATTTGAGGATTCATTCGTGATTTATATGTATGTTTTTCTATAAATCTACTTTTTTTGTACAAGATGTTCTACAAGATATGAAGCTAAGGGAGGAAAACGCCAAAGATATCTCTAGTTATGTTGAACATAGCCAACATGGTTTCAATGGATCAGTAAGAAAAAACCATTTCAGTAAGGAATGAAATAAGTACTTATTTGAGAAAACATTTCTTAACAATAAAAAGGTATATATTTTTCTCTTTTGGTAAAATGAAAAGAAAAAGAAAAATATACATAATGTAACCTCGCAAGATGAGGGTTTGCAGAAAAACATTGCAATAGAACATGGCGGGGCCAGGCCCATTATAAGACTTTAGGTGAGTCATTTCCCCTGTACTGGCCAGTTTTGGTTAACAAATCTCAGATCAATATAGAGGTTAATGAGATGACATCTGGGAAAGCACTTCTGAGACCTTAGATGGGAAGGAAGAAGAACTGATTTCCACGTAGTTACTTTCCAATTTACATTGTGAATATTATAATAATCTATATTGGATGAACTGAGTAAATATAAGTCCTTGCACTCTTGTAACTGAATGACCATTTATTTGTGCATTGTCATAGGGTGATTATAAATAAAGTACCGCAGAAGAGCAGTATCTCTGGCCTCAGGAAGCCTTGGGGACTCACCCTTCCTGAACGCTGGTACTTTTCTATCTCATGAATTTCTCACAACATTCCTGGGAGGTAGAGGATATAATCTCTACACCATCCTGTAGCTGAAGAAACAGTGATGTTTGCAGGTTAAGCAGCCTGGCTGGGAAGCATCCTGCCACTAAGTGGAAAAGCAGAGACCTGCACCCTATATGCCCCCAGGCAGACTGATGCTGAGCTGCACATCACACCATAACCAAGTAAATCTTGCTTTCCTGCTGACCCGGGTCACTAATGAAATCTGTATCTTCAGCTCTGAAGCCAGTCTGCCAGTTCTGTCTCTCTTCTGAAAGACAGAGAGCCTTGTCAGACCTAAGTTTCCTACTCTGTAGACAAGGGAGTGTGTCTGGGCCATTGCTTTAGAAACTGGAGTCTGCAGACAGTTCCTGTGTCAGGAAGAATATGCACTCTCAGAGGGGCAGGGGTCATGCTGAGGATGAATACTTGAAGGAGCAGTCCCCAAACACATGCAGATGGGGGATACATAGAGTCTTTAATAGAAATTACCAAATCAACCTGGAAAGAGGTTGTACTAAATGACATCCCCACCACCAATATGAAACAGGGTAGACTTCCCTGCATGCCCACCTTACTGGAATCCTGAATGGTTTCTTTTTATACTTTGATGATATGACAGGTGGAAATTCTTTCATTGTCATTATATTTAATTTGGTGTTCAGATAACTTAAAAAATTCCCTAGTACACAAAATGCTCTGATAATCATCATTGCATTATATTTTTATTGCAAACTGGTCCATTTTCATATGTAGCCTAAAAACAATGAGCAACAGGCACATTAGCCTGCAAGTTCTCCTAGAGCTACTGGTGGCATTATGGTTCCAGGGTGTGTTTGTGGCCTCTGGGGGATACTGATGGCACCGTGTTTGTCTAGAAGATTAAGAACATCTCTCTGTGATATTAGTTGAATTCAGTATTAGAGAAGAGCTGGAGTCTTTTTAAATGACACAAGAGCTGGACCACAACATGCTTCTGAGCAGGCTGTAATACTGTCCCTGTGATGGAAAGCAAGCCTTTCTGTAATCTCACCTGCTCAAGTCGGGGTGGATCCCTCCAGGATGTAAGGTATGGCAGTCAGCCTAAATCTGCTTCTGAACACTGAAGCTGAGTGCTCCCATCTTCCTGACATCAGTTACAGAGACTGGAGAAGCTGCATCTTCTCAGACACCAAAACCATGGGTTCAGTCACCTGTGTGAGGAGCTCGGTGCTAGAAGATAAAATACCAGTACCTGTTTGACACATCGTGCATCTATCCATTCATCTGTCCATCCATTCATCCATCTGTCCATCCATCCATCCATCCATCCCCATAGTTAACAGGCATTAAGGTCAAATGACACCATCCTTCTGGTTAAGCTTTAGACTTCCCCGGAATAGAAACAAGGAAGTAAGGGGGTTGTGGTGAACTCAGTTTCTAGACCTAAGAAGAGATGGCTCCTTCTCATTAATATTTCCATCCTGAGAGAGCCTCTTATCATTGATCATTTCAAAACATAATTTAAAAACCCTGGACCCCTCTCTACAATCCTAGTTACTGTTCTCTTTACATATACTCTCCCATTGCAACCAAAGTTCTATGAAGAATTCTCAATACTCAACTCATCCCTTTATACCTCCCTCCACCTCAGTCCTCATTCCTCATCTAATGGTGCTTTGTTACCGTACCCCTCCACTGAAATGAACCCCATCAAAACCAACAGCCACGCCTTTGTCCCATTTATAGATCAAGACTATTGAAATGAACATCTATCTGGAGACAAAGCTTCACCTGCAATGACAAAATTCAGTTGCTTTTGTATAGACAAAGATTTTATGGCAATGCTATATTTACCTAAAAGCTAGCATTGTAAAATAGCTTCCATAGAGTCAGTCAGATAATGTGAAGGCTGTGCTACAGGAACTGTGCTATCAATTGAAGTACAGCATTTCCCCAACATATCCCATAATATTGCTTCAATAAAAGGAATGTTGCAAATAGATTTACTGCATGTTAGCAATATTTTTATGATCACTTAAATAAATTCTGTTTATTGTTTTATTTCTTTCTGAAGGAATTACTAAGTATACAATGTAATCACCTGAAATTAAAATGTTTCAAAATTTGTCATGGTTAAATATATTGCCTAAAAGCATTGTCTGATTGTTTAATATGCCATAATTAGGTAATATAATGGTGGTGAAATATAATAGTAGAGAGAGGGAACTCCTGCAATCTCCTGATTAGGTCAGAATTCTACTGCACCACACAAATCATAATGCTGGAATTCCTTTTGGAATGTTTCCATTTGGTAAACTATCCCAACTATATGATAAGTGTACATGATTCCATACTGATATAAATAAGTGTTTCAATTGAAAAAGAAATGGATCAGAGAAGACAAATTATCTCAATCAAATAATTCTAAATAATATATATATGGCTACCCCACAGTTCATGAGGAGAAGTTTAATTCTGTCCTCTACCTCCTAAGAACAGGGCTGACTTAGTGACTTACTTCTACAGAAAAGAGTATAGGAATGTGAAATAGTTACCACACACTGGAAAAATTTGGCAAACAGTACCTTAACCAAGTGATGAAGGTTAACATCACTGATATCATATGGGTAGCATGTAAACCCATATATGGTGTGATAAAAAGGGCAATTCATCTCTGTGGTATTCCTTCTGAAAACCCACAACCTCAGTTGTGGGAGAAAATATTTGCAGACTACCCATTTGACAAGGGATTAATAACCAGAGAAATAAAATGTCCCCTGTGTGTTTTCTTGCATGCATGACTTCACTTAGGGAGTCTAAATAGCACTACCTTTATGGGTGTCAGTGTGGCAATATTTATCCAAAACCTACATATGTACACAGTTTGCACCAACAATTAACCATGTACAAGTTTATCTTCAGAATGTAGGGAAGGATGTGGATAAGGATATGGTAAAAATAACTGCCATTCTGACAGTTCCCTTCCTTTACTTCTGGGCCTTGTGAAGCCTGAAAGAACCAGTCCTTCAAGATGAATCCTGGGTGTTTAACCGGGCCTAATTCAAATTAGAGCCAAGTGGCCATTTGCTGACTAAAGGTCACACATTACTTCGAGTTTCCAGAAAACCTGCAAGTCTGCTTAACTTTGGGACTTTCATAGCTGCCTGTTCCTTTTTATGGTGCTTAAACCAACCAATAAGCTTTCACCTATGTCAACCAATCGGAACTAAGCAAGTTGGAATCCTTCATTTGCATAAGTTGATCTGAGTGGGACCCTGGGTGGGAATTTTCTTCATAAAAGACAAACCTGGCCGGGCACGGTGGCTCACGCCTGTAATCCCAGCACTTTGGGAGGCCAAGGCAGGCGGATCACGAGGTCAGGAGCTCGAGACCATCCTGGCTAACATGGTGAAACCCCGTCTCTACTAAAAATACAAAAAAAATTAGCCAGGCGTGGTGGAGGGCGCCTGTAGTCCCAGCTACTTGGGAGGTTGAGGCAGGAGAATGGCGTGAACCCGGGAGGCGGAGCTTGCAGTGAGCGGAGATCATGCCACTGCACTTCAGCCTGGGTGACAGAGTGAGACTCCGTCTCAAAAAAAAAAAAAAAAAAAAAAAAACCACAAACCTTCCCTTTGTTCTCTGGAACACACCTTCATTTTATACTGAAGGCTACATCTCCCCGATTTGCAAACTATTCACTGGAATAAAGTCTCTTTCCTCTAAATTCCTTTTCAGAGAACTTTTGTTCTCAACCTGAATTTAGGAAGGGAGACCAAATGAGATGCAAAGCCATGAAGGAAAAGAAGGAAGCAGAGGCAAATGTGGTTGTCAGCACACACACAATCACGCCAGCACATACACAATCGCGCGCACACACATTTATACATGGACCAGGTTCTTTTTATCATAATACTAGTATTCTTCTATGACAGTTTGGTGGGTTCCAAGAGGACACATTTGGCTCACCAGTCCAAACAGCCACCGGAACTGTGCCTGGAACTGTGCCCTTCAGCGGAGCACAGACTTTGAAAAGATGCCATCGACACAGTGTTGACAATAGGGAGTATCAGAACACTGAATAACATGGAGTTCTGAAAATTATGTTACATCCACAGGATGAAATTCTAGGTGGCAATAAAATGAGTTATAATGAAGACAATGATGAGAGATAATTTTCTGCCTATCAGATTAGCTACCATGCCCACTATTTCAATGTGTGTAGAAACAGGCACTTTCATACTGTGATGTTAGTGTTACTGAGCAATGGGCTTGCTCACCAATGCACACAGAAGCCAATACTATGGCACTAGCACTTGAGGAAAGAAAAAGCTTTATTGCAACACTCAAATCTGTTTCCTCGAGCTGGGGTCTGGAGGCAGAGAGTAACTATGAGGGACATAGGGAAATGCAACGACACATGATCTGATTGGATCATGCAAAGAAGTGGTGCCGAGTCCTTGGCTTTTAAGTTTATACTGGGAAAAAACCAGGGAACCTCTCACTTCTCATTTTGGTCCTCATTTCTCAATCTGAATACTTAGGTTCCACATGTGGTTGACATTTTCTGTTCTGGCCAGCTCCAGGTTCACCAATCAGGCATACGTGGTTCATTTGGGCATGCTCAGGTTATATGACTTGCAACCTGGGTATCCACTGCATCTAAAAAGCAACTCATCACTTTGTTGCAAAGTCAAAGCATATTGAACGGTTCTGTGGTTACATTAGGAATGTAAATTAGTAGTAGTATTTTGAACCATTATGTTAAAATAAAATGTTCTAATTTCCAGGGTTTTGAAAGGACTCTTCAGGAGCTTATAAAGAAATGCTTTAAAAGATATTTGCATATATAAAAGCTGGTGTTAAGTATACTATTGTCTGTAATAGAAACTATATTAAAAGGAATTAAATTTTCACCACTAGAGTACTGGGAAGATAAAGTTTAGGGCATCATATGATGAAACACCAACTCCATACAAAAAATTGAAATTGAATTTGAAAGATGGTTATAATAAGGGCAAACACAGGTTACAAAAGTCCTAAGTAGTACGGCCAAGTGCAGTGGCTTACGTCTGTACTCCCCGCACTTTGGAAGACAGAGGTGGGCGGTTCCCTTGAGCTCAGGAGTTCAAGACCAGCTTGGGTAACATGGTGAAATACCATCTCTACAAAAAATACAAAAATTAGTCAGGGGTGGTGGCTCACACCTATAGTCCCAGCTACTTGGGAGGCTGTGGCTGGAGGATTGCTTGAGCCTGGGAGGCAGAGGTTGCAGTGAGCTGCGATTGCACCACTGCACTCCAGCCTGGGTGACAAGAGAAAAACCCCACAAAAGTCATAAGTAGTTCTGTATCTATTTTTGCTTGTATTGCTATATATCTATAGGTCTGAAAGCATAAAAAATGAAAATGATTTTTAAAATTCCTCTCAAATATAGCTTTCTCTTTAGCATAGTAAGAGGCTGGGCTTTCTGTTTGGCCATCAGTATCCCTGAACACTGGATATACCTCCTTTTCCACCCAGACTTACGGAAAGCTCTGTGGGGTGGGCTTGGGCCACAGCCCCTTCCTCCCCCTTTCCTGCTCCCGGATGTTCAAGCTGCAGTTTAGGCTTCTGTCACGAGGGGGCACTAACGTAGCACCATTATCAGACTGCAAAGCAATATATACAATGAGCAAAAATCAATACGATACCTCCCTTAAAACACAGCTTGTGAAACTATGTTCAGAATTATTCTGTCTGAAAAAACTGACAGATGCAAAACAAGACTAAATAAATATACTCTGGGGCATCCATACGATGAAACACCAGGTAGCTCTAGCACACACCGGAGCCACCCGCCGGCATAGGACAGCACAGGGGCAGGCAGCACAGGGGCAGGCGTAAGGTGACTGAGAAATGATGAGGGAGGTGGAACTGAGTCTGGGTGGCTGTGTCCACAGTGTCCCAGAGAGGTTATGACTAAGAGTGGGTGGGAGAGGGTCTGGGAAGCCTGTACAGGAGTCGGGTAATGGAGGGCGAACTGCCTGCTCTCTGGGAGGGAGGGACCCCTCTATAGTGTGGAAACCTCAACCTACCCTGAGGAAGGAAAAGATAAATCAGTGAATGCGATATAGATTCTTGGGTCACCATAATGCAACTGCTTTAAAATATATATTATATATACACAATATATAATATATATAATATAAATAAAATAAAATTTCATAAATATATTTTGTATAAATCCATAAATATATTTTATATAAATAAATTAAATAAAAATATATGAATTTTTGCACACAGAATTATGATCATGGTAAACAAACCATTTTAAGTCCTTCGTTACTCTTTACAAAATGTACTCCTTTTTATTAAAAAAAAGATGGATGCCATCTGGTGGCCAGAAATAGGATTGCATCTCTGTCAGACAAGGGCCTCGGTAAGAGGGAAAGAGGGATGATGGAGTTTGGGAACTTGGCTCCAAGAAGCTGGAGTTTTCCGGAATTATTCAGCTCATGGTAGCTGTCTCTCTGTATCCACTATTTTCTGGGATATCTAAAACTGATACTGGTTCCATCCCCTGTCTAAATTGAAGGTAAATCTGCACCTATGTTTATTTGGGTGATAGAGCAAAAGATACACACACACACACATACACACACATACACAGACATTATCAATTCCATTTTTATCTACTTTGTCTCAATATAAAATTGAATACAACGAATGTACTTTCAAATTAATGAAATACATTACAATTACTTTTGCCAATCTATTCAAAAGTATTTATTGAAATGCTTTTTTCCCTAAATACAAAATTTCAAACAATATATAAAAGTATATTTATAAATTGAAATGAATCTGCATCTACCCTCTGACCCAAAGGGTCTGTTGTCAACAGAATGGTGCATACTCTCCAGATGTGTCCCTGTAGGTGAGGTACACACAAACATGTTCACTCACACACAATCTGTTCCAAAAGTGAATCACAGTACTAATTTTTTTTG
This sequence comes from Chlorocebus sabaeus, assembly GCF_047675955.1. NCBI lineage: Eukaryota > Metazoa > Chordata > Mammalia > Primates > Cercopithecidae > Chlorocebus > Chlorocebus sabaeus. The sequence continues at coordinate 50,008,826 of NC_132933.1, forward strand.
CAACTTGTTTCTTCCACATAATATTCTTTTGAAGATTTATATTTGCATCCTATTAGTACTTTCAGTTTTGACAAATTTTAACATGTTTATTGTTCATGTATATTTTAATGAGAATGTTCTGTTGAAAATAGTTGCCAGTCATTTTGTTACAGAATGTGGTTCACAAATCAGATACTAACCCAGTATCTGAGGTGTAGTTTGCAAATGTTTTCTCCCTTATGTTAAAAAATGCTTAGCCTTATTTTTATTGAGAAAGTGTTTTAAATGTCAATAATGTGACAAAAAATATACAGGTCATAATTTAAAAAGAAAAAATGTTGAACAACACCATGAGGAGAAGATGCTATCAGCCTGCAGGGAGATTACAATATTCAGAGCCCTGGAGATATCAAGAGAAAATGATACAACTTTGGAGTATTCCAGAGTTAGCTAATGATCACAGGACAACTAGGTTGTTTCCCTGACTTACATAAACTCCCCTAAAGACAGCACACTGATCTGAATAATGGTCAGAATGATGAGTATTTTAAATGGTTGTTAGGATTAATGGAGATGAGCTGTAAATTGCATTTGCTTACAGTAGTTCAGTGCATGTTACTTTCCTTCTCTCCAGCTTACCTGTCCGAAGGCCAATAGCTGAGCTTCTGCCTGAGCCCACTCACCACTTCAAGGATTAGCCAACTCATGTGGCCCTACACACAGATCTCATGGCACAAAGTGCAGGATTTCACCTCTTCTGTCTTCCTTATCACCCAGAGGAGTTGTGGAGTGAGGACCTGTGGGGCCACAATATCAGGGGGGAATCTGACCATTTCTCAAGCCCTGGAAGTCCATCTTCTAAAATGGAAGTTGCTCAGGGTTCTCTAGGAAGGGTGAGGGATGGAATCTCATTCCAACCTTGCCACTTACCTGGAGAGGAGACTTAGACTCTGTGAGCCTGAGCTTAGTCATCTGTGAAATGAGACTGACCATACCATCTTTACAGAGTTGTTCTGAGGGGTAAATGAGAAAACCTCTTGAGAATACATAGCATGGCGTGGGACTTCAATGGCCCTTTAAATGCTGAGACATAGAAGTGGGGGCTGGCTGAGCCTCAGGGCTAAGGCAGGCATTGTGAAAAGTCTTTTTCATTGTTTCTCTCCTAATGAGAACACAGACATCCATATAAGGAAAGCAAATCTCTCTGATATGATTTGAATTCAAAGTTTTAGAAACAGAATGTTCTCTACATTCTTGGGTGTTTCATAAAATCTGGTCAACATCATGCCTCTGAGCAGACCCAATCCAGTTCCCAATGCTGGGAAGACAAGTGTGTCTTTGAACTTACCTGATGAGCTCTGTGATAGGTCTGGCCAGGAATGCAAGGTTTGGTGTTTGCCTAGTGGCTGCTCCTGGCTTACTTGGTATTTTAGTATATTTATAGAAAAATTCTGTACTCATCCTACAGTCAGCTGTGCAGGAGTCCTCAGATCATGCGTGATCCAGCCACATCACACTAGGATTTCAGCCACCTGCTGCCTCCCTTGAAGGACAAAAACCCAAGAGTTACTAGCATTTCTTTCATACAATGTCCATTCTTTCATTCACTAACAAGTAAATATATATTGAGCTCAAAACCCCTATTAGTTCATTGGAAGGGTCTCATGTTCTCCAAAGTGGAAATAAGAATGTAAGAAGGGAAATAAATATATGGACAACTTCGAGGGATAAACCTGAGAATAAGACAGCTTCTTCACATTAATTTGAAAACTTGCTGAAGTTTCATGGAATTGAAGATTTTTTAAAGTCTCTCATTAAACCCTTCATTCCTATCCAGACACAGAATCTTTCTCTCTATAAATGTATCTGTCTGTATCTCTAGGTCTCTGTCTTCCCTTTCAAATTCAAAGTACTGAAAGAATTTTCTGCATTCTCTGTTAACATTCTTCACTTCCCATGGTCCTTATCCCATCGCACTGTGACGTCTGTTTCCAGGATTGCAACAAACATGATCTCACCGAGGTTAAAATTCACCTTTTGGTCACTAGGTTCAGTTTTGTGTGTGTGTGTGTGTGTGTGTGTGTGTGTGTAAATATATTATCATAATTAGTATTCCTTTTTAAAAGTAATCTCCTAAAACATGCATGCTTGTGCAGACTACTTCTTCCACCTATCAACAGAGCTTTCACAGTTTCCCAGGCTCTGGAGCATGATGTACTGGACACAAATATAAGCTGTCTCACTCCCTAACTGTACAGTCTCAGACAGAGTCCATATTCTCTCTGTCATCAGTTGTTCATCTATAAAACAGAGATTAGCCACAGTTTCTACCATGTAAGGGTGCTGTGAAAATTTGATGACTCAATACATAAATGCATATGGTATATAAGAAATGTAGTCATTTCTCTTTATATATTTTATTGGCATTAGTATCACTGTAGTCATAAAAATAGGATATAAAGTTTATTCACAAGGAATGCCGTTTGTGGTTTGTTAGAGAGTGTATACATTTTCTAGGACTGCCATATCAAATTACATAAATTTATTATTTCAGAGTTCAAAAGTACAAAACCAAGGTCTAGACAGGGTCAAGTCTTTCTGAAGACTCAGGGGAGAATCCTTCCTTTCCTCTTCCATCTTTTGGTGGTTCCTGCTTTATAGTTCCAATCTCTTCCTCCATCTTTACATGGCCTTTCTCCCTGTCTGTGTCAAATATGCCTCTCCTTTCTTTTATAATGATGCTGGCAATTGGATGATCATATCTTTAGGTCTTTAGCTTGATTAGATTTGCAAAGATTCTGTTTCCAAATAAGGTATAGTGGGTGTTAGAATTAGGACATATTTTTGAGGAGACACAATTCAACCCATTACAGTGAGGCAAGCAAGTTACAAAACTAAATGTAAGATGAAGCATCTTTTGTATGTAAATATGTAAATGCACCCATACTTACATATGTACATATATATTTACCTGCAAAAGAAAACTTCTGGAAGAATATAATGTAGGTGAAATCACTACAAGGGCTTATCTTGGGGTGGCAGGATTTGGGGTATTATTTTTTTTCTTTTTTTTTCTTTTTTGAGATGGAGTTTCGCTCTTGTCACCCAGGCTGAAGTGCAGTGGCGCGATCTTGGCTCCCTGCAACGTCACCCTCCCGGGTTCAGGCGATTCTCCTGCCTCAGCCTCCTCAGTAGCTGGGATTATAGGTGCCTGCCACCATACCCAGCTAATTTTTTTGTATTTTTAGTAGAGACGGGGTTTTACCATGTTGGTCAGGCTGGTCTCGAACTCCTGATCTTAGGTGATCTGCCGTCGTTGGCCTCCCAAAGTGCTGGGATTACAGGCGTGAGCCACCATGCCCAGCTATTTTTTCTTTTCTATATCTTCTGTTTTTACCTATAATAAGCACTATTCCTCTTGCAATTACACAAATATTAAAATGTCTGGAAAACATAACCATTCTGTGTTCCCAACCACAAGAAAACTATTTACTTCAGAACAGGAATATCCCTAAGGCAGGAAGGGAGACAAGGTATTTCCACAGTATTACTGAACATATTTTTTCCAAATTCAACACTACACAGAATACTATCAATATTTAATTGTCAGCTGGGCACGGTGGCTCACGCCTGTAATCCCAGCACTTTGGGAGGCAGAAGTGGGTGGATTACCTGAGGTCAGGAGTTCGAGACCAGCCTGACCAACATGGTGAAACCCCGTGTCCACTAAAAATACAAAATTAGCTGGGCGTGGTGGTGCATGCCCGTAATCCCAGCTACTTGGCAGGCTGAGGCAGGAGAATTGCTTGAATCTAGGAGGCGGAGGTTGCAGTGAGCCAAGATTGCGCCATTACACTCCAGCCTGGGCAATAAGAGTAAAGCTTGGTCTATAAATTAATTAATTAATTAATTAATTAATTAAAGGTCTGCCTACTTAACTGAGAAAAAACAGGAAACCTTAATTTGTTTAGTTGTGCTGCTATGCCCTGATCTTATTGGATGAAAGGCAGCTGCTCATACTGGTTAGATGTAGGGGCTTGAGAGCCACACAGCCAATGTTCAAATCTAAGTCTCGGCACTTGCTAGCCCTGCCTTCACTGTGCCTCAGTTCCCTTATGTTTAAAGGCAGGCCACAATAGCTCCTCCTTACAGATGATGCTGAGGATTAAATAACTATAGGTTTAGCTCTTACAACAGTGTCAGGAACTGAGGATGCCAATAATAAATATTAACCTTTTAAAAAATCAGTGTTAACGTATTGCCATTTATATTATTATGTGAATTTTTATTGATTGGCATAGATTGCCATTCATATTACGATGTCTGTTAAAAAAAAAAGCCATTTGCACAGCTGTAAGTAGGATATCATCTCACAGCATTCCTAAATATGCATCGTTATATTTGCATAATAGAATTTATGAAAAAAATATATAGTCACGCACCACATAACATTTCAAATGATGAAGGACCACATATTCAACAGCAGTCCAAGATTACAATGGAGCTGAAAAATTCTTGTTGCATGTAAATTCTTGCTGTAACTGTCGTAGTTCAATGCATTCCTCACGTGTTTGTGGTGATGCCCATGTACACAAACCTACTGTGCTGCCAGTTCTATAAAAGTATAGCACATACAATTGTGTACAATACATAATACTTGATAATGATAATAAATGACTATGTTGCTGGTTTATGTGTTTATTATACTACACATTTTATCATTATGTTAGAGCATACTCTTCTACATATTAAAAAAGTTAACTGTAAAACAGCTAGGCAGGTCCTTCAGGAGGTATTCAAGAAGGAGGCATTGCTATCATAGGAGATGACAGCCCCATGCATGTTACTTTGCTCCCAAAGACCTTCTAGTGAGACAAGATGTGGAGGTGGAAGATAGTGATATTGATGATCCTGACCCTGTGTAGGCCTAGGTTCATGTGTGTGTTTGTGTCTTAGTTTCTAACAAAAAAAGTTTAAAAAAATTAATAGCAAAAAGCATGTAGAATAAAGATATAAAGAAAGCAAATGGCCAGGCATGGTTGCTCATGCCTGTAATCCCAGAACAGGCCGAGGTGGGAGGATCCATTGAGCCCAGGAATTTGAGACCAGCTTGGGCAATATAATGAGCCCTGGTCTCTACATACATACATACATACTTAAGTACACAAACAAACAAACAAACTAGCTGAGTGTGGTGGTACATGCCTGTATTTCCAGATACTCAGGAGGCTGAGGCAGGAGGATCGCTTGAGCCTGGGGGGTAGAGGCTGTTGTGAGCCAAGATCAGGCCACTGTACTCCAGTCTGGGCAACAGAGCAAGAAAGTGTCTCAACAAAAAAAAGGAGGCTGGGCGCCGTGGCTCAAGCCTGTAATCCCAGCACTTTGGGAGGCCGAGGCGGGCGGATCACGAAGTCAGGAGATCGAGACCATCCTGGCTAACACGGTGAAACCCCGTCTCTACTAAAAATACAAAAAAAAAAAATTAGCCGGGCGTAGTGGCGGGCGCCTGTAGTCCCAGCTACTCGGGAGGCTGAGGCAGGAGAATTGCTTGAATCTGGGAGACGGAGGTTGCAGTGAGCCAAGATCACACCACCGCACTCCAGCCTGGGCAACAGAGCTGGACTCTGTCTCAAAAAAAAAAAAAAAAAAGGAAAGAAAAGAAAATATTTTTTATAGCTCTACAATGTGTTTGTGTTTTAAGCAAAGTGTTATTACCAAAGAGCAAAAAGTTAAAAAAAATTAAAAAATTATAAAGTAAAAAGGTTACTGTAAACGTAGTACTGAATTTATTATTAAATTTAGTGTAGCCTAAGTATACAGTGTTTATAGAGTCTATGGGAGTGTACAGTAACGTCCTAGACTTTCACTTTCATTCACTACTCACTCACTCACCCAGAGCAACTTCCAGTCCTGCAAGCCCCATTCACGGTAAGTGCCCTATATAGGTGTGCCATTTTGTATCTTTTTTTTCTTTTCTATTTCTATTTATTTATTTTTTTTGGAGACAGGGTCTCACTGTGTCCCCCAGGCTGGAGTGTGGTGACATGATCTGGGCTTACTGCAACCTCCGCCTCCCAGGCTCAAATGACTCTCGTGCCTCAGCCTCCCAAATAGCCAGGATTACAGGCGCCTGCCACCATGCCCAGCTAGTTTTTGTACTTTTAGTGAAGACAGTGTTTCCCCGTGTTGGCCAGGCTGGTCTCGAACTCCTGGCCTCATGTGATCCGCCTGCCTCGGGCTCCCAAAGTGCTGGGACTACAGGTGTCAGCCACTGCACCTGGCCCCATTTTGTATATTTTATACCATAATTTTACTGTTCATTATTGCTTAGATATGTTTAGATACACAAATACTGACCATTCAGTACAGTAACATGCTGTACAGGTTTGTAGCCTAGGAGCAACAGGCTGTACCATCTAGCCTAAGTATGTAGAAGGCTAGGTTTGTGTAACTGCACTCTATGATATTAGCACATTGAAACCATTTAACGACACATTTCTCAAAATGTATCCCCATCATTAAGTGACACATGACTACATATATATTCAACTGTTAACAGTGCTTCTACATAAGTAGTAGACTTTTATTAGTTTTCAATTATTATTATTATTATTTTTTTTTTTTTTGCTTTCCTCACTTTTCCATTGTTATCTACAACAAAAATGTCTTGGTTTTGGAAGTTAAAATGATAATCAGGAAAAATAAATATAACCAGCCCTACCCCATAAGATGGTTCAGCTTTGGAACAGGAAATACCTCTAAGCCAAGGGAATTAAGTAGTAGGGTGGTCCCAGAACTAATGTATGAATCTACCCACATGATAGTCCCAGTTGGGCAGCTTCAGAAAAATTACAGACACCTGTAATTTAGGAGGTGGAGAAGGGAAGGAGAAGGGAAAACATGTCTCTCAAATGAAGCTTACATTTAGCAGTCAGATGACATCTCCACTGCCCAGGATTTCAGTGAAGGTCACAAGATGAAAGTAGTTTCACAGCATGCTTCTCTCTGCACTCTCCCAAAGAAAGCCCCTTGAATTGATAGTAGGCTCCTCTGTTTACCCACCTAGTTAGCCAAGCAGTGACTGCCACAGGGGCGGGAAAGAGGGAGGGACTGCATGAAACCATCCAGGGTTCAGCACCACAGCTCCAGAGAGGAAGGATCCTAACACAGCTGGGTTTGGGGTAAAAGTTGAGTCACAGTCTCACTCAGCAAAGAACTGCAGGAACAATCAGCACATGTGAATTAAAACACTTTTGAAATACCTTCCCTGTGCAATTAAAAATAGTAGAAGAAAAGGAAGGAAAATATACACAGGTCCAACAATTGTAAAACAAAATCAGATCAAGTTCTAAATAAGATTCATCCCCAAGCCAATAATGGATTTGGGTGGTAGACTGTACTATCTTTTACCAGCATAGCCAAGATTAGGTTCTGGATTAGGCCTTGAAGGGTTACAGTGAGCATGAAAGACAGATAATTTGGCCCAGACAAATGGGAAGTTGTTTCAATATTAGGATACACTGAGACATTGTTTTAGGCCAGTTAGCTCCAGAGAAACTCTAAGACTTTGAACACGCTGGGAAAAAGCATTTGAAAATAGTAGCTACAGCTTGTTTGTGCTCCCTATAGCATATAGTCTGAGAAAATGGGCATGTCTGTTTTAATGTCTGCAAGAGTACCCATGACAAGGAGGCCATTCAGCTCCTACTGTTGAGATGTGATTATGTGTTTGTTCTCCTCACGTTTCTTCCTTTTTTTTTTTCCCCTTTTTTCCCATGAGGTAGCCAGGCATCTATAGAAAAAACCATGCTACAAAACAATACAATTCTCACTTACAGATATATGCATATGTAATAAAAGTATAGGGCAATGTCTTTAAAATCTATAACGTGAATTCTGTGTTACCTCTGAGAAAGAAGGAGGCTTGCAATCAGAGAAGTCTTCAAAGTGAGTTTCAACTGCATATGTAATATTACGTATGTCAACATGAGAACAGGGACGTCTCTTACATTCTATAATTTTTGTATTTCTGAAATATTTCATAACAACTGTTTCAATGAAGCTTGCTTCTGACTTTTAAAAAGAACCATACTAATTTAGAAATTGTTGAAAATATAGTTAAGTCAAGAGATAAAGAATTAAGTACCAACCCACCACTCATTAATTTTGAAGAATGTATCCTTTTTTTCTGCAGTTCCTCCCGTTTTATTCTCTATGCAGTCATATTTAATGTATGAGTTTCATTTATCTGGAGACTCAACATTTCCTAAACATCATAAAACCAGTAATTAAATGTGCCCCAATTTTCTCCTCACTTTACTGATGCCAACGCTCATGTCCTTAACCATTAGGTATACAGTCTTTTTCTGTGTAAGGACAGAGACCAACACAGGGGAAGTGACTCCCCACCGTCCTGTACACAAGGACAGATCTGGTATTGGGGGCCAAGGTCTCCTGATTTCAGCCCATTGCATAGCAGACCCATCTTCACATTCTGTCATTCTGTGCTGTCTCCTTTCTGGCCCTCAATGGGAACTTGCTATTTCAGAATCCAAATAGAAATTTAAAAAGAAGAGAAGAACACAACAAATAAAAAGTAATGAGGCTATGATTTGCTTCCTTATTTCCACCATCCTCAGTATCTCATCCTAGAAAGAAACAGCACCAAAGCTTATACATCATATAAATATGTATGCATTTCTTTTTCTGATGGTTCAAATCCATTGATCTCTTTGAGGTGTTGATGTTTAAGTCATCTCTTGTGGGAGGGAGAACATAAGGGAGATTATGCGTATATTTGTTGAAGTATTAAGTACCATGCGCTTTATTTAGGTTTGCTCATTCCTTCTCATGGCTCTCTGAAGTAAATGTCATTATGCCCATTTTATAGATTAGCAAGGTCAGATTCAATAAGGGTAACTCACTGCTAGAGGGTCATATTCATCTATCAAGAGGCAAGAATGGGGTATTACACAAAACATTCGTTTATATATATTATTTCCCAAAGTTATCAGATTATATGTATGTTTCAGCAATTTTTCTTTCTCACTCAGCATGGTAGCCTAGGATATTAGTTTTCAGTCCTTTAGTTATTGTAATTTGGCATATTTTTGAAAGTTTAATGGGTATACATATTGTTTTTTAGTGTGAATTATCTGTTAATATCATTTAACCATTTCTCTATTCATTAGTAAGACTTCATTCCATATCAAGGATGTAGTATAGTTAAGGATTTAATGTAAAAGTAACCACTGAAACAAAACAATAACCATGCTAAATACTAAATAAATAGGAAGAAGAAATCAAACACATGACCTAGTGAAAGGCTATATAATTTCCTTATATTTATAAACAATACTACAGAACTGAACTTAAATGACCAAAGACTTTGATCATATTATGGGAAGCCAATTCTCCCTGACAATCACACAGGCAGGCCTGCATGACAGTCACACAGACAGGCCTGCATAGCACCCCAGTTACACAGACAAATTTCCACAGTGCTGCCTTAACATTGAGCAAATAGTTAAACCTAGGGAAACTGTTGCCCAGACATCAAAGCTAGAAATGAAACATACAGTCAGTAGGAGCCTTGTGTGGGCTTCTCCCTTGCTGGAGCAAGCCAAAATAACAGAAACAGTTTTACAATAGGACCCACCTCAGGTCGACAAAATCTGAGAGAAGTCAAGGTAACAGAGGCAGCTGTTTGAACAGATTCATCGGAGAGTCTAAGGCAGCTCTCTGGACCAAGCTGTAAAGGAGATAAGATAGAAATAATCACTCTGGTACAACAGTAGACAGTCCTTGAAGGTACTGGGGCCCTTTTAATCAGACTTAGCAAGCATTTTTTTTGCCTCTGACCTTCTAGTTGAAACAAAATTGGTTACCAGTAGACTTAGGCGAATGCTCTACTGCACGTAGTAGGCACATAACCCCAACCTATATAAGCCCTAAGAAAATTTAACACTTTGAGTTGGTCTGGTGGAATTATCTCTGGCTTTCTCCCTGTATCCAGTTACAGTAGTAAATCCCCTTCTTTCCTAGTTTGTCTGCTTCTTGTTATCGGGCCTCGAGAAAATGTAGCCAGACCTGGCTTGATTCCAGGAACAATAACAATAAAGGTAAATGGACTTAACTCACCTATTAAAGAAAAAGTATTTGCAAATTTCCTATCGAAGCAAAATCCAAGATTATGCTTTTTCATGAGATACACCTTAAACAAATGAATTCAGCTAGGTTAACAGTTTAAAAACAAGTAAATATATACCAAGCAATTGCCCATAACAAGAAAGCAGGAGTTATAATCTTGATATTTGAGAGAGTAGAATTGAGACCAAAATGGATTTAAAGAGATAAAAAGGCACAGTTGATAATGCTAAAGGCTACAATTCACAACGAAAGTGTGAGATACTAATACTTATGTACCAAAGCACACAATACTTTCCTGAATTCAAAAATGTTCAAGTGGAGAAAAAAATTAATAATTATAGAGAAGACCTAAACAACCAACTCCCAAGAGTAGAGCTTATAAATAGACACAGTGAACTCGGAAGCCTGATATTAGGCAATACACATGCTTTTCAAACGAACATAGAACATTCATGAAAACGGACTCTATCTGAGGCTGTTAACAAAATCTTGGGCCCAATGAGAATTGCAGAATTTGATGAGGATAATGATGAAAGCAACATATTAAAATCTAGCTAGAGTAGCTGTCAGAAGATATTATAAAGCATTAAATATCTACATGAATAAAAAAGAAAATTAAATATTCAATTTTAAAATCCTGATTTAAAAACCCACAAAGTAAATAAAAGAATGTAGATGGAAAAAAAAATAGTTAAGGGTAAAAGTAGAAATGAATGGGCTAAGAAATAACATCCTGCCAGGCGCGGTGGCTCACGCCTGTAATCCCAGCACTTTGGGAGGCCGAGACGGGCGGATCACGAGGTCAGGAGATCGAGACCATCCTGGCTAACACGGTGAAACCCCATCTCTACTAAAAAACACAAAAAAACTAGCCGGGCAAGGTGGCGGGCGCCTGTAGTCCCAGCTACTTGGGAGACTGAGGCAGGAGAATGGCGTGAACCCGGGAGGCGGAGCTTGCAGTGAGCTGAGATCCGGCCACTGCACTCCAGCCTGGGTGACAGAGCGAGACTCCGTCTCAAAAAAAAAAAAAAAAAAAAAAAAAGAAATAACATCCTTGTTAAAGATGAAAGTGTTGGGATGGGTAAAAAGCAAATACTGGCATTGTGGATGATGCACCAAATACCACGCTTGGATCTTGAGGAAGGTCTCCCCATAAACTCCTCATAATGCTCCCTTGAATGTAAGGATTAGGGGTGTGTGTGTGTGTGTGTGTGTGTGTGTGTGTGTGTGTGCATGAAGGCAGTGAAAACATGCAAAACAAAGCTACATTTTGTTTAGGGAGTTCTCATACGGAGGAAAAGAAAAAAAGTAGTATAGGGGAATTATAATTATCTCACTGTGGATATGATTATCTCTAGGGAAGAAAGAAAGGGACACAATCAGGGAGGAGTAAACATTTTTCTTAACCTGGACTAATTTTATAGCTCTCTATACATTTCATCTAAAATATTTCATAAGTAGCAGAGGTTTAAGGGATTAGTTTTTAATCATAAATATAATCCATACTCAGCCAATGTTTAATATTGAGCCAAGCGCAGAGGTTAAAAATATCAATACCCAGTAACTCTATCATAACTGAAATTAAGATTGTGTTATGTCATTCTGGTGGTTATTTTCTCATGCGTATATACACATGTACTGTACATTATATATACAATTCATGTAACCACTATAACCATATGTGCAGTTTAGTGTCCTGTGTTTTTTATATTTTTTGCTTTTATCTTAAATACTTACACATTTATGAAGTGTTCTAATTAAATGACAAGGTATAAGATCTAACATCTTACTCTATCCAGTTGACACAGCCCCAATTCTTGAACAATGCATTGGAATGGAAATGTCATACCTGCAGCATATTAAATAATGTTATACACCTGGGTCTACTCAAGAGCTTTCTATAGACTTCCTTTAATTTGCATGCTATCCAACAGTTATAAAATTATAGGTTTGAGGAACATTGTAATACCAGGCAGTATAATCTCCACTCCTATTATCCAGCCTTTGGATGGGTGATACAAATAGTAATAATAATAAATGATAATATAAGATGAAAACAATTATAGGACATATGGTAGATAAGTTACTGGCTCTAAATTACACAAATAACAGTTAATGGTTCCCAGGGTCAAATCCAAGTTTTTGTAATCCCAAAGCCCACACCCTAGTCCACTGTTTCTTCTTAAAAATATTAGTATTAATATTTTATAAGTACATAAACACACATACACATACAGTTTTTACATGAAGAGGTTTTTTTCTGGACAGATACACAATAACTCCAAAATAGTGGTGCCACTAAGAAGGGCAGTTTGGAGTCTGGAGAGAGATAGAGGTTACTTTGTATATAGAAGACTTTATAGGTAAATAATTATCAAATATTTGGAGAAATTTCCTCTGGTAAAGGAAAGCATTGGCTAAAAGAATATCCTTTGACATTAGACAGCCTTGTATTTGTTTGGTTTTGTCACTTACTACATCTTAAGCAATTACTTACACCCTCTAAGCCTCAGTTTCCTTTCAATAAAAAAGATTAAAATGGTAGACACATATGGAGAAAGTATCAATTAAGATAAAACATGTAACGTAATACAGGGCCAGGCACAGAGTAATAATTTAATCAATGCCATATATTATTTGTATTTCTAATAGTAGCAATAGCTCAAGATGGTTGGATGTATAGTATTTTTGGCTTCCAATGAGAGCTATTGTCAAGACATTCTTGCAACGGCTGCCATTCTACATGAGAGCCTCTTATTCATGGTGCCATGACAAGCTAATGTGTCACAATCATTGTGTGTATTATAAGTAACTTGTTACTTGTAATAGTTGACTGAAGCTTGAGGATTGTTTATGTTATGGCTGAATCAGTGTTGTACCTATAAAAACTCTCTCACTCTCTTGAATTATGAAATAATTTTCCGAGTGGGAGAGAAAGGGGTGGAGTTATTCGTAGCTATACAGCTGAGAATTGTGGACAACACTGGGTGTTGCAGTGGGAGTGTGCCATGTATGGGAAAACCACATCATCACAATATATAGTACTTTGCTCTGGAGGGCAACTAATTTAAAGTCAGTAAACATGAAGTTTCAGATGATTTAAGGGTTCCCTATCCACTGTTTCTATATTGAGTGTCTTTCTGTGTTAGGACTTAGACCAAGAAAGGGAAAGGACTCACTGAATGTCCTATGGTCAGTTGTAGGTCTGGCAACAGGGATACAGGTTTGATGACTCCCACCTTCTGTCTATCTGACCGATTTTATTATTTGCTCTTATGTAGTGTTTCTTCTTCCTGGGGCTCAATAAGAAATTCCTTTACCCGTGTCACACTAGAAAGAAAATAAGAGAGCAGAAAGTATGTGGAATAAGAGAAATGATGAGATAGGACCAACATTCACTTCTTGCTGCTACATTTCCAGATGTTCTCTGTTTAAAATCTATTTCACAGGGCACAGGTATTTTCTGTTGGAACCAACAATCTCTCTTCTAAGAATGTAACCCAAAGATTCAATTCAAAAAGACAAAAAGGCAGAAGCACAAGGTTAATTCTTGGCAGAACAAATTGTAACAGCAGAAGACCCAGAATGTGACAGATGTCCACCAATAAGGGACTGATCGAATAACCTAAGATACATCTACCTCCTAGAGTACAATGCAGATATAACAAGCAATGAGAACTCCCACTCTATTATGTAGTGATCTCCAAAATATATACTGTTAAGGGAATAAAAAGCAAAGGAAAAAATATGTAAAGCTGCTGCTGCCCAATATGGTAGGCACTAGCCACTGATGGCTATTTCTTCCTGAGGTACAAAACACATTCATTCCGGCTCAGTAGCCCCTAAAATCTTAATTCATTCTAGCATCAACTCAAAAGTCCAAGGTCCAGAGTCTCATCTAAATCAGTTATGGGTGAGACTCAAAACCCAATTCATCCTAGGGCAAATTCCTTCCAGCTGTGAGCATGTGAATCAAAACAAGCTGTCAACTCCCAAAAATACAATAGTGACACAGGTGTAGGTAAACATTCCCATTCTAAAAGGGAGACACAGGCAAAAAGAAAGGAGTAACAGGCCTCAAGCATAATCCAAAACCCAACAGGGCCAACAACATTCTTTTTTTTTTTTTTTTTTTTTTTTTTTTTACAGAGTTTCCCATTCTGTCACCCAGGCTGGAGTGCAATAGCATGATCTTGGCTTACTACAACCTCTGCCTCTAGGGCTCAAGCGGTCCTCCTTCCTCAGCCTCCCGAGTAGCTGAGACCACAGACGTGCATCACCATGCTCAGCTAATTTTTGTATGTTTTGTAGAAAACATACAAAATATATACAATATGTTTTCACCATATTGCCCCGGCTAGTCTCAAACCCCTGAGCTCAAGCAGTCCACCCGACTTCGCCCCCCAAAGTGCTGGGATTACAGACGTGAGCCACTGTGCAAGGCCCATTAAGTCTTTTTTTTTTTTTTTTAATTTATTATTATTATACTTTAAGTTGTAGGGTACATGTGCACAACGTGCAGGTTTGTTACATATGTATACTTGTGCCATGTTGGTGTGCTGCACCCATCAACTCGTCATTTACATCAGGTATAACTCCCAATGCAATCCCTCCCCCCTCCCCCCTCCCCATGATAGGCCCCGGTGTGTGATGTTCCCCTTCCTGAGTCCAAGTGATCTCATTGTTCAGTTCCCACCTATGAGTGAGAACATGCGGTGTTTGGTTTTCTGTTCTTGTGATAGTTTGCTAAGAATGATGGTTTCCAGCTGCATCCATGTCCCTACAAAGGACACAAACTCATCCTTTCATTAAGTCTTAAAGCTAGAGAATCATTCTCTTTTGACTCCATGTCCTGAATACTGGGCTCACTGGGATGGGAACTGGGCCCTCCAAAGACACAGGCAGTCCTGCCTCTATGGATTTGCTAAACTCATTCTACTCAGCAGCTCTCACAAATTGGAGTCTCATGCCTGCAGCTTTCCGAGGCTGGAGTTGCATGCTGGTAACTCTATAGTTCTGGGGTCTCTGAGATGGCCATACTCGACACCTCACTAGTTATTGCCTTAGTAGGGGCTCCTTGTGGTAACTCTATCCCTGTGCAAGTCTCTGCCTGGATCTCCAGGCGGTCTGAGACATCCTTTCAAATCTAGGAGGAGAAAGCCATGCCCACACAGCTCTTGCACTCTTCAGAATTAGCACCATATGGATACCACTAGTGTTTACAGCTTGTGTCTTCTGAAGCTGCAGACTGAGTCACACCTGCAGCCACTTAAGCCACAGCAACTGGGGTGGCTGAGGAGCACTGTCCTGAAATGTGGGAAGAAGAGACCCAAGTGTCTCTTTGCAGCAAGCCCATGTAAGGCATCCTGGGCTTGTCCCCCTGTAGCTCAGGGTCTGTGATGAGAGGGGCAGCCTCAAAGATCTCTGAAATACTTTGGGGGACTTTTTCTCATTGTCTTGATTAATAGCATCTGTCCGTCTTCCCTTCACGTTAGTAACCTCTTTAGCAAATAGTTGCTTGGCCACACCCTTAGTATTCTCTCCTGAACACACTTTTCATTATACATGGCCAGGCTGTAAATTTTTCTAACTTTTTTTTTTTGCTCTGCTTCTCTTTTAATTACAAATTCATACTTTAAGTCACTTATTTCTTCTCACATCTCACTGTACGTGGTTAAAAGTAGCTGTGTAACAGCTTGAATGCTTTGATGCTTAGAGATTTCTTCCACCAGATACCCTACTTCATCACTCTTAAGTTCTGCATTCCATAAATCCCTAGAATATGGACAAAATTCAGCCAAGGTCTTTGCTGCTTTATAACAGGATGGCCTTTACACCAGTTTCCTACATTGTTCCTCACTTCTTTTCTTTCTTTTCTTTTTTTTTTTTAAATGGAGTTTGTTGCCCAGGCTGGAGTGCAATGGCGCAATCTCGGCTCACTGCAACATTCGCCTCCTGGGTTCAAGCAATTCTCCTGCCTCAGCCTTCCAAGTATCTGGGATTACAGATGCCTGCCACTATGCCTGGCTAATTTTTTAAATTTTTAGTAGAGACAGGGTTTCACCATGTTGGCCAGGCTGGTCTCAAACTCCTGACCTCAGGTGATCCCGCGACCTCGGCCTCCCAAAGTGCTGGGATTACAGGCATGAGCCACTGTGCCCGGCCTGTTCCTCATTTCTGTCTGAGACTTTATCAGAATGGCCTTTACTATCCGTATTTCTACCAACATTCTGGTCACAACCCCTTGAACTACTTTAAGGCTTAAATACTATCTAAGAAGATTCAGACTTTTCCTACAGCTCTCCTCTTCTGAGCTCTCACCAGAATTGCCATTATAGCTACATTTATGGCAGTCTAGGCTTTTTCTAGCCTGTTCATTCAAATTCTTCCAGCCTCTACCCATCATTACCTAGTTCCAAAGCTGTTTCCACATTTTCAGGTATTTGTTATAGCCACAGCCCATGTCTCAGTACCAATTTTCTGTGTTAGTCCATTTTCTGCTGCTATAACAGAATAGTACAGACTGGGTAATTTATAAAGAAATAAAATATATTTCTTGCAGTTCTGGAGACTGGGAAGTCCAAAAACATGGCTCCAGTATCTGGCAAGGGCCTTCATGCTACATCATAACTTGGCAGAAGGGCAAGTGAGCACATGAGACAGAAAGAGGAAGTAGGACTGAACTAATTCTTTTATCAGGAGCCCATTCTCATGATAACTAACCCACTCCCACAATAACAGCATTAATCCACTCATAAGGGTGGATCCCTTATGGGCTAATCACTGCTTAAAGTCACCTCTTATTAATACTGTTACAATGGCTGTTACATTTCAATTGGAGGGGACATTCAAAGCATAGCACCCAGCAACCTCTTCTGTATATGATGCCCCACCAAGGGTTAGGGACTGGTAATTGTACAATCCCCACGCCTGTTCACTCAACAACCCCTCTTGGTGATGATGATGAGGATGATGATGGTGGAAGTGAAATCCTCTGCCTGGGGCCAAGAGACCTTGGTATGTGGATCATGTGAATTGACTGGCATTTAAGGTGGCAGACAGGCTTATTCAGAATAACAGGTGCTTCCTCTGGGACAAAGATCTAGAGGGTAGGAAACTAATGTTGACAAAACTAATTATAAAGAAGATGTACTCTAAGTTGTATCTCCTTTAATCTTAACATTTATTCAAGTAACCTATTATTAAATACATAGTTTAGATCAAGTTATAGGAAATTAAGAGAGGTTGTATAAACCAGAGATACTGCTTTGGTTATTGTCTCCTCAGGAGTGGAGTCTGGAATTTCACTAAAGCTTTTCATGTGTTCTGAAGCCTCCAGGAATCCAAATGCTCTAATCTCCCTGGACAATAACAATTAATGCTGCCCTGGTCATTGCTTAATTTATTTATATAATGATCTGTATATTAAATCATAATATTGAAAAATTTAAAACACTGTGTATGACAAAATAAATCATTAAAGCTTGTCTCAGTAGGCTAAAGTAAATATGCACAAATTACATGGAGCTAATTCTCATAATATATAAAGCATTCCCAGTAGCCAATATGGAGAGATGGTCTGATGATGTTGTGGTAGGCACCCTCTAAGATTGTCCCCTATGATCCTCATTTTCCTTGTGTATTCACTCCCTGTGTTACCTGTCCCATTGTGTGGGCTAGAGTTAGTGACTTGCTCCTAAAAATTAAAATATGTGAGAAGGGATGGGATGTCACTTCTGAGATCAAGTGACAAAAAGCTGTGTTGTGCTTGCTAGGCACATTCTTATAGATGCGCTAAGGAGAGCCAGTTGCCATGATGTGAGCTAACCATGTGACAATCGATGTCTCTGCCCAAGAACCATTGAGGCCCTGAGGGCTGCTAACAGTCATATAAATGAGCTTGGAATTGGATTCTCTCTCCATTGAGCCTTGAGATGGCTGTAGTCCCTACCTAGACCTTGATTGCAGCCTTGTGAGAGACTCTGAGCCAGAACCTAAACTGTGCCATGATTCCTAACCCATAGAAATGATGTGTATTAATATGTTTGTTGCTTTAAGCAGCAAAATTTGGAGGTAATTGGTTATGCAAGATAGCTAATAAAGATATAAACAGAATTCATGTAAACAGCAATATACATGTCCAAGAAACATTTAAAAACACATTCGCTAATGAAATGTAAATAAAAACCTGGATAGATGCTGTTTTTCTGAAAAAAAGGCAAGCTGCAGAGCCATATAGGTGATGGGAGCTTACAAATCCCATAGAAGGCCAGGATGCCTGACCTAAGAGAGTCACAGGGACTCACCTTTCTTGAATGCTGGTGCATTTTTATTTCATGTATTTCCACAACATTACCAGGAGGCAGAGGTAATGACCTCTATGTGATTTTATAGTTAGAGAAGCAAAAATGTTTGTAGGTTAAGTAGTCTGGCTGGGGAGTGTTGGGAGAAAGGCTTATGGGGTGCCTGTATAAACTAGCCATAAAAATATGGACAATAAGTTGTGGAAAACCACAAGAGGCCTCTGAGGAGGAAAGCCTTCTTATTGCCATTATGTTCCCATGCTCTGAGCGAGACTTGCTCTCTTTTATCTATAAACACTGTGTTCAAGGAGAAAGACACTCCTTTGAAGCATTGGAATACGGCCAGATGTGCAGGCTCCTAGTTAAACCCGCTCCCACTCGCTACTCTCCCATAAGTTAAAGATACACTGTTTGAGCCCAAAGAAGATTCATTTGCTATAGATTACGTGCATGATGCACTGCCTCCCTTTCACCGTTTCGCCCTGAACATCTGCTTCTTAGATATAAGTGACTGTACTCGATATAACTGATATGACTGTACTCGACTTAGATATAAGTGACTATTTATTTAGTGTGGAGACCAGAGCTTGGCACCTTTTGCAGCCTCCATTTTGCAATTGGTCTCTTGGTCCCCACTCTTTATGCATTCTTAACCTATCTCTTCTCATTCCTTTGTCGCCACCAGACTTTGGGTACCCTACGGGTGGTGTTGAGGCTGGTCCCCAACAGGGGAGCATTCTACAGTAAGTAGAAAAGTAGAGACCAGCACCCCGTAAGGCCCCATGCAGACTGTATGATGCTAAGCTGCATATCACATGATAACCAAGTAAATCTTGCTTTCCTGCTGACCTGGGTCACTACTGAAATCTGTATCTTCACCGCTGAAGCCAGGCTGCTAGTTCTGCCTCTCTTTCTGATCAGAGAATCTTGTTGTACATCAATTTCCTGCTCTGTAAAGATAAGGGAATGTGTCTGGGTCAGTGCTTTCAAAAGTAGAGCTCCCAGACAACCTACCTCATGAGGAATATGCATTCTCTAATAGAGGGGCAGGTGTCACACTAAGGATGAATACTTGAAGGGACAGGCTCCAAATACATACAGACTGGGGATGCATAGACTTAAAAGATATTGCCAAATCAACCTGGAAAGAGGTTGTATTAAGTGATATCCCCTCCCCCAATATGAGACAGAGTAGACATACCCACATGCACACCTCACTGAAATCCTCAATGGTTTTTAAAAATACTTTGACAACATGACAGGTGGAAATTCTCTCATTGTCATCATATTAAACTGGATACTAAGGTAATTTTTAAATAATTCCCTATTAAACAAATACTCTGTTAATCATCATTATTGCTATTTTTTTAATGCAAAAGGGTCCAGTTACATATGCAGCCTAACAGACAATGAGCAACAAGCACATGAGCCTGCAGGTTCTCCTAGGGCTACTGCTGGCATTAAGGCTCCAGGGTGTGTATATGTGTGTGTGTGTGTGTGTGTGTGTGTATTTGTGTGGTCTCTGGTGGCTCCTAATGACAGTGCATTTGCCTAGAAGATTAAGAATGTCTCTCTGGGATATTGGTTGAGTTCAAGTTTAGAGAGGAGCTGGATCTACACGTTCTGGAGTCTTTCTGAATGACACAAGAGCTGGACCACAACTTACTTCTGAGTAGGCTGTAATCCTCTCCCCATGATGGAAAACAAGCCTGAGACCTCACCTGCTCAGGTCAGGGGGGATCCCTCCAGCATGTAAGGTGTGGTAGTCAGCCTAAATCTACTTCTGAACACTGTAGCTGGGTGCTCCCATCTTGCTGCCATCAGTTGTAGGGACCTGGGAAGCTGCATCCTCTCAGCCACCTAACTCCATGGGTTCAGTCATCTGCATAAAAGCTCTGTGCTGGGAGATAAAAATTTGTGAATTATCAGCACATGTTTGACACATCGTGCATCCACCCATTCAGTCATTCCTCAGTTAACAGTTACTAGGCATTAAGACCAAACTCTACACCATCCCTTTGGTTAAGTTTTAGGCTTCCCCAGAAGAGAAACAAGAAAGTGAAGTGTGGAAAGGAGGGTGTGGTAAATTCAGATGGCAGATCTCAGAAGAGATGGCTCCTTCCCACTAACAGATTAATCATAGAGACTCATCACTGATGATTGTAAAACATAATTCAGTGCCATGGAGCCATTTCTACATCTTTAGTTGATGTTCTCTTTACATATATTCTCCCATTTGCAATCAATATTCTATGAAGAATTCTCAATACTCAGCTCACTTCCCTCTGCACTTCCCTACACCTCAGTCTTCATTTCTTATCTAATGGGGCTTAGCTCCCCCATCCTTCCACTGAACTTGAACTCTCCCAAGTCTACAGCCACCTCTTTGTCACATTTATAGATCAAGAGTGTTGAAATAAATGTTCAAATGGAGATAAATGGGTATTTCCCCAGGAGGAAAATGTTTCCCTCCCTCAAGACAGAATTCATTTCCTTGTGTCTATAGACAAAGATAGTATGCAATGCTATCAGTTACCTAAAAGGTAGAGTTGTATAACAGCGTTCAGAGTCAGATAACCAGAAGGCTGAGCTGTAGATGACATGCTTTCAAATGAAGCATACATTTTACCTGACATAGCTTATACTTTTGATTCATTGATGGGGAGTTCATAAATAGGTTTACTTTATGTTAGCAGTAATTTTTATGGCTACTTCAATAATCTTACCTTATCTGTTTTTTATTTCTTTCTCAAGGGGTACCGAGTAGGCAATGAAATAATGTGAAATTATAATGCTGTTCCAAACTTTGCCATGATTAAAAATATTGTCTAAAAGCACTAATATATCACAATTAGAAAATATAGTGATGAAATATAATTGCGGTGATAGGGAGCTCTTTTGCAGTTTCCTGATAGTTAAGTCAAAATTCTTTTAGTGTACCACTCAAATGATGCTGGAATTTTTTTGGGATATATCTATTAAATAAAATATTTCCACTTTAAAATAAGTATGTATAAATCCATACTGATATAAGTAAATGTTTGGTGAATTAATAAAGAAAAGCGTGTGAGAAGACAAACTGTCTTTATGGAATGATTCCAAATAGTATTTGTAGCTATTAACCCTCCAAGAGGTGAAGCTTAATTCTATTTCAACCCCTGAATATAGGTCACACTTAGTGACTCACTTCTCAGGAACAGAGTACATGAATTGAAAAAGTTACCGTACACTGGAAAACTTGGCAAACACTGCTTTAACTACGTGATGAAGGTTAACATCACCAGTGAGGTCACATCATCATGTAAACCCAAATATTACGTGATAAGAAGGGCACTTCAACTCTGTAGTATTCTTTCTCAAATTCCATAATGCCGGTCTAATCATGAGAAAAAGACAACAGATTAAGGCTGTACTCCTCAAGACTATCAGGGTCAATAAAATATTCTGAGAGTTCCTCATATTGTCAAGCAGAAAATTGCCATATAACCCAGCAACTTTACTCCCAGGTACATACTCAAGAGAAACGGAAACCTATGTCTACATAAAAACTTGCACAAAAAATATATGTAGCATCATACGTGCACACCTTTTGCGCCAATAACTTACCTTGTAGAAATTTATCTTCAGGGCATTGTGAAGGATGCTGATAAGCATCTGGTTATAAGGACTGTCATTCTGAAAATTCTTTTCCTTTATTTCTGGGCCTGAATTTAGGAAGAAAGACCAACCAGATGCACCAAATTATGAAGGGGCAGAAGGTAGCAGAGGGAAATGCTGTGCACACACACAAGCAGTGACAAATACACACACATGTACAGCAACCAGGTTCTGTTATTACAATACTAGAATTCCTCCAAGACAGTTGGTAGGGCTCTAAGAAGACCCATCTGGCTCACCAGTGTAAACAGCTACAGGAACTGTGCCCTTCAGCCATGCACAGACTCTGAAAAGATGTCTTCCACACAGTGTAGATAACAGGGAATCTGAATAACACAGGTTTGAGAAAACTGATATCATATCCATAGGATGGAATTCTAGAATTCAGCAAAACAAGTTTTAATGAAGATAACGATGAGAGGTGATTTGTTGCCCATACGATTAGCAGTGATTCACATTATTTCTAATGTGTGAAGACACAAGGTCCTTACATACTGTTATATAAGGAATATAAGTTAGAAATAGTATTTGGATTTCATTATGTTAACATAAAATTTTACAGTTTCCAGGGTTTTGAAAGACCACTTCCAGGAACTTTTTTTTTTTTTTGACAGAAATACTTACAAATATATTTGCATATATATGAGGAGGATATTAAGTATACTATTGTTTGTAACAGGAAAAAATGTTAAAGCAACTACATTTTTATGACTAGGACACTAATTAAATGAATTTTGGGGCACCCACGTGATGAACCACCTGGTTGATAAAAAAAGAGACTACAATTATTTTTGGAAAGAAACTTAAAACATTATTATGGAAACGCATGTGTATGCAAAGATGACCACAATGAGGGCAAATGTGGGTCACAAAGATCATTTAGTGGCCAAGATGCATTTTTGCTTATATAGGTCTATAGCTACTTATCCAGAGGTTTGAAAGCATAAACAAGGCCGGGCGCGGTGGCTCACGCCTGTAATCCCAGCACTTTGGGAGGCCGAGGCGGGCGGATCACAAGGTCAGGAGATCGAGACCATGGTGAAACCCCGTCTCTACTAAAAAATAGAAAAAAATTAGCTGGGCGCAGTGGCGGGCGCCTGTAGTCCCAGCTACTCGGGAGGCTGAGGTAGGAGAATGGCGTGAACCCGGGAGGCGGAGCTTGCAGTGAGCCGAGATTGCGCCACTGCACTCCAGCCTGGGGCACAGAGCGAGACTCCGCCTCAAAAAAAAAAAAAAAAAAAAAAAAGAAAGCATAAACATAGAAGTGATCATTTTGTGCTTTCACATAGCACATGAAGAGGCTACACTTTCTGTCTGGTGGCCATCAGTACCCCTGTACAGTGGGAATGCCCCTTTTTCTACCCACACTTCCGGAAAACTCTGCAGAGTGTGCATGGGCCACAGCACCTCCCTCCCACCTTCCTGCTCAGCGATGTTCAAGCTGCTGCAGTTCAGGCTTCTGTCATGAGGGGGCATCACTGTACCACTATTATCAAACTTCTCTACAAAGCAAGGAGCAGAAAAATACGGTAGCCTCCCCTAAAACCCAGTCTATGAAAAGAACTGCAGAATGATTCTAAATCTGTCTGGGAAAAAACCCACCCTGACAGGTGTAAAACAGAGTGTAAAAACATACTGCGGGACATCCATAGGATGAAACACCACGTAGGTCTGATGTACCTGGGCTGTTGCTGGGAGGCAGGATTGGGGGAGCCCAGGGCAGCAGGAAGTGACTGAGAGGATGAGGCACTGGAGTGGGGTCTGGGCAGCTGTGTCCATAATGTCCTGGAGAGGGGGTCAGTGGGAAGGGGTGGAAGAAGGTCTGAGAAACCTGTACAGGGTTGGAGTGATGGGTGGTGAACACCCTGCTCTCCAGGAGGGACCCCCCCTACAGTGTGGACATCTCAACCTACACTAATGAAGGAAAAGATAAATTACTGAATGCGCTGTAGATTTGGAATCAACAGCAAATTGGCCTGCTTTAGTATACAAATGGGTATTCCGAACTACTGGTATCACAGTAAAGAAAAGTTTCATAACATTACTTACTCTGCAAAATTTACCCCTTTTCATTAAGAAAGAGCAAGGAACGTGGAGATAGCTGTAATGCCTCTTGGTGGCCAGAGTCAGGATTGCAACTCTGAGTGTAGACCAGGGGACTCAGCAGCGGGCAGGGAGAGATGCAAGTTGGGAGCTTGATTAATGGGACCAGACATGGTTTTCTGGAACTTTTCACTTACGTCCAGCTATCCTTCTGTATCCATCATTTTTTCTGGAATATTAACAGAAGCACTTTTTGTGGGATATCTAAATCTGAGATCAGAAGCCAGTCCTGGTCTGAACTGAAGATAATACTGCAACTGTGAGCTGTACTTGAGGTGGTGGAGCTAGACTAGCTAGAAACACACACACACACACACACACCACACACACGCACACGCACAGCTACTACAGGTCTTACCTTCCCTACCTCCAAACACATCCTGTCAAGGTCCATTTCTCCCTCTGCACATGGCTGCAGCACTGATACCATCAGCTTGCTCCTCTCTAGACTTCTGCAATATTTTCTAATGGTTATCTCCACACACTATCTTCTCCCTCTCCAGTCCATTCTTTGCACAGTGACCAGAGTCACTTTCTAAAAACATGAGTCAGATGATATTGTTCCCATTCTCTAACCCTCCACACTCACAATACAATCCAAACTCCTTACAGTGGCTTAAACAATATGGCTCCTATCTGCCCTTTCAACTTCATCTCACCAGTCTGTGCATTGTCTGCCAGGCTCTAGGCACTTGAGCTTTTCCCTGCTCTTGGAACACACGGTGCCCATGCACACTGTGTACACACTGGCAGAAAGTCAGTCTGTGCCTAGCTTCTTTTTGTCATCCAGGACTCAGCTCAAATGTCACTTCCTGAAAAGGAGCTTCACTTACAACCCCATCTATAATTATCTTTATCTTGGTCACTTTCTACTCTACATGTGTTTAAAACACAAATCCCCATATGAAACTACTCTGCTGATTGATTTGTTTACCTGCTTATTACCAGTTTTCTCAAACTAGAATGATGTGTCCGGGGACCATGTTTGTCTTCTTCTCTGTGCTGTTTTCCCAGTGCTTAGATCAATGCTTCACACATAAATCACTGAATGAAAATTACTGAATTGAAGGAACTGGTACCTATTTCACAAAACAGAAATGACACAGATATTAAAAGCAAAGTAGTAGGAGCAACCAATGATGAAATTAGACATGAAAGGATTCAAATTTTTCATAGACCTTGTTGCAAATCCACAGCAGTGCTTTTCAAACATGGGTGAGTACTACAATCAATTGGAAAAATTTCTCAAAATATAGATACCTCCCACCACACCTTCCTGTTTTTCATTCAGCTGACTTATGGTAGACCCAAATATCTACTATTTTAACAGGCAATCCATGATGATTTTGATGAAGTAGTCCATGAACCATACTTGGCAAAATTCTGATGAAAACACCTCACATTACTGTGCCATTAATTTAATGCCCACCATGGAGAACTCTAGGACATCTGGATTGTCTCTGTTAAGGTAATTACTCAAAAGTGACTAGTCCTTCCCTCCCACCTAAGATCACAGATTGCTTTCCCATATGAGTTCATTGTTAATTTCCAGAGTATTCTTGTGTGGTCACCAAGATTGGGAATTACTATCCTGTTGAATAAATGAGGCTGGTGGAAGGGAAGTGACTCACCCTCAGAGCATGACTTTGAGCATTTGAAGAGAAAAAGTCTGAAGATAACAACCCATATCGTGTTGCATCTAGTAGGCCTTCAACAAATGTAAGTTCCCCACTCCAACTTTGCCTCCTTCATTCTGTCAGTGCGATGCCTCTGACATTAAAATTCACATCATGAATACCAAAGAGAATACTTGGAAATGTGACAGAAAGCAGGGATAAGTTTAGACGTTTCTAAACGCCAACTCATAGTTTTGAAAGGAATATCAGAATTGTAAAACAACACAACTATCATCAAAATAAGTGACTCAGGCAAAAATCATAAATGGATACTCGCTCTACGCTAAATCCCATAAGAGTCACGGAGTCACCATGGTAACCAGGCTAGCCAAGGAACACTGGGAAAAAACAAACAACCCCCTATATCTTGTTACTAACATGTGCTAGGAAATGAATAACGCTGACGTAATACATGGTAATTAGTCTCAACACCTCATAATACACATTCCTGGCAGCTTCAGCAACATACAAATTGATACATTCACAAATACTCATATGGATGCATGCCCTCTCCCCAATGCTCTCTCACCATCCAAGATACCAGGAATTTTTTAAGGTGGGTTTACTGGGGACAAAAAAATACAACCTCACATTTTAACATATTCAAATATAGCAGAAACATAAAGTTGAAAGCTACTAACCTATATTATTTTAGTGATGGATTTTTCTGGAGATTACCTGTAGAACTGCTGGGGGTACATTTTTATCCCTAGTTTCAGTGTATTGCCAATGATTTCTAAAAGCTAATATAGAAATACATGTACATGCACATTAAGCATCAAATATCTTTTTCATCCTAGAGTAGCCTGTGCTTTTTACCAGGATTCTTCAATAGTCATTATTAAAATTCTGGTTGCTGGTGGTTCCATGAAAATGTAATAATTAAGAATTCTATTTAAGAAATAATGCCATTGACAGCGGCATCAATAAGTATGAAATATTTTTGAATTATCTGCTCATAGATATGGAACATTTGTACATTGAATACTACAAAACATTGCTGAGAGAAGGAAGACCCAAAGAAGTAGAGGACATACTGTGTTCATGAGTCAGAAGACTCAGTATTGTTAAGACGTTTATTCCCCACAAACTAATATACAGATTCAGTGCAATCCCAATAAATATTCTATATATTTTTCAAAGAAATTGGCAAGTGGATGTTAAAATCATATACAAATACAAAACACCTAAACTGTGAAAAACAACTGTAAAAAAGAACAAAGGTATAGGACAAACACTACCTAATTTCAAAACTCATTATAAACCTACAGTAATCAAGACAGTGTGCTATTACCATTGAAGGGGAAAAGTAGATCAAAAGGACAGAATAAGGAATCCAGAAGTAAACCCATGAACACACGGACAACTGATTTTTTGACAATGATGTAAAGACTATTCAGTGAAAAAGTAAATAGTCTTTTCAACAAATGGTTCTGTAATAAGTAGATATCCATATACACAAAAATAAACTGTAATCCATATATCACAACATACAAAATCAATTCAAACTGAATCTGAGACCTAACTATAAAATCCAAATGTATAAACTCCTACAAGAAAAGACAGGAGTAAATCCTTGTGACTGTGAATAGGTAAACCTTTCTTAGATAGGATATCAATAAAAACATCTTAACCCTAAATAAATTATAAATGGTACTTCCTCAAAGTTAAAATTTTCTGCTCTTCCAAAAGACACTGTTGAGAGAATGGAAAAATAAATCAATGACTGGGAAAAAGTATTTGAAAAATCGTATAACTGACAAAGAATTTATATCCAGAATATATAAAATCATTTAAAAGTAAGAAGTAAACAGACACTCCAATAAATAAATGGGAAAATAATAGAAACAGAAACTTTACCAAAGAATATATACAAATGGCAAGTAATCACACAAAAAGATGTTTAACAATAATCGTTGTTAAGAAAATGTAGGCCAGGCGCAGTGGCTCATATTAGCCTGTAATCCCAGCACTTTGGAAGGCCGAGGCAGGCAGATCATGAGGTCAGGAGTTTGAGAGTAGCCTGGCCAACATGGTGAAACTCCGCCTCTACTAAAAATACAAAAATTAGCCAGGTGCAGTGGTGGGCGCCTGTAATCCCAACTATTCAGGTGGCTGAGGTAGGAGAATTGCTTGAACCCAGGAGGTGGAGGTTGCAGTGAGCTGAGATTGTGCCACTGCACTCCAGCCTGGGTGACAGAGCAAGACTCTGTCTTGAAAAAAAAAAAGGTAAATTAAAACTCTAATGAGATATTACTATGCACCCGTGAGAATGGCTAAAGTGAAAAAAGACTGACCATACCAAGCTTTGGCAAGGTTATGGAGAATAGAATTCTCATATACTGCTGATGGGAATGAATAAGGAATGGTACTACCACTTTGGAAAACAGTTTGGCAGTTTGTTACAATTTTAATCTCACATCTACCATATGATCCAGACATTGAACTCCTAGTGTTTACCCTAGAGAAAGAAAGCATGTGTACATATAAAGACATTTACACAAATGGTTATGGCAGCTTTATTTAGAAGAACCCCAAACGGAAAACTACCTACGGTCCATGAAAAAGTAAACGGATAAAACAAATTGTGGTATATCCATATACTACTTAGCAATTTTATAAAGGAATTATTCAATCACGCAACAATGAGGATAAATCAAAAGTTAAACCCCATCTCTACTAAAAATAGAAAAGTTAGTCAGGCGTTGTGGTGGGCACCTGTAATCCCAGCCACTCAGTGAGGCACGAGAATTGCTTGAACCTGGGAGGCGGAGATTGTAGTAAGCCACGATCGTACCACTGCACACCAGCCCAGGCGACAGTGAGACTCCATCTCACAAAAAAAAAAAAAAAGAAAAAGAAAAACGGTCATCACTCAAGGATGCCCACTTTCACCACTTCTATTCAACATAGTACTGGAAATCCTAGCCAGAGCAATCAGACAAGAGAGGGGAGGAAATCAAACTGTTGCTATTCATCAATGATATGATCATATACCTAAAAAATCCAAAAGACTTACCCAAAAGACTCCTAGATCTCATACACGAATTCAGTAAAGTCTCAGGTTACAAAGTCAATGTAAACAAATCAGTAGCACTGCTATACACCAATGACCAAGCTGAGAATCAAGAACTCAATCCTTTTTACAACAGCTGCAAAAAAATAAAAATAAAAAAATAAAGCTAGGAATATACTTAACCAAGGAGGTGAAAGATCTTTATGAGGAAAACTACAAAACACTGCTGAAAGAAATCATAGATGACACAAACAAATGGAAACACATGCCATCCTCATGGATGGGAAGAATCAATATTGTGACATCACCATACTGCCCAAAGCAATCTAC
The DNA here is from genome assembly GCF_047675955.1 of Chlorocebus sabaeus. NCBI lineage: Eukaryota > Metazoa > Chordata > Mammalia > Primates > Cercopithecidae > Chlorocebus > Chlorocebus sabaeus. The sequence goes on from NC_132933.1 coordinate 50,038,039, forward strand.
AGATTCAATGCAATTCCCATTTTCCATCAAAATATCATTTTTCACAGAACTAGAAAAAATCCTAAAATTCATATGCAACTGTAAAACAGCCCATATAGGCTGGGTACAGTGGCTCATGCCTGTAATCCCACCACGTTGGGAGGCCAAGGTGGGTGGATCACCTGAGGTCAGGAGTTCGAGACCAGCCTGGCCAACATGGTGAAACCCCATCTCTACTAAAATACAAAAATTAACTGGGCCTGGTGGTGGGCACCTGTAATCCTGGCTACTTGGGAGGCTGAGGCAGGAGAATTACTTGAAACTGGGAGGCGGAGATTGTGCTGAGTGGAGATTTTGCCATTGCACTCCTGCCTGGGCAACAGAGTGAGACTCCATCTCAAAAAAACAAAAAAACAAAACAAACAAACAAACAAAAAACCTGCCCAGCCCACACAGTCAAAATAATTCTAAGCAGAAAGAACAAATCTGGAGGCATCACATTACCAGACGTCAAATTATACTACAAGGCTATAGTTACCAAAACAGCACGGCACTGGTATAAAAATAGGCACTTAAACCAATGGAAAAGAATGGAGAACCCAGAAATAAAGCCAAATACTTATAGTGAACTGATCTTTGACAAAGCATACTAAAACATAAATTGAGGAAAGGACCCCCTATTCAATAAATGGTGCTGAGAAAACTGGCTAGCCACATGAAGAATGAAACTGGATCCCCATCTCTCACATTATACAAAAGTCAACTTAAGATGCATTAAACACTTAAATCTAAGACCTGAAGTCATAAAAATTCTGGAAGATAACATCAGAGAAACTCCTGTGGACATTGGCTTAGGCAAAGAATTTGTAACTAAGACCCCAAAAGCAAATGCAACAAAAACAAAAATAAATAAATGGGACCTAATCAAAAAGCTTCTGCACAGCTAAAAAAAAAAAAAATATTCAGCAGAGTAAACAGACAACCCACAGAGTAGGAGAAAATACTTTCAAACTATGCATCCAACAAAGGACTGGTATCCAGAATATACAAGAAACTCAAATCAGCAAGAAAAAAGATATAATCCCATCAAAAAGTAGGCAAAGGACATGAATAGACATTTCTCAAAAGAAGATATACAAACAGCCAACAAAAATAATGAAAAAATGCTCAATATCACTAATCATCAGGGAAATGCAAATTAAAACCACAATGAGATACCACCTTATGCCTGCAAGAATGTCCATAATTAAAAAGTCAAAAAACAATCGATGTTGGCATGGATGTGGTGAAAACGGAGCACTTTTACATTGCTGCTGGGAATGTAAATTAGTACAACCACTATTGAAAACAGTATGGAGATTCCTTAAGGAACTAAAAGTAGATTTACCATTCGATCTAGCAATCCCACTACTACATACCCAAAGGAAAAGAAGTAATTACATGAAAAAAACACATGCACATGCACGTCTATAGCAGCACAATTCGCAATTACAAGGATATAGAACCCAACCAAAGTGCTCATCAACCAAAGAGTGGATAAAGAAATGTGGCATATATATACACCACAGAATACTATTCAGCCATAAAAAGGAATGAAATAATGTCTTTTGCAGCAACTTGGATGGAACTGGAGGCCATTATTCTAAGGGAAATAACTCAGGAATGGAAAACCAAATACCATATGTTCTCACTTATAAGTGGGAGCTAAGCTATGAGGATGCAAAAATCACTCTATAGAGTGATATAATGGACTGTGGGGATTTGGGGAGGGGGATATTGTGAGGGTAGTGAGGGATAAAAGACAATATATTGGGTACAGTATATACTGCTGAGATGACAGGTGCACCAAAATCTCAGAATTCACCACTAAATAACTCATCCATGTAACCAAAAAACACCTGTTCCACAAAAACTATTGAAATTTTAAAAAATTAAAAAAGAAAAAAAGATAAAAAGTGTCACGGTTGCCATAATGATGGTAGGTTTCTATGGCAACCAGCATGCTTAGGCTGGTCCTGCATACCAGAAATGCCTCCACACACCCCTCCCCTCTGGCTCTTGCCTTCCCCTGAAAGCAAAACACCTTCGGTCTTCAGGCCACCACCTGAGAAATATTAAGAATTAGAGGAACTAACCTCATACAAGGGTGATTTGTGGAATTCTGCCCAGTTTGGGAAACAAAGCATCTCCTCATTGTCAGGAGTTTTGCTTGCTTTAAAAGTGACAGTAGGGAAGTAACATCACTACACAGAGACCGAGGGAGGTATCTTAAGGCTCTTTGAGATGAACTGGGCCTCTGAGGGTGATGTGTAAAACACATATGTAGAGGACTACGTGCTCACAAACAGGGTGTTCCTGATAAACCCTGCTCGCTGCGCCAGATGTTGGGGTCCGCGTGTTTCCTAAACAAAGGAATGAACACACAAGACAACACGACAAGACAAACATGGCGGCCACCTCAAATGGTGCGCTCTGCTTTATTTTATACAGTCGTTTGTGGAATGTTGCCAAGTCACAAGACACATTGTTGTTTTTCTGACCTTTCCCTGACTTTCCGGATTTTCAAGATATTTACATATAAACAGGCCCCCAACGCCCTGCTTCGTTTGTGTTTGCAAGAGCAGGACTTATGGGGAACGCCCTGCTTCATTTGCGAGAGCAGGAACACCCTGTTTGTGAGCACGTAGTCCTCTACATTTCCCCTTTCCTTATTTACAAGTTTCAATTTCTTTTAAAACTATCATTACATGTTGGGCTCGCTGGGATTCGGTGTTTGCCCTTTGGCACCGTCTCCAGCAGACTGTGAAAAATGACAAAGGCAAGAACAACAATCAATACATTACTAGAAACAGAGGTCAGCAAAGTTTTTACAGGACTCATAGGGTTCAAAGACGTCAAACTTTGTGCAATGCCAGTCATCAAATCTGCACCAGTCAGCAACGGTAACTGATTGCGAAATGTTTCAGAAATGTTCTTTGTTAATTCTTGTATTTCTAGGGAAAGATTATTATGACTAATTAAAAGTCTCTTTATCTCAGTCCAATTATGTACAGTGCTGTTAAAAGGAACAGGAGTAATACAAAATTGGGTAGTGTTCCAATCACATTTCAACAAAGCTCGGGTATTCAACACTGTTAGCTGATCTCCCAACCAAGAAACCACTTGCTCCAGATTATTCACTCGTTCAGTCAAATGAGCATCTATGTCTCGTTGCTGCTGCCACAACAAATGTGATTGTTCATGCCACTGTTGCACAAATTCTGCATTTGTATACTCCGGTGTAGAGCTAATCCAGCAACAGCGGCGGTGGAAGCAATTGCTACAAGTCCTATCACCGCGGTCATGACGATTCCAACCATCCTCTGACTGCGGTGGACAAGATCTTGCATAACCTTGTAAATTTGAGTAACCCCAGCAGATTCACTCCAAGTACATGTTAAGTTTACAGGTAGCCAGGTTTCTTTTCTGGCTCTTAGTATATACAAATCGGAATGAGACTCATTCCAATTATTATTCCACCAAGTAGTATTTATACAACTTAAGAATGTACAATTGTTTGTACAGTTAACTACCCCTGTATTATTATACCATTTAAAAATTCCTGTCAACAACAAGTAAGGCTTTCTTACACATGCAATAACATATCTAGAACTATTTCGATGCAAAGCTATATGGAAAGGGTTAGCAATATTAGTAAGATTTAAGGACATGTTTCTCGTGAAAGTGAACATTGGTTTACCAGCAGCTAGCGACTTCCAAATATGACCTTGTATTTGTGAGGTATTAGCCAAATGTGGCAAGGGGGTGATAGACCACCATCATGCCAAATAATAGTTTCATTGCCATCTGCAGCGATGTTGTGATTACCTATATGCCAACGCAGGTTGACATGGTTGAATTTAGTCTGAAAATCTCCATGTACACTCCAATCTGTAACAAGGTATTTACGACTCTTCCCTTTTACTTCTAACAACAATTGTGGACCACTACCTCTACATCTAGTCCACTCTAGTTGGGAAACACCTCCGGACACATCAGGGATAGGGCATAAAGATAATGTACTTGGCAGAGTTTCATTAAGTACTGCAGTATGATTATACTTAAAACTTTGAGCAACAATAATCATAGTAAAGGCAGAGATATGACTATGGTTATAGCGAACAGCCCAAGCCTCATGAGAAAGATGCAGACAATGTGGACTACCCCCCCAAGACATATAGGTAACCCTTCAACCCCAAATTGATATGAACTATTTACTGTGCCAGTGTTTAATTCAGGATCCTGGTTTAAAAAAGGCGATGGCATCCAAGCAGTATCATTAGTAAATACTGGGACTTCTCTGACTCCCCAGGCCACACCTTGATATAAGGGTGGAAAAGGAATATAAGCCCAGTATGTAAATTCTCCAGCTGTTACCTGACAGTTTACTACGGCCAGCATAGCCAGGAATAAAGTCAGTGGGGTTTTGGGCTGCCCAGCTTGTTGAACAACCCCTTCAGCTTCTTAACTGTTTCAGTTGTCCCCATGTCGGGGGCTCCGCACGTCGAGTTCCGAAGGTGAATGTTCTCTGAGCGCTCAGATTTAGCTCCTGGAATTCCTTCAGGAACTCTTTGGATTGGCTCCTCTTCGCCATGGCACTGTTTCAACCATCGAGATGGAAACCACTCGTCTCCGGCACCTGTACGGACAAGAGCATAGCCTCGGCCCCATTGTAAAACTTTTCCTTTTAAATATTTCCCTTGTAATGAAGGATAATACACCCACTGATTACTGTTTTGCGGTTTTTCTAAAGGCTGTTGAAAATGTTTCACCGCTGCAGACTGCTGTAATTGGCACCAATGGTTGAGAAAATTTAAAGTAAAAAGGGCTTTCAGAATTTGATGTTTTGGGGAATCTCGCCCATCTCCCCCTTTTAGTTTTAAAAGTTGTAATTTTAAGGTAGCATTGGCTCTTTCAATAATTGCTTGACCTTGACTGTTAAATGGAATACCAGTGGAATGATGAATATGGTATAAAGAGAGAAAGGCAGCCAATTTGCAAGAGCAATAAGCAGGGGCATTATCAGTTTTTAATTCAGCAGGGACTCCCATAACTGCAAAGCAAGTAAGTAAATGAGTAATAACAGAGTCAGCCTTTTCAGAGGGTAATGGCGTAGCCCACTGTAAATGTGATCACGTATCAATAGTATGATGAACATATTTTAAATGACCAAAGGAAAGAACATGTTACATCCATTTGCCAAATGTGATTTTGTTGAATGCCTCGAGGATTAATACCTGGACTTAAAAAAGGTGTAATAATAGGAGCACAAGATCAGCAGGCTCTGACAATAGCTCGGGCTTGACGGTGTGTTATAGAAAATCACCGTTGTAATCCTAAACTATTAGTATGATGTAGTTGGTGCTCATCCTGAGCCCGTTGGACACTGCCAATAAGTAAAGAATCAATCTGACTATTGACAAAAGATAAAGGTCTTGGCAAAGCTGAATGGGAACGAATATGAGTGATAAAAAGGGGGGCAGTGCGGGAAGTAAGAGTTACAAATAATAAAGTTGTAAAGGAGTTTGAGGAAATAATGGTAAAGAAATCTGAGAAATATATTTAGTTACATATACAGCATATTGGGAATCACTAACTATATTACAAGGGGTTTGAGGCCAGTCTTGTAGAACCATAAGAATGGCAAAAAGTTCTCCTTGTTGTACTGATTCAAATGGATAGTGAGAAATTTTTGAATTGTCTGAAGTCCAGTATCCAGCCTTTCCATTGCTTGAAGCATCAGTAAAAAAGGTGGGATCTTTAACTGGAGTGTAAGAGATAGGATTATATGGCAGTAAAGAATATTGTTGCAGTAAAGAATATTGTTGCAGAAAAGCAAATAATTTATTACTAGGATAATGCTGAGAAAAAGAACCAGTATACTCAGCGCAAGCCACTTGTCAACCCTTATGAATTTCCAACAGAGATTCAATGTATTGATTAGATAATCAGGTAATAATTTTTATAGGGTCAGCACCAAGCAACTGACGAGCTCGATGTCATCCTTTAATAATTAATTCAGCCAATTTATCAATATATGGGTGAATTTTCTTAATGGCTTTATTAGCCAAAAACAGCCACTCCAGAATATTATTATCTTGGTGTAAAACGGCCGTTGGTGAATGGGGAGTATGAAAAAGACACAACGAAAGTGGAAGATTGGGTGCAATATAATCAAGGTGAGCTTCACTAATTCTATTTTCTACAAATGACAATTCTTCTGCTACAGGGGATAAAGTCCCCATAGGTTGAATACAAGCATTTACAGCTCTAAGATCAGTTAATAAGTGCCATTTTCTTTTTTTTTCTTTTTTTTTTTTGGACAAGACAAACACAGGGGAATTCCATGCAGAAGTACTTGGTTCAATATGCCCCTCGGCCAATTGTTCCTTAACTAAATTTTTTAAAGCCTTAAGTTTTTCTTTAGATAATGGCCACTGTTCCACCCAAACAGGAGTTGTAGTTTTCCACCTTAATTGTAAAGCTTGAGGCTTGTGGACAGTGGCTAAGAGTTTAAAGGATTGTAGCCCATTTTGAACATCATATTTTTGGCAGCAGAAGAAATGAGGAATGCTTAAAAAGGTACCAAATTGTTGTAAAAGATCACGGCCCCAAAGGTTAATATTAATGGGAACAATATAAAAGAACACTTTTCCGGCTGGGCGCGGTGGCTCAAGCCTGTAATCCCAGCACTTTGGGAGGCCGAGACGGGTGGATCACGAGGTCAGGAGATCGAGACCATCCTGGCTAACACGGTGAAACCCCGTCTCTACTAAAAAGTACAAAAAACTAGCCGGGCGAGGTGGCAGGCGCCTGTAGTCCCAGCTACTCCGGAGGCTGAGGCAGGAGAATGGGGTAAACCCGGGAGGCGGAGCTTGCGGTGAGCAGAGATCCGGCCACTGCACTCCAGCCTGGGTGACAGAGCCAGACTCCGTCTCAAAATAAAAAAAAAAAAAAAAAAAAAAGAACACTTTTCCTTGTTGTCCTTCAGGTCCTACACAGCTCAGGGGCTCGACACTTTGGTAGACTATAGAAGCAGTACCTAGGCCGGATAGAAGAACTGATACTTGTTTCTTTTTCCAATGATAGGCCATTGAGCCAAACATTATTATATATATTCTCTCCTGTGTTGACTAATCCCTCAAAAAGTATCCCATTAATTTGCAATGAACATAAAGGTTTTTGATCAGAAACTAAAGTTTCCCAGAAAACAGTTTTTCCAGTACTACCGAAACCTCCTTGACGAGACACATCTCTAGATAAGAAAGGAAAAAAAGGCAATAAAAGCAATTGTGCAATACGTTCCCTTGCCTCTAGGCGCATAAATTGTGAGACTTGTACCATAATAAGGATTTCATCAGTAAAATCAGGATCAATAATTCCTGGGACCACCATTAACCCCCGCATAGCGCTGCTGCTTCGACCTAGTAAAAGTCCTACATGTCCCTTTGGCAAAGGACCACACACTCCGGTAGCCAACTTATATATTCCTCCATTAGGAGATAAAGTATAAGGTTGGACAATAGCTAGGTCAGCAGCGGCACTCTGCTTAGTGGCAGCATAAAGCTGAGCTTTAAGGAGGACTCGAGGTCATTCCTTGATGTTGTAAGCCACTGCTCACTGGGTACTGGCGTAGGCCTGCATTGTAGTTGTTGGGGCCCCAAGCCTGCGGGCCCCGGTTCCCGTTTCCCGAGAGGGGTGACAATACATTCCCACTTTATCAGTTTTTGAATGTCATTCATTGGTCCAATGTCGACCCTTGCCACATTGTTTACACATATCAGATGGTAACCTTTTTTCTTTTAGAGCAGAAGAGCCTAATTTTTTCCGGCATTCCTTTTTAAAATTACTGGGTTTCCCACATTTATAACATATACCTTGTTTAGAATTGCCTTTTAAAGCCTTAGAAAGTGCCCTAGCAAACAACTAAGCATTGTAAATAGCTCCTCCAACACCTGCACAAGCCCGAATGTATTCAGCTAAATTAGCTCCACTAGCTTTTAGAGGACGCAGCAATTTTTGGCACTAGGGATTAACACTCTCAAAAGCCAGAGTATCCAAAAGAATTTTAGCAGCAGGGCCTGAACCTACAGTCTTTAATACAGCATCTTGAAGACGGGCTACAAAATCTGGATACGGCTCAGTGGCTCCTTGTAGGATCTTTACAAAAGGTAAAGAAGTTTTACCCGCTATTTCAACCTTAGTCCATGCTTTTATAAACAAGGCTTTAATGTGAATGAGAGCAATATCATCTAGGCCTGCCTGAGCATTAAGAGCGGCCTATTGTCCTGAACCCGTTAAGCTGCTCTTCAGTAGGTCCTGGGGGATTTCGGGTAGCATTTTTTCTAGCTTGTACTCTTGCTTCCTCCCACCACCTTTTTAATTGAAGCCATTGCGAACGATCAAGGACAACCTGTCCCAACGTTTCCCAGTCAATAGGAATCATCATATGTTCTAAAGAGAAGGAATCGAGAAGGCCAAGAACAAACGGTGACTGAGGTCCATAATTAGCATTTCTTTCAAAAATTTAAATTGTAGGGCTGTAAAAGTCACATTCTGGCCACCGTTTGGGAACTGAGCATTGGCGCCGAAAGCAGCCCGTGTTATTGGGAATAAATCTAATTCCTCGAAATCATCCTTTTCCTTGGATTCCTTCTTTTCTCCTACAGGAGGAAGAGGCACAGAGAAAACCTGACCTGACAATAGGCAAAGAGGTTGGAGGTGGAGGCAAAGGGAAATCGTTTTCCAAAAGAGCAGAAGGGAAGGTAACAGGGAAGGCTCATGGCGGAGAGATAGGAGAAACAGGAGCAGTGGCACCTTGCAATTTTAACAACTGTTGTAACATCTCTAAAATGCGCTGCAAATCAGAATTTCCTTCAGATGAAGGAGGCATTAGCTCTTTTTCCAATTCCTTGTCCTCAACAACCGGGGTGTAAATATGTTCCTCTCTAGGATCATTCCTCTCTAAAGCTTCAGATGCCTCACCTCCTGTGGCAGTATCGCCATGCTCTGAGTCAGTTTCAAGTAACTCTAATGCCTGAGTAATGGAACTACACAAAGTCCACAAAGTCAGAGGCATCATTTGCCCTTGCTGATGAGCTCGACGCAGGACCTTAACCACTTGTAACCATTCCTTTTGATTTAACTGCACTTTGGTTTGATATTGAAACCAATAACAATGTTGTTCAACATGGGCAAACAATCGCTTCAAATTCTTATGTTCCTTAACTAACTTCTACTCCTATAGACATCAACAGTCCCTGGAGTAACCGCAAATATTCAGAGGCCAGAGAGGTGGAATTCCCCATAATTTTCCCGTGGGTCCCCCTTTCTTTATTTACCTGCCCGGGGTGTTCCCCCTCTGGTTCCTTGCTCTCATGGAGCCACGGACCCTGCTCGCTGCGCCAGATGTTGGGGTCCGCGTGTTTCCTAAACAAAGGAATGAACACACAAGACAACACAAGACAAGACAAACATGGCGGCCGCCTCGAATGGCGCGCTCTGCTTTATTTTATACAGTCGTTTGTGGAATGTTGCCAAGTCACAAGACACATTGTTGTTTTTCTGACCTTTCCCTGACTTTCTGGATTTTCAAGATATTTACATATAAACAGGCCCCCAACACCCTGCTTCGTTTGCAAGAGCAGGACTTGTCGGGAACGCCCTGCTTCGTTTGCGAGAGCAGGACTTATCGGGAACACCCTGTTTGTGAGCACGTAGTCCTCTACACACATACCATGAAGCAATTAGCTATCCGTGGCAGAAAACTAAGAGACCATCCATAATCATGTGACTGAATAACCTAGGAAGATTTAAAAAAAAAAATGTCATGTAAGGAATCTCAAAGTTATTTCAGGGAAGCAGGGCTAGAATATTATACTTATTTAGCTGGCAGAAACTCATTCAATTGCATCATATATTGGGATACCCTGGGAAATTTTTATCCTCTGTTCCTGGTATTTTCTCCCATACGGAGGCACATCCATAACAAAAACAGTTCTAGCTTCTCTATACACTCTCTGTGCACTCACTCCTTCTCTATGGCAAAAATCACTTATGTGATTAGTACTTCAAAGGAGAACCAGGGATTGCACAGCCCAGGCTCTCTCCCTTCAAAATTCTTGGTAGTAATAAGCAATTAACCAGCATATGTTCTGTTATGTCCCTGGGGGTTTGGGGGATAGGTCTAACAACGGGCCTGCAGCTCTTCTCCCCTTTCCTCTTTTTGCTGGCTCCCCAACTATTACCATGGTCTTACTCCAAAATGCTTGGGACTTAAAGGGGTTCCCCAAATACACCCCCTCTACAAGTCTGAGCTCTAAGCCAACTAAAAAATATGCCAAAACGATAAAGAAAGCAATACATTGACTCTATTCTTTATAAAGGTGAAATTGGAAAAGGTACCTTAGATCTGCCGAAAAGACATTTCTTCTTAATGAACCCCAGAGTTGGACAGACTTATCCACTAAGTGGTGCTGTGTGGGGACAGTCACGAAAGTCAAACACTGCGGTGTACATCCTGTTTGCTATCTAGTAGAGTCCTGTCTATGTGTGCCGAAGGAAAGTAGCTTCCTTGCAAGGCTATCCCTATAGCAGATGAAATAGTTTCAGGACACTTTTTTGAGAAACACTTCTCAAAGTGAATAAATACCCCTTGTTCTGATTAAATACTCACCTAGCAACCTAGTAAGAATATGGCTTTTCATGTGGCTCATGGAGCCATTCGTAGCAGCAGCCTCTCAATTCTTTAACTCTGTGTAACTGCAGTGAAGCCTCATTTCATGGAGGGGAATTAAAAGTAGGTTCCACATTCCAAGAGTAGGGTGAAATCATGTATCATGAAAATTCCCTTGAAAATCCATTTGAGATGGAATTGAGGAAATTTTCAGAAACTGATACCTATACATAAACCCACATGCAGACTATGGCCAAAATTATAACAAAGTCTTACCAAGTCTTCATGGATAATAGAGTCCCTATATTATCCAATGATAACAGAAAAGGAGGAAGAGTACACCCAAACCACAGATATCCATTTCTGCTTAATAAAACATCCTAAACATTAGCCATTTATTATCTCTCAAGATTCTGAGTATTGACAGGGCTCATTTGGGTGTTTTTCTGTTCTATATGGTGTCTGCCACCCGGGGCTGCCTCTCCCTGTGCTGTCACCTTAATCATCTGGAGGCTTCACTTGTTTGGTACATCCAAAAGAGATCACTTGCATGGATGATGACTGGTGCTGGCATCTGCTGAGAGCTCACCTGGGGCTGTTGACCAGACCAGAGCACCTTGGTCCTACCCTGTATTGCAACCCCATGTATAGGATATGAAATACAAAAGACTCATTAACTTTGAAATCCAGAAAAAATAACTAGTACTTTTTAGTATATGTGGCACATAATATAATTTTGTTTTTTTGAAATTCAAACTTAAATGGGCATCTTGTGTTATCATTTGCTAAATCTGACCATCCTATGGGATGAGCCTCTGAATTTGTAAGTTAAAAACCATATGAGATAATACTTCCAATGGGGCAGAACTGGGGAAAATGGGATGATCAGATGAAAAACTAACACAAAATCTGGGAATAAAACAAATGCAAAACCCTGGAAATAACAATAAAAGCTAGTCAGAGGAGTAAAGAGGAAATGGGCACTCACATACACTGTTGGCATCAAATGGACATATCTGGTTCTAAGGCCATATTATTATGATTTAATGACTCGAATGGCCTTTGTACAGAAGTCCTATTACCAACAACAAGAGAGTTTCAGCTGAGGGTTTACAAAAGGCTCATCAATGTGACTCTGATTTGCATCCTGATTAGGGGCCCTGGCTGAGAGGGAAGGTCAAGTTGCCACATAAGTTCCCTGTTCTAGGGAAGAAACACAGCTTCTACTTATGGAGCAGGTTGTTCAGAGGGTCCTAGCTTCAGGTTCTTCATGTTAGCATCTGGATTTAATCTCATGACAGCCCTGCTAGTGAGGTATCAATATCCTCTCTTCATGGATGTATGTGACTACAAAACAGATACTGCTAACCACAGAGCTAGATGGTAAAGTGGTTGCTCACCAGACCCACTGCCAGAGCCAGGAACAGAACCTACCAGCCTAGGTACCTTGAATTGCTGGTGAGAGATCTTTAGCAAATTTATCAGGATACATGCTGCTGTGAGGTTTATCTCCGTTCTCCCTGTGTTTACCCTTTCTGCAGGAGGAAGCCAGCCTTTGTGCCCCCTCCCCTTGTCTGAAGAGAGGTTTATGGCAGGGCCAGAAGCAGAAGCAAAGGCCCCTCACCTGCCTGTGCCTTTGAGGACACAGAAAGGGGACAGGCGGGAGACTTCTTCAGGCAGCGATGAGATTGGATTCCACAAGTCCCTCCAGGAGTAGAGACCTGAGCACTGTTCCATATCAATGCTTGAAGTAGCTCCATGGATGGTTTATTGTGGTTAGGAGTACGTGTTTTGTAGCACCTTGTCATGGTAGATTTTCTAGTTTGAACCAAGAGGTAGAAGAACATGAGTACTGCCCTATATCAGTGCTTGAGGTGGATCCAGCCATGAGACAGATTTTCTTGTTTGGATGGAAGAATGGATGAAGCAGGGTTGGGGGCGGGGGCCTGAAGGCAACAAGTCAACTAGGAAAATGCCCAGTCTGAAGTAGCTGGGACATGTAAGTGATGATGGCTATGGCCTCTTCAGTCTGTATCTGGATAAGTTGCCATAGCAACATTGCTTTGTCAAAGAGCATGAACATTAAAAGCTAGCCTGATTAAATTTTAAAATCTTTTATACTAATGTCTCCCAACAAAATACGGGATAAAAGTACATGTTTTACTAGATCTGTGCAAATAATGTATTTCACAACATTATTACTTTTCACTTTTCCTTATTTCTTTATGAATGGTATATGCCTTAGTTTGTTTGCACTGCTGTAACAAAATACCTGAGACTAGGTAATTCATAATGAACAGAAATGTATTGGGTCACAGTTCTGGAGGCCGGGGAGTTCAAGATCAAGATGCCAGCATCTTGTGAGGGCTTTCTTGCTGTGTCATCACAAGATAGAAGGCAAGAGGGCAAGTGAGAGAGTGAAAGGGGGCCAAACTTGCCCTTGTATAAACTTGCCCTTGGCCCTGTGATAAGAAATCCACTCCTGTGATGATGGCATTAATCCATTCATGAAGGCAGAACCCTCATAGCCCAATTGCTTCTTTTTTTTTTTTTTTTTAAAGAAACAGGGCCTCACTCTCTCACCCAGGCTGCAATCATAGTTCACTGTATCCTCAAATTCAAGGATAGTTCACTGTATCCTCAAATCTCAAGTAATTCTCTCTCAGCCTCCCAAGCAGATGGGAACACAGACATGCAGCACCATGCGTAGCTAACTAATTACCTCTTAATTATCCCACATCTTAATACAGATTGAGCATCTCAAATCTGAAAATATGAAATCTGAAATCCTCCAATATCGGAAGCAGTTGAGTGCAAATATAACCTGCAGAAATACTCACTGGAGCATTTCAGATTTTGAATTTTTTGATTTGGGATGCTCAACTGGTAAGTATAATGCAAATATTTAAAAATCTGAAAGCTAAAACACTTCTAATCCCAAGCATTTTGAATAAGTTATACTCAACTATACTGTAACAATGGCAATCAAATTTCAACATGAGTTTTGGCAGGGACAAACATTTAAACCATAGCATCTCATCAATGGCCCCTCAAAACTAATGTCCTTTTCATATACAAAATATATTCATTCCATCCCAATAGCCCCACAAGTGTTAACTCGTTCCAACATCAACTCAAAAGGCCTAAGTCTGGAGTCTTTTCTAACTCAAGGGAAGGCATGATTCATCCTGAGGCAAATTCCTCTCCAGCTGTGAGCCTGTGAAATCAAAACAAGTTATGTGTTTTAAAATGCAGTGGTGGGACAGGCAACGAAGAGACACTCCCATTCCAAAAAGGAGAAATAGACAAGAAAAGAGGGTCCCAAGTAAGTCCAAAATTCAACAGGGTGAACAACATTAAATTTTAATGCTCCAGAATAAGCTTCCTTAACCTCATGTCCCATCTCCTGGACACACTGATGTGAAATTCGGCCCCCAAGGCCTTAGGCAGCTCTGCCCCTCTGACTTTTCTGGGCTTAGCCCACACAGCAGTTCTCATAGGTTGGAGTCTCATGCCTGTAGCTCTCTTAGGCTGATGTTGCACAGTGGTAGCCCTACAGTTCTGGGGCCTCTCAGGCAGTCTACTCCCAAAATTCTACTAGGCATTGTCCCAGTGGGGACTCTCTGCAGTGGCTCTGACCCCACAGTTCTGACTGGAGAGAGCCCTGACTAAGGAAATGGCCAGCAGAACTTCCACATCAAAGCTGGGTTTCCACTGGGCATTGCCCTAGTGAGGGCTCTCTGCTTTTGCTCCACCTCTGCAACAAGTCTCTGCTTGTCCACCAAGGCTGTCTGAAACATCTTTTAAAATCTAGGTAGAGGAAGACATGCCCATACAGCTTTTGCATATTGCACACCTGCAGAGTTAGCATCATGTGGATTCCACCAAGATTTATGACTTGTAACTTCCAGAGTGGCAGGTCGAGCTGCACCTTGGCCCATTTGAGCCATGACTGGGGTAGCCAAGAAATGCTGTACTGGAATACGGGGAGCAGAAAATTGAAGCAGCCCTGGGACGTGAGTCCAAAGGTTCTAAGGTCATCCTCAGCCTCTCTTTTTGACATATTTCCTTCACCCAGGTCTTGGCACTCAGAGCCTGTGATGGGAAGGGTGGCACTGGTAATCTCTGAAGTGACTTTGGGTTCATTCTCCCATTGTTCTGATGAATAGCCCCTGGCTTCCTTCTATCCACACTAATCTCCTTATGAAATGGTCACTTGGAAACATCCTTGGTTTCCTCTCCTGAAAGTGCTCTTTGATTCTCTACCACCTGACCAGGCTGAGAATCCTTTAAATCTCTAAGTTTTGTTCCCCACCACCACCCACCCCCTGCTTTTTTTTTTTTTTTTTTTTTTTTTGAGATAAAGTCACTCTATTGCCCAGGGTGGCATGCAGTGGTGTGATCTTGGCTCACTGCAACCTCCGCCTCCTGGGTTCAAGCGATTCTCCTGCCTCAGCCTCCTGAGTAGCGGGGATTACAGGCATGTGCCACCTCACCTGTCTAATTTTTGTATTTTTAGTAGAGATGGGGTTTCACCATGTTGGCCAGGCTAGTCTCGAACTCCTAATCTCCAGTGATTCACCTGCCTTGGCCTCCCAAAGTGCTGGGATTGCAGGTGTGAGCTACCGTGCCTGGCTCTCTTTTAATTATAAATTGCATCTTTAAATCATTTTTTTTCCTCTAGCATTTTACTATATGCAGTTGAAGGAAGACACACAACATATTGATTTTTTTTTTGTTTAGATGTTTCTTTCACCGATTTCCTAGCTCACTGCTCTTCATATATGCCTTCCACAAAGCCCTTGCGTGGGCATGGAAATAATTCAGCCAAGTTCTTTGCCACTTTATAATGAAGATGGCCTTTTCTCCAGTTTATAATACTTTGTTCCTCATTTCTATGTGAGACCTCATCGGAATGGCCTTTGCTGTCCATATTTCTACCAACATTCTGATCATTACTAAAGGGTCAAAGATTTTACCAAAATATTTGTCAGGGGGAAAGTCAGGAGAGCAAAATCACCAGGTGGCCATAGAGTAAGCCCTAGAGACAAAAACTCCTTCTCTGAGGAATTTAGAAGTGTAATGAAGAAAGTCAAGAACACCTGGTGACCATCAGACAGGCAATTCTGAGGCAAAATTCCTTATCTGAGGAATTTAGAAGTAATTAAACTTCCCTAGTGCCTAAAGGTTCCAGGCCTCTTTCAAAAATTTTCTAAGTAACTAGAATTTCTATACATCTCTGGAATCCATGCATGTCAAAACTCATTGTGCAGCCCTTGTTGACATTAAGGAACCGAAATGTCTACAAATATAATCACTTATCATGACCTACATGGCTAATATGGTCCAAATGACACTTAAGCTCCCACTTTGAGGTCCATAAATGCTGCATTCTTCTGCAACATTGTTTCTTTCTAATAAAACTTTCCTTTTTCAAACCTATACTGTTGTCAGTAAATTCTTAACAACCTGCAAGTCGACCACTTTCTGATGCTGGGACTGACACCTCACCCAGTAATTACCACTTAAGTAATCTCTAAGAAGTTTCAGACTTTCCCTACAGTTCTCTTCTTTGAGCCCTCACCTGAATTGCTCCATTTATGGAAATCTAGGTTTTTTACTCTGCTCCTCCAAATTTTTCCAGCCTCCACCCATTATCCAGTTCCAAAGCTGCATCTATGTTTACAGGTTTGTTGTTTTTTTGTTTTGTTTGTTTTTTTTGAGACGGAGTCGCCCAGGCTGGAGTGCAGTGGCGCGATCTCGGCTCACTGCAAGCTCCGTTTCCCAGGTTCACGCCATTCTCCCGCTTCAGCCTCCAGAGTAGCTGGGACTACAGGTGCCCGCCACCACGACCGGCTAATTTCTTTTTTTTGTATTTTTAGTAGAGATGGGGTTTCACCGTGTTAGCCCGCCTCGGCCTCCCAAAGTGCTGGGATTACAGGCTTGAGCCACCGCACCCGGCCGGTTTTTTTTTTTTTTTTTAATAGCAACAGCCAGGCTTCTTGACACCAATTTCCTGTCTTAGTCTGTTTTTGCTGCTCTAAGACAATACCTGGGACTGGGTAATTTATAATTAACAGAATTTTATTGGCTCACAGTTATGGAGGATGAGAAATTGAAGATTCAGGGACCAGCATCTGGTGAGGGCCTTCACGGTGTGTCATCACAGGGCAGAGGGCAAGAGACAAAGGGGACCTGAATGTACCCTTTTATAACAGATTCACTCTTGCAATAATGAACCACCTTCTGTAATAATGACAATCCATTCATGAAGGTAGAGCCTTCACAGCCCAAACACTTCTCAAAAGTTCTGTAAACCATAGGTAAAATTCTAAGCCTCCCAACAGACTGATAGACCTCCCCTCTTGGCCAACGGCATTCCAAAGTAAATCTGAAAATCTAGTTCAGGTCATGGCGGGAATGGGTGGTCAGACATGCCTCATTATGCTATTCTGTCTTTGGAATTCAGGCACAACTAACCAGCACTAACATTAAAAGAGATCTTAAGACTGACAAAACAAGACTTTGTAGCAATAAAGACACCAAATAAGACACCAAATTCCAGACTGACTCTAGTATAGCATCACAAGATAGCAGGCCCTGAAAGGAATCAAAGAATTTTACCACAAAACGTATTTCCTTCACATATTTTGAAACGGTCCTGCAAAGTTGTCTCTTCTGGCAAAAATCTACATTCTGTAGAGAATTCCCTATCCTTTCCAGGTCTTTCCTCTGATCCAGGAGAGAATTAACCAAGAGTCTGGCACCTTTTTAGCTCTGATTAGAGCTCTAAAGCCTCTCTCTGGAGCTGCATCTACATGATAAAACCTTGGTCTCCACAACCCCTTGTTCTTAACCCAGACATTCCTATTGATTCCAGGTCTTTAGATAATAACTCTTTCAACCAATTGCCAATCAGAAAATCTTTAAAACCACTTATGACCTGGAAGCCCCCTCCCCAGCTTCCAGTTGTCCTGCCTTTCCTGACCAAAGCAATGTACATCCTATATGTATTTATTGATAACTTATATCACCCTAAAATGTATAAAATCAAGCTGTATGGGAGGCCGAGGCGGGGGGGGGGGGGGGGTGGATCATCTGAGGTCAGGAGTTCGAGACCAGCCCAGCAACATGGCAAAATCCAGTCTCTACTAAAAATACAAAAATTAGCTGGGTGTAGTGCCACGCACCTGTAATCCCAGGTACTCAGAAGGCTGAGAGACAGGAGAATTGCTTGAACTGGGAGGTGGAGGTTGCAGTGAGCTGAGACCATGCTGCTGCACTCCAGCCTGGGCAACAGAGCAAGACTCTGTCTCAAAAAGCAAAACAAAACAAAAACAAGCTGTAGCCTTACCACTTGGGCACACTTTCCCAGAATATCCTGGGGCTGTATCGTAGGCCATTGTTCACTCATATTTGGCTCAGAATAAATCTCTTCAAATATTGTATCGAGTTTGACTTTTTTCATTGACAGTCCCACTGAGACACAGTAGGGATGGGACTTGCCTCTTTCAACCAAAAATTATCTGAGACAAGTCTCAATCAATTTAGAAAGTTTATTTTGCCAAAGTTAAGGATGTGCCCATGACACAGCCTCAGGAAGTCCTGATGACATGTGCCCAAAGTGGTCGGGGTACAGCTTGATTTGGACATTTTAGGGAGACATAATACATCAATCAATACATGTAATATTTACATTGGTTCAATCTGGAAGGGTGGCGCAACTCAAAGGCGGGGGGGGGGCGGAATGGGGGTGGGGATGTGGGCTTCCAGGTCATAGATAGATTTAAACATTCTGATTGGCAATAGGTTGAAAGAGTTCTTATCTATAGAAAAGAATGTCTGGGTTATGATAAGGAGTTGCAGAGACCTAGGTTTTTTTGTTTTTGTTTTTGTTGTTGTTGTTTGTTTTTTGAGACCAAGTCTCGCACTGTCGCCTGGGCTGGAGTGCAATGGCGCAATCTCAGCTCACTGCAACTCTGCCTCCCAGGTTCAAGCAATTCTCCTGCCTCAGCCTCCCAAGTAGCTGGGATTACAGGTGCTCACCACCACGCCCGACTAGTTTTTTGTATTTTTAGTAGAGACGGGTTTTCACTATGTTGGCCAGGCTGATCTCAAAGTCCTGACCTCATGATCCACCCGCCTCAGCCTCCCAAAGTGCTGGGATTACAGGCGTGAGCCACTAGGTTTTATCATGCAGATGAAGCCTCCAAGTAGCAGGCTTTAGAGAGAATAGACTGTAAATGTTTCATATCAGACTTAAGGTTTGTGTTAATATTAATGCTGGAGGGGTAAAATGAGGCATGTCCAACCACCACTTCCCATGATGGCCTAAACCAGTCCTTCAGGTTAAATTTTAGAGTGCCCTCCCTGGCAGAACAGGAAGTCCACTCAGATGGTTGCATGGCAGGCATTTAAATTTTATTTTTGGTTTATCGCCCTCATCCTCACAAATGCATTTCTGTTTTCCAGACTTGCTGGGTTCCCACCACATGTTGTCGTGAGCTCACTACACACACTGTCCCTGGAGCATGGGGATGCAGCCTGGAGCCAGGAAGATGACAGTGTTGTGCACAGCTCTGCACTGGTAATGCACTGTGCATGAGTGGCCCTCAGGAACTTGTGTTACTGCTGCTGGCTGGCCAGACACTGCTGGGTACAGCAAGGGCACTGGCGATAGCGCAGGCAGCAGCTTCAGCCCACACCTGCCAACTTCAGCCTAGCCAAGGGCACCCACATCAGCACATCCACAGCCTGAGGTCCCCTGTGTTCCACCAAGGACCTCTGCTGCAAGCTGATGCGGGGCCCTGTGGACAGCAGGGACCCCTACTAGACCATCCAGACCTTGCACTATAAATCTTACTCAAGGCACCATACCTGCTGATAACAGGACCTTAAAGAAGTTAAGATATGCAACACTCCAACCATAAATCTTCCCCAAGGCAGTTGACCCTAACATCTACATGCACAGGAGACCCCAGAATGGCCACTATATGACCTTCTTGGGCCAGCAGTAGTGAGCAACATCACTATCTTGAACCCACTGAGCATGCACCAAGACTTCAACCAGGACAAAGCATGCACAGACACCATAACAGGAAGGAAGAAATCACTCCAGGAGGTGGAGTCCTGATGTCAATCTCTTTACCCTACCCAATAAAAAACATTGAGAAGCTCCCCTTGGGGAGCCAGCTGGAGGACTCTTTTTCCTGTGCCATCTCCCTTACGCCCAGTGTTTCTGGGCATAAGTCTTAATAAACATTGCCTGGAAAAAATTTGCCTGGCCTCATATTAGTTCCTGTTACACTGAGAACCAAGAACCTCACACCGGTAACACCATCTCCTAATAAAGTCACAATAGCAATCAACCAAATTTCAACATGCATTTTAGAGGGGGCAAACATTCTAACCATGGCAGCATATTTCACTTGTACATTTCTAAATACAAATATAATGATCCCACTTCACAACTCATATAATATTCTGGAATAACTCTAACGCTTAAAAATAAAGCTCAGTTGGTGATTTTGTGTTTATGCTGAACCCTCTTTATATGGACAATGTGGGGCCATGAAAACCCCATCACCCTTCCGGGAGAGGAAAAATGTGTGCAACTTCTTTGTGGAGATACTTGGCAACATTTTTGAGAAAATCAAGTGAGTTCCCCATCAGCTACTCTGCTCTTAACTCTGAACTGTGGAGTCTCGGGCTCTTGTGTAAGAATGGTCACAGTAGCATGGCTAAAAATATCAAAATAGCCTCAAAGTTGTCTTATTTACAGATATCTCAGAAACACTATTTTAAGAGAAAAAAAGTGCAAAAGGGCACCTATTTTTTATGACACATATATAAACATGTACAATTACATTTTTGCATAATTTTCTCACAATGACTCTGTGAGGAAGACATCATTATTCTCATTTTACAGATGACAAAATCAAACTCACTCATGGAAAATCAATTTTTTCAGACTCATCTAATAAGGAGCAGAAATGGGATTCTACCGCTTAACCTCCCCAAAGCATACCCAAAAGTCTCCTTTATAGATGATGACTTTCTAGGACTTAAAAACTTATAGTTTTACACATTTCTAGTATTGTGCCCTCATGGGTACTAACTCGACAGCCTCTCTCTCTTTGAAGAAGCTGATTGTGCAGATGAAATCTGGGTGCAGGGTCCTGTAGGTGGCAATGTGTCTGTCAAGGGCTTGTGATTCCTGCCTTCTCTTTATTTGCACTCTCTTCATTTTGGGCTCAATAGGAAATGGCTTTTCCGGTATCAATCTGGAAGATCAAATAAGGGAACAGAAAATAATGCAAAATTAAAGAAATGGTTTGGCAATATTCTTCCCTCTTCCCATATCCCTCAGCAACGTCCTCCTGCAACAGAGAAATGGCTCCAATGCTTCATTCATAATGTAAGTGTGAGTACATTCTACTTCCCGCCCTATTTCCTGGTGGTCTCTGTGTCAGTTGTATTGTTTGGTTTAGGTAACTGTCATCACTTCTTTGGGAGGGAGGAGAAAGTTGGGCCAGGACGACCACCTGTTGAAGTCCTACTAGGTGCCATCTACTCTATACAAATTTCTAACTTGCCCCACAGAACAGTTTCCTAAGGAAGGCACTGTGAGTCCCCTTTTACAGATGACCAAGGGCAGGCTGACAAAGACTGAAAAAAGATTCCACTATCATACATGAAGTGAGGAGCAGGAATGGGGTTCAAGCTTTTGTCTTTATGATGGTATTTTATGCATTCCTACGAGGGGTGATATTACCACTAATGGGTTTTATCAGGCCTCTGAGCCCAACCTAAGCCAT
This sequence comes from Chlorocebus sabaeus, assembly GCF_047675955.1. Classification (NCBI taxonomy): domain Eukaryota; kingdom Metazoa; phylum Chordata; class Mammalia; order Primates; family Cercopithecidae; genus Chlorocebus; species Chlorocebus sabaeus. The sequence continues at coordinate 50,059,549 of NC_132933.1, forward strand.
CATATCCCCTGTGACCTGCACGTATACATCCAGATGGCCTGAAGTAACTGAAGAATCACAAAAGAAGTGAAAATGGCCTGTTCCTGCCTTAACTGATGACATTACCTTGTGAAATTCCTTCTACTGGCTCATCCTGGTTCAAAAGCACCCACACTGAGCACCTTGTGACCCCTGCCCCTGCCCGCCAGAGAACAAACCCCTTTGACTGTAATTTTTCTTTAGCTACCCAAATCCTATTAAATGGCCCCACCCCTATCTCCCTTCGCTGACTCTCTTTTCGGACTCAGTCCGCCTGCACCCAGGTAAAATAAAAAGTTTTATTGCTCACACAAAGCCTGTTTGGTGGTCTCTTCACATGGACGCGCGTGAAATTTGGTGCCTTGACTCGGATCAGGGGACCTCCCTTGGGAGATCAATCCCCTGTCCTCCTGCTCTTGGCTCCGTGAGAAAGATCCACCTACGACCTCTGGTCCTCAGACCAACCAGCCCAAGGAACATCTCACCAATTTTAAATCGGGTAAGCGGCCTCTTTTTACTCTCTTCTCCAATCTCTCTCACTATCCCTCAACCTCTTTCTCCTTTCAATCTTGGCGCCACACTTCAATCTCCCCCTTCTCTTAATTTCAGTTCCTTTCCTTTTCTGGTAGAGATAAAGGAGACACATTTTATCCGTGGACCCAAAACTCTGGCGCAGGTCTCGGACTTGGGAAGACAGTCTTCCCTTGGTGTTTAATCACGTGGGGACGCCTGCCTGATTATTCACCCACATTTCATTGGTGTCTGGTTACCGTGGGGACACCTGTCTTGGTCATTCACACACATTCCCTTGGTGGCAAGTCAATTGCGGGGACACCTGCTTTGACTGCTCACCTACATTGCAGCCCAGGGCTGCTCACCCACCCCTTCTCTTCATGTCTCTACCCACCCCTTTTCCACTTTCCTGGGGGACAAGCACCTCCCACTCCTTTTCCACTTTCCTGGGGGGCAAGCACCTCCCACCCCTTCTCCACTTTCTTGGGGGGCAAGCACCTCTAACCCCTTCTCCACTTTCCTAGGGGGCAAGCACCCCCCACCCCTTCTCTCCGCGTCTCTATGCTCTTTTCTCTCCACTTTCCTGTGGGGCAAGCACCCCCCACCACTTCTCTCTGTGTCTCTACCCACCCCTTTTCCACTTTCCTGAGGGGCAAGCCCTTCCCACCCCTTTTCCACTTTCGTTGGGGGCAAGCACCCCCCACCCCTTCTCTCTGTGTCTCTACCTACCCTTCTCTACTTTCCTGAGGGGCAAGTACCCCCTACCCCTTCTCTCCGTGTCCCCACCCCTTCTCCACTTTCCTGGGAGGCAAGCACCCCCCACCCCTTCTCTCCATGTCTCTACCCTGTCTTTTCTCTAGACTTGCCTCCTTCACTACAGGCAACCTTCCACCTTTCATTCCTACTTCTTCTCCCTTAGCCTGTGTTCTCAAGAACTTAAAACCTCTTCAACTCACAACTGACCTAAAATCTAAATGCCTTATTTTCTTCTGCAATGCCGCTTGACCCCAATACAAACTCGACAGTGGTTCCAAATAGCCAGAAAATGGCACTTTCGAATTTTCCATCCTACAAGATCTAAATAATTCTTGTCATAAAATAGGCAAACGGTCTGAGATGCCTGACGTCCAGGCATTCTTTTACACGTTGGTCCCTCCCTAGTCTCTGTTCCCAATGCAACTCGTCCCAAATCTTGCTTCTTTCCCTCCCGCCTGTCCCCTCAGTCCCAACCCCAAGCATTGTTGAGTCTTTCCAATCTTCCTTTTCTACAGACCCATGTGACCTCTCCCCTCCTCCCCAGGCTGCTCCTCACCAGGCCAAGTCAGGTCCCAATTCTTCCTCAGCCTCCGCTCCCCCACCCTATAATCCTTTTATCACCTCCCATCCTCACACCCTGTCTGGCTTACTGTTTTGTTCCACCACTAGCCCTCCCCCACCTGCCCAACAATTTCCTCTTAAAAAGATGGCTGGAGCTAAAGGCATAGTCAAGGTTAATGCTCCTTTTTCTTTATCTGACCTCTCCCAAATCAGTTAGCATTTAGGCTCTTTTTCATCAAATATAAAAACCTAGCCCAGTTCATCGCTTATTTGGCAGCAGCCTTAAAGCACTAGACCCAAAAAGGTCAATATACATTTTCAATATACATTTTATTCTCAATATACATTTTATTACCCAATCCGCTCCCGACATTAAATAAAACTCCAAAAATTAAATTCTAGCCCTCAAACCCCACAACAGGACTTAATTAACCTCGCCTTCAAGGTTTACAATAATGGAGTAGAGGCAGCCACGTAGCAAAGTATTTCTGAGTTGCAATTCCTTGCCTCCACTGTGAGACAAAACCCAGCCACATCTCCAGCACACAAGAACTTCCAAACGCCTGAACCGCAGCAGCCAGGCATTCCTCCAGGACCGCCTACCCCAGGATCTTGCTTCAAGTGCCGGAAATCTGGCCACTGGGCCAAGGAATGCCTGCAGCCCGGGATTCCTCCTAAGCCATGTCCCATCTGTAAGGGACCCCACTGGAAATCGGACTGTCCAACTTGCCTGGCAGTCACTCCCAGAGCCCCTGGAACTCTGGCCCAGGGCTCTCTGACTCCTTCCCAGATCTTCTCGACTTAGTGGCTAAAGACTGATGCTGCCCGATCGCCTCGGAAGCCTACAGGACCATCACAGATGCTTTAGGTAACTCTTACAGTGCAGGGTAAGTCCGTCCCCTTCTTAATCAATACGGAGGCTACCCACTCCACATTACCTTCTTTTCAAGGGCCTGTTTCCTTTGCCTCCATAACTGTTGTGGGTATTGACAGCCAGGCTTCTAAACCTCTTAAAACTCCCCAACTCTGGTGCCAACTTAGACAATACTCTTTTAAGCACTCCTTTTTAGCTATCTCCACCTGCCCAGCTCCCTTATTAGGTCAAAACATTTTAACTAAATTATCTGCTTCTCTGACTATTCCTAGGCTACAGCCACACCTCATTTTCACCTTTTCCCCCAGTTCAAAGCCTCCTTCACACCCTCTCTTTGTATCTCCCCACCTTAATCCACAAGTATAGGATACCTCTACTCCCTTCTTGGTGATGGATGATGGACCCCTTACCATCCCATTAAAACCTAATCACTCTTACCCTGATCAATGTCAGTATCCCATCCCACAGCACGCTTTAAAAGGATTAAAGCCTGTTATCACTTATCTGTTACAGCATGGCCTTTTAAAGCCTATGAACTCTCCTTACAATTCCCCCATTTTACCTGTCTAAAACCAGACAAGCCTTACAGGTTAGTTCAGGATCTGTGCCTTATCAACCAAATTGTTTTGCCTATCCACCCCATGGTGCCAAACCCATATACTCTCCTATCCTCAATACCTCCCTCCACAACCCATTATTCCGTTCTGGATCTCAAACATGCTTTCTTTACTATTCCTTTACACCCTTCATCCCAGCCTCTCTCTTCGCTTTCACTTGGACTGACCCTGACACCCTTCAGCCTCAGCAACTTACCTGGGCTGTACTGCTGCAAAGCTTCACAGACAGCCCCCATTACTTCAGTCAAGCCCAAATTTCTTCCTCATCTGTTATCTATCTTGGCATAATTCTCATGAAAACACACGTGCTCTCCCTGCTGATCGTGTCCGTTAATCTACCAAACCCCAATCCCTTCTACAAAACAACAACTCCTTTCCTTCCTAGGCATGGTTAGGTAAGGTACTTCTGCCTTTGGATACCTAGTTTTACCATCCTGAATAAACCATTATATAAACTCACAAAAACAAACCTAGCTGATTCCACAGATCCTAAATCCTTTTGCCACTCCTTTCCATTCCTTAAAAACTGCCCTAGAAACTGCCCCCCACACTAGCTCTCCCTGACTCATCCCAACCCTTTTCATTCCACACAGCCGAAGTGCAGGGCTATGCAGTCGGAATTCTTACACAAGGACCGGGACCGCGCCCTGTAGCCTTTTTATCCAAACAACTTGAGTTTACTGTTTTAGCCTAGCCCTCATGTCTGTGTGTGGCAGCTGCTGCTGCCTTAATAATTTTAAAGGCCCTCAAAATCACAAACTATGCTCAACTCACTCTCTACAGTTCTCATAACTTCCAAAATCTATTTTCTTCCTCACACCTGATGCATATACTTTCTGCCCCTCCCCCACCACCTGTCAACAAGCCGAACTCATTGCCTTAACTCGAGCCCTCACTCTTGCAAAAGGACTATGCGTCAATATTTACACTGACTCTAAATATGCCTTCCATATGCTGCACCACCATGCTGTTATATGGGCAAAAAAAATTTTTTTTCCTCACTATGCAAGGGTCCTCCATCATTAATGCCTCTTTAATAAAAACTCTTCTCAAAGCCACTTTACTTCCAAAGGAAGCTAGAGTCATTCACTGCAAGGACCATCAAAAGGCATCAGATCCCATCGCTCAGGACAAGGCTTACGCTGATAAAGTAGCTAAAAAAGCAGCCATCAAAAGGCATCAGATCCCATCTCTCAGGACAATATTTATGCTGATAAGATAGCTAAAAAAGCAACTAGCGTTCCAACTTCTATCCCTCATGGCAGTTTTTCTCCTTCTCATCTGGCCACTCCCACCTACTCCCCCACTAAAACTTCCACCTATCAATCTCTTCCCACACAAGACAAATGGTTCTTAGACCAAGGAAAATACCTCCTTCCAGCCTCACGGGCCCATTCTATTCTGTCGTCATTTCACAACCTCTTCCCTGTAGGTTACAAGCCACTAGCCTGCCTCTTAGAACCTCTCATTTCCTTTCTATTGTGAAAATCTATCCTCAAAGAAATCACGCCGGGCGCGGTGGCTCATGCCTGTAATCCTAGCACTTTGGTAGGCCGAGGCGGGTGTATTACGAGGTCAGGAGATCGAGACCATCCTGGCTAACATGGTGAAACCCTGTCTCTACTAAAAATACAAAAAAATTAGCCAGGAGTGGTGGCGGGCGCCTGTAGTCCCAGCTACTTGGGAGGCTGAGGCAGGAGAATGGCGTGAACCTGGGAGGTGGAACTTGCAGTGAGCAGAGATCGTGCCACTGCACTCTAGCCTGGGCGACAGAGCAAGATGCCATCTCAAAAAACAAAAAAAAGAAATCACTTCTCAATGTTCCATCTGCTATTCTACTACTTCTCAGGAATTTCTCAGGCCCCCTCCCTTCCCTACACATCAAGTTCGGGGATTTGCCCCCACCCAGGACTGGCAAATTGACTTTACTCACATGCCTCAAGTCAGGAAACTAAAACACCTCTTGGTCTAGGTAGACACTTTCACTGGATAGGTAGAGGCCTTTCCCACAGGGTCTGAGAAGGCCACCGTGGTCATTTCTTCCCTTCTGTCAGACATAATTCCTTGGTTTGGCCTTCCCACCTCTATACAGTCTGATAATGGACCGGCCTTTATTAGTCAAATCACCCAAGCAGTTTTTCAGGCTCTTGCTGTTGAGTGAAACCTTTATATCCCCTACCATCCTCAATCTTCAGGAAAGGTAGAATGGACCAATGGTCTTTTAAAAACACACCTCACCAAGCTCAGTCTCCAACTTAAAAAGGACTGGACAATACTTTCACCACTTTCCCTTCTCAAAATTCGGGCCTGTCCTCAGAATGCTACAGGGTACATCCCATTTGACTCCTGTATGGATGCTCCTTTTTATTAGGCCCCAGTCTCATTCCAGACACCAGACCAACTTGGACTGTGCCCCAAAAAACTTGTCATCCCTACTATCTTCTGTCTAGTTATACTCCTATTCACCATTCTCAACTACTCATAAATGCCCTGCTCTTGTTTACACTGCCGGTTTACACTGTTTCTCCAAGCCATCACAGCTGATATTTCCTGGTACTATCCCCAAACTGCCACTCTTAACTCTTAAAGTAAATAAATAATCTTTGCTGGCAGGGCTATGCTGAACCTCCTTAGGCACTCTAATTGGATGATGTCCTAGGTCCTCCCAATTCTTAGTCCTTTAATACCTGTTTTTCTCCTTCTCTAATTCCGTTTAGTTTTTCCAATTCATACAACGCCATATCCAGGCCATCACCAATCATTTTATATGACAAATGTTTCTTCTGACAACCCCACAATATCATCCCTTACCACAAAATCTTCCTTCAGCTTCATCTCTCCCACTCTACGTTCCCACGCTGCCCCTAATCCCGCTCGAAGCAGCCCTGAGAAACATTGTCCATTGTCTCTCCATACCACCCTGAAAAGTTTTCACTGCCCCAACACTTTACCACTATTTCATTTTATTTTTCTTATTAATATAAGAAGACAGGAATATCAGGTCTCCGAGCCCAAGCTAAGCCATCATATCCCCTGTGACCTGCACATATACATCCAGATGGCCTGAAGTAACTGAAGAATCACAAAAGAAGTGAAAATGGCCTGTTCCTGCCTTAACTGATGACAACATTACCTTGTGAAATTCCTTCTACTGACTCATCCTGGCTCAAAAGTTCCCCCACTGAGCACCTTGTGACCCCTGCCCCTGCCCGCCAGAGAACAATCCCCTTTGACTCTAATTTTCCTTTACCTACTCAAATCCTATAAAATGGCCCCACCCCTATCTCCCTTCACTGACTCTCTTTTCGGACTAAGCCCGCCTGCACCCAGGTGAAATAAAGAGCTTTATTGCTCACACAAAGCCTGTTTGGTGGTCTCTTCACACAGAGGCGAGTGAAAGGTTGAAAACTGGTTCCTGAGGGTAGAGGGATGGTAGATATTACAATGGTTTGTGGTATTACAAAGACTATAGTATATAAATAGGTAACACTTCATCTGTGGTATTAAAATTTCATGTTCTGGGCAGAAAGGGTATATAAGAAAAAACATGTCCAAAAGGGCCTCCATCAAAAAGATGATTAAAGAAGGTTGAGAAGCACTGCATATACCCAGTGACCTCTTATGTAGATGATAGGCTATGAGGGCTTAGGGACTGGTCATTTTACAATCTCCCATGGGTATTCACTGAACAAACCTTCTTAGTGATGACAGTTGAAATGAAATATGCAGCCTGGGGCCAAGAATCCTGGGAATGGGGACCATATGAACTGACTGACTTTTAAGGTGGGAAGCACAAAGGGACTCAGTCAGGAAAACATGTGTTTCCTCTGGAACAGATAACATGAAGGTAGGAAATCAATGTTGACAAAACTAATACAAACAAGAAGTTCCATAAGCTGTATCTCCTTTAATCTTATCATTTATTCAAGTTATCTATTATTAAATATGCTTTAGATCAGGTTATAGGAAATTAGGAGAGGTTCAATAAATCAGAGAAACTGCTTTGTTAATGCCTGTTCAGTAACAGATTCTGGAATTTCACTAAAGCTTTTCCTGTTGAGGCCTGAAGCCACCAGGAATCTGAGTTCTCTAATCTCCCTGAGCACTCACATGTAAAGGTGCTCAGGGTACTCCTTAATTTATTTATATAATAACCTATATTTTAAATTATAATATTGAAAATTTTAAAACATTGTATATGACAAAAGAAATCATTAAATTTGTCTGTATAGGCTATAGCAAACACTTGCAAATTATATGGGGCTGATACTCATAATATATCAAGCATTCTTAGAAACCAATATGGAGAGAGGCTCTAATGATGACATTGGTAGACAGCCTCTAAGACTTCCCCCAGTGACTGTCACCTCCAGATAGTCACTTCCTTGTGCAATCTGTCCCATCTTTGGGCTGGAGCTAGTGACTTGCTACTAGTAGACAGAATATGTGAGAAGAGGAGATGGATGTCATTTTTGACATTAAATGACTAAGATGCTGTGTCTTGCTTGTTGGATACATTCTTATTCTTGCACTAAGAAGAGCCAGCTGCCATGTCGTGGGCTACCCACATGGCAAGTAATCTATGTCCCTGACTAAGAAGCAATTGGGTCCTGAGGCCTGCCAACAGCCATATGAATGAGCTTGGAATTGAATCGTCCCTCAGTTGAGCCTTGAGATACCTGCAGCCCCTACCTAGACCTTGATTGCAGCCTTGTGACAGGCCCTGAGCTAGAATCTTATCCATGCCATTATTCCTGACCCAAATAAATGGTGTGAATTAATGTATGTTTGTTATAAGCAGTGAAATTGTGGGGAACTTTGTTATGTAAGAATAGATAAATAATACAGATATACACAGGTAATTCATGTAAAAAGCAATACACATGCCCAAGAAATATTTGAAAACACATTCACTAATGAAATGCAAATTAAAACTTATACAGAAGCTATTTTTGATGAAAAGGGGCAAGTTGCAAGCCACATGAATAGTTAGAAGTCCCATAGAAAGGCAGGATTCCTGACCTCAGATCAGAGAGCCATGGGACTCACCTTTCTTGAATGCTGGTACTTTTTGTTCTCATGTATTTTCTGGGGGGTAGGGAATACGATTGCTACACTGTTTTGTAGCTGAAGAAACAATGTATGGGGAGGTTAAGTAACCTTGCTGAGGGTCATGCTGCTACTAAGTGGAAAAGTAGAGACTGGTATCCTATATGTCCTTGTGCAGACTGTGTGACTCTCAGCTGCACATCACACCACAACCAAGTAAATCTTGCTTTCCTACTGATCCAAGATGAAAATCCACAAATTACCAGCACATATTTCACACATCATGCTTCCATCAATCCATCCATCCATACATACATACATATATACATACATACATTCATACAGGCAAAAGGCATTAAGGACAAACTGTACACCATTCCTTTGGTAAGTTTTAGACTTCTCCAGAATGAAAGCTATCTTACAACTTTAACTTTTAGATAATGACAGCATTGCAATATAATCCTTGTCTGTACACAAGCAGATGAATTCTGCCTTGGAAAACAAATATGTTGTCTCCATTTGAACATTCATTTAATTACCCTTGATCTATAAAGCATCAAAGATGTGGTTGTTGACTTTGATAAGATTCATTTCGGTAGAGGGTGGGGGAACAAAGTACCACTAAAGTGGAGTGACAACTGAGTTGGGGGCAGATGTAGAAGGATATGAGTTGAGAATTGATAATTCTTGTAGAACTTTGGTTACAAGGAAGAGAATATATATAAAGAGGACAGTAACTAGAGATGTAGAGAGAGGTCTAGGGCATTAAATTATGTGTTACAATCATCAATTGTAAGAGACTTTATCAGGTTGAAATATTAATAGGAATGAACCATCTTTTGTTAGATCTGATATCTGAATTTACTGCACCACCCTTTCCACACTTTAATTGCTTGATCCATTCTGGAGACTCTGATAACATGAAGGCTGTGCTATAGAACATTGTGCTTTCAAATGAAACAAATATTTTCCCCTACATCCCATACTTTGGCTTCACTGAAAGGGATTTTGCAAATAGGTTTACTGAATGGTAACAATAATTTTTCGTGATCACTTCAGTAACCTCTATCTTATCTGTTTTTATTTCTTTCTGAAGGGATTTCCAAGTATGCAATTCAATAATCTGAAATTATAATGTGTCATATTTGTCTGGTTAAATGTATTATCTACAAACCCTGTCTAACGTACTACAATTAGATGATATGATAGTGTTGAAATATTATGATAGTGATAGGGTAATTTTTTGTGGGTTCCTGACTCTTAAATCAAAATACTTATACTGCATGACAGAAATCATAATGCTGGATTTTTTTTGGAATGAACCCATTCAGTAAATAACCCAATCTATATAATAAATATACATATATGTATACTTATAGAAGTAAACATGTAAATTAATAAAGAAATAGGTTTGAGGAGACAAATTGTCTTTATCAAATAATTCCAAAGAGTACATGTAGATACCCTCCCTCTATGTAGATATTCCACCTCCCATCACCTGATAGCAGGACAGACTTATTAACTCACTTCTATAGAATAAAAGTAGGCAAATGGAAAACAGTTGCTGTACACTGAAGAAACTTGGCAAATACTGCCTTAACCAAGTGATTAAGGTTAATATCACCAGTGAGGTGAGATGGGTATCACGTACTACCAGATATGAAGTGACAAAAAGAGCACTTCAATTCTGGTATTTTTTCTCAGAATGCATTACCTCAGTATAATCAGAAAAAAAAAAAAAAAAACACCAAGTCTATACCCCTCATCACTGTCAGAGTCATGAAAACAGTTTAGCAGTTATTCAAATGGGAAAACAGGGAGTTACCATATGGCCCAGTAATTCCTTTCCTACCCAAGATGAATCTCTACATAAAAACGTATACACAAATGTATGTAGAATCATTATTCATAATAGCCAAAAGGTGGAAATAACCAGAGTGTTCATCAATAGGTGAATAAATAAACAAAATGGGCCAGGTGCGGTAGCTCACGCCTGTAATCCCAACACTTTGGGAGGCCAAGGCGGGTGGATCACAAGGTCAGGAGTTTGAGACCAGCCTGGCCAACATGGTGAAACCCTGTCTCTACTAAAAACACACAAAATAATTAGCCGGATGTGATAGCACACACCTGTGGTCCCAGCTACTCGGGAGAATGAGGCAGGAGAATCACTTGTACCTGGGAGGCAGAGGTTGCAGTGAGCCGAGATCATACCACTGCACTCCAGCCTAGGCGATGGAGCAATACTCCATCTCAAAAATAAAATAAATAAACAAATAAATAAACAAAAGGTGGTGTATCTATGCAATAGAATATTTTTAAGCTATTAGTTGGAATGGAATTCTGACCCATGCTACATTATGGAGGAACCTTGAACACATTATAATAAGTATAAGATGCCAGACACAAAATACCAAATATTAATTGATTCCATTTATATAAAATCTCCAGAATTGGCATATGCACAGACAGAAAATATATCTGTGATTGCATAGGGCTGGGTGTGTGTGTGTAGGAATTTTAACTACATTCAAGCATAATGGGATTCTTGGGGATGATGAAAACATATAAAACCCCAATTATGGTGATGGTTGTACAACTCCATACATTTGATAAAAATAATCTAAATATCCTTAAAATGTGTGATGTTATGATTTGTAAGCTATAATCTGATGAAGGTGTTTAAAATGTGATACTGGGTAGGAGGCAGAGCAAGGTGGCTAAATGGAAGCCTTCACCAATTGACCTCCCTGCAGTAACAACAAATTTGACAACTATCTACATAAGAAAGCACCTTCATAAGAAGCAAAAATCAGGCAAGTGATCACATTACCTGGTTTTAACATCATATCACTGAAAGAGGTATTGAAGAGGGAAAGAAAGACGGTCTTGAAATGCTGGTGCCACCCCTCCCCACCCCCTGGCAGCAGCTGTGAAGCCTCAAGAATCCGTGTGCTTGGGGGAGGGAGAGCACAGTGATTGTGGGACTTTGCATTGGAACCCAGTGCTACACTGTCAGAGCAGAAAGCAGCATTGGGTAGAACTCAACCAACGCTCATGGAGGAAGCATTTAGACCAGCCCTAGCTAGAAGGGAATTACCCATCCCATCAGTCAGAACATGAATTTTGGCAAGCCTTGCCACTGTGGGCTAACGTGCTTGGGGGTCCTAAAGAAACTTAAAAGGCAATCTAGACCTGGAGGACTTGGGGGACATGTGACCCAGTGGGACATCAGCCAGGGCAGCCAAGGGAGTGCTTGTGCCACCCCTCCTCCAACCCCAGGCAGTGTAGCTCTCAGCTCTGAAACAGAATCCTTTCTGCTTGAGGAAAGGAGAGAAAAGAGTACAGGGGACTTTGTCTTGAAACTTAGATAACAGCTCAGCCGCAGGAAAGGACACTGGGCAGAGTACTGTGGCATCCATTCCAGGCCCTAGCTCCTGAACATTTCTAGATACACCCTGGGCCAGAAGGGAACTTTGTGCCTTAAATGGATGGACTCAGTCCAGGAAGGATTCATCACCTGCTGACTAAAGAGTCCTTGGGCCCTGAATAATCAGCAACAGTAGCCTAGTACACACTGGGGGCCTTGGGTGAGACTCTTGAGATGTGCTGACATCAGGTGTGACCCAGCACTTCCCTGCTGTAGTGGCTATGAGGAGAGACTCCTGTTTGAGAAAAGCAGAGGGAAAAGTTAAGGGGACTTTGCTTTGCAGCTTAGGTACCAGCTCTGCCACAGCAGGGCTGAGCACCAGGTAGGCTCTTGAGGTCCCAGATTCCTGGCCTTGGCTTGGATGGCATTTCTGGACCTGCCCTGAACCAAAGAGGAGCTCACTGACCTGAAGGCTAAGTCCCAAGTCTGGCAGCATGCAGCACAAGCTGACAGACAAGCCCTTGGGCCTTAACTGAACAATGGCGGTAGCCTGGCAATATCACCTGTGAGTCTGTGGTGGTGGTGGCCATCGGGAGAGAGTCCTCTGCCTGTAGAAAGGGGAGTGAAGAGTGGGATGAATTTTGTCTTGTTGCTTGGGTGCCAGTTCAGCCACAATAGAATGGAGCACCACATAGATTTCTAAGGTTTCTGACTCCAAGCTCTGGCTCCTGGATGGCATTTCTGGACCTGCTCAGGATCAGGGGAACTCCCTGCTATGAAGGGAAGGACATATGCCTAGCTGGCTTCACTGTCTGCTGATTGTAGTGCCTTAGGAAATTGAGCGAACATAGGCAGTAGCCAGGTAATGGTTTGGGTGAGACCCAGTGCTGTGCTGGCTTCAGATCTGACCCAGCACAGTCCCAGCGGTGGAGGCCACCAGAATGCTTGTGTTACTTCTCCACCAGCTCTATGGACTCAGCACAGAAAGACTCTATTTGTATAGGAGAAAGTAAGAGAAGGAAACAAGAGTCTCTGCCTGGTAATCTAAAGAATTCTTCTGGATCTTATTCAAGAACACCAAAGCAGTACTCTAAGAGTCTGCAAGAACCACAGTATTACTTGGCTTGGGGTGACTCCCAATGCAGACATGGCTTCAGTGACCAAAAACTTAGATCACAACATTCAAGGCTCTTCAAATACCTAGAAAGCCTTCCCAAGAAAGATGGGCACAAACAAGAGCATACTGCAAACATAAGAATAAAATAATAAGTTTCAAGATTTTATTTGAAAGCCGCATGGTAACCTTAAACCAAAAGTCATACAATGGATACACAAAAAATAAAAGGCAAGAAATTAAAACATAACACCAAAGAAATTCATCTTCACTAGAAGGAAGACAGGAAGGAAGGAAAGAAGGAAGAAAAGACTACAAAATAACCAGACAACAAATAACAAAATGGCAGAAGTAAGTCCTTACTTACAATAATAACATTGAATGTAAATGGACTAAACTCTTCAGTCACAGACGTAGAATGGCTTAATAGATTTAAAAACAAGACCCAAGGATTGTTGTCTGTAAGAAATACACTTCACCTATAAAGGCACACACAGGCTGAAAATAAAGGGGTGGAAAAAGATATTCTATGCCAATGGAAACCAAAAAAGAGCAAGAATAGCAATACTTACATCCAACAAAATAGATTTCAAGATGAAAATTACAAAAAGAGACAAAGATGGTCATTATATAATTACATATAATTCAATTCAGCAAGAGGATATAACAACCATAAATATATATGCACCCAACACTGAAGTACCTAGATATATAAAGCAAGTATTACTAGAGCTAAAGGAAGAGATAGACCCCAATACAATAATAGTTGGAGACTTCAACTCTCCTCTTTCAGCATTGAACAGATCACCCAGACAGAAAATCAACAAAGAAACACTGGACTTAATCTGCAGTACAGACTAAATTGACCTAATTGATATTTACAGAACACTTCATCCAATGACTTTAGAATGTACAATCTTCTCCTTAGCACATGAATCATTCTCAAGCAAAGACAATACATTAGGCCACAAAACAAGTCTTAAAACATTCAAAAAAATTTAAATTATATCAAGTATATTCTCTGATCACAATGGAATAAAACTAGAAATGGCAAGAGGAAATTTGGAAACTACAAATACATAGAAATTAAACAATATGTTCCCAAATGAACAGTGTGTCAAAAAAGAAATTAAGAAGGAAATTGAAAAATTTCTTGAAACAGATGATAACGGAAACACAGAATGCCAAAATATGTGGAATACAGCAAAAGCAGTACTAAGAGGAAAGCTTACAGTTATTACGTGCCTACATCAAAAAAGAAGAAAAACATCAAATAAACAACCTAATGATGCATCTTAAAGAACAAGAAAGTCAAGGGCAAACCAAACCTAAAATTAGTAGAAAAAACAAATAACAGGCCAGGTATGGTGGCTCACACCTATAATCTCAGAACTGTGGGAGGCTGAGGTGGGCAGACCACCTGAGCTCAGGAGTTTGAGACCAACCTGGGCAACATGGCGAAACCCTGTCCCTACAAAAAAATACAAAATTAGCTGGGCGTGGCGGCACATGCCTGTAGTCCCAGCTAGTCAGGAAACTGAGGCAGGAGGATCACTTGAGTCTAGGAGACGGAGGTTGGAGTGAGCTGAGATCGTGACACTGCACTCCAGCCTGGGTGACAGAGAGACACCCTGTCTCAAGAAAAATGAAAGAAAAGAAAAGAAAAGAAAGAAAGAATAAAGATCACATCAGAAACAAATGAAATTGAAATGAAGAAAACAATACAAAATGTCAATGAACAAAAGGTTGTTTTTTTTAAAAGATAAACAAAATTGACAAACCTTGAGCCAGATTAAGAAAAAAGAGAGAAGATCCAAATAAATAAAATCAGAAACGAAAAATGAGACCTTACAAATGATAGTGCAAAAATTCAAAGGATCATCAGAGGCTACTATGAGCAACTACATGCTAATAAATTGGAAAACCTAGAGGAATAGATAAATACCTAGACACATACAACCTACCAAGATTGAACCATGAAGAAATCCAAAACCTGAAATGACCAATAACAAGTAATAAGCCATTTTGGAGAGTGCAAGTCACGATAAGCCTTGGCAGCTTCCACATGGTGTTAAGTCTGTGGGCACATGGAATACAAGAGTTAAGGAGGCTTGGAAGCTTCCCCCTAGATTTCAGAAAATGTATCAGAAAGCCTGAGTGCCTAGGCAGAAGCCTGGTTTGGAGGAGAAATATGGAGTTGGAGGCCCAACACAGAGTCCCCAGTGAGGCACTGCCTAGTGGAGCTGTGAAAAGGGGGCCACTCCCCTGCAGACCCCAGAACGGTAGAGCCATGGACAGCTCACAACCTGAGCCTGGAGAAGTCACAGGCAGTCAAGTCCAATCCATGAGATCAGCCACAGGGCTACAGCCTGCAAAGCTACAGGGGTGGAGCTGCCTAATACACCAAGCATCTAAACAGAAAGTGATATGGTTGAGTGGAAAGAGACTGCTACCTTGGGAAACTGAGGCACTTTGTAACCCATGCCTCTGCCTGCTTGCATACTGCTAAAGGGCTACTACCTGCTCCTGACCTACTTCACTCATGAGGGCAAATCCCTCATGAATGTCTTGGTGTTGTCCTTGCAATAGTGAGTGAGTTCATGAGATTCGTTTGTTTAAAAGTGTGTGGCACCTCCCTCATCTCTTTCTTGCTCCCACTACTGCTGTGTGACATGCCTCCTCCTGCTCTGCCTTTCACCATGACTGTAAGTTTCCTGAGGCCCTCACCAGAAGCCAAGCAGATGTTGGTGCCATGCTTGTACAGCCTGCAGAACTGTGAGCACCTTTTCTTTATAAATTACCCAGCCTTGGCCAGGCGTGGTGGCTCACACCTGTAATCCCAGCACTTTGGGAAGCTGAGGCGGGTGGATCACAAGGTCAGGAGATGGAGACCATCCTGGCTAACACGGTGAAAGCCCGTCTCCACTAAAAATACAAAAAATTAGCTGGACGTGGTGGCGGGCGCCTGTAGTCCCAGCTACTCCAGAGGTTGAGGCAGGAGAATGGCGTGAACCCGGGAGGCGGAGCTTGCAGTGAGCTGAGATCGAGCCACTGCACTCCAGCCTGGGTGACAGAGCGAGACTCCATCTCAAAACAAATAAATAAATAAAATAAAATAAAAATAAGTTACCCAGCCTCGGGTATGTCTTTATAGCAACACAAGTATGGCCTAATATACCCAGCATCTAAATAGAAAATGATATGGTTGAGTGGAAAGAGACTGCTACCTTGGGAAACTGAGGCACCTTGTAACCCGTGCTTCCGCCTGCTTGCCTAGGGCTAAAGGGCTACCACTACTTGCTCCTGACCTACCTCACTCATACAGAGGAAAGGGCAAGGCAACACTTGTGTGCTTGCAGTCTTAGTTCTTCTCACAAGTAGAAAGTAGAAGTTTTACTTTCTCCATTTCTCTTTACTGTGTAGGAGTGGTATGTTTCTGAACTTGTTTTGAGTCTGCCTGATCCCTAAGGGAGTGATTTTTTTCCATTTAGTCATTTGAGGTGTCCATCTGAGGTAACATGGAGTTTCTGCTTCATGTAAGAACTCTTCTCCTTCACTGAGGGACTGGACCCAGAGCCACAGGAGATAGGAGTAAAGACCAAGTTCTCAAAGACAAGCACAGCACTAGGACCCCAGTCTGAACATCAGACTCTCCTGATTTAGTAAGATGATTTTCACAGATTTCTCACATGATGTTTACTTCCCTGCAGAGTTCCTCTTAGAGAGACTGTGAGGAAACAGGCATTGTCATGCATTGCTAGAAGTAATTTCAAATGGTACATTCCCTGTGGAAGGAATTTGATGCTATTTAATAGAATGACATAGGCATTAATTCTTGGAACCAGCAATCTCTTTCCTAAGAATCTATTCCAAAGATATAATGCAAACAGACAAACAGGCATAAACACAAGGCCATTCCTGGCAGAACAATTCATAACAGCAGATTAGATATAAGACAGATGTCCACCAATAGAAGGCTGATTAAGTAATCTAAGATACTTCCTAGAGTACCATGCATGTATAAAAGGCAACGAAGATCCCCTCTCTACACTGCTATGGATTGACCTCCAGGACATATTATAAACGAAAAATGCAGTGCAAAAAAATGGAGAGAGCTGTTGTTGTTCAATATGGTGGTCACTAGCTACATGCAGCCATTTAATTTTAATAAATAAATTCAAATAAAATTATAAACTCAATACCTCACTCACACTCACCATGTTTCAGGTGCTCAACAGCCTCAGGTAAACTAGTGGCTACTGTGTTGGACAGTGCAGATACAGACAATTTTCATCAATGCAGAAATTTCCATTGGATAGTAGTAGTGTAGAATATGCCACCTTCTACTTGTGTTGGGGAGGAAATAAATACCCACAATGTCCAGCCTCTGAGCCCAAGCCAAGCCATCGCATCCCCTGTGACTTGCATGTATATACACCCAGATGGCCTGAAGTAACTGAAGAATCACAAAAGAGTGAAAATGCCCCGCCCCCCCTTAACTGATGACATTCCACCACAAAAGAAGTGAAAATGGCCAGTCCTTGCCTTAAGTGATGACATTACCTTGTGAAAGTCCTTTTCCTGGTTCATCCTGGCTCAAAAAGCTACCCCACTGAGCACCTCATGACCCCCACTCCTGCCCGCCAGAGAACAACCCCCCTTTGACTGTAATTTTCCTTTACCTACCCAAATCCTATAAAACGGCCCCACCCTTATCTCCCTTCGCTGACTCTCTTTTCAGACTCAGTCCGCCTGCACTCAGGTGATTAAAAAGCTTTATTGCTCCCACAAAGCCTGTTTGGTGGTCTCTTCACACCGATGCGCATGACACACATCACATTTGCTTATATTTTTAAAAACTGGAAGATTAAAACAAAAACTGATAAAAATGATTATCTATAAGGGCATAGAGGAGCAATTCAGGATGGAAGCCAAGATGTGTATCATCTTCAAAATGTAATGCATAATTACTGGCTATGTACACTAAAAAAGCAACAAACTACGACCAGTTGATTAGTATACAGACTGAGTGCTCTAAAAATACTTACCATGAAAAGAAACCAGGCTGTATTAGAGAGACAGCTGATTCCAGATCTGGGGTCAGGATTGTACCAGATAAGCCTGGACCAAATTATCATACCAGAAAGCATGTCAAAAAGATTCAGAAACCAAGCTGAGGAGGTTCTCACTGGACAAAAATGAAACAATTTGAACATCAAAGAGATTAGTGACTGCAATGGTTTAAAACATATTAAATACAGGAACATCTCTGAGTCACAAGGACACTTTAAAAGAAAAACAAAACACGAGCAATACCAACTCACTACTCATCTTTGGAAGCTCCTATGGAAACAACTATTTGTTCTGAAAAGTGAAAATATTGCAAAAGAATTAAACATTCATCCTTCACTTCTTGTGTGTTCCATACCTCAGTGAATCCTAATAGTTGATGGCATAGGGGCAAGTTATGTTATAGGAAACACCCAGCTAATAAATGCAGAAGAAACTGTAAAATTACAGCATCACCATTTTGCAACTTCTAATGAAATACAGCCCTAGACAACAATCTTCAGAAAGTGGAAAAAATCCTGAGGAGAAAAACACATGGAAAGTGTTATAATGGATGGACTGGGCTGACAAAATCTGAGCCCAGTGATCAACCTGAACTTCACAGTAGAGGAGATAAACAGACATGATGAAGCTCCTGCTGTGCTATTACCTAAATGTTTGTGTCCCCCCACCCCCACTGCCACCCCAGTTCATGTGTTAAAAGCCTAGTCTCCAATGTGATGGTATTTGGAGATGGGGCCTTTGAAAGGAATTAGGTCATGAGGACACAGCTCTCAGGATGAGATTAGTGCCCTTGTAATAAAAGACATGAGAGCTTGTTTCCGTTCCACATGCACACACCAAGGAAAGGCCATGTGAGGACTAGGCAGAGGACCCGTATCCTGAATCCAACCATGCTGGCACACTGATCTCAGACTTGGCAGGCTCCAGACCCATGAGAAATACATACTTGTTGTTTGATATGGTTTGGATTTGTGTCCCTACCCAAATATCATGTTGAATTGTAATCCCCAATATTGGAAGAGGGGCCTGGTGGAAGGTGACTGGATCATGGGGGCATACTTCACCCTTGTTGTTCACATGATAGGGAATGAGTTCTCACAAGATCTGGTTGAATAAAAGTATGTAGCACTTCCCCTTCACTCTCTTCCTCCTTCTTTGACCATGTAAGATGTGCCTGCTTCCCCTTCGCCTTCTGCCATGATTGTAAGTTTCCTGAGTTTCCCAGCCATGCCCCTCCTGTATAGCCTGCAGGACTGTGAGTTAATTAAACCTCTTTTCTTTATAAATTATCTAGTCTCAGGTAGTTTTTTATAGCAATGTGAGTATGGACTAATACACTGTTTAACCCATCAGTGTATGGTAACTTGTTACAGCAGCCTGAAGTGACTAAGATACGTGTAAGGCTATAAAAAGGACAGTCATGTGCTGTATAACAATGTTTTGGTCAACTCCAGAACACATATGTAACAGTAGTCCCATAAGATATAATGGGGCCAAAACCTTCCTATCACCTACTCACATAGCTGTCCTGTCATATCTCAACATATTCTTCACAAACATGTTTGTGAAGAATATGTTGATGCTAGTGTAAGCAAACCTACTGCACTGCCAGTTGTATAAAAGTATAGCACATGCAATTATGTACAGTACATAATACTTATTAATGATAATAAATGACTGTTACTGGTTTATGTATTTACTATACTTTTTATTATTTTAGAATGTACTCCTTCTACCTATTAAAAAAAGTTAACTATAAAACAGCCTCATGCAGGTCCTTCAAAAGGTATTCCAGAAGAAGGTATTGTTATCATAGGAGATGACAGCTTTATGTGTGTTATTGTCCCTTAAGACCTTCCAGTGGGACAAGATATGATGGTGGAAGACAGTGATAGTGATGATCCTGACCCTGTATAGGCCTTGACTAATGTGTGTGTGTGTGTATGTGTCTTAGTTTTTAACAGAAAAGTTTAAAAAGTAAATATAAATAAATAAGTAAAAGAAAGGTAACAGAATAAGGATATAAAGAAAGAAAATATTTTTGCATAGCTGTACAATGTGTGCTTGTAGTTGTGTTATTACAAAAGTAAAAAAGTTTAAAAATGTTAAAAGTTTATAAAGTTAAAAAGTTACAGTAAGCTGAGGTTAATTTATTATTGAAGAAAAACATATTATTTTACAAATATAATGTAGCCTAATTGTACAGTGTTTGTAAAATCTACAGTAGTATACAGTAATGTCCTAAGCCTTCACATTCACTCACCACTCACTCACAGACTCACCTAGAGCAACTTCAAGTCTTGCAAGTGACCAATACACATGTATAGATATGTACATTTTAAATCTTTTATATCATATTTTTACTGTATTTTTTCTATGTTTAGATATGCTTAGATACACAAATACTGACCTTTGTGCTACAGTTCCCTAGATTATTCAGTACAGTAACGTGCTGTATGAATTTTTAGCCTAGGAGCAATAGGCTGTATAGCCTAGGTAGGTGGTAGGCTACACCATCTAGGTTTGTGTAAGTGCACTCTGTGATGTTCACACAATGACAAAATCTCTTAATGATGCATTTCTCAGAATGTATCTCTGTGGTTAAGTGACACATGACTGTACATAATGCCACATGTAAGACACTCTTGTCAAAACATCTGAATAGGTCAAGCCTTTAACTCTAATTACCAATTTAAAGGAAAGAAGAGGAGACTGAGTAACATGAACAACACAATAGGGATACAATCAGCAAAACTGAGAATGTAAACTCCAGCACCTTAAGCAAAAAAATTGGAAAGTTAAAAAAAGAGAGAGAAAGCATCTTGTCTATATTAAAAGAAACTTAAAACTTGAGAGAAAATTAAATCAAACAGAAATTAAAACAGAAAAATGAGATACTATATACTATCACACATCCATCATAATGACAAAAGCTACCAAGGTATAACAAGTGTCAGTGAGGACGTAGAGCAGTGGAACTATGATACTGCTGATACGAATATAAATTAGAATAACCACTTTGAAAATTGCTTAGCTGTATATGCTGAGCTGAACATACACATACCCTATGACTCAGAAATTCTATTCTTAGGTACATGCACATGAAAAATGAAAATAAATGTCCATTCAAAGATACGCAGAGAAATAAAAAAGGGTGCAAGATGGCCGACTAGATACAGCCAGGAGGAATGTCTCCCACAAAGGGACAGGGCATCAGGAAGACTAGCACACTCCTAGCAGATCTTGAGGGAAGACATTGAGAGCAGACAGAAGGGAGATACAGATACTGGGTGGAAGTGGGAGGAAGCTGGGAACACTGCTTAGGGCTACCATACACCAGGTCATTTCTGGTCCCCAGTAACTCCTGGGGAAGGGGTTGAACAGGCAAGGAGCAACCCACTCTCGCCTCGGGCCTCTGGAATCCCTGCAGAAGAACACTCCTTGACCACCATGGACAGTTGAATTGGCAGTGAGAGCTACTTAGAGAACTGGCAGGGGCAGAACTCCAGCTGGAGTGGAGCCCAGAGAGTTTGGTACAGGAGCATCTGTAGTGGAGCATGGTCATTGTGACCCATCTCCCTAGGCTTGACTCACTCCTATAGAAGACTTTAGCCTTAGGGGAACTGTCGGACCTGAACGCTGCAGGGAATCATGCCCATAAGACACGGCTGGTCTGACCTGAACACCCCTCAGTCTATTGGCCTCTCCTGGGGCCTCAGCCTGGTCATGCCTGCTTGCAGTGCAGCCCCCGGGTATCTCCTGCGGGCCCATATCATAGCCCCTGCGCTAGGAGACTGCTCCTGACTGGCAGAGTGCTCCAGCAGAGAAGAGCAGCCCCAGTGGACTCGCTCCAGCCCACCTGCACCCTCCCCCAACTGCAGCCTCCCCCATGCAGCTTTGCCTGCACACTCGCCCACAGCCACCCTCTACATTGCTTTGCTGTTGTGTGTGTGCACCAGCAGATGCAGCCTTCCCTCCCTCACCAGTACATGTGTGCATGTGCACTCTGCAATGCCACTGCTGCTGGCTGAGTATGCCCTGCCTCTCCCCCTGCCTCCCTCCTTCTGCCATACCGCCATTGTTGTCGGAGCATTGGCAGGCACGGAGCCCGCCAGCCTCCTCCCTGCCAGCACCAAAACTGCTGTTAGCATAAAACTAGGCATGGAGAAAAGCAGACCCACACCTGACCTGAGTGGCCACTGCTGCCCACGGGAACTTGTACAGAGAGTGCAAACAACATCACCAGCATGAAGGAGCGCACAGTTACTGGCTGGGGCCCCATCCCCCGAGCCGTGCTGTAAATGCCAGTTGCTGCTGCAAATGCATGCATGAAGGCTGACACCCTGGAATCCACTAGCACCCTGTTGCAGTCAAGCAGTGTGCACCCTACCACACTGCAGCTGCAGCTGCTACTGGCATATGTGAACAAGGACGGATCCCACTTCCACCATGCTACAAAGTGTTTGCAGATGACATGATCCTCTATCTGGAAAACCCCATAGTCTTGGCCCAAAAGCTCCTTAAGCTGATAAAAAACGTTGGCAAAGTCGCAATACCCAAAATCAATGTATAAAAATCGCAGGCTGGGCGCAGTGGCTCACGCCTATAATCCCAGCACTTTGGGAGGCCGAGGCAGGCGGATGACTTGAGATCAGGAGTTCGAGACCAGCCTGGCCAACATGGTAAAACCCCATCTCTACTAAAAATACAAAAATTAGCCAGGCGTGGTGGCGTGTGCCTGTGATCCCAGCTACTTGGGAGGCTGAAGCAGGAGAATCACTTGAACCCAGGAGGTGGAGGTTGCAGTGAGCCAAGATCATGCCACTGCACTCCAGGCTGGGTGACAGCGAGACTCCATCCAAAAAAAAAGTCGCTAGCATTCCTATACACCAACAACAACCAAGCCGAGAGCCAAATGAGGATACAATCCCATTCACAATTGCCACAAAAAGAATAAAATACCTAGGAATATGGCTAACCAGGGAGGTTAAAAAAAAAAAAAAAAAAAAAAAAAAACTCTACAATGGGAATTACAAAACATTGCTCCAAGAAACCAGAGATGACAAATGGAAAAACATTCCATGCTCATAGACAAGAAAAATTAATATCATGAAAATGGCCATATTGCCCAAAGCAATGGACAAGTTCAATGCTATTCTTATCAAACTACCAATGACATTCTTCACAGAACTAGAAAACACTACTTTAAAATTCATGTGAAACCCGAAAGAACCCAAATAGCCAAGGAAATCCTAAGCAAAAAGAATAAAGCAGGAGGCATCACACTCCCCAACTTCAAACTATACTACAGGGCTACAGTAACCAAAACAGCACATTAGTAGTACAAAAACAGACATATAGACTAATGGAACAGAATAGAGAGCTCAGAAATAAGGTTGCACACCTACAACCATATGATCTTTGAGAAACTTGACAAAAACAAGCAAAGGGACTCCCTATTCAATAAGTGGTGCTGGGATGCCCTTATGCGGAAGATTGAAACTGGACCCCTTCCTTACACTATATACAAAAATAAACTCAAGATGGATTAAAGACTTAAATGTAAAATCCAACACTATAGAAACCCTAGAAGACAACCTAGGCGATACCATCTGGACATAGGAAGGGGCAAACATTTCATGACAGAGACATCAAAACAACTGCAATAAAAGCAAAAGTTGACAGATGGAATCTAATTAAACTAAAGAGCTTCTGTACAGCAAAAAAGACTATCAACAGAGTAAACAGACAACCTACAGAATGGGAGAAAATATCTGCCAACTATGCATCTGACATAAGTCTAATATGCAGCATCTATAAGGAACTTAAACAAATTTACAAGAAAAAAAACAAACAACTCCATTAAAAAGTGGGCAAAGGAAATGAAGAGTTTTCAAAAGAAGACAAACATGTGGTCAATAAGCATACGAATAAAAGCTCAACATTACTGATCATTAGAGAAATGCAAATCAAAACCACAATGAGATACCATCTCACACAGTCAGATGGCTATTATTAAAAATCACAAAATAACAGATGCTGGCAAGGTTGCAGAGAAAAGAGAATGCTTATACACCATTGGTGGGTGGGTAAATTCATTCAACCATTGTGGAAAGCAGTGTGATGATTCCTCAAAGAGCGGAAAACAGAACTGCCATTCAACCCAGCAATTCCATTACTGGGTATACACCCAAAGGAATATAAATTGTTCTGTCATAAAGACACATGCTAATTGCAGCAGTATTCACAATAGCCAAGACATGGAATCAATAGAAATGCCCATTGATGGTAGACTGGATAAGGAAAATGTGGTACATATACACCATAGAATAGTATGCAGCCAGAAAAAAGAATGAAATCATGTCCTTTGAAGCAACATGGATGGAGCTGGAGGCCACTATCCTTTGCATACTATGCAGGAACAGAAAACCAAATCCACGTATTCTCACTTATAAGTAGGAGCTAAATGGTGAGAACACATGGGCACAAAGAGGGGTACAACAGACACTGAGGCCTACCTGAGGGTGGAAGGTGGGAGGAGGGAGATGATTAGAAAAAATAACTAATGGGTACTAGGCTTATTACGTGAGTCACGAAATAATCTGTACAACAATCCCCTGTGACACAAGTTTACTTATATAACAAAACTGTACATGTGCCCCTGAACCTAAAATAACAGTTAAGAGATGTAGAAGACATTCATAGCACTGTTATTCATAATAAGACAAACACTGAAAAATAGGCATATCACCATAATAGATACATTTATTGCAAAATATCCACACAACATAATACTACACATTAACAAGAATGAATGATCTACAACTATAGATAATAATAAATGTAAAATTCATGGTAAGATGCTGAAGGAGCCAGACAGAAAAAAAAAGCACATTTTGTATGACTTAAGAAATTTTCCTGTATTCTTTCAGTATAGTTTGGGGCTGGATAAGAAAATCAACACGCCATTTCTTTTCATTTGAAGGTATGGAGTGTACTCTTATGTTACCTGCAGGTTAACCTCAGGAAAACATCCATCCTAAGCCCTTGAAAAGTGATTCACTACACGTAGTAACAAGGCTAATGCGAAGTCTAATGAACAGGGAGCTGGGAGTAAGACAGGACACATACTTGGGACACAGTGACAGATCTAAACCATTAACTCTAGATGGTGACCTTGGGTAATCACCATACCTCACAAATGCTTTTTCTTCTTCCTAGGTGTATTGGTCAGTAGTGTGGGCTCTGGAGACAGAATAGAGACAAGCCCTAGTTCTGCCACGTAAAGACTGAGTGACTTTAAATACTTTTACTTCACCTTATAGTCACTCATTTGTTACATCCATAAAACTGGCATTATACGGTACATAATGTAGAAGACAAAACATTTAAAAATATATTTATTAACTTGTGTTTGAGTTTTTAAAAAGATAAATGGCGAGTAATCACATCATTTAAAAAATTCTACTACAGAGATGCTGGGGAAAAAAAGCTTAATAGTCTTACAGCTGAATCATATTCATCAACCAACATATTTTTTAAATCACTAATTTTTATTATAACTAATATTAGTTATAGTAAAACTAACTAAATAACTTGAGAACATTCAAAGCACTTGGAAGGTCTGATCTCAGAAAACAGCACCACCATTTCTCTGCATGGCCAAACAAAAAGCCCAGGGGTTCTCCCTAACTCTCCATTATCTACACACCGCAGGCACACAGCCACTGCAGGTCCTACCTGCCTGACCTGCAAACACGCCCTGCCCAGGTCCATCCCTACCTTTGCACATAGCTGCAGCCCTGGCCTCATCCACACACATCCCTCTCCTGGACTTCTGCAATATTTTCCTAATGGTTATCCCTACTCCCTATCTTGTCCCTCTCCAGACCATTCTCCACACAGCAGCCAGAGTCAGCTTCCACATCAAGAATCAGATCACATCACTCTCATACTCTAACCCTCCACACTCAGAATAAAACTCAAACTCCTTACAGGACTGAAACCATGTGGTTCCTGTCTACCCTTTCGATCTCATCTTCCACCTGTCTGCACTTATGTGCCAGGCTCCAGTCACTCCAGCTTGTCCTCTGCTCCCGGATCAATGGTTCCCACACACAGCACAGGGACACTGACAAAATGGTCTCTCCATGCCTGGCTTCTTCTTATCGTTTAGGACTCAGCTCAAGTGTCACTTCCTGAGAAGGAGTCTCACTGACAACCCCACCTATAATAATCCCTGTCTCAGTCATTTTCTACTCCACCTGTTTATTTTCTTCAAAACACATATCCTCATATGAAATCACATGGCTTATTGTTTACCTGCTTACTGCCACTTTTCCCAAACTAGAATGACAGCTCCAGGGACCCTGCCTATCTTATTCTCTGTGCTGTTTCCTCAGTGCCTACTTTAGTCCTTCACATATAATCACTTAAATAATATTACTTAATTGAAGGAATTGTTGCCTATTTAAGAGACCAAAGAAGACAGACATTTAAGCTGAGTAGCAGGAGCAACTATCAATGAAATTAGATATTAAATGATTCAAAACTGTAAGAAGGTCTTGTACATCCATAGCAGAGCTTTTCAAACATGGATGATGTTATAGTCTGAATATCTGTGACCCCCCACTTCAAATTCATGTTAAAACCTAATACCAAGGTGATGGTATTAGAAGGTGAGGCTGTGAGAGGTTTTTAGGTCATTAGGGCTCTGTCCTCTGTCACTAACTGAGATTAGTGCTGTTATCAAAGAGATTCCAGAGAGCTAGCTAGCCCTTTCCACCAAGGGAGGTTATAGTAAGAGGTCATCCATCTATGAAGGAAGTGGGCCGTCACCAAAACACTGAAGCTGCCAGTGCCTTAATTTTGGATTTCTCAGCCTCCAGAACTGTGAGAAATAAATTTCTGTTGTTTATCAGCTACCGAGTTATATTTTGTTATAGTAGCTCAGAATGCACTAAGATGAGTACCGGACCAACTGAAGATATTACTTTAAATGGAAACACCTCCCATCCTACCTCCCTGGTTTTGATTCAGCAGATCTAGGGTAGGTCCAAGTATCTGCTATTTTAACGAGCACCACCTGATGAATTTGATGAAGTGATCCATAGACCACACTGGGAAAAATCCTG
This sequence comes from Chlorocebus sabaeus, assembly GCF_047675955.1. NCBI lineage: Eukaryota > Metazoa > Chordata > Mammalia > Primates > Cercopithecidae > Chlorocebus > Chlorocebus sabaeus. The sequence continues at coordinate 50,086,628 of NC_132933.1, forward strand.
ACCTCAACAGTTCATATTTGGCCAGGCGCAGTGGCTCACGCCTGTAATCCCAGCACTTTGGGAGGCCAAGGTGGGCAGATCACTTGAGATCAGGAGTTCAACACCAGCCTGGCCAACATGGTGAAACCCTGTCTCTACCAAAAATTCAAAAATTAGCTGGGCGTGGTGGTGGGCACCTGTAATCCCAGCCACTCAGGATACTGAGGCAGGAGAATCGCTTGAACCAGGCGGCAGAGATTGCAGTGAGCCAAGATCATGCCACTGTACTTCCAGCCTGGGTGACAGAGCGAGACTCCATCTCAAAAAAAAAAAAAAATAGTTCACACTTGAGCACCATTAATTTAATGCCTACCATGCAGAGTTCTGGGACATCTGGAATATCCCTATTAATGTAATTACTCGAATGTATACTACTTTTCTAAGGGGGAGGGAAGACTGCTTTCCCACATGAGATCATACTTAAACTCCAGAGTATTCCTGGTGGTCAGGAGAATTGGGTATTTTTATCCTGTTGTATAGACTAATCTGAAGGAAGGGTAGTGACTTACCTAAAGTGTCCCCATGATGGGATCTGGATCTCTTGACTTTTGCTTCAGTAGCCTGTCTAGCAGATTCAACATCACACCTGGTTCTTCTCTACAAACTACTGGTTCTGCGCTGCACAGTCAACACCCTTGTCTCACGTTAACTAGATGGGAGAGTAAGAGGACAAGAAAGCACATGAAATGAGGAGGAAGGTAAGAGGATGAAAAAGCACACGAAAACAGGGGATGGGGTGATGATGTCTTCCCTATTCCCATTCAGTTACTTGGAAGCTGTGCAATGATGCTTTTCGTCTTCCTCAGCTCCATCCCACAACCCTCTCCCACACACAGAATGACAGTGAAGTTGTCACCTAGTGGAAATGTGGGCTTATCCCTGCTTGCTATTACAATTCCAAGTATTCTCTCTGTAGTCATGCTATTACATTAATATATGACATGAAAACCACAATCCGTAAGTGAACAAATCAATAAATTGGACTTCCTCAAAGTCAAAAACTTTTGCTTTTCCAAATATATGGGTAAGAAAATGAAAATACAAGTCCCTGACTAGGAGAAAGTGTTTAAAATCATATATCTGATGAAGGACTTGTACCAGAATATAGAAAATATCACAAAAGTCAGAGGAAAACAGACACTTAAGTAAACAAATGGGCAAAATATTTGAATATACATTCCACTAAAGAAGATATATACATATACAAATGTCAAGTAAACACATGAAAAACACACTCAACAACATTAATCATTAGGGAAATGTAAATGAAAACTGCAATGAAATACTACTATATTCTTGTAAGAATGGCCAAAATTAAAGAGACTGACCATATCAAGCACTTGCAAGGTTGGGGAGGATAAAACTCTCATACACTGCTGGTGACAGCAGTGATACAACCACTTTGGAAACAGCTTGGTAGTTTCTTACAATGTTAATCTTATATCTACCATATATCCAGCAATTGCACTCCTAAATATATACCCCAAAGAAATAACGCATATGTCTATGAAAAGACTTATTCACATATGTTCATATCAGCTTTATTTATAAGTGTCCCAAATTAGAAACAACCCAAATATCCATCAACAGGTGGATGGATAAAACAAATAGTGGTATAGCCATATACTGGAATGCTATTAAGCAATAACAAAGAATAAACTACTGCTATATGCAAAGAAATGGATAAATCTAAAATTAAATAGGGTGAATGAAAAAAGTCAGATTCCTCTTAGAAAAAACCTCTCTATGACTCCACTTAAATACATTTCTAGGACATAAAACCAAATCTATAGTGACAGAAATGTGTTTGCCTAGAGACAGCGCAGTAGGAGGGGTAGGGAGCCCAGGTAATATAGAACTGAAAATGTTATTTCCTTGGAAATAATAATAATAATACTCAGGCTTATCTGGTTATTTTAGGAGATGTGACTAGGTATCATTATAATTGGGCAAACTATCAAGTAATCGTTATTTTCAAAAATACTAAATTCTTGTACCTGACATTTAACTAACACTTAGTAAATTCCTGGCCTCTTAAAAAATTACATTGCAGAATGGATGAAAACACGCTAACCATGAAAGCATGCATATTACAATCTCAAATTGCTATGAAGATCTTCTAACCAACTGCATATTTCAACTTCCATCCGAGATACATGGGAATAATGAATTATTATTTATACAGTCAGAAAACTATGTGTAAATTTATTGCAAATGCATGTTAAATATCAAGTTCCTTCCCCAACTGAACATTTCATTGCTTTAAGAAAGGTATCTCCAAATGGGCCTCAAGGGATACTACAAAGCATGTAGCTGCTGATGCACACAATGGAGTCCACCTGTTGAGCCTCTTTTCCAATGATGAGATCAAACTGCCTGCTCTACTTTTAGACTACTTTGTGAACTACACAGGTACTATTCTATAACACACTTCTGTTCAGATCTATGAACTCACTTGAGCCAGGAATCATATCCCACCAAGGATGGAAGTGCTAGAGATCTCCTGAGGACTGCTGTCCTTCAAGTCTGAAGTAAAAGCTTCAGCAGCCATCATGACCCAGATCATCAGAACCCACCTCCTTCAGACACCTGATATAAGTTTAGTTGCCCCCATGAGGTGCTTCCTGGGGAGAGACAGGCTCCAGCAATCACTATGCTTTATTGAAGTGACTGCAACCATGCTGGGCACTGAGTTAGTGACCAATGACACTGATACAATTGGTTAGTGATCATAACAACCAGAAGGTACAATGAGTTTCTCACCAGGGCCTTTTCTTCTCCTTTCCATTTGTCACCTAATAACAACTTTAAAAAAGAATGGGGAAATGGCCTGAGCCCTTGGTAGAGGAACACAACTACTACCAACCTGTAGCCCAACACCAAGGAATCTGGCAGTGGGGACACATACCCCACCTTTCCCTCACTCACTTGCTAGTATCTCCCATTGGCCAAACCCAACTGGAAGCCTAAGGAGAAGGGATCTGAGTTGCTGTAGTCTATAAGGATCAGACCTGTGGAGCACAGAGTAGGTTGGTGAGGGGTGGAGTGTAGCCAAAGCTACACTTTGAAGAGACAAATTGAGGCTATCCATCACAGTATCTAATATACAACTGTGCTGTAGGCTGAATAACACTCCTCTACCCCAAATAAATCCATGTCCTAGTCTCTGGAACAAGTGAATATGTTACATTACATGGTAAAATGAACTTTACAGGTGTGATTAAGTTAATGATCTTAAAATGGTGAGGTTATTCTGGATCATCTGGGTGGGCCTTATATAATTACAAGGGTCTTTATGAGGGAAACAGGGAGGCAATAAAATCGGAGAAGTAGATGTGACCACAATATGGAGGTCAGAGTAATGTGAGGGCATGAGCCAAGGAATGCAAGCAGCTTCTAGAAGCTGGAAAAAAACGAAAATTCATTCTACACTAGAACTTCCAGAAGGAACATAGCCCTGCTGACACCTTGATTTTAGCCCAGTGAGACCCACTTTGGACTTTTGAACTCCAAAACTGTAAAATAATAAATTTGTGTTGTTTTCAAAAAATAAAAGAATAAGAAATAGACTGAATCCATAAAGCACCCATCGTCCCATAACAACCACAGGGCTATCTATCATCTTGCACCTGTATTATCACTGCAGGTTGCAGCAATCCTGTGGGTGAGCATTCTCATTCTCATTTTACAGAAGGAGAGGCTGGGCTCAGAGAGTCCTTACCTGTCTCATCCTCCCCACGTCCCGCCTTTATATAGAAAGTTGCCCCAGGACACCCGGAGCAAGACACCACACTCACTGGGGCCAGGAGGGTCCCAGCTCTCTCTCTCTCATGAGACCGCCCGGGCAACTTGTGCCAAAGCGGGAACGAAGGAACTTGGATCTGGGCTCCTTTCGTCTCTCCACACCCCAGGAAGGTTCAGCCCCCCCGCGGGGCACCCACACCCTCAGTTGAGTCCCAAACACCTGAAGGAAGGACCCTGCTCTTCTTGCCCGGTCATGTTGACCTCTATTTTAAAAGTCTCCACGGTCGCCGCGATGACGTCAGGTTTCTATGGCAACCGTGATACGCAGGCTGGTCCAGCACACCGGAAATGCCGTAGAGTGGCCTTTTGACTCCTTGCCTTTCACTAAGAGAAAATGCCTTCACTCTTCAGGCGGCTTCCTGGGTAGCTATAATAATTAGAGGAACTAGGCTGGGACGGAGCCAATTGATAGAATTCTGCCAGATTTGATGGAACAAAGTCCCGGTTGTCAATAGTTTTGTTTAAAAGTGACAGTAGAGGAATATCACCAGTGCACAGAGACCTGGAGCTCTTGGAGATGAGCTAACTCACTGAGGAGGAGCATGTACAATTCACACACCATACTAAAGCAGTTATCCATCTGTGGCAGAAAACTAAGACTATCTATAATCATGTGACTAAAAGATCTAGGAACAACAAAATATGTCATTTAAGATATCTCAGAGTTATTTCAGTAATGTAAGCCTAAAATAATACAGTCATTTAGTAGACAGGAACCTAATCAATTCAACCATACAATGGTTTGTCTTGAGAAAATTATTATCCTTCATTCCTGCATGTGGAGGGACATTCATGACCACAACATTTCTAGACTCTCTATACACTCAATCCTGTTCTGTCACAGGAGGAACTTATCTAATTGGTGAGCTGGGAAGAAGAAAAAGGGGCTGCACTACCCAGACTGCCTCCCTTCAAAATTCTTGGTAGTAAGCTGCTCTTCAGGGACACCTGTTCTTCCCTGCCCTCAGAGGTGGATCTTTTTTTTTTCTTGAGATGGAGTTTCACTGTTTCACTCTTGTTGCCCAGGATGGAGTGCAATGGTGCAATCTTGGCTCATTGCAACCTCTGCCTCCCAGGTTCAAGCAATTCTTCTGTCTCAGCCTCCCGAGTAGCTGGGATTACAGGCATGCGCCACCACACCTGGCTAATTTTGTCTATTTAGTAGAGATGGGGTTTCTCCATGTTGGTCAGGCTGGTCTTGAACTCCTGACCTCAGGTGATCCACCTGCCTCAGCCTCCCAAAGTGCTGGGATTACAGGCGTGAGCCACCGAGCCCAGTCCAGAGGTGGATCTTACAATAGGCCCACAGTGCTACTCCTCTTTCTGTGCCACACTGGCTCAACTATTTCTATTGTCTTTCTCCAAATTGCTTGGATTGTTTAAGCAATTTACCTCGCTGCTTCAAGTCTAAGCTTGAAATCAAGTAATAAATAGATGAAAGAAGAAAAATACATGGACTTTATTCCTTATAAAGAAGATATTAGAGAAGATGACTTAGATTTGCTGGCGTGTGGGCTTCCTATGAAGGATCCACAAAATTGAAAAAGATTTATCCACTAAGTAGTGCCATGATGGGAAAATCATAAAGGCCAAGGACTGCAATGCATATCAAGCTGCTGTCTGGTGCAGGAGTCCTGTCTATGTGTTCTCATGGAAAGTAGCTTCCTTGCAAGGCAATTCCCTGTAGCAGGAGAGTTTCAAGATCTCTTCTTTCAGAAACACTTCTCAAAGTACATAAATAACCCTTGTTCAGAATGAATACTCACTAAGCCAAAGCCAATCTCTGAGGCTTTCCCCGTGGAGTCATTTGTGACAACACTCTGTCAGTACCTTAGTTCATATGATTGCAATAGAGGCTCATCTTATGGAATTAGGTTCTAAATTTAAAGAGTAGGTTGAAAATCATATATTGTGATAGCTTCCATTGAAAATTCCTTCAAGAAGGAATTGATTAAATATTCAGAAATTTGTACACACACATAAACAAACACAGAAACTGTACTCAAAATTATTAATATAACAATGTCCCACCAAGCCTTCAAGGATAAGAGAATCCCTTTGACCTCCAATGATAACAAAGTACAGAAAAAGGTGAAAAGTTCACCCCAACCATGTTTTAGATAACCATTTCTACCTAACAAACACTCCAAAACAAACCATTTATTATCTTTCAGAAATCTGAGTGTTGACTGAGCTCAGCAATGTGTTTTCTGCTGCATGTGGTGTCTGTTTCATGGGGCTGTGAGGCTACACTCCACTGGGACATCCAAGAGAGTTTATTCACATGAAGGACAATTGGTGCTGATGCCACCTGCAGCTCAGCTGGGGTTGCTTCCTGGAGCACCTTGGTTCAACACAGAGTCCCCATGTTTAGGGTAACCAGATAAAATAGAGGACATCCAGTTAAATCTAAATTCCAGATAAAAATGAATAATTTTTAATGTAAGTATGATGGTCAATTTTATGCATCAACTTGACTGGGCCATGGTACCCATATATCTCATCATCATTATTCTGAGTGTTTCTGTAAGGATGTTTTTGGATGAGATTAACATTTAAATTAGTGGACTTTGAATAAAGCAGACTGCCCTCTATAGTGTGGGTGGTCCTCATCCAATCATCTGGAGACCTGAATAGAGAGAAAATCTGACATCCCTGAGCAAAAGGGAATACTACTAACAGATAGCCTTCAGAATTGAATTGCAACATTGGATGTGCCTTATTCTCCAGTCTGCAAGCCTACCATACAGAGATTGGACTTTTAGCCTCCAGTAATCATGTGAAACAGTTCCTTAAAATGAATCTCTCTCTATCTCAAACACACACACATGCCCTACTGGTTCTGTTTCTCTGGGTGTGGCATGCAATATTATTTCATTTATCTGAATGCAACTGGGAATTCTGTATTTTTATTTGCTAAATCTGGCAACCCTAGGAGAGGAATCTCTGGATATGTAAGTTTACCGACAGTCTGAATGACACTTCCAATGGGGCAGGTATGGAGAAAACGAGCAGTTCAGGTTGGCAAGACAAAAGCTGTTAATAACTAGTGTTGGTGAAATAAAGAAGAAACAGACTCATATACCCTATTGGTGCCACACCAATGTGTCCGTTTTCTGAGGCCAGTATTATTACATCTTAATAACTTGAATGGACTTTGTGCAGAAGTCCTATTTCCACCAACAAGGGAGTTTCAGCTGAGGGTTTAGAAAAGGCTCATCAAAGTGACTCTGATGTGCATGCTGGTTAAGGTGTCTTGGCTGAAAAGGCAGGCAAATTTGTCACATGAGTTCCTGCTCTAGGGAGGAAAGACAGCTACCATTTATGGAGCAGATTGTTTAGAGGTGTCCAGTTCCAGGTTCTTCACCTTCATAGTTGGATTTAATCTCGACAGCCCTGATAGTGAGGTATCGCTATCCTTTCTTCATGAATGTAAGTGACTACAAAGCAAGTACTCCTAACCATAGAGCTGGATGGCAAAGAGGTTTCTCACCACACCCACTGCCAAAGTCAGGGATAGAACCTGCCAGCTTGGGTACCTTGAGTTGCTGGTGAAAGCGCTTCAGCAAATGTATCAAGACATGTACCGCTGTGAGGTTAATTTCTGTTTTCCCATGTTTACCCTCCCTACAGAAGGGAGCCAGGCTTTGTCCCCCTTCCCCTTGCCTGAGGGGAGGTTTATGGCAGGGATGGAAGCAGAAGCTGTCTGAAGCCATTATTTCTTCCATCCTCTGTGAAAATCTAAGCTTAAAGAAAGGGTTGGCCTACTTGCACCTGGTAGGGAGGGAAGGGTCTTTGAGGACACAGAAAGGGAATAGGAAGGAAGTTTTCTTCCAGATAAGGAAGAGGTCAGAGGTCTATAAATCCCTCCAGGAGTAAGAACATGAGCACTGGTGCATATCAACACCTGAGGTGGATCCATGGATGATTCATTGAGGCTGTGCATCCAGTCTTGAAAGAGATTTTCTTGTTTGGATGGCAGGATGGATGAAGCAGGGTCAGGGGTCCTCAAGGCACCAAGGGAAATGGTTAGCTCTGCCCTGAGCAGTAGGGAAACATTATTGATGATGGCAGAGTTCTCCCAGGATGTATCTAAAGGATACATTCCTACAAATGATCATCTTTGTCAAAGAGTATGACCAATTAACATATTAAGTATTTGCTGTCTAGTTGAAAGTTAAAATCTCCTTACTAGTGAATATCCCAACCAATTCCAAGATGAGAGCACTCATTTTTTTAGATTTGTGCAATAATGGCTTTCCCAACTTTATTAATATTTGCTGATGAAATATTCTATGCTGTAATGTTAGAATGTTTCATTTTTCTCTATTTCCATGTAAACGGTGTATTTCACATGTGCATTTTTAATGCAAACATAATGGTTCCACTTTATGCCTCAAGATATGTCCTGGAATAATTGTAGAGTTTGGCAAGACAACCAGATCAGTAAGTTTGTGTTTTTGCTGTGTCGTGTTTAAATTGAAATTATGGAGTCAGGAGAACTGCACACACCGCCAGGAGAGGAGAAATTGGTACAAGCTCTTTGTGGAGACACTGCACAGCATCTATGAGAGAAGCAAGGAAGGCCCTGTCAGCTGCAGCCCTCTCATGTCTGCACTTCAGAGAGTTTTGCATGTATGCAAACCTGGTCACAGCAGCGTGGCTAAAATATAGTTCCAAAATTGCCTGATTAAAGAAACTTCAGAAACGCTATTTTTAGCATAAAAATCTCCATAAGTGGTATCTAAATATACTACTTCTATAGTTAGAGCTTAAAATATGTGAAGAGGCCGGGCGCGGTGGCTCAAGCCTGTAATCCCAGCACTTTGGGAGGCGGAGACGGGCGGATCACGAGGTCAGGAGATCGAGACCATCCTGGCTAACATGGTGAAACCCTGTCTCTATTAAGAAATACAAAAAACTAGCCGGGCGAGGTAGCGGGTGCCTGTAGTCCTAGCTACTCGGGAGGCTGAGGCCGGAGAATGGCGTGAACCCGGGAGGCGGAGCTTGCAGTGAGCTGAGATCCGGCCACTGCACTCCAGCCTGGGTGACAGAGAGAGACTCCGTCTCAAAAATAAAATAAAATAAAATAAAAAATAAAATAAAATAAAATATGTGAAGAAATTATGTGTTCTGTTCAGAAGTGTATAGTCACATGCCCTGTAACGACATTTCAGTCAACGATGAGCCACATATATGACAGTGGTCCCATTAGATTATAATATTGTATTTTTACTGTAACTTTTCTATGTTTAGATTATTTACCATTGTGTTACAATTGCCTACAGTATACAGTACGGTAACTTCCTACAGGTTTGTAGCCTAGGAGCAATAGGCTATACTGTCTAGCTTAGATGTATAGTAGGTTATACCATCTAGGTTTATGTAAGTACACTTTATGATGTTTGCACAATGACACATTTGTCAGAACGTATCCCTGTTGTGTAATGCATAACTATGTTCATGAATAATAAATATGGAACAAAACATTAGAATGGTAAAAAAAAAGATTTTTGATTTGGATAATGGTTCCCTCAGGGGTAAGACAATCAGAGAAGATACATAGAGGCATTTACTCTGTAATATTTGACTTGGTTGTATATATGTTTGCCTATTATGGTATTTATTATAAGTTTTTAAAGGCCTGAAATCTAACATATTTGACATGAATAAATCTCTAATGGGCCTTATCTCTGATTAACAAGTAACCCATTGTGCACTTAGAAAATATGGAAAATGCACTCATATACCAATATAAACATATTCATAACATTTAACCCCACCATGGACTAGTGAAAACTGTAATCATGGTGGTGTGTTTCCTCCAGTTGTCATCTACACACACGTGTGTACATGTGCACACACACTGTATATGCATTGAATATGGGTTTGATTTAACTGGAATGTATCAATTTTCCTTAAGTGTGTAACTACAAAGTTAGTGGCTGAAAGCTACATCCACATATAAGGTCATAGGTCTGTAGGTCAGAAGTCTGGCACTGTATGACCTTGCTCTCAATTTAGGGGCTCACAAAGCTGAAATCAAGGTATCTATGTAGACTTGACTGAGATCTTTTGTCTGGAGGCTCTGGGTAAAAATTTGCTTCCAAGATCATCCTTGTTGCTGGGAGAAGTTATTTTCTCAAGGCTATTGCACTGCAGCACACCCCACCTCCCAGTTTGCTTGACAGCTGTGATCTTAGAGTCTTCCCAGCTCCTAGGGGCTACTCCAGTTCCCTGATATGTGACCTCCTTCTTCCAGCCAGCAATGGTGTTTTGAATGCTCTCTGGGTTCTGATTCTTTGATTTCCTCTCCTCTGAACAGCCAGAAAAAATTATCTGCTTTTAAAAAGCTCATTTGATTGGGTCAGCCCCCCGCCAAACTGTCACCCTTTTACCATAAAACAGAACATAATCATGTAAATGATATCACATGCTATTAACTGGTTCCACCCACACTCAGAGAAGAGGGGATTATACAAGATTGAGAGGGTCATTGAAGCTCATTTTAAAATTCTGCCTGCCACAAGGAGATTCATACCAAAAAAAAAAAAAAAAAAAAAAAAACATGCAAAGTTCAACCAATGGTGTTCAGCTTTAAACTGTTTTTTCTGACCCAACCCCTAGGCCACTGTAATAGGACATTATTGCAGTAGGCTGAGGCCAGCCATGAGTGTTACATGTTGAAGTCCTACTATGTCCCATAGGTACTTGACAGGTTTTCTGAAGAAGATATGTGGTAAGCCTTATTTCACAGATGACCAAGCTCCTTCTCACAGGGACTAAACCCTCTCCAGAGAAGTGGCAGAATTTGAATGTGATTCTATCTCTTGCCTTCCCCACAATATCACCAGCAGCTTCCCATTTGGAAGATGATGGCTTTACACTTCCCCAGTATTGTGCCCTACGGGCCTCACTCAACAGCCCTTCACATCAAGGAAGAAGATGGTGGAGATGAAATCCTACCCTTTGACCTATGAAGCTTATGTTAGGTCACATGGATTGGCTGGTGCCCGTGGCCCCTCGTAGACCCACTGACCCCACTCCACTGACATCAGGCTTGCACGTGTGACTAGATGTGGCCAATGATTGATGAGAGGAAATGGAGTGTGCCCCTCCCTAGCAGAAGTGATAAGAGACATGTAGGAGTCCCACCAGTACACTTTGTCCCTCTGCCTCAGCAATGACCCAGATTTCCTATGAGGTAGCTTAATTCATTGAATCCTCCAGCAGCACTAGAATATGAGAATTTAGATGAAGACAGGGATGCTTCAGAAGAGGCAAGCTAAATGATTTATACCCAAAATTAGCCTACTAGAAGATCCTCCTAACTCACATGCCCTAACATTGAGTCTGTACCCAGCAGAAGGTACACGTTTTACCCACATCACACAGAGAGCAGTTTGTCAGGCTCTGGAAGCAACATCTTCTGCCTTTCACTCCATTGCTCTCTCCAGAAGACCCATCCTCATGCTCTGCTCTTCCCTGGGCATGTGTCTTTATAGAGCCACAGGAACAACCCAGGTACCCAGTTAACGGCCACTCCTGATGCTCACTCTCCAAGAGAGTCCCAAAGAGGTCAGGAAAGGTACACTGATTCTACAGAAACGGGGTGACAACATTTCCCCATCCTACCTACACAACACAGAAGAGGCACCAACTCTTATACATGATGTGGGTCTGTGTAAGTTTATTTTTCTTTCTGTTGCCATGTTTTCAGAAGCTCTTTAGGACACAATTACGCTGCTTAGCACTATATAGTTTAGGTTAAAGTCATTTCAGAAGCAGAAGCTACAAAGGGCTGTGGAAAGGAAACTAACACTTCAAGAGCCTACAACGGACCAGATGCTAGGCACTTTACATACCATTTCTCTAAGTTCTTACAACTGGTCTGTAAGTTAGGTATCAGTATTCCCTGCTTAAACTCATTCCTCCCCAGAGGCAGGCTCTCCTAAGGCTCATGGAGGTTAAATATATTTTATGAGGACATAGACCCAGTAAGAGGCAGCATGGTTACTCTAATTCAGGGTGGTCAGAGCCCAAAGTTGATTTCTATCATGATCCTTTGCAGGTAGGTGTGAGTAGTAACATTTGCCTTGTTCTAGAGCAGGTTTTCTCAACCTCGGCACTATTGACATTTTGAGCTGGAGAGCTCTCTGTTGTGGGGGGCTGTCCCAGGCATTGGGGATTATTCAGAAGCCTTCCTGGCTCCCAGGGAGGCTAGCAAGGGAAGTGACTTATCCCTGAAACAGGAACATCCCAAGTTACTGGTTTGGGTCTGACACTAGAATAAAGAGAGATATCCTGTCTCTCTTGCTCCAGTGTCCTGTCCAGCAGACATAGTATGAGGCTTTCATCTGGCCCCTCCGAAGTACAAAGGAAACACAGTTCTCTCAGGCAAACAGGAGGACAAAATAAAGGGATAGGAAAACCCAGGAAACAGGAAGAAATGGAGTGGGTGGTGACTTCATTCCCTTACTTCAATCTCTACTCATGGGGTCCATGACTCAGTTGGATGGAGATGACGGAAAAACTTTCTACCATTCCCCCGGACCCAGCAGGGCACTCATTCCACCACATAGAAATGGCACTGACTCATGGTGCAATTAGAAACGTGGGAGTGTTTTTTTTTCTTCTCTCCACATGCTCTTTAGATCATGCTGCCCCCTCAAATGTATTCACATTTGTAGTTCACCCTTTCCTGCCTCCTCCACTACTAGCCAGGAAAAGCTCCAGCAGACTCCTGACTCTCAGCAGGTTCATCCTCAAGAAGTGTGATTCTTGGCGGGGAGCAGTGGCTCACGCCTGTAATCCCAGCACTTTGGGAGGCCAAGGTGGGTGGATTACGAGGTCAGGAGATCGAGACCATCCTGGCTAACACGGTGAAACCCCATATCTACTAAAAATACAAAAAATTAGCTGGTCGTGGAGGCAGGGGCCTGTAGTCCCAGCTACTTGGGAGGCTGAGGCAGGAGAATGGCGTGAACCCGGGAGGCGGAGCTTGCAGTGAGCCGAGATCGTGCCACTGAACTCCAGCCTGGGTGACAGAGCGAGACTCCATCTCAAAAAAAAAAAAAAAAAAAAAAAAAAAAAAACCACAAAAAACAACAACAACAACAACAATAAAAAGTGGATCTCTTTTTTTCCCCTTCAAATGTACTGATCCGCCTGTGTCTTCTCAGGCCCATTGAGACTCCAGACCCCTTTGTGAGACAATGACTGTATGATCCTTGTATTCCCAGAGAGCCGGATGGCTCCTGCTGACCAACTTTCTGAGTCTGGTGGATTCGTTCAAGGGATCAGGAAGGTAGTCAGATCCTCCTTCGGGAGAGGGCTGTGTCTGGGCAGAGGGCTGTGTCTGGGCAGGAGCTGGAACTCACAGGTTCTGTTCAGATCCAGCAGTGATAGACAAGGAGATAATTTAGTTGTAGAATAAAGTGGTTCACAGAGTAGCTTCTTTCAAAAGAATTAATGGGCCAGCCGGGTGGCTCACGCCTCTAATCCCAGCACTTTGGGAGGCCGAGGCAGGTGGATAACCTGAGGTCAAGAGTTTGAGAAAAACTTGGCCAACATAGTGAAACCCCATCTCTACTAAAAATACAAAAATTACCTGGGCATGGTGGTGCATGCCTGTAATTCCAGCTATTCGGGAGGCTGAGGCAGAAGAATCACTTGAACCCAGGTGATGGAGGTTGCAGTGAGCCGAGATCTTGCCACTGCACTCCAGCCTGGGCGACAGAACGAGACTCTGTCTCAAACAACGACAACAAAAAATGTAAGGTAGCCCCCTGGCAAACTGAGAAAAGCTGTCTCTATTGAGGGCTAGGCAAGGGGCCTCTGAGAAATCACTGCAGCTACACGGGAGTGATTAGGGGAGAAGGACGAAAGGAGGGTCCTTGGATGAGGTCTGTTCTTGAGGGCTGTAGGGGAAAAGGAACCCCATGTCCAGCATAATCTGCCCAAAACAAGTGTAATAATTCATGGTTGTGGCAAAGCCTAGGTGACCATTTCATGCAGCAAAACAGTGGTTAGAATTTTTGATGAATGCTGCAGCATTTGTCTTCTTTCCTGATGTGCTGGCAAAAACTAATCACAAGCAATTTTTCAATATGAAATAGGAAATACCAAATAAATCAGCCAGTGAATAAGGATCCCAGGAAAACTAGCAGTAGCCCCTCCACCCAAGGCTGAACTGGAGGCCAAGAGTCTGAAAGGCAGTTCCAAATGCTAGGGTAATAATGCAGACTTTAAAGAGAACATGAGATGTGGGTAATAATGAAGTCACTCCGTTGCCAGGTCAACCGACAGTGAGCTTCTCTGTTCTGACTCCCTTTCAAGTTTAGGCTCAAATCAACCATTACTGTGAAGTTTGAGTGAAAGAGGAGACGACAACAAGGAGAATTTGCGGCTGTGGGAAGCCTCCTCTTAGAACGCTTACAATTGATGAAACCCCTGCTCTTGGCAGAGTGAAGAGCTAGGGCCTTCTTTGAGTGGAAAAACCTATCCATCACAATGCTTGGTTGGTCAGACATGATTCTCTATTACTGTTTCATGTTGCAGCTAATCTTCTCTCTTCTGCTCCTCATGACATTAGTGTTACGCATGGTCTTCCAAATTTGGAAACAACATTGAACAACTTAACTTCAGGATATGAAAGATTTTCAAACTTAGTGGATATCTGCAACTTTCAGAAGAAGAGAACAAGGAATGCACTAAAAGGGAAAAGGACATGTACTTCATTACCATTGTCTTGGAATATAATAACTGACTGGTTTCATTCACAGAACCATGGATCTCCATGTTATTTGGGATAAAAGCAGAAAACATAAAGATATAGCAAATTTCCTGGTCTCTGCCTCTGCATATTTTTTGTAATTACCTAAAAGGTTCCCATTTTATACAGATTTTGTAAAAACTCCTTACAGTAAATACCATTTATAATGTGGCAGAGATTATGTTAGGTGCTCTACTTGTGTCATTTAACCCTCACTAGAAGCCTATGAGTTAGGCACCACAATTATGCTCATTTTACCAAAGAGGAAATGGAGGCTGAAGGGGCGTGTTTGTGGCATCAGCTTATTATTTATAAGTGGCAAGGCTGGGACTCAAATCCAGACCATAAGACACCCAGACATGCTCTCAAGCCCTAAGATGTTCCCTGGTGGGCAAAGAATGTCTGTCTTCTATCGTCCTGAATGCACAACTTGGTAAGGTGGATTGATTTCTCGTTGTTACCTCAATTTTCCCTTAGCTTAACATCAAACTTCTTTGAGGTTGCAGTCTGGGGCCAGAGTAAAGACAACCAAGCCTCTTAACATTTCATAAATAGCCCAATGACACACTTGTATAGAGTAGAAGAATTCTTTACATGTCAGGAAATAACGTTTAGTTTATTTTTAAGAGATTCTTCTTTGAAACACATTGCCTCATAAGTTCATGTGGAGATGATTTAAAAGACAAATATACATTCTTTGGGATTTTGTACATAGGTAGTCATGTCATCTGAAAATAGGGATACTTTTATTTCTTATTTTCCAATCTATGTGCCTTTCATTTTATTTTCTTGCCTTATCACAATAACTAGAATTTCCAGCAGTATGTTGAATAAGAGTGCTTAGAGCAGACATTCTTGTCTTGCTCCCTATCTTAGGAGGAAATCATTCAGTTTTTTCACCATTAAGTACAGTCTTAGCTGTAGACCATTTGTAGACACTCGGTATTAAGTTGAGTAAGTTTCCTTCTATTCCTAACTTACTGAGAGTTTTTAGCATTTTTATTATGAATAAGTGTTGCATTTTGCCAAATGCTTTTTCTGCATCAATTGATACAGTATTGTTTTTCTACTTGGTGGATAACATTAGTTTATTTCTGAATGTTGAAATGGCCTTCCATCTCTGGAATAAATGCTGCTTGGTTATGGTTAATAATTCTTATTTTATTTTATGTAACATTTATTTTAAGTTCAGGGGTACATGTGTAGGTTTGTGACATAGGTACACTTGTGTCATGGGGATTTGTTGTACAGATTATTTCATCACCCAGGTGATTAAGCCTAGTATATAGAAAAAAATAACAATAGTTATTTTTTTCTGATCCTCTCCCTCTTCCCCCACTCCACCCTCTGAATGGCCCCAGTGTGTATTGTTCCTTTCTATGTGGCCATGTGTTCTCATCAGTTAGCTCCCACTTATAAGTGAGAATATACAGTATTTGGTTTTCGGTTCCTGCATTAGTTTACTAAGTATAATGACCTCCAGCTCTGTCCATGTTCCTGCAAAGGACATGATCTCATTCATTTTTATGGCTGCATCATATTCCATGGTGTATATGTACCCACATTTTCTTTATCCAGTCTGTCATTGGTAGGCATTTAGGTTGATTCCATGTCCTTGCTATTGTGAATAGTGCTGTCATGAACATACGCATGCACGTGTCTTTATTTATTTATTTATTTATTTTAAGAGGGCGTCTCACTCTGTGGTCCAGCCTGGAGTGCAGTGGCACAATCTCGGCTCACTGAAACTGCTGCCTACTGGGTTCAATCTATTCTCCCGCCTCAGCTTCCTGAGTAGCTGGGATTATAGGCATGCACCACCATGCCCAGCTAATTTTTGAATTTTTAGTAAAAATGGGGTTTTATCATGTTGGCCAGGCTGGTCTCGATCTCCTGACCTCAAGTGATCTGCTCCCCCTCGGTCTCCCAAAAAGCTGGAATTACAGGTGTGAGCCACCATGCCCAGCTATGTGTCTTTTTAATAGAATAATTTATATTCCTTTGGGTATATGTCCAGTAATCAGATTGCTGGGTTGAATGGTATTTCAGTTTTTAGGTCTTTGAAGCAGTCTTTTTACATATTACTAAATTCTATTTGCTAAGGATTTTTGTGCCTATATTCATGGAGAATATTGCTATGTAGTTTTCTTTTTTGTACTGTGTTTGTATAGGTTTTGATATCAGGGAAATACTAACTTCATAAAATGAAAGTGTTCCCTTCTCTGCAATTTTGTGGAAGATTTTGAAGAGAATGGGTGTAAATTCTTCTTTAAATGTTTGGTATCGTTCTCCAGTGAAGTCATCTGATCCTGGGCTTTTCTTCATTCGAATGTTTTTGATACTTATGCAATATGTTTGCCAGTTATAAGTATATTCAGATTTTAAATTTCTTAATGATTCAGTTTTGGTAGGTTGTATGATTTGAGAAATTTCGCCATTTCCTCTAGGGTATCCAATTTGTTAGAATATAATTTTTCACAGTATTCTTTTATAATCACACTTATTTTTGTTTTTATTTTTTTTATTTTTTATTTTTTTTATTTTTTATTTTTTTTTTTTTTATTTTTTTTTTTTTGAGACGGAGTCTCGCTCTGTCACCCAGGCTGGAGTGCAGTGGCCGGATCTCAGCTCACTGCAAGCTCCGCCTCCTGGGTTCACGCCATTCTCCTGCCTCAGCCTCCCGAGCAGCTGGGATTACAGGCGCCGCCACCTCGCCCGGCTAGTTTTTTTGTATTTTTTAGTAGAGACGAGGTTTCACCGGGTTAGCCAGGATGGTCTCGATCTCCTGACCTCGTGATCCGCCCGCCTCGGCCTCCCAAAGTGCTGGGATTACAGGCTTGAGCCACCGCGCCCGGCCTATTTTTGTTTTTAAATGATAAATAACAATTGTGCATGTTTATGGGGTACAATGTAATGTTGTAGTCTATGTATACACTGAAGAAAGATCCCACCAAGCTAATTAACATATCCATAACCTCACCAACTTATCATTGCTTTTTTGCAGTGAGAACATTAAAAACCTATTCTTGTATCAATTTTGAAATATACAATACATTATTATTAACTGTGGTCACCATGCCGTGCAATAGATAAATAAAACTTATTCCTGCAGTCTAACTGAAATGTTGTACCTTTGATCAACATCTCCCTGTTGCCCATCCCTCCCATTACCGCCAGACTCTTATAATCCTTTTTACTTCTGTGGCATCAGTTGCAATGTCTCCTCTTTCATTTTTTTGTGTTTTTTTCTTTTTCTTTTTTCTTTCTTTCTTTTTTTTTTTTTTTTTTGGAGACAGAGTCTCACTCTGTCACCCAGGCTGGAGTGCAGTGGCAAGATCTCGGCTCACTGCAATCTCGGCCTCCTGGGCTCAAGCGATTCTCCCACATCAGCCTCCTGAGTAGCTGGGACTACAGGCACATGCCACCATGCCTGGCTAATTTTTGTATTTTTTGGTAGAGACAGGGTTTCACCATGTTGGCCAGGCTAGTCTTGAACTCCTGACCTCAAGTGAGGCACCCACCACAGCCTCCCAAGGTGTTGGGATTACAGGCGTGAGCCACCACACCCGGTTCCTCTTTCATTTCTGATTTTAGTTGAATCTCCTTTCTGTTGTTTGTAGTAAATCTACCTAAGAGTTTCTCAATTTTATTGATCTTTTCAAAAAGTCAACTGTTTCATTGATCTTCTTCTATTTTTTAAATTCTCCATTTCATTTATCTCTGCTCTAATTTTTGTCATTTCATTCCTTCTGCTAATTTTGGATTTTGTTTGTTTTTTTTCTAGTTCCTAAATGTGTAAGTTGTTGATTTGAGATCTTTGTTTTTTTCTAATGTAAGTATTTACTGCTATAGACTTGCTTTCCTCTTGGTACTACTTTCACTATACCCATAAGTTTAGACTGTTGAGTTTTCATTTGTCTCAAAATATATTCCAATTTCTCTTGTGATTGCTTCTTTTGTCTATTGACTAACAGTGTTGATTAATTTCCATGTATTTGTGGATTTTTCAGTTTTCCTTCTGCTATTGATTTTTAGTTTATTTCCAGTGTGGTCAGAAAATATACTTTGTATGGTTTCTCAGTCTTCTTAAATGTGTTAAGACTTGTTTTGTGGTGGAAAACATTTTCTATCTTGGATAATGTTCTGTATGCACTTGAGAAAAATGTGTATTCCCCTGTTGTCGGGTGGAGAATTTTGTGTATGTTTGTTAGGTCCAATTAGTCTACAGTGTTGTTCAAGTCCTCCGTTTCCTTATTGATCGTCTCTCTGGTTTTTCTGTCCATTATTGAAAGTGAAATATTGAAGTCCTCTACTATTATTGTATTGCTGACTATTTTTCCCTTCAATTCTGTTTATGTTGGTTTCATATATTCGGGAACTCTGATGTTAAGTGTATATATATTTATAATTGTTATATATTCCTGACGAATTGACTCTTTTATCATTATATGTTTTTCTTTGTCTCTTGTAACAGTTTTTAGTTAAAATTTATTTTGTCTGATATAAATATGGCAACCTCTGCCCTCTGGTTTACCATTTGTATGAAATATCTTTTCCCATCTTTTCACTTTCAGACTACATGTGTCCTTAGATCTAAAGTGAATCCTTTTTAGACAGAAAGTAGTTAGATCTTGTTTTTTAAAATCCATTCAGTCAATCTATGTCTTTTGATTGGTAGGTTTAATCTGTTTGCCTGTAAAGATATTACCGATAGGAAAAGATTTACTATTGCTGTTTTGTTGTATTCTGTTTCTCTTATAGCTATTTTGTCCTGCTTTTTCTCTCCTACCCTATTCCTTTGTATTTCATTGAGTTTTTGTAGTGACTGCTTTGATTCTCTTCTTTTTTTTTCCTCTAAAGGTATTTTCTTCATGGTTATCATTGGGATTATATAAAACACCCTTAAGTTATAGCAATCTATTTTAAACCTATGCCAACTTCAATCACGTACAAAACCTCTACTCCTTAAATATCCACCCCCCCAACTTATCGATGTCACAAATTATATCTGTTTATATTGTGGATGATTAACACAGACTTTGGGTTACTTCTTATGCTTTTGTCTCTTAAATTCTGTATCAGCACTAAAAGTGATTCATACACTAACATTACAACACTATAGGATCCTATATTTGTGTACATATTAACCTTCATCAGAGAGTTTTATGTTTTCAAATGATTTCATGTTGCTAGTCTAGCATCCTTTTATTTCGACTTGAAGGACTCGCTTTAGCATTTTCCTTAAGGGCAGGTCTAGCAATGAGGAACTCCCTCAGCTTTTGTTTATGTTTAAAAGTCATAAGGACTTTTAAGAACATAGGTGGCTGTCTCCAGCTGTTCCAGTCATGGTTTTAATGTATTTTTTATTTACTTTATTGAGAGGCTGAGAGCACTGATTCTGGATCCAGTTTTGCTTATATCCTGGTTTTGCAACTCATTAGCTGAACAACCTCAGGTAATTTGCTTAACCTGTGTGTGCCTCATTTTCCTCCCTTGTAAAGTGGGGTCATTGATAGTATAGCCTTGTAAACCCCGCATATTCGAGGCAGGTCTCAGTTAATTTAGAAAGTTTATTTTGTCAAGGTTGAGGATGCACGCCCATGGCACAGCCTCAGGAGGTTCAGACGACATGTGCCCAAGGTGGTCAGAGCACAATTTAGTTTTATACAATTTTAGGGAGACATGAGACATCAATCATCATATGTAAGATGAATGTTGGTTCTGTCCAGAAAGGCGGGACAACTCGAAGCGGGGAAGGAGCTTCCAGGTCATAGGTAGATAAGAGACAAATGGTTGCATTCCTTTGAGTTTCTGATTAGCTTCTCCAAAGGAGGCAATCAGATATGCATTTATCTCAGTGAGCAGAGCGGTGACTTTGAATAGAATGGGAGGCAGGTTTGCCCTGAGCAGTTCCCAGCTTGACTTTTCTCTTTAGCTTGGTGATTTTGGGGCCCAAGATTTTTTTCCTTTCACAGCCTTCACAGGTCTCCTCTGAGGAACAAATGGATTAATGCTTGTAAATTACTTAGCACACTCTCTGGAACGTAGTTCACACTAAAAATATGTTATGAGTATTGTTATTATAGCTATTATTTTCTGCATAGTCCAAATTAACATAACATATTCAGAATTTTTAATGGCAATAAGATTGTAACTATACAAAAATTTAAAAATAAAACTCTGGCATTGAAGAAAATAGAACAGAAAAATCACTTTTAATCACATATCCGTTTCCAAATGTTATCAGTGGTGAATTCTTTTACATCTTTTTCTATTTAAATATGCATATGCCCACATATATTTATATACTTTACTTTCTTAATTATTATATTACAGTTTCTGTAACATACACCATGGATTCAGAAACACTTTTTTCCCCAGTTTTGAACATCTATTAAATTGTTCTTATTTATCACCTACTGCTTTTTTGCATTTTTTATTTTTATGGATACATAATAGTTGTACATATTTATGGGGTACATGTGATATTTTGATACAAGCATATAATGTGTAATGATCAAATCAGAAATTGGGATATCCATCACTTCAAACATTTATCATTTGTTTGTGTTGGGAACATTCCAAGTTGAAATATACAAGAAATCATTGGTAACTATAGTCATCCTATTGTGCTATAGAACACTAGATCTTATTCCTTCTAATTTTTGTACCTGTTAACCAACAACCTGTTTTTATCCCCTCTCCCTACTACCCTTCCCAACCTCTGGTAACCACCAGATGCAAATCAAAACCACAGTGAGATATCATCTCACCCTAGTTGTAATAGCTATTATCCAAAACACAGAAAATAACAAATGCTGGGGAAGGCCTGGCTTGGTGGCTCACACCTGTAATCCCAGCACTTTCGGAGGACGAGGTGGGCGGATCACAAGGTCAGGAGATCAAGACCATTCTGGCCAACATGGTGAAACCTCATTTCTACTTAAAAAAAAAAAAAAAAAAAAAAAATTAGCTGGGTGTGGTGGCACACCTGTAGTCCCAGCTACTCAGGAGGCTGAGCCAGGGGAATTGTTTGAATCCAGGAGGCAGAGGTTGCAGTGGGCAAAAGATTGCACCACTGGACTCCATCCTGGAGACAGCGAAACTCCATCTCAAAAAAAAAAAAAAAAAGTGCTGGGGAAGAAACAAAGAAAGGGAAGAAACAAAGAAAGCTTGTACACGATTGGTAGGCTATAAATTAGTACAGCCATTATGGAAAACAGTGTGGAGGGTTCTCAAAACACTAAAAACAGTATTACCATATATCCAGCAATATCGGAAGGAAAAGAAATCAGTATATTGGAGAGATATCTGCACTCCCATGTTTATTGCACCACTATTCACAATAGCCAAGATATGCAATCAACCTAAGTATCTATCCAAGGATAAACTAATAAAGAAAATGTGGTACATACACAGAGTGAAATATTATTCCACCATAAAAACAATGAAATCCAATGATTTGTGACAACATGGATGGAACTAGAAGACGTTATGTTAAGTGAAATAAGGCACACATGAAAAGACAAATGTCATATATTCTCACTTTTATGAGAGAGCTGACAAAATTAATCTCATGGAGATAGTGAACAGAAACACTTTTCTGAGAAAGATAAAACTATCTCATCTAGTATATGATGTATCCCAAGGTGAGAAGTGTTGAAAATTTTTCAAAAATAAATCCTAACATAGAATAGGATAATTTAGATCCCGTGATATATGCATTGCTAGGTTCTCTAGCATTTTGACACATTTTCTTACAGTCTTTCTCTAGGCATATTTGTACTCAATATAATTGTGCTTCCATTGTACTACCAGTTGTTCTCCAGTATTAGTGTGCATTAGAATCTCTCAGGGGAGCATGATAATAACGTATGTTTTGGGACCCAGTTAGGAGTATATTTGAATCATGTAATATTACGGAAGGGTGACAAATTCTATGTTGTTAACAAGAAAGACAAGAGATTGTGAAGCAGGCAGTCTGTGTGAAATGCTTCAAAAATCACCAATGCATACTGACATGGACTCCTTCCTCCTAGACCAAAACTTTAGTCAGGCTTCTTTGAGCCTTTTTTTTTTTTTTTTTTTTTTCAACTAGGCCTTCTCTTTTGCCAACTGAGCCCAGTTTTAGCAAATAATCCTGCTATCAAGAATTCTCAGTCTATCAAGAATCCTCCCACCTTTGCCATCCAATCAAGTTCTTCTTCCGCCACTTTTGATGTCTATTCAAGTTCCTCCCCTTCCTCTGATAACTAACCAAATTTCTTAGTAGTTTTCACCCTCTCCCTCACGTTTCCCAGTGGCCATAAAATCCCAACTGTCTCAATAGTATTTGGAACAGAGTTCAATCTCTTTCCCATCTTGCAAGAGTCTTGAATAAAGTCTTCCTTGCTGTTTTTTTAAAAACAAGAATCCAGTGTAATGTTTCTTTTATAATACAATGCTAATTTTTTTTCATTTTTAATTTGCTGTGTCAAATTAAATTTGCTGTGGGAAACGCAAGTCTTTGCTTCTAGAGAAATGAAGTGACTTGCCTGCTGTTCTTTAGTGAAGGGCAGAACTGGGCTAAGGATTTGAGGATCCCCACAGAGTCACAATGGCCACATTAAACATTTATTCAAGGTTGGCATGGGGGCTTATGCCTGTGATCCCAGCACTTTGGGAGGCCAAGGTGTTAGGACTGCTTGAGCTCAGGAGTTCAAGACAACCTGTGTAACATAGCAATACTTCGTCTCTACTAAAAAAAAAAAAAAAATTAGCTGGGTGTGGTGGTGCACATCTGTGTTCCCAGCTACTTGTAAGGTTGAGGGTGCAGAATTGCTTGAGCTGGGGAGATTGAGGATGTAGTGAGCTATGATCATGCCACTGCACTCCAGGCTGGGCAACAGAGCAAGACCCCATCTCAAAAACAAACAAACAAACAAACAAAAACAGAACATTTACCTAAGGCATAACAGAATTTCTGCTCCTAGACAGATGGAATTTTTCTCCCACATAAAACAACTAAAAAGTTGGATGAAATACAAGAACAAGCTGTTCTCAAGACCTTCGACAGCAGGCAACAATGTTTAGTGATCCCTGAGAAACTGAGAACAAATGAGATTATTCTTATGATTGCCCCAGCTTATTTCCTGAAGAAAGTTTTCAGGTCGCAGTGCAAGAAGCAGGAATCCAGGCAAAACCCCATGGTATCCCAGAGCTTGGAATAAGAAGTTGGGAGTCCAAGGAGGGCAAGGAAGCTGGAGTTCACAGGGCTGTGTCCCAAAAAGGAAAGAGCCGCACAGAGAACGAATTCCAGAGATCCATGGAGAGCCACTCTTGAATATTTAACTGAGTACTGTTAAATAATAAACTTAGGCACATTAAAACTTTGAAGAGTTTATTTGAGCTGAGTTTATTCATGAACAGAGCAACGCCAAACTGCAGGTGGTTGAGTGTTCCACCAAGGGGGCATATGAGGGAAAACCTTTTGCAAAATGTTTTCTAAAACAAAACAAAGAAAACATTTGATTTTTAAAAGTGAAAGGTTTCTAGTTAGTGGTTAATAGGCAGCTTTTGATGGGTAAAGTCTCTAGTTAGAGGTTAGTTGGCAGTTTTTAATTGGTTATGCTTACGTTTTATTTTCCTAGGCTATGACCATTCACTATGAGTTGGGTTTCAGTTTGCTTACATAGAAACTCTAGTTTGCTAGAGTCACCTCAGTTTAATGGCCTCCCAATTATTTTAACTAGTACTGATCACTCTGATCATCACATATCTGTAGGAAAACTACCCCAGATCAGGAAATGATCTACCAAAAAGGATTAAAGGAAATAATTCCTTAAGTTCACACATGTTTGGGAACAGCGCATGTTCCCACTAGCCAGAATTGGAAACCTCATAATTCACAGGACATCAGATAGAGTACTCAGAAAGAATTTTCCTCATTAGTGGGGAACGATTAACTCTAAATACAACACTAATCCTTTCTTACAAAGTTTTAAAGCAAGAATCTAAAAGACCAAACTTTACAAATAACTGTTTTCCAGAATACAAATTAATATAACTCCAGGGATACGAAAATACCCAGCACTCAATAGGTGAAACTTACAATGTCTGACATCCAATCAAGAGCCTACAAAGAAACAGGAAAAATAAAAACCATCATGAGAGAAAAAGCAACCAATCAAAACTGATCCAGAAATGACAACGATGGTAGAATTATATAAGGACATAAAAGCAGATAATTAGAACTTCATTGCATGTGGCCAAGAAGCTACAGGAAAGAGTGAACAAGTTTAGTGGAGACATGGAATATAAAAAAATATTTAAAAGGCTCAAATTAAACATCTGGAGATAAAATCTACAATATCTGAAATGAAAAAATATACTAGATGAAGTTAATGGCAGATTACACATCGTAGAAGAATAGTATACCTGAAGACATAGCAAAAGAAACCATTTGAAATGAGACACAGAGAGAAAAGACTGAAAAATTAACGGAACTTTGTGGTTGTGTGACAACCATATTGATAGTCACTTGAAATGGAAATTGTCTTAGCCCTCTAATTACATGACAGAGATTGTCGGAGTGGATAAAAAAGCAAGACTAGGCCCCTAATACCCTATAACCACAAATACAAGCTGAGAAAAAGGCCTCTTTTGCTAAAAATATAAAACATACCATGGTCCAAGCATCACTAAGACAGTACCTACCAAAACTAGCACAACTGTAATTCAAGTAGGTCTTTATGCACACCTCTATAGGATATAAACTGGGACATTAAAACGTTGAGGTGTCTAGAGAAATCTGTAGTGATCAAGACCAGTGGAGAGTGCAGAACTGGGAGGAGTGGGTAGGTCATCATAGCTGAGGGATGGAGTGGGACTGTGACATAGTTTGGCTACCACTCCAAGCAGCTGAAGGGGATCTGAGGTACTTGGATTCCGAATGTACAGGTGAAAACATGAAGTCACCCAACACCGTTCACTCACATGCCCTTTACCTCCTTTGGGTCTCACAGCAGCCCTGGAAATTATCATCTCCATTTTACCAATGAGTATAGTAAACACTAATGCATTACCATGGCAATAACTACTAAGTTTACATAATCAGCTAAAGGATCCAGAACTAGTTTGAAATTCATTATTCTTTTTCAACAAATTTTCCACTCTTGTAATAACTGACACATTAGTTTGCTTCCTCTTTTAAAAACCAAATTTTAATTACAAACTAAGTAATATGCATTAATTTAGGGAAAAAATAGACAACTTAAAATTAATTGATACTCATGTGATCTTAGGAAAAGAAACAAGGTGTTGAATAAAATATTTTTAAAACTTTCCTAATACAGTTTTTCTTCTGCTCAAAGCAACAACAAAAATGCATTACTTTACAGTCAGAAACACAAAGTTCATTTGTGTGAAAACGATTTTTAAAAATGGGCATACATCTGAAGATTTCTCTCTTCATATGAAACTCAGCAAAGTTTATTTTTATTAAATAGAAAATATTTTCCATCAGAGTAAATTTCTAAACATGCTAATTGTGACTTTTCAAACGTCTGGCAAACTTTTTTTTAAATTAGATTTTCAAGTTTATAGGGATGCCATATTTATTGGGTTATGTAGAGTTATATCACTTAGAAAGCATTCCAGCTGGTTACACATGAAATATCAACTACATAACATGCTATCTTTCTGAAAATTTAAAAACTGGACCTTTCTAAACAAAATCAGTGTATTTACTATATAATACATGTGATGTCAGGAAAGGAGACAGAGTAGACGTGGAATTTTGCCCATTTCATTTATGAAACCCAAAACTTTTTCTACTTCTAAGACAATTTTTAAATTTCATAAATAAATAGTTCTGTCCTGTTCTAATAAATAAATATATTTACTTTATATTTCTAAATTTACAAAAATACATTTCAAAATTGGACTACATTAGATCACTGTGAGTGGACTTCTGAAATGTGATGGTTTGAGTTTTGAAAATCAAGAGCTAACTAACCGAAAGCTGATCAAATGTGAGTCAATCAGCTTTGATAAGTGGAGAGGAGAGATTAGAAAAACAGTAACAAACATGGCAAGCTAAATATATTTCTTTGGCAGGGGTTTTGAAAGAGGCAGTGTTCCTCACAAGAGGCTCTAAGCCTAGCTTTGTCATGATAAAATATAAGATGAAGATTAAAAAACTTATGAATGGCATCTTTGGATGACTGGATTATGGTTTTGTTTATATTCTCCCTATATTCATGATCCAAATATGTATGATGACATTATATAAATAATTATAAAAAGTATTAACATTTTAAAATGTTCTTTATAGAAACTTTTAACATACGAAAGTATTTAAAAAAACTCCACAGGCTCAAAAATGTTGTTATATATTGTTTTAGATAAAATATAATCCTAAAATAATTTAATAATTAATTAGTAAATGAATTAATTAAATGAATTATTATGCTATGAAACGTCTACTATACTAGGCACTGTGCTAGAAACTGAGTTCCAGGGAGATTAAGACAAAATCATTGTTGTGAAAGGGCACAGGTTGGCATAGAAATGATAATGCATAATTTATTTAATAATTTCATAATTATTATACATTTATTATTAATAATAAATTCATGATAAGGCATTAGTTTAATAGGATATTTGAAAAGAGGATAAAACAGTACTGGTTTAAGTATAAACATACATTGATGGTCTAATGTAGTCTAATTTTGGAATGCTGTACTTTGGAAACATATATTCTTTGTGGAATCAACTAAGTAAGGTAATTTGGATCACGATATTTGTAAAATGGTGTAATTACTGTCAATGTTTCTCTATGCCTATGTTGTCAAAACTCAGATGTGTGAGAATCACTTGGGAAACTGTCAAAATAGTAATTCCTGATTCTGGTGATTCAGGTAGTGACAGTGGTTGGTAGTGGGTGGGAATAGCACTCAGCTGTCATCATCTTTAACACTCTCCCTAGGTGATTATGATTCAAGTAAGGGGTCTATGTTTCCCTAAACACTAACATATACAAGGTTTAAAAAAAAGTTTACAGAATTTGAGTTAGAAACTTTCCTTGCTATGTTCCTTTGGAAACAATGTAATGCTTTCCACATAACTAGTTACTTGCCTTTGGCCCCTTAGTTAAGGATAGTGAGTTAGGGACAGTTTTGAGCTGGATTTCTAACTCTATCTTAGTTAACTAATCAATCAAAATATTAGTAATTTCATATCTACTATGTCGGGCACCATACCAGAAACTGTCTGGAGAAAAGGGCACACACTCACAAAGAAATAACAATGCCAAATACTTAATATAGTTTTTAAGAACTTACAAAGTAGTTTCATGGTTCAGGTATGGACAAGAAGGGAGTGTGTTTCCGCGTTAAAGAAAATGTGTTCTCCCAATTAACTTACAGGTCTGGGTAAGTCTGTTAAACTGGGTGGGCAGGCCTGCCAAAAGCCTCCTTTGAGAAAATCCATGTCAAGGATAGAAACACAGGCACAAATAAAGCCTTCAGCCTGTTTGTATTGTGGAGGTTTGCAGTAATGCAATTCAGGGCACACTTAGATGCATTTCCTGAGCTAGTTACCAGTGCACTCTTGTCTGAGTTATTTGAAGGAGTTATGAAAGAAAACCAGAAAGGGCTATTTTTCTAAGAACCAATGTAATCCCAAGAACCACAAGAGTTGTACTCACCGGGATAAATATAACTCTTAAGTTATAAAGACATTCTCCACAATTGTATAGAGGTCAAATGGGGATTTGGCTCATGAGATACTCCAGAGAAATCAGTGGGGCTTTGTTACCTTGAAGACCCTAGCACCTCATCAACAGCAACAGAAACAGGATCCAGCAGAAAGGAAAGTGTGGCCAGTTAAGAATTTATTATTAATAAGTAATCAGGGGAGCAGGAGGATTGCAAATAACAAGAATGACATGGGGGAACCCACCTATTTTCACTGTCTGGACTAGTAAACATGAGTGATAATTCCTCCAGTCCTCCCTAAGTACCTGATGGGGGTCCCGGTCCTGTTAAATGTTGGGGAGTTGGGAACAGAAGTCAGCCCAACACAGTTCCACATTTCATCAGTTCCACTCAGTAGCCCTGTAAGACAAGCATTGTTCCCCATTTCACAGAGCAGAAAACGGGCTCTTTAAAGGAATGTATCTGTAATAAAGGGAAGGTTTATTATTTCAGTTAAGACTGAAGGATACTTAGTTTACTCTTCAAATTTGTTGAGCCAGTATTGTTATGTATCTGCACTACATTCATAATCTCATTGAAAAATAATTTTCATTGCTTCTCAAACTCCAGAAAATAAAAGGAAAAAATGTCACATATCATCTTTTTTTTTTTTTTTTTTTTTGACTGAGTCATGCTCTGTCGCCCAGGCTGGAGTGCAGCGGCGTGATCTCGGCTTACTGCAACCTCTGCCTTCTGAGTTCAAGCCATTCTCTTGCCTCGGCCTCCCGAGTAGCTGGGACTACAGGCGTGTGCCACCATGACCGGCTAATTTTTTGTATTTTTTTTTTCAGTAGAGACAGGGTTTCTCCGTGTTAGCCAGGATGGTCTCGATCTGCTGACCTCGTGATCCGCCTACCTCAGCCTCCCAAAGTGCTGGGATTAGTTATCACACAGAAATGTGCCCCAATTAACACTCTAGTGTATTTAATCTCAGATTTTTTTTAGTTCATCTGTTAAATGCAAGTATACATTTTTAATGAGACAATAAATGTATAGATTGCTTTTTAAATTGCTTTATTAGCTTTAAATTTTTCCATGCAAATGGGTGAAACTACTGCTGACAGAAACTTAGACTGAGTGCAAAGGCAATTTCCAAATAGAAGCTGGCAACACAAGACCCACTTGACACATGGAAATAACATAGGGTTCACAGCAAACGGATCAGTAAAGGCATATTAGGAAAATGCAAGGAAAAAGAAAACAGCGGGAATCACAGTATTAATCTCATGATAAATGGCAGGAGTCAAGGCATAAGGCAAAATTCATCATGATGGTCATGGTGATTAGAGAGCTCCCCCATAAGGATACGCAGACAATTCCTCAACTGCAGCTCCCTAAGTTTTCTCCTGATTTCTCTCATCTCCTCCATGAATATTTCCATATCATCTCCATCTCCACCCATCCCATCATTGATCTGCCTATTGGGTATGGCCCATCGAAAATTAGGGGCAAGTCGGCGCCCCTGTCCCCGTCGATTTCCTGCAGGCTGGTGGCCTTCACCTCCTCCCAAAGGGCGGTCTTCCTCTCCATTCTGCATAGGCTGCTCCATCTCTTCGTTTTCCTGGTGAATATTTGCCATGATGAGATTTTTTTTCTGGTTGTTTTTCTTTGAACACAAGTAAGACAAAGGCAAGGAGAGAGACTGAATGCTTGGTGCACTGACCAGCAGGATTCAGAGCCCTGATATCAAAGGATTTTTTCATTTCATTTTTTCCCAAGTTGGAAGTTCCGTGCGTCCTCTAGGGGGCCTCCAATTAGAACCCCTCCCTCCAGCTTTCTCCCCTTACCTCCCTTCCCCCAAACCCACCATTTTTCCTTTCCCAGGATTCTTTCCCAGAGCTTCGCAGGCACCAAAATGGAGGACCGGTATAGGAGTGGGGGATGGGGTGGAGGGGGTTGGGGTCTCAGACTGGGCTTTCCTCACGTTCCGACCCCCGCCCCACCACCGTCCCTCGAACCGACCTGGGCCTATCCTTGCAGTTTCCTCCTCCTCCGGATTCTCGCTGCTAGGTGCGCCGCGGGGACACTTAGCCTCGCAGACCTGCAGTCGGGCCGGGGTTGGGGGAGTGGGGGCTGCTGCAGCGGAACGCTAGCGAGGACCAGCCGCCGCCGGCCCTTTCCCTGCCCCAGGCCCGGGCTCCCCTCGCTGCCAGCGCCCCGCGTCTCCCACCCCCCGCTCCCACCCCACCCTCGGCCGCCCCGCCCCCCGCGGTGTTCCCCGTTTTCCTGCAGGGACTCGGGGGTGGTTTTCCATCGCTCTTGGTGGCTCTGCCGCCCCTGGAAACCCAGCCGCCCCTGCTTCCCCACCCTTGGGGGCCTCTATGTTCCCAAGCATGTTGGAGTGTGGAGAAAACTGGCGGGGACCCCTGCGCTGTTCTGCGCCCGTTGCCGGGGTCGGTCAGCCGCTGCTGGCATGGCCGGGGCGCGCGGGCCCCGGGGCCCTTACCTGCTCCGCTTTTTCCCGGGCCGGATGCCAGCCCGCCGAGCTCAGGGCAGCGGGGAGCTGGTAGCCAGACGCGAGTGACGACTGCACCGAAGGCTGCGTCGCTCTGCAGCTCTGGGTCACGTGAGGGCCGCGCGTCACCACCGAGCTCGCCCCCCAACTTGGGCGGCCAGTGCAGCAGGATCCCCCCCTTCCCCCCAACCGCCATATGCACGCGCAAAAAACAGCCTCCCTACTCCCGTCTGCGTGAAGTGCCCCAGAGCGCACAGCCCTGTCACTCTTCTCGGTCCTCTCCAATCTGAGGGCCCACAAGTGGCATCACTGCTCTGCGGTTGGAGTTTGCCCTCCTCTGGTTACCAGGGAGGGTCTGCATCATCCACCACCGCCCCCTCTCACTTCAGGCCTTGGTTTTGGCCTTTTCTGCTTTCTCTCCTCTTCTACCTGGCAACATGCTTTGCGCTGCACTCCCACTCCTGCCCCTTGCGTGTGCACAGCTATCAATGCCCACGTAGCCCCTGAAGTCCTACCATTCTAGAAAATTTAGAGTGATGGCTAAGGTGGGGAGGCAGGAGGGCACTTGTCAGAAAGAGGGGCAAGGAAGTGGAGTGGGCTGTATATATTTCTTTTTATTTCCTTAAAAAATCTGCATGCTTCCGAAAATTATAAATTATAAGTTTTTAATTTTGAAAGAAATGCTGGCCAGGTGTGGTGGCGTACCTGTAATCCCAGCACTTTGGGAGGCCGAGGCGGGCGGATCACTTGAGGCCAGTAGTGCGAGACCAGCCTGGCCAACATGGTGAGACCCCATCTCTACTGAAAATACAAAAATTAGCTGGGCGTGGTGGCAGGCGCCTGTAATCCCAGCTACTCGGGAGGCTGAGGCAGGAGAATCGCTTGAACCCGAGAGGCGGAGGTTGCAGTGAGCCGGGATCACACCACTCCAGCCTGGGCAACAGTGCGAGAACCTGTCAAAAAAAAACGAAAAAAAAAAAAAAAAAAAGGAAATGCTTTATCCTGCAGAATGAAATCTCTGTCATTGTTTATGTTGACCTGTGCCACACGAAATATTTTCTCTGGGCTCCACACAACATCAAACCATTACTTTTGATACATACTAGCTCGTTTAAAATTTTATTTTTGGCCGGGCGTGGTGGCTCACGCTTGTAATCCCAGCACTTTAGGAGGCCAAGGCGGGCGGATCACGAGGTCAGGAGATGGAGACCATCCTGGCTAACATGGTGAAACCCCATCTCTACTAAAAATACAAAAAAATTAGCCGGGCATGGTGGCGTGTGCCTGTAGTCCCAGCTACTCGGGAGGCTGAGGCAGGAGAATCGCTTGATCCCGGAAGGCGGTGGTTGCAGTGAGCCGGGATCGTACTACTGCACTTTAGCCTGGGCCACAGAGTGAGACTGTGTCTCAATAAATAAATAAATAATAAAAATAAAAAATTATAAAAAGGCGGCACTCTTTCTGAACACAGTTGGTGTTTTCAAAATGATCTGTAAAGTAAATCTTCAGGGAGCAGTCCAGTCGTCAGATCTTCACCATTTTATGTAACTTTGATGTTTTTGATACCACAGTCATCAGAGAAAGGGAGTCTTTTATTCCCTGCTTTCCTTTCCAAACCTTTCAAACCACCCCTACAAATATCTTTTTAGTACGAGTTCAGAAGTTAAGTACATATTATGCAGAAATTAGTTTCAAAACCATCTACCCTTTGGTGTGAATGTTTAAAAATATATTAGAAAAAAGCAGAGGATGTGTGAAACAACTTAACTTGAGACTGAACCTCATCCTGAGTGCAAATGTTCCTTTCTCCAACTTGAAATCATTTTTAAAAAAATTATCACAGCTAGAAAATGGAGATATCTTTAGGAAAGTGGCATTGTTATAAAAAATATTTAGTATCTGTTGTTTATGATCAGGAACCAAAAGCATTAAATGCAGCACTGAGGCAAGATAAGCCAGACAAATGCTTACTTACTCTAGTTTTGGCCCCAGACTCCTATAGAATTTCCTGCCCTGCCAAACCAGATGACACAGTGAATAAAGGAAGAGTATATGCCCAATGCATATGTAGTTAGAGGTTTTGGAAATATAAATTCCATATAAAATTACATATATATTCTTCTAGAAGTATATAGATATATTAATACATAACTCCAAAACATCAAATTATAAAATCACACTCAATATTTGTCTTTTAAAGAAATGTTAGTGATTCCTGGATTCTGTCTCACAGTTAAGAACTTTTTATACAGATTGCTATATTAATGATATCAGCTGGAATGATGCAGTTTCAAAGCATGAACAGTAGTATCTGACAATTCTGGTTTCAAATTCAGTAGGCTGTTTACTTGATGTTCAACTTTGGATCAATTACTTATCAAGGTCTGTGTGCTTCCTCTGTGAAACAAGGATTGTTAGAATTACACATAACAATAATTTACTACATAGCATAGTAAGTCATCAATTTTTGTTGACATTATTTTTATCGTTATGAGATGGTTTCTAACATGATTTGAAGAGTAGCAGAGTATGATTCTTTCCTTACCTAGACCCACTTGTTCTTAAAATCCATCAGGGCCCAAAACATGCTTACTGTGTTCTATTTTGCATACCCAATGACTAATAGTGTTCCTTGCACCAAATAGGTGATTACTGAATATTTGTTGAATGAATGTATCCAGTACTGAGGCAAATTGGTTGTTTTTCATTCTGGGGACTGTATTTAGAGCAATACAGAAAAGCTTTTGTGAAAATTAAGAATTACCTAGAAAAAAATCTGAAAGCTGAGAAGCCATTGTGATGTGACTATTGGATATAAAGTTTAGCAAGTGGATTTTTATTTCTTTTGGTGGCTAAATGCTTTGTTTTTTTTCTTTTGACCTATCTTGGATAAATCCTTTGTTCAAAACCACCAAATTTCCTTGGATGAAAACAGACATTTGTTTGTAACATCCAGATTGGATATTATGCTATATAGAAGATTAGTTGTAATAAAGTAATGTTTTAAAGATAGGTGAAAATTGTCCTGGAAATGCTGTTATCTTTACTAAAATGTTGTGAATAGGAGTTGATTGAGATGTTTTCTTGACCTTGGAGTTTTCTGAGGAGTTGGAAATAGATAGCACACTGTTGAGAACAAAAGCAGAAATTTTTTCAAGGCCAAGTTAGAAGGACACTATATTCTGCATTTGGGATTCATGTGTCCCAAAGGGCAAAGAGAAGGTGAACTGATTAGATGGTTCTTATCCACACACACATTTTACACATGTTTCAAACCCAGGAGCCTCAATTCTAATCTGCCCTAGAGGGACCAGGAGGACTCAGAATGAAAAGTGAGATTGGCATTTGAAAATCAATAGAACCAAATCTTTAGTCTGACTGAAACTATTTTAATAAGCAATAGTGACTGAAAAGTTGGAGAACTGGACAGAAATGTAGTTAAAGAAGCCCATTACCCTGTGTGAAGTGGGGGAGGGTGTGATAGAACACTGCTGATACAGTTATTGGAAAAATAAAACTGTTTCATGATTTGACCTCAACTAGTGAAGATCCCTCTATTGTATTAGTATCCCATCAGAGGAAGCTCATTTTTGCTGAAATCTTTATGTGTATTGCCATGATATGGCTCACATGTACTTGTCTGAAATGCACCCGGTTGGGCTGTGGTTATTGTCCTATTTTCCTCTCATTATCTCTCCTGTGTGAATGCTAGGCTTCGGAGAAGGTAGTCTGAGCCCTAGTGGGCCCTATGGGTACGAGTATCTCTGTTCCTGCCCAGAATAGGTTCTCTATGTACCTCTCTGATGCTTTATTGATATTCTTTTATTATGAATCTCTCTTTCTCTCTAAATTTAAGCACTGATTACAGACTGAAACTAGGTATTAAGAATATAGGAAATTATGCCTACTCCAGTTTTCCTCTAAGTTATGGCCGTTGTTAACTTTGATGCCAAGATTTCCAAAATGTGGAATGAATCTGATGAAATTTTAAGGGTGTCCCTGTAAGAGTTTCGATGATTTGGGAGATAACATATTTAATTCAAGGTATCTAGTCTGAAAAAATAAAAGGGCAATGAGACTAAGATGTCTGAACATGAAAGCAGCAAATACTCAGCGCCTCATTATCTATTGGAGAACTGAGGGCTATTCTTTTCTTTATTTCATGGATTGCAGATAATATCTTGAGACACCAGAGACCCATGGCCACTCTTTCCTGTCGTTTAGGACTCTGGTGGAAAAGGAGCTCTGCCCTATACAGTCTCCTAAATTGATGACATTAGCTGGACTATGTGTAGGCCAAGAGAACTCCTTTGGCCCTTCTAGATTCAGGCCGGGGCGAGCACCTTTCTTACTTTTTCCTGGACTTAGGGATGAACTTTGAGGAGTAACAAAACTCGTGCATAAACGTTCATGAAGTCGCTTTATCTTATTTCACTGTTATTACTCCCATGTAAGTTCCATTGCTAGTACACAGTGCAACAAAGGGAACCTGATTTTTCTTTTTCTTTCTTTCTTTCTTTCTTTTTTTTTTTTTTTTGAGATGGAGTCTCGCTTTGTCACCCAGGCTGGAGTGCAGTGGCACGATGTCAGCTCAGTGCAACCTCCGCCTCCTAGGTTCACGCCATTCTCCTGCCTCAGCCTCCCGAGTAGCTGGGACTACAGGTGCCCACCACCACACCCGGCTAATTTTTTCTATCTTTCAGTAGAGACGGGGTTTCACCGTGTTAGCCAGGATGGTCTCGATCTCCTGACCTTGTGATCCGCCCGCCTCGGCCTCCCAGAGTGCTGGGATTACAGGTGTGAGCCACTGCGCCTGGCCAGGGGACCTGATTTTTCACACAAATTTAAAAGACAGAGAATAAACGGGAGAAATATATTTATACCATATGTGCTGTGGGTTGAATTGTGTCCCCCCAAAATATATATTGAAGTCCTAAGCCTTATAACCTCTGATTGTGACGTCATTTGGAAACAGAGCCTTTGAAAATATACTCAAATTAAGGTGATGTCATTAAGCTGGGCCCTAATACAATATGACTGGTGTCCTTATAAGAAGAGGAAAACCAATCCAAGGACAGAGGCAGAGACTGTAGTGATGCAGCTTCAAGCCAAAGAATGCCAAGTATGGACAACCATGACTAAAAGCTAGGAAGGAGAAAGAAAAGACTCTACCCAAAGCCTCTGAGGAAGCATGGCTTTGCTGACTCCTTGATTTTGAAATTCTAGCTTCCAGAGCCATGAGAGGACACATTTTTGTTGTTTTAAGCCACCCAGTTTGGGATACTTTGTTACAGCCATCCTAGGAAACCAAAAATACGTGAAAGAAAAAGAAAGTTAACATCCATTATATTTAAAGAGCTCTCACAAATTAATAATAAAAAAATGAACATACCAATGGGAAAATGAGAAATGGATATGAATAAGTAGTTTACAAAAGAAATAAACATGGCCAATAAAAAATTTATTTTTTAACAAATAATAGTTGAGCATTTATCATGTGCAAATTGCTGTTTTAGGTACTAAGGATGCAGGAGGAAACAGGATAGACAAGGGCCCTCTTGTCAAAGACCTTCCATTATATTGAGTAATGTTGGGGCTCAGAAACTGATACCCCAAGATATGGTGCTTTGACATGCTGAACTGAAGAGGAAGCCTCAAGGTCCTTCTGACCTTTCCCACACACTTCCTGACTCTCAATCCTCTGTCTTTCCCAAAGCACAGGATAAAGTTGTTTTCTGAAGTTCCCTTATTTGTCTAAAGTCCAGATTCATTAAAGAAGAAAACAATTACCTCTGGTCCCTTCCCTGAGCTTTCATTAACTACACTCATATCTCAGGAAGAAAGACTGAAGTCTGTCAACATGCCTAGACAAACTTTTGTCACAAACCATTGTCTGCTTTGGACGCCCAACAGACTATGTCCCAGGTTATTGTATGTTCTTCAAGCCCATTGTCTCTGAGGGCTAGGATATAGGAAATAGGATAATAAACTGTGAGGCCAAAAGAATGGATTAGTAGGCTTATAGAACAGTGGATTTTATAGCTGTGTTTTCTATGCCTTTGCCTAATTTTGGATTTATAGGGTAGGGTTTATGATCTCAAGTACTAGGCCTTCACAGATTGTGTACTATGAAAACCAAAACAACCTTAGAAATATTTTAGTACAAGGGTCCTATTATTCAAATTGAGAAACTGAGACCCAGAAAAATTAAGGTGCTTGCCCAGGTTACCAAAGAGGGTAGTGGTAGAAGTAGATATAGAGATAGCTTTGTTAGATCTACTAACTCCCAGGAAAGAAATCTTTTTCACTTGTTCATTTTCTTAGTGTCTTAGTCAGTTTGGGCTGCTATAACAAAATAGCAGCTGAGTGGTTTAAACAACAAACCTTTACTTCTCACAGTTCTGGTGCAAGATCAAGATGTCAGTAGATCCGATGTCTGATGAGGACCCACTTTCTGTTTTGCAGATGTTAATTTTCCTTGTAACATCACATAATTGAGAGCAGAAAGAGGGGAAGCAAACTCTCTCATGTCTCTTCTTATAGGAGCACTAATCCCATTCATGAGGGCTCCACTCTCATGATCTAATTGCTTTTCACAGACTCCACCTCCAAATACCATCACACTGGGTATTAAGCTTCAACATATGAAGTTTGGGGGTACAGAAACATTCAGTCCATAGAACTTGGCCAATTTTATTTATTTATTTACCTTCTAGGTTTATACATATTGTGCATAAACATCTAAGGAAATATTTGAATATTTTGTCTATGATTGCCATCTGTCAATCTTAGTCTTCTGTCCCTCCTCTTAAATCTTAGAAGAGGGCTTATGACAGTTTCAATCAATAGGGTAGACTAGAGTAAAACTGATGCTATATGAATTACAAGGCCAAATCATAAAACATCATACAGCTTCACCCTTATTTACAGGAAACATTTGCTTTTGAAGCCCTGGGATGGCCATGTTGAATATGCTACATGTGAACCCTCTAGTTGACAGACCCAGATAAGCCTGTCCTTTAGTGATCTCAGTGTTGGTTATCTCAGCACCCAAAGTTTTGGCTCTTTTGGTGATAGGTGATAAGTAAATATCATAAATCTTCCAATTTATGACTTTCCATATTTTTCAAGTATTCTACAGTAAATTAGGTGGATACGAGGATAAGCTACAGATTATTTTAGAATACTACTAAAACTGGTATTTTAGGTATTGGTGTACAGATGATGTTTATCTGTCTTTAATTAAAGTGTCAAATAGAAATATTCATTTATTTTCTCTTTCTCTCTGTCTCTCTCACACACACACCTATTTTTCCTACCTCTCTTCCTCCTCCCTCACTATGCTCCTGCCCCAACTGCTGAGTTAGGGGCTATATTTCCTGTCATGACTCTCAGAGACCCAGGCAGTAGTAGTATAAACGTATCTTGTGCTTACATTTTACACTTAGAAACCTTGCCTGGTGACTTGGTGCCCCTGCCCTTCTGTCATCCTCTTCCATTTGGTTGTTTTCATCTTTGAGATTAAAGATGCATTTCTGATATTGGTCATCATTGCTTCTATCTTCTAAATTGTCTCCAAGGAAAAGGTATCCTTTTGGCAAGGAGAAGGAAAAAAAAAGCATTTTTTGAAAATTTGAGTTATAAAATAACACATACAGAATTATCCTAGTTTTCTTACACATACATAGTGATGAAAATAAAATAACACTTATATAAATGCTGATATATGCAAGGCATTGTTGTATACCTATATTCATTATTTCATTTATCATTTCAAAGATCCTATGAGGTAGGTGCTAGTAGTATTCTCTATTTTACAAATAAAAGAATTGCGGGACAGTGAAGTTAAGCAACAGACAGGAAGTGACACAGCAAGAATTCAAACTCATATAGTCTAGTTCCTAAGTCTTTGTTCTTAACCACTACTCAGTTTTATTTATTAGTAAGTCCCCAATCTAAACCTCATTCGTTCTTCATTCACCATTTCTTATTTGATATTGTTTGAACACTTTTCTGTGCTAGGCACTGCTTGCCCATATCCACTTCTCAATCTTAGGGCCATATTTAGGAGTTCTGATGCCCAAGACATAGCTCTTTCAATTTGATAAAAATATAAAAATAAAAATTTAGTTCAATAAATGCTTATTATCTATCATGTGCTAGGCAAGGCCCGGGAGATATAAAAGAGAACAAAGTAGATATAGCCTTCATATTCTCATGGAGCTCACGAATTAATGGGAGGAAACCATAAATTTAGTGCTGTAAATGCTGAAGGGGCACTTGGAGCACAGAGTAAGAGGACCTAACGCAGTTGCCGGTGAAGTCTTCCAAAAAAAAAGTGTTGTCTAGGAGATTGATTTCTGGTATGACAGCAGGAAGAGTTCTGCAGACCTGCTCTCCAGTGAAACTGGTAAAAATTATAAAACAAAACAAAACAAAACAACCAACCATTTAAAGCCTCTGGAAATGCTCCTAAGGGCCATATAAAATGTGGCACAGGATACTGTCAAATCAATGGAGAAACATCTATTCAAGAAAATCTATAAAAACTCCATAAGAAAGATAAGAGTCTGTGGCATTTGAACTTAGACATCTCCTCCCTCCCTACTTCCAGCTCAGGGAAACATAAACTGCATTCCTAACTGGTGGCCAAGAACACAAAGCATTCTCTCCCTCCAGCTCCCAGTCAGGGACTTTCTTCCTAGGAAGAGTAGGATGTCAGCATTTCTCATCCTGACACCAACTACCTGTTGCTGAGGCTAAGTCCTGGGTAAGTGCAATCAAGAGGCTGAGACTCCCATCTTCCATCCAGTCCCCACTAATGGAATGGAAGCTATCCCCTGGGTGTGGCACTGCTGAGAATGCTGAGGCCCTAATCATCCTTGCCCTGGCTTGCTGTGCATGGTTTCACAACATGAGAAGTAAACTGAGAGGACCTTCAGGCTGTTGTTCCCTCCTGTACCTTAATGTCAGCTCCTAAAGCAGGAGTGTCAGAGAGAAGAATGCTGTTGTTCCCATCCCCAGATCCAGAGCCCTGTCTCAAATATTTTTGCCCAAGAAGAGAAACAAGCCATAAAGCATTTATCTTGTAGTATTTTCCCGGTAGAACTTACTTCATTTACAACAGAGCATGCAGAATTTCAAGCCAATGTTGTTCCAAAAATAGTGGAAGTTGTGGTGGGGACACTTGGAAAGTAATTCATGGGTTTAGTAAAGCTAGCAGTTGACTATTGTCTGACTGGATTACTGGAGAGCACCAGAGAGGGAGTTGGCTGGGAGGAGCCCTCTTGGGGTCAGAGCAAATATCAAACACTGATGAAGAGAACCGTTCTTTCACTAGAACCCAAATTTGATTAATCTGCAAAGCAATTAATGGCCTAGAATATTGTTGAAAATAATAGACCAATCATCCAGCAATTAGAGGAGCCTAACAGCTGACTGTGGTCATGGAAAGACACAGGAAAGTTCTATCAAAACCATTGTCATCTTAGGGTGTCTGTGGGCATATCGAAAGATGAGGATCCCTGAGGGGCAACATCAGAAGATTAATGCTGGAGGAAGAGAAACAAACTTCACTAAAATAAGCCAGCCAATCACTAAACAAACAGGCAAATAATAAGAAGCCCTGGAAGGGGAGGACACAATAACTAGAGTGGCAACAACATATTGTCTAAAATGTCTAGTTTCCAACAAAAAATTATAAGACATGCAATAAGCAGGAAAGAATGACCCATACTTACACTGGGGGCATGGGGTGGGGAGGGGTGGGGGGGGGAACAGGCAACAGAAACTATCTGTGACAGTGGCCAGATGCAGGATATCACAGATGTAGGATACTCAAAGTAACCATTATAAATATATTCTGATAATTAAAGGAAACCATGATTGAATAAGTAAAGGAAGATATGATCACAATGTTGCATGAAACAGAAATGTCAATAAATACATACAAATTATTTTAAAAAAAGAACTACATGGAAATTGTGGAGTTCAAAAATCCAACAACCTAAATAAAAATTTCACTGGAGGAGCTCAAAAGTAGGTTTGAATTTACAGAAAAAAGAATTAGTGAACATGAAGATAGATTGAGTGTATGCAATTTGAGGGATAGACAGAAAAAAAGATGAAGAAAAATGATGAGACAGCGTTAAAGAAATGTGGGACACCGTGAAGTGCACCAAGATATATGTAAAAGGAGTAGCAAAATGAGAGGAGAGAAAGGCAAATGAAAAATACTTAAATAAATAATGGCCGAAGACTTTCCAAATTTATTGAAAAACTCCAATGCACACATTGAGGTTAAATAAAGAAATAAATAAAGGTTAAAATAAAGAAAACTCCTAACTAGATAAACACAGAGATATTCACAAGTAGATTCATCATAGTGAAAATGCTGAAAGTCAAAAACAAGGAGAAAATTTTGAAAGCAGCAAGAGAAAAACGACTCTTCACATTTAAGGGAACTTTAATAAGATTAACAGATGGCTCCTCAGCAAAAAAAAAAAAAAAAAGTGATGAAGGTAAGAAGACTGTGGTACAACACAATGAAAGTGCTCAAAAGAAAGAAAACCATTAGTGAGGAGCTGTTACAGGAAATAGAAAAGAAAAAGAAAATAGTCAACCAGGAATCTTATATCAAACAAATGTATCTTTCAAAATTAAAGGTGAAATTTAGACATTCCCAGATAGACAAAACCTGAGCAAAGTTGTACCCAGCTGACTGGCTTGCAAGAAATACTAAAGGAAGATCTTTAGGCTGAAAAAAAATAAAAATAAAAAACTCCAGATAGTAATTAAAATTCTACCAAAAACCAAAAAGCAATAGCGTAGATAATATGTAATTATAAAAGAGAGTATATTGTGTGCATAAGTATAAAATAAAGTTTTCTCCCTTCTTAACTAGCTTAAAAAGCAATTGTATAAAATAATGTGTACCTAATGTATTGTTAGGCCTATAACACATAGAAATGTCATTTAATTGTAATATTTTTGCCAATAACGGAACAAAAAATGTGGGTGGGAATAAAGCAGTACTGGTCTAAGGAAATGACTACAGAGGGTAAAGTAATATAATAATGCATTATTGGATTTGTAACATTAATAGATGTAACATGTGTAACAATAATGCCACAAAAAGGAGGGGAAGGAATAGAAGTAACATTTCTATATAAGACTAGAATTAAGTTAGCAAGAATCTGAAATTGATTCTGACAAGTGATGGTTATATATATAGTAAGCTTTAGCACAACCACAACAAAGTTTAAACATAGTGAAAAAAGCAATAAAGAAATATAAATGCTGGGCCAGGCGCCGTGACTCACGCCTGTAATCCCAGCACTTTGGGAGGCCGAGACGGGTGGATCATAAGGTGAGGAGTTCGAGACCAGCCTGACCAATATGGTGAACCCCGTCTCTACTAAAAATACAAAAATTAGCCGGGCGTGGTGGCAGGCACCTGTAGTCCCAGCTACTCGGGAGATTGAAGCAAGAGAATCGCTTGAACCCGAGAGGCAGAGGCTGCAGTGAGTTGAGATCCTGCCATTGCACT
Source organism: Chlorocebus sabaeus (assembly GCF_047675955.1). Taxonomy (NCBI): domain Eukaryota; kingdom Metazoa; phylum Chordata; class Mammalia; order Primates; family Cercopithecidae; genus Chlorocebus; species Chlorocebus sabaeus. Next base: position 50,128,984 of record NC_132933.1, read on the forward strand.
CCAGCCTGGGCGACAGAGCAAGACTCTGTCTCAAAAAAAAAAAAAAAAAAGAAATATAAATGCTTCACGAGAAAACATACAGTAATAAAAACGAAAGTAGAACAGGAGGAATAGAACAAAAGAAGGCATGGGACACATAGGACACATAGGAAACAAAATGAAAAATGGAAGACTTAAACACAATTATATTCATAGTAACATTAATTTTTACTATGGGTTGATAGCTCATTTCTTTTTAAATTGTGACTAGATTCACAATCTAATCAAAGTGCAGAGATTGTCACACTAGATAAAAAACAACATTGGATTGTATGCAGTCTATAGGATACATACTTTAGTTTCAAAGATTCTAATACTGTAGATTGAAAGTAAGAGGTGGGAAAAATATATCATGCAAAAAGCAACCACAGGAAAACTTGAGTGAGTATACTAATATTAGGCAAAATAGACTATAAAACAAAAAAAAAGTGTTACTGAAGATACAGAGGGATTTAAAAAATAGGCTTTAATTTTAGAGCAGTTTCAAATTTACAACAAAATTGAGTAGAAATTACGGAGTTCTCATATACCTTTGATACTACACACACACACAGGCTCCCCAACTATCGAAATCCTGAACTAGAGTAGTACATTTGTTACAAGTGATGAGCCTACACTGACACATCATTATCACCCAAAATCCATAGTTTACAATAGGGTTTACTCTTGGTGTTGTACATTCTATGGGTTTTGACAAGTGTATAATGACATGTACCCACCATAATAGTATCATATAGAGTTTCACCCATAGAGGATTCTAAAAATCTATGCTCCACTTTTTCATTCCACTCTCCCTCTAACCCTTGGCAACCACTTAGCCTTTTACCATGCCCATAGTTTGCCTTTTCCAGAATGTCATATAGATGTCTTTTCATGGGTTGATAGCTAATTTCTTTTTAGTGCTGAATGATATTCCATTGTTTTGATATACCTAAGTTTATCCATTTACCCACTGAAAGACATCTTTGTTGCTTCCAAGTTTTGCCAATTATGAATAAAACCGCTATAAAAATATGTGTGGAGGCCAAGTGCGGTGGCTCATGCCTATAATCCCAGCACTTTGGGAGGCAGAGACAGGTGGATCACCTGAGGTCAGAAGTTCAATACCAGCCTGACCAACATGGTGAAACCTCGTCTCTACTAAAAATACAAAAATTAGCCGGGTGTGGTGGCACGCACCGTAGTCCCAGCTACTCGGGAGGCTGAGGCAGGAGAATCGCTTGAACCCAGGAGGTGGAGTTTGCAGTGAGTGGAAATCACACCACTGCACTCCAGCCTGGGCAACAGAGTGAGACTCCATCACAAAATAAATAAATAAACAACAATGTGTGCAGGTTTTTGTGTAGACATAAGTTTTCAATTCATTTGGGTAAATACCAAAAAGCACGATTGCTTCATTGTATAGCAAGAGTATGTTTAGTTTTGTAAGAAACTGCCAAAATGCCTTTATAAGTGGCTATACCGTTTTGCATTCTCACCAGCAATGAATGAAGGATCCTATTGCTTCATATCCTTGCTAGTATCCATCTCTAAAATGTGAATTAGTCATCCAACAGAATAATATTTGGCGATAAAAAGGAATGAAGTACTGATATATATTACAACATGGATGAACCTTAAAAATATTATGTTAAGTGAAAGAAACCAGTCACAAGAGACTATATTTCACATGTCCAGGACAGAGAAAACTATACATACAGAAGACAGCTTAGTGTTTGCTTAAGGACAGGGAGATAACGGCATAGGAGAGTCATAACAAAGGGGTGCGGTGTTTCTTTTTGACTTGACAAAAAGGTACTAAAATTGATTGTGGTAATGGTTGCACATATGTGTGAATATACTAAAAACCATTGAATTGTGTAATTTAGGTCGGTGATTTGTTTGGTATGCAAATTATATCTCAATAAAGCTGTTATTAAAAGGAAGTATTATCTATTCTGGGATGGATGAGTAGGAGTTATCCAGGCTAAGTGTGTGAGGGGCAATTGAGGCAGTGTTTCAGGCAGGGATAAATGTGAAACCAGGACTGGGACTTGAAAGGGCATGGAGCCTTGAGGAACTGATAGGAATTCACTCAGCACAATGGTATTGTTACTATTTATTAAATACCAATCATTCCAGAGCAGTGTTTAGGAACAAGGACATTGACCTTAGGCAAGTATTCCATTTAATAGCTGTGCAACCTCCGCCAGGCCTCACTTTCCTTTTCTATAAAATAATAGGTTAATGATATAACATCTAGAAAAGGACTCAGAGTTCATGGAAGGGAAGAAAGAGTCTGTGTAAATCCAAGAATTATTTTGGCAATTATAATGCACGGATAATAGAATTACCAATTGGGAATTAAAAAATTATTATTATTATTTCTTAACCAGATGGCAGGAGCCCTGATGGGAGATACCAAAATGCCACTTAAAAAGAAATGATCCTTCTCTTTAGCAAACCGAAGGGCTTCATCTTGACATATGTGAATATTTGTAGATATGGGTATGTATGTGTATGTGTGTATATATTATACTGTGCCTTCTGTTCTTCATTATTCTTTTAACAATACATGGTGAACATGTAGTACATATGGATCTACTTCATTCCTTTAAATAGTTCCTTTACCTACATTACACTGTGGACAAAAGATTTGAATAGACATTTCTCAAAGTGTGAAATACAAATCACCAATAAGCACATGAAAAGATGCTCCATGCCCAACTAAATTATTAAACTGATGCAGCTGTTTGTGCTAAGGGTCTTGCAAAAGGCTGGTGTCAGAATATCAAATAATTGCTTTTGGATGCTGTTATGTGTGTTAGCCTCCTCCTTCTTACCCTACCTTGAACTTTCTTTGCAGAGAGAACAAACCAGCTTTTCTGTTAACTTTTGCTTTTTACAGAGACTGAGGTGATTATGTGTGGATGGGATCTGGGGCTGGTTTTCAAACACACACTCTCCTGTTAGTTTCCTAGTAAAAAGTTTTATATGACATTACTCTTGTCATTAGCGTCCTGAAGAATCCATTGACTTTGCATTCTTACCTCTTTTATTTTGTGGTATCATGATAGCTGTGTCTTACTGTAATTTTGAAGTTCCTCAAAGACTGTTTATCTTTAGTTTCTCACTTGATGCTCTTTTCATCCAATTAATCTTAATATTTATTTTAAATCCCCTGTACTTAGCTAAATACTAGAAATAGTTACAAATACCATGTTTACATTCTACAATATATATTGTGTGCTGTATTTAATTTGGAATCATAAACCAGAGCTTTTGGTCTTAGGAAAGGCTTATTATTCACATTCAGATTTATTGTACAGAGAAAACTGTTATTGGGAGAGGCAATCTGCTACGAGCCCTGAGTATCCCTACATATTCTTATTGGGTATGCCAAGAATGTAAGGCCCTGAGTGCTCTTTACCCAGGCAGACCATTTTTCATAGTTGTGTTTGCAACAAGCAACCTTGAGCGATAAGATAACATCTTTCCCTGAACAAAGAGTAGGCTTGTTTCTGCTGTGAAAGCATTGAATACCCCAAACTCGAGGTTTCCTTCCTATGATGCAATGCGCTGCATGTTGAGGTATCAATCACCGGTCCTATGCCACCCCATGAAACTTGGGAACAATAAGGAACTAATACAAACCAACATGAAGCTCTGGCTACTGCTTCTGCTGTGATAATGTCATTTGATTTCGACCCAGGAGTCTCGAGTCTTCTGCCAGCATCCATTAAATGAGAGTAGGCTCAGTTGTTAGCTTATACGCAGGGTAAAATTTCAAATCCTGCACGGTTCTTGATAGGTGTTTCCAGTTATTATCCCTAAAGTTATTATGCCCATGCTGGAGCAATGTTTCCCACCAGGATGTTTTTTTGCCCTAAGTATGTGCCACCTACACTATTAATACTGTGTTCTAACTTAATGTTCTTCTTCAAATTTACTCACTTATTTGATTTGAATACTTTTTGAAAAACAAACTTTATAATGCCACCCTAAATCTAAACTATCATCATTTGCTTTAAACAGAAAGTATTCATTCATACATGTTCAAATAAATACATGGACACCACAATTTAAAAGACTTATGTACTGTCTAAAATCATTTCCCCCTACCACCAGACTCTGACTTTAACCACAAGTTATCTGATTACATGCAGAGCAGTCATGTCTGGGACAAAGTTTCTATTAGTGAATTTTGAGATCTTATCTTCTTCCTTATAAAAAAAAGTCCTCATCAAACCTCCTTGTGAAGGAAAGAAAGGGAGAAAGGAAGTCTAGTGCTCTGATCTGCAAAAAGGATAGTTGTTTTTCTCCAGGTATGTCTGTTCAGGACAGGCAAGCTATCAGCCGAGGAGGGCCTTGTGCCTAGCAGAGAAGCCAGAGTCAGGCCTATCCTAGACAGGAGTGTGGCTTGAGTGAGCCTTTCCACATCCTTCCTAAGTGCAACCCCTCTGAGGGCCAAGGGGATGGATTTATTCTGTTTTGTAAAACTGGCAGTGAGCCTGGAACCTTATCTCACTCCAACATGAACTGCAGCCCTACCAGCAACCATTAGGCTGCCATCACCTTGAAGAATGGTCTGGAGACATGAAGAGTTCCCAAAATGGCATCACAGAGGAAAATGACACATGACAGGCATAATAGTGGGCCTTTTGTAAAGAAGGAAAGATAGGCTAGGCGCGGTGGCTCATGCCTGTAATCCCAGCACTTTGGGAGGCAGAGGTGGGTGGATCACTTGAGGTCAGGAGTTTGAGACCAGCCTGGCCAACATGGTGAAACCCCGTCTCTACTAAAAATACAAAAAACAAAAATTTGCCAGGTGTGGTGGTGCATGCTTGTAATCCCAGCTACTCGGGAAGCGAGACACAAGAATCGCTTGAACCTGGGAGGCGGAGGTTGTGGTAAGCTGAGATCGTGCCACTGCACTCCAGCCTGGGAGACAGAGTAAGACTCCGCCTCAAAAAAAAAAAAAAAAAAAAAAAAAAAAAAAAAAAAAAAACAAGAAAGAAAGACGATAGATAGATGGTAGGTAGGTAGGTAGGTAGATAGATAGATAGATAGATAGATAGATAGATAGACAGACAGACAGACAGACAGAGATATGTAGATATAGACACATAATAAGGCCTATACAGCACTTTCATATATTTCCAGCCAGGGGTGGAGTTATTCCAAAATCTGACTTGAATTTTCCTTCAAAATTTATACAAGTCTAGAGATATCTGATGAACAGATGAGAAGGGCCTGCCACCAGTCTTCTGGGAGAAATCATTTGTCCTAAGGAAATAGGAGTCAGGAAGATAAAATGGTAGTCTTCAGATCCACGGGAGCAATTCTGAGTAAAGCATAATGTCTGTTACTCAGATTTGTCTTCTAGTCCAACTCCCTGATGGACTTATCATGTCTAAGCCTTATGGGTAGAAAGTTAAAATCCCAAAGTTGCCAAGATATCTATAAGACATCATGACTCATGTGGCACTGCATAAGTGTCTATCTAAATTGAAGAGATGGGCAATCTTCTAACTTCTCTAAAGGTCAGTCTGGGAACTAAGCTTACTGGGGGTGCCAAAGAAATATGCTGGGCTTCACTACTTGAGAATTCTAGCACATTCACAGTGGTAGGGGCCTGAAGGTGCAGGACCCAGCAGAAGGGGCAGGAAACGCAGTATATATGGTAGTATCAAGGGCAGGGGCATGAGAAGCTGGGCAGGCATACCAGGAAATGAACATAAAGGTGGCACCCAGCTCACAGTTCTTTTTTTCTTTTTTTGAGACAGAGTCTTGCTCTGTCACCCAGGCTGGAGTGCAGTGGCACGATCTTGGCTCACTGCAAGCTCCACCTCCTGGGTTCACACCATTCTCCTGCCTCAGCCTCCCAAGTAGCTGCGACTACAGGCGCCCGCCACCATACCTGGCTCATTTTTTGTATTTTTAGTAGAGATGAGGTTTCACCATGTTAGCCAGGATGGTCTCAATCTCCTGACCTCGTGATCCGCCCACCTCAGCCTCCCAAAGTGTTGGGATTAGAGGTGTGAGCCACCCAGCCTTGGGTTTGTTCTTAATCACAGATAAGAACTACTTTCTCCACCCTTCCAAATCCCTGAAATTAATCTCTTACGGAGTTGGGAATGGGAACAAAACTGTCAAACATAGCTCACAGTCATTACCTTATTTGGCCCTCACCAGATCCTTGTGAGATTATTTTCTTTATTTTAAAGATGAGAAAATATGTAAAATTTATTATTCTAGCTAAGTGGTCTGGAGTTGCTTTGAAGTTCACATTTGCTTCTAAAATTCTGTCAACAAATATTAAATGCCCCAATACGTTTCGAAATAAACTAATAAGTGCTGCTTGTTGCTTCTTTTTGTTATAAAGCTTTTATTATTCTAGCAACAATAATGTGTGTTAATTTTAGGAATATAGAAAATACAAATAAGCAAAAGGAGAAAAATCATTCATAATCCCACCACCGAGAGGCTATACTTTCTTTCATCCTTCACAAGTTATGTCCATATATGTAATATACAAATGTACTTTTTACCTTTCAAAAATATGATATTCACATATTACTTAGCCTTTTTCCATTTTATATCCTACCAAGAACCTCTTTTTTACAAATGAGTAAAGTTCTTTTATTAAAAGACAGAGACTTGTAGATTGGTTCAAAATACAATAAACAATGAGATGCAGATAACAAGAGATACATCTAAAACCATTAATAGCAACAGGTTATAAGTAGAAATATGGACAAAGGAATATCAGGAAATGCTAATAAAAAGCAAGCTATATGGTATTGTTAATATCAGAAAAAATCAAGGTAAACTACATTAAATAGGGGTAAGGGTGGTTTCGATTGACCTTCCAACGCATCACTATAAGTTTGTTTCTGACTCTCCTTATCTCGTCTATTTCATCCACTTCTCTAAACATATCTTCATTGCTTAAATGCCTGTTGTGTATATCTTCTTTAAACTCCTGGAGAGATTGAATCAGCCTTTCTCTAAAAGTTCCTTTTGCTTTGGCCTCCTCCTCTAGCTTCTCCTCCTCCTCCTCTGGCTTTTCCTCAGGCTTTGGCTCTTCCTCATGCTTTGGTTCACTCTCATTTTCTGGTTTTCCTTCAAATTTTTGACAGGATTTCATCTTGTATCTGTCTACCTCTCTTCCTTCCTTCCTTATTTTATTTTTTTGTGTATTCTTCTTGGAATACAATGACTTCTAGAAAGCAAAAAGAAGACAGTAAGTTAAAGACTTGGTGAGTGGACAGGTGCTGTGGACAGAGGTCTCAGCATTTAATTTTTTTTTTTATTCAGACTGTTATAAAATATCTTCCACTAAGAAGCCCAGTCAGCAATCAGAGCTTCACTATCCCCACTCCTCTTACCTCCACTTTCCATCTCCTCACTTCTCTTGTCCTTCCCTCTAACCTTTTCCAAGGCCCTTCTTTCCGCCTCCCAGCCCTCCCCAATCCTTTTTCCCCCATAGGGCCTAACACAGGGACCAGGCCAGAAAAGAGAAAGGTGGCTGGCAGGCAGAGGAAGAGGGGAAAGGAGAAGGGGGAGAGAAAAGAAGAGGGGAAAGGGGTGGGGTGGAAGGGAGCCGGCAGGAACAGTGGAGCTTACAACCTTTGTCTCCACCCCAGGAGACTTTATAATAGTCCTCTCACCTACCTGGCACTGATCGGGTCAGTTTCTTCCTCCTCCTTTTCTAGCTTTGGGTCTTGCTAGAAACAACAGACCTGCAGACAAACGGGAAACGGGAGGGGACGGTGGGGGTGGGGCGAGCGCTTGGTGGGCAGACCAGCGCCAGAGACTGACACACGTAGCTTTCCTCCTTTAGGGTTTCAGATATGGAAAGTTTCCCACCTTTTGTTTCCTCCAGTTCACCCCCTATCCACAGTGCATGCAAGTCACTTCGTTTTTCCCATCAAACAAAGAGTGAGAAAGCAGATTATTTCCAAACTATCTTTAAGACTGAGGCGGGGTTCGGGAGGAGGGTGGGGGTCCAGAAAGCAGGATTAGATAGCAGAGGACGATTATTTTTAAACTATCACAGGTCTACTTGTTCTTCTCCTAGGACCCCTAGTCCCTTTCCCAAGGGTCATCAGTTCCTGTAGACCTGGAGGTGGAGGGTGGAGAGACGGACCTGACTGGCACTCCCACAAGTCTCTGCCTTAAGCCCCCCCCACCCTAGAAATCCCCAGTCAACACCTACATTGACACCAACCTGCAAAATTCCCGCAAGTTTGACTCCTTCCACTAGCGTCAGGGACCACCGCCTGCACTGCTGAAGGAAGCTGGTATCCAGACTGGAACAAGGACCAGACTACCAGGACTTCTGCACACGTCGACTCCTGGTCACATGAGATCTACGTCACCAGTGAGCTCGGGTCCCTAATTTCCACTCCCACCAAAAGCGCGGCAGAAGTGGGCCCACCCTCTGCTCCCTCCCCGCCCCCCACTTACACATTTGGCCCTGTCAGTCTTTTCTGTTGTTTCCTATCCCGGAGGGAAAAATGTTATTTGCTTGACTCTGATTACTAGGGAGGGGCTACCTCTTTTTCTGGAGCTATTGAACTTTTCTACTTCTTTCGAGAATTGTCTCTTCCAGTCTTCCGCTCCCAGGATAACTCCTCCATCAGTCGTCCCTCCCCTAGCCTCCATTTCCTCTGCAATCTGGTTCTTAGCTGTTGTGGAGCAGGGTGGGCTTGGCAGCAGTTGTGAAACAACAACAAAAGACCCTGGAACAAGAGTGAGATATTTTAATGCAATTTTTACTGTTTATTCTTCATACTTCTATATTCTTTTTTTAAAGGTAACTTTAATCTTTCTCTTTTTTCTTTTTTCTTTCTTTCTGTCTTTTTTTTTTTTTTTTTTTTTTTTGAGACAGAGTCTCACTCTGTTGCCCAGGCTGGGTTGCAGTGGCGCAGTCACAGCTCACCGCAGCCTCAAACTCCTTAACACGAGCGATCCTCTCGCCTCAGACTCCCAAGTATCTGGGACTACAGGTGTGTGCCACCATGCCCAGCTAGTTTTTTAATTTTTTTGTAGAGACAAGGTCTATGTTCCCCAAGCTGGTCTCCAACTCCTGGGCTCAAGTGATCCTCCTGCCTCAACCTCCCAAAGGGCTGGAATTACAGGCCTGAGCCACTGAATTGGGCAACTTTTATCTTTTTATAGTCAGAAAATACAAAGACAAAATTACTTTAATGACATGAGTTAATATATGTACAGTGCTTAGAATAGTGCCTGGCATATAGTAAGTGCTTTTAAAGTGAAAGCTGTTGTTATATTACACATTTGTGAGGAAAATGATTCAAAATTTTTTAAAAAAGAGTAATGTTTGATTCCAGAGTCCTCATGGTGGTGTTACCAGGAAGCTGTGCTGCCTGAAGAATCATCAGTTAATCAATTGTCAGGTACACATTGTGAGCCTGAGTTTCTTCATCTGACAGAAGGGAATAATAGCATATGCTCATCGAATTGAGATCTATTGAAAATAAAAATGAGTTAATTTTTCATCTATACAATTAGAAGATACAAATATTTATTATATTCAGAGTTGAGGATATGGTAAAACAAATATTAACATATACTGTGAGAATATTAAGTAATACAACATTTTTGGAAGTCATTTTGGCAATATTAAACTTTGAAAGATATGTGCTTTTGGACACATCAGTTCCTCTTCTAGAAATTTATCATACATTAATACTCCTATGCCAAATATGGTCATTGTAGTAGTTGTGGTAATAGTGTTTTTTTAAAGAGCCAAAAACTTAAATGTTTCTAAAAGGAAATCGGTTTAAGAAAAGTTTGATCATTCATATAGAGTTTATAAAGTTTTTTCATTATACATTGATGAAAAAATGATGTGGAGTTACATTTACGCACATGAAAAAAATGTTCAATGTATATTGTTAAACAAAACAGACAAATTGAAAGTTAATTTTATATGTGGTAGTACATTTTTGTAACAGTAGACATATATTTATTTTGTGTATTTAAAATATGAGTATATAATTAAATTCCAAGATAACATGATAAGTGAAGTCCACAAATTCATTCTATAAATTTCCAGGTTATGTAACTGAGAGATAGATGGAACAACTGATGTGAGTCTATTTGGCTAGCTGGCTGCACAGCCCAAATTCGTCAAGGACTCAGCTGTGATTTGTTGCCACAAACAATTCTTGACTGAGCACTTGGACTTAAATATCATCCATCCATTTTACTCTCTCCCCACCTGCTATCACCAATCATGTTATATCCAAACTCAAGTTGTTTCAGGGTCTTACTGTATTTTTATATCATTAGAAATGCAGATGAATATATCCTGAACGATTATCATAGGATATACTTGAGAATGTGTATTTCATATAAAGAGAACTTTTATTTTCTAAGTGTTGTATTTATATATTTAAATTACTAATAAGTTATAAAAATTAATTCAAGATGTATTAAAGACTTAAATGTTAAAACCATAAAAACCCTAGAAGAAAACCTAGGCAATACCATTCAGGACATAGGCATGGGCAGGGACTTCATGACTAAAACACCAAGCCAAAGTAGACAAATGGGACCTAATTAAACTAAAGAGCTTCTGCACAGCAAAAGAAACTACCATCAGAGTGAACAGGCAACCTACAGAATGGAAGAAAATTTTTGCAATCTACCCATCTGACAAAGGGCTAATATCCAGAATCTACAAATAAATTTACAAGAAAAAAACAACCCCATCAAAAAAAGTGGGCAAAGGATATGAACAGACACTTCTCAAAAGAAGACATTTGTGCAGCCAACAGACACATGAAAAAATGCTTATCATCACTGGTCATCAGAGAAATGCAAATCAAAACCACAATGAGATACCATCTCACACCAGTTAGAATGATGATCATTAAAAAGTCAGGAAATAACATGCTGGAGAGGATGTGGAGAAACAGGGATGCTTTTACACTGTTGGTGGGAGTGTAAATTAGTTCAACCATTGTGGAAGACAGTGTGGCAATTCCTCAAGGATCTGGAACTAGAAACACCACTTGACCCAGTGATTCCATTACTGGGCATATACCCAGAGGATTATAAATCATGCTGCTATAAAGACACATGAACACATATGTTTATTGCAGCACTATTCACAATAGCAAAGACTTGGAACCAACCCAAATGTCCATCAATGATAGACTGGATTAAGAAAATGTGGCACATACACACCATGGAATACTATGCAGCCATAAAAAAGGATGAGTTCATGTCCTTTGTAGGGACATGGATGAAGCTGGAAACCATCATTCTCAGCAAACTATTGCAAGATCAGAAAACCAAACACCTCAGGCCGGGCGCGGTGGCTCAAGCCTGTAATCCCAGCACTTTGGGAGGCCGAGACGGGTGGATCACGAGGTCAGGAGATCGAGACCATCCTGGCTAACACGGTGAAACCCTGTCTCTACTGAAAAATACAAAGAACTAGCCGGGCGAGGTGGCAGGCGCCTGTAGTCCCAGCTACTCGGGAGGCTGAGGCAGGAGAATGGCATAAACCCAGGAGGCGGAGCTTGCAGTGAGCTGAAATCCGGCCACTGCACTCCAGCCTGGGCGGCAGAGCGAGACTCCGTCTCAAAAAAAAAAAAAAAAAAAAAAAAAGAAAACCAAACACCTCACGTTCTCACTCATAGGTGGGAATTGAACAATGAGAACACTTGGACACAGGGTGGGGAACATCACACACCAGGGCCTGTCGGGGGTTGGGGGCCTGGGGGAGGGATAGCATTAGGAGATATACCTAATGTAAATGACGAGTTGATGGGTGCAGCAAACCAACATGGCACATGTATACCTACGTTAACAAACCTGTACGTTGTGCACATGTACCCTAGAACTTAAAATATAATAATAAATAAATATATAATAAGTTAGTAATATATCAATTACTAATATTCAGAAAAATGATTGAGATAAAATTGAAAAATGAAGAAATAAAATATCTGACAAATATTAGACAGCCATGTATCTATTGAAATGAAAATTTTTATAATTGTATGTAAAGGAAAAGCAGATTACTAACAGTAACAGTGTTAGAATTAGGTATGATTGGGTGGTTGGTGGGCTTATGGATTTATATATTCTTTTTTTTACTTCATTGTAGACTCTTCCACATTTTCTCAGGGGGCATGTTTGACTTCTACAGTAAGGAAATGCCTGCAAATAGTATGATCTTATTTTACGGCACATATTTCATATATATACTTCTCTGTAGCTGAACAGGGTCTGAATTAAGTGCCTCCACTACCTGTTTGAGTCTTGAGATCCTTGCAATGGTTGAATCCCTCACATTTCCTTCCCTTGCTCCGCTGACCTCTTCTAAGGACTACATGTTTGTAACTAGTATGCATTAGAAATGAGGCTCTCTTCCCGTTCCTCTGACTATCCCTCCCTCCAATCAAGTTTGAGATGGTCAAGGTGTAGTACTAAATTATTAACATGGGGAAGGAGGCATCTCTTTCTTAAATTTGACCTGATGAAAATATTTTCTAGGGAAATATTTTTGCTAGAAAAAGTAATACTTATGGAGATAATATAATAGTTTAAACAGATTATAAAACAGTGTTCTTAGTTGCCAATTCAATTCTTTAAAAAATATGTATGAATAGAAACAGAAAGGATTGTTTTTCTGGCTCTGCTTGACATGTGGCATGTATCTATAGTTCCCTTACTTTTTTCCAGTAAAAATGTTTTATTTTTTGCAAATAAAGAAAATAACTATTATTTAAAAGCAGGTTATAAATAATGTATATAAAACTATCCCGGTTATACTTAAAAATACATACAGAAGGAAGGAAACCCTCAATAATGTACACTCAATTTCATTTATTTGGTGGCTCTCAAATATACATTTCATCCACTTATTGATTTCACAAATATTAATTAGGCAATCACTACATATTGTCAATCTAAACCCTTATGTCCTTTCTGTAGATTTCCTCTCAATTATCACTGAATGTGTTAGTGCGGTGGAGTTGCATCTTAAGCCAAGGATGGATTCTAAAGTCAGCATATAAGGTAGAATCCTACCTAGTCAAACTTACCTACTTCATAGCATATTCATATAAGTTATAATGTTAGTGGGGAAAAAATCAAAACATTTAAACTTAAAATTAAACTCCCATTTAATTTTATGGGAGTAGAGACTTCTAAAAACTTTCATGTCTATAATTCTTGTGTATTTTCCAAATTTTCTATAGTTTACTTGAATTACATACATGGAACAATGAAATACATAGTTTTAAGATAACCTAGACTTTATTCACTCTTCACTGTATATATGGGCATTTAATTTTATGTAAATAATATATATAAAAAACACACACACACATATATATATATACAGTTTTAAAATTGAAATATATATATTCCAGAATAAGGAAGAAGGGAGAGAGGAGGAGAGGCCAGTTTTCACTGCTCTGCTTGTGAATGGGATGGAGGAGATTGTGTGTGTGTGTGTGTGTGTGTGTGTGTAGAGATAAATATATTACATATTATATATAGTATACTATATAGCTATATTAATCATATTATATATTATTATATAGATATAATATAGAGAGATAAATAGATACATAGATACAAAATTTGTTTACACCAGGACACTATTTTATACATATTTTCTATTTAACAATGCAATGTAAATATTTCTATGCCAATAAATACTGTACTTCATCATGTTAAAAACAGGAATTTATCTACCACTTGTTTAATATTTAGGCTGCCTCTATGTTTTTGCTATTATAACTCAAACTTTACCCAAAATCTTTGCACACAACCAAAATTATTTCCTAAGGAAAAATTTCTAAAAGTGAAATTGCTGGGTCTAAAAATCTGAAACATCTTATTTATTTTTATGTGTACTACCAAGAAGGCCTGCAAGGTAATTTAACCAGTTTACACGTGTACTGACAGTCCATGTGAATGAACTCATGTAAAATGGATGGTATGATTTTTAAAAAAATATTCACCAATTTCACAGGTGAATGAGTGCCTTGAAGTTTTAATTTGTCCATTTTGACTCCTAGGGAGGCTGAATAATTTATACTTATTCCCCATATATGTGTCTTCTTTGGTCAACACTCTATTGAAGCCCTTTCACAAGTTTTCATGCTGTTTGTAACTATGTGTACTAGTAGTTTGTTCACTTTTAGGAACATTTTATTACAGGTAACCAATCTTTTAGATAGTCTTACTAGTCGTAAGGAACAGAGATTTAGACTAGTTTAGTTGAGGTAGGATTTACGGTGAGAATCTATGAGGCAGTAGAGAAGATTATGATCTCAAGGGAAACTGAGAATAGACAGTAAATTCCTAATGGACGTCTAAGAGCAGGACCTGAGCGCTGCAGTGCTCTGTCACTACCTTGGCTCAGTTGTTCTCAGTCTCTCCTCTTATCCTCATTCATCCTTCTCCTCCTGTGTCACCGAGGAGACCTCATGGCTTCAGCATCCTCATAATTTCACCCTGCTCATGTATCAGGCTTTCCCAGCTTCCTAAGGAACAAACCCTCTTCCCACAAAAGTGTGTGTACCCCACCAACCCTAAACATGCACAAACCTGCATAGAATTTCAAATGGTCCACAGACATTCCTAGTTGAGAACACCTGGTCTAGGCTAAGTAATACGGTCAGTGAGTGAGAGTTCCTGGGACATTGTCTTAAACCTGGCTGAGGGGCTACTTGGGTGGGGATGGATTGGCAGGCAGTGACCCTACCGCAAGGCCAGCCTCCTCCTGAGTTTCCTGGAGGGAAGGAGGCCAGAGGTGAGAGGCCTAGCAGGCTGCATTCCTTTAACAGAACAAAACCATACTAGTTAGTTGTGAAAATTAAACACTTCCATAAGTGGGAAAGATAGGAGATCATTTTTCTATAATCGGATAAAAACAAGACACTTGTTAGGCTTGTGAAATTAAATAATTCAAACTTAAAGCTGCTGGAACTTTAAATTATTCTGAGCCTTGAGAGGAATGTGGCTATGCAGCTTGAGTCACAGGGCATGAAGCTGCAACTTCTGCCTTTTTTTCCCCCCTGTAAATAATTAAGACAAAATGGCACCAGAGATAAGACTCCCTCAGATCACTACCCCTCCTCACGGAAAAATAAATAGCTGCAGCATATGCACAGGTCTTGTATGGAAAATGCAACCCTGCTGAAATTTCTCTGTCTCTGCCTATATAAGTGAAACCTTAATTTTTCCACTTTGGAACACTGATTCCATTTGTTTGGAGCTGGTGTTTCAGGGTGGCTATACTCAAGCTTTGCGCTTGAATAAACTCTGTACTTAATCAGGTTTTCTGAATCTCATTATTTAAGGTTGACAGGCTCTCCAGGGATTAATTTCTCAAACACATAACATGTTGATTAATTTTAGGAAAATGTAGGTTTTAAATTTCAAACTTGCTATCTTGTTTTTTTAAGCTATTTGGGAAGTATCAGACACATTTTCTAACTGATAAATATAAACACAACCAAATTATGAAGAATTTTTTATTTAGTAGAAAATCTTATTTATTATTGTAAATTATTTTTCTCCCTAAAGAGTACGTTTTAAAGGTTGTGAACAATTGGCCTATTTTAAAAGTTTGTGATTCCTTTTGTAGCTGATTAAAAACATTTTAATCTGATATATGACAATTTAGCCAAATAACAAGGCACCCTAATGAAAAGAGAACTTTTGGGATAAATGCCCATTCCCCCATCTTCAAAATGTGTTAAGTATTGTATTCTTCAATGTAAAAAGAAAGCATTTTAAATTAAACACTGGAACAGAAGGATACACAGAAGAAAATGTTCTACTTCCACTCCCAGCCTCCTTTCTTTATACGCACCTTCTTGGCCATTTATGTGCAGGTAAGAGGCTCAGAGGAAAAATAATGACTACTGGGAGAGAAGGTGGGGTAAAGGAGCCGTTTGGGGGGAGGTTAGAACAGGGGAAAGAGATAAGTCCACAATAATTGTAAATTGACAATAACCCCAAGAAAAACACTGCCTCTTCCTGATGATTAGAGAAACCAAATACTATGCCTGGCCAACTGAAATGCCAAGGTGGAAAAAGAGCCATCCTAGGCCCAGGGTGAAGGAAGAGCGGAGGGATGCTGGTTCCTGCTGTTTCGCTTGTGAGTGGGAGGGAAAATTGGTAGTCTCAACTCACTTGTGACGTTGCTGTCACATAACGGGAGTCTACTCAAGTGCTTTTTTTCCTGCCTTTTGTATCTTCTGGTTAATTATTACTATTATGGAGAAGAAGAAAATTCTGGTCAAGGTACAAGGAAAACAACTGTCCCAGACGCTGCAGGTTTGTGTTCTGGCTCGTGAACTCTGGGGGAACCCTGGGGCTGTGATGGCTGACTGCTGAGGGTAGAGTCCTAAAGTGGGTCCCGATATGCGTTTTTGATACTCCTTCCTTACCCAAGGTCCATTTTGGGTGGTCCTTGGGGCAAGCGGAGTAAGAATACGGGTATGTGGGTATATGCTATACCCATATAGCCTTCCCCACAGGGGTGGGGATAAGAACCCCACTCCCTGTGTCCTACACCCATTTTGGTGCAAAAGATTTTGGTTGTAGAGGTGTGGAAATGAATCACAGGAGAGGGAAACAGACACACGGAAGGTGAAAGTTCTATTTTAAACAGTCCCCGTTATCGCCTTCCCCCATCGTGGATGTTTAAATAGCAAGTAGGGCCAGGGGCAGAGTGTGGCTTCGGAGAGAGGATGGATAAAAGGGACAAAGTTGGGAAATATGGGGCTGGAAGACACTGGACGGGGAAGGGGCCGGGTCGTGTTGGGTCTGGGCGAGCGCTCAGCGGCAGCAGCCTCCACTCGCCCCACCCTGACCGTCTGCAGGTCTGCGGGTTAAGTGTCGCTGCGGTGCACCTCAAGGTGAGAATCCAGAGGAGGAAACTTGCAAGGATAGGTTCAGGTCGATGCTAGGGACAGTGGTGGGGGCGGAGTGTGTGTAGGGGCGGAGACAGAGCCCAGTTAGGGGCCCCACTCCAGATCCTCCCTTTTTGGTGCCTGCATAGGCCTAGGGAAGGATGTACAAGAAAAATGCTAAGCTTTGAAGGAGGGAGGAGAGAAGAGATAGCGGGAGGGAGGTGCTTCAACAGGAGGCCTCCTGGAGAACGCATAAGTCCTCTCTGGTGGGAAAAATAAAAATTTAAAAACCGTCAATATCCAGGGCTCTGAATTTTGAAAGGTGCGTAGTAGGGCCACTGTCTTCGGTTCTGATATGTCTACCAAGCATTGTCTTTTCGCTCGCCTTTTATCTCCTAGGAGTGATGGAGTGCCAAGTAGAATAAGCTGGAGAGAAATCTCAATATGGAAAACGTCCTCCAGGAAAAATAAAAAAGGAAACAGAAGGAGGGGAGCAGGCCCCTGTGCAAAATGGAGAGGAAGTTCCCCCTTTGTGAGGGAATAAAGGCCAGGAGTCTGAAGGAAATAATAGTGTCCAAGATTTTAAGGGAGGTGTAGTCTTATCAATAACATTGATATGAAAAATGCAGATAAAGATGATATGCAATGGTTCATTCAGGGAGAAGATGAGAGAGTTAAGGCAAAAACTCGGGATTGAAGTTAAGGTATAGTCCATGGCCTTGATGGGGACCACCTCATTCATTATCACCATTATGATGCCTTATACCTTGAAAATAGAAGTTTTCTACTGGGCACGGTGCTCACGCCTGTAATCCCAGCACTTTGGGAGGCCGAGGCGGGCGGATCAAAAGGTCAGGAGATGGAGACTATCCTGGCTAACACGGTGAAACTCCGTCTCTACTAAAAATACAAAAAAATTCGCCCGGTGTGGTTGCAGGGGGCTGTAGTCCCAGCTATTTGGGAGGCTGAGGCAGGAGAATGGCATGAACCCGGGAGGCGGAGCTTGCAGTGAGCTGAGATTGAGCCACTGCACTCCAACCTGAGCAACAGAGCGAGACTCCGTCTCAAAAAAAAAAAAAAATAAATAATAAATAAATAAATAAATAAAATAATAATAAAAAGAAAATAGACGTTTTCTCTGAGGTTAATACTTCTCAACTCTGCTTTCTGGGTTTTGTTTTTCTTTGTCTTTTCTTTCTTTCTTTTCTTTTCTTTTTTTTTTTGCCTTTCTTGGTGTACTTTTGTTGATCCAGTTACTTCAAAACTTTTAGTATTGCCAGCTTCTACTTGAATATTACATTCTGATCAAATCAGCAAATCTTTTGTCAGCAGAAGCGTTTAATATATTTGAATAGAAATATTCTCATTACGTATTTTAAAGTGAGAAAACAATTTATAATGCAGTGTGCAAAATTACTGTCGCTTCATTTTAAGTCAAGTATAGTTATGTATTACACACATTAACAGAGTCTGAAAATATATATATACTAAAATGAATCTGTTATATTGCAGAATTATGAATGGTTTTACTTTTTCTTCTTAGTAACTGTATTTTTCCAAAATTAGTATGTATTACTTCTATCCCTAAGTAACCAATGTGCCAATCAGCTTTAAAAACTGTGGCATTCAATAAAAACTTGTTAGAAGAACAAAAAATTAACTTCAAATTAATTTTTAGAATTTCTTATTCAGCAACATAACCCAAGTATATAATACCATGATATTACTTTAATGGGTCACCCTTGCCATCTGTGAAAAAGGAATACTATTTGCCCCCCATGGGCTGCTGAGTGGATCAGGTGAGGAACTGAATGTGTGGGTTGTGTTGGTTCAGATCCTACCCTATATCCTACCCTTTCAGAACCCCAGACCCCTGAAAACACTCAAGGAAAGCTGAGGCATGTCTAACCCATGCCCAGGAACAAGTTCAGGCAGTCAAGACGTGGGCGTCACCCTTTTCTGGATACTTTCATGTCTTCTGGACACTACTGCTATGTCTCCTTTGTCTTTTTCATTTTGCTGACAGCTATTGGTGTGTTGAAGTCCTCAAGATGTCAAAGCCCCAGTGATTTCTCTGGGATTATAGTTACTCTTTTGAAGGTGAGTACCACACAAATGTGGCTCAGTAATTGATATCTTAACAAAGTTCTTCATAAAATGGATCTTTCTTATTTTACTTTTAGGTCCTCCGCTCTCCAGAGGACTCAGACATGATTCCATTTGGTTGGAGGATGCTGAATCAATACAAGCATATGAGACTTCATTAATAAAGTAAATGATGGATAAAATAAAATGAAGAATAGCTGAAGTTAGCTACCTATTACCTTAATTATAATAAAAAGGTGTTGCTTATATATTCACTACTTTGGGAAGTTGCCACCTATGTTAGTAGTGGCAATTTCCAAAAGCAGTGAGATAACATTGGCTTTTTTATGTCTACCATGCTCTTGCAAGAGGTGACTTCTCTTTCAGGATATTCATAGCTTTTCATACAAAAAATTCCGGGCATATCTACCCACTAGGGCAACAGACATACCCCAAAGCATATAAACTACAGAAATATTCACCTTAGATCAAAACTGAGTAACACCCCAAGCCTGATCTCCTCCCTACATAAAAGCATTTAAAATAATTGGTAAGATAAAAAATTCATTAAAAGTGTTAAAAATTACTCTCCTACAAAACTGTGGCATTCTCATAACAAGTATAGTCTTTATCACCTGTACACTCCTAGTATCTATTATAATGTCTAACGTATTGTGGAGGTTATACATGTTAAATATGGGCAATATTACTCTGTGGGGACTCTCAAATCCTTTGCCAAGATCTACTCTTGACAAAAGAATAGGAAATAAGTCTCTCCATTTCCCTAGAGGCAAAGACTTGTATTTCATATATATATATATACACAAAATTTATTATTATTTTTTGAGATGGATTCTCGCTCTGTTGCCCAGGCTGGAGTACAGTGGTGTGATCTTGGCTCAATGCAGCCTCTGTCTGCCAGGTTCAAGCGATTCTCCTGCCTCAGCCTCCTGAGTAGCTGGGATTACATGCGCATGCCACCACACCTGGCTAATTTTTGTATTTTTAGTGGAGACGGGATTTCACCATGTTGGTCAGGCCAGTCTTGAACTCCTGACCTTGTGATCTGCCCGCCTCGGTCTCCCAAAGTGCTGGGATTACAGGCGTAAGCAACCTTGCCCGGCAAGACTTGTATTTCTAAGGAGCCTATTAGGGGAAAAATGACATGCCAGATTAAAAGATGAATATAATTTAACATGATTTTAAAAGAATGTCACACAGACTGGCTGTTTCAGAATCCCTGTCATCTTTCTTGCTAACAGGACAGACTTTGGCATCCCCTGAAAGTTCCATGACTCAACTTCTAACTGGGTGCCAAAGCACATTATCATGCTCCCCTGAAAGATTCTAACACACACTAACACTGGAGAACCACTGGTAGTACAGAGGAAGCACAATCATATTGAGTACAAATATGCATAGAAAAAGATTGCAAGGAAATACGTCAAAATGCCTGAGAGCCTAGCAATACATATATCATATATCACAAGATCTAAATTATCCTATTTTATATTAGGATCCGATATGGTTTGGATCTGTGTCCCCACCAAATCTCATGTCGAATTGTAATCGCCAGTGTTGGAGGAGGGGCCTGGTGGGAGGCAATTGGATCATGGGGTCAGTTTCTCATGAATAGTTTAGTACCATATCACTTGGTGTTGTCATCCTGAGAGTGAGTTCTCATGAGATCTGATTGTTTAAAAGTGCATGGCACCTCCCCGCCTTCCTTCTGCTCTGGCCATGTGAGATGTCTCACTCCCCCTTTGCCTTTGCCATGATTGTAAGTTTCCTGAGGCCTCCCCAGAAGCAGAAGCTGCTATGCTTCTTGTACAGCCTGAAGAACTGTGAGCCAATTAAACCTCTTTATTTATGAATTACCCAGTCTCAGGTATTTATTTATAGCAATGTGAGAACAGACTAATATGGGATCTATTTTAAAAATCTTTCAATATTTCTCATGTTGGGATGCATCATACAATAGGTGTGAAGACATTATATGATGGTTTACTTTTTCTCAAAAAAAGTGTCCCTGAATCCATGATGTATGTTACAGATGCTGTAATTTTTTTTTTTTTTTTTTGAGACGGAGTCTGGCTCTGTTGCCCAGGCTGGAGTGCAGTGGCCGGATCTCAGCTCACTGCAAGCCCCGCCTCCCGGGTTCAAGCCATTCTCCTGCCTCAGCCTCCCGAGTAGCTGGGAGTACAGGCGCCCACCACCTCGCCCGGCTATTTTTTGTGTGTGTGTGTTTTAGTACAGACGGGGTTTCACCGTGTTAGCAGGGATGGTCTCGATCTCCTGACCTCGTGATCCGCCCGTCTCGGCCTCCCAAAGTGCTGGGATTACAGGCTCGAGCCACCGCGCCCGGCCTACAGATGCTGTAATTTAATAGTTAAGAAAGTAAGGTGTATAAATGCACGTGTGCATATTCAATAGAAAAAGGTATAACATAAGTCACCATATCAGAATGAATATTTGATTAAGGGTGATTTTTCTGTTCTTATTTTCTTCAAAGTCAGTTTTTTTATTTTTAAAGCTTTTGAACAGTTTCAATCATATTGCCATTAAAAATTCTGAATACCTCTGTATTCATGTTAATTTGAAATACGCAGAATATAATGGCAATAATAAAAATACTCATAAAATACTAAAATACTGTACTTTTAGTGTGAGCCATGTTCCAGACAGTGTTCTAAGTGGTTTACAGGTATTAATTAATTAATTCCTCCAAAGAAACCAGTGAGGGCTATACTATCAATGACCCCACTTTACATAGGAGGAAACTAAGGTATGCAGAGTTTACCTGAAGTTGTTCAGTTAATAGGTTTTAAAACCAGGATATAAGCAAAACTGTTTGGCTCCAGAATTAGTGCTCTCAGTCTCTCAATAAAGTAAATAATAAATACATTAAAACCATGACTAGAACAGATGGAGACAGCCACTTATTTTCCTAAATATAATTTTTAAATTTTATATATATATATATATATAAAATTTTTAGCAGTGTCAAATCCCAATCCCAATCCCATTGTTTTTTCTAAGGGGAATGATGTTTTCCCTCACATTGGATAAAACTGGGCATAATGGAGATAATCGGGTGATTGATGCTGGGAACTGAAAAAGGAAAGCAATGGCAAATTCCCTGGCATAAGGACTTGAAAGGTCATCACAATAAATCCAAGTCATGAGAAAGATGAAACTAAGGAGGAGTTGAAACTATGAAGATATTGTTTGAAACTATGAAGCTAGATATGGTCGAAACTATGAAGCTAGGACACAGAGAAAAGCTATCCAGTATAAAATTAAGAAACTTCTTAGCAGTGGAAACAGAAGATAGATACTTACTGCATGAATGCATAATTCATGAGGGATAAATGTGCCAATAGATTCCTTCAAAACTTTTGACCCATAAACATTTTCAAAAATAAATAGGTATTGTACAGTGAAGAATATCTCCTAACTTGTTTACGATATAATAGTGGATTTATTTTTCTCTTTTAACACAACTGGGATAAACTTAAAAAGTAAAGTAAAGGGCCACCTTGTGACCAGAAACAGCCCTGCAGTTTGTGCATCACCAATCAGGGAAGTCTGAGGCAGAGAAATAGTGTTAATCTTGATTAACAGTGCAACTAATTTTGGATCTGTTGAGACTGGCATACTCTTAGAACATCCAGGAAGAGAGTTCCACTGGAGAAATGGATAGAAGTCTGCAGAGCCAGAAAGCGGTATGGGCTAGAGGTGTAAAATTGAATGTCATTATCCCTAGGACTGTAGTGACAACTACAGAAATGGATGAGATCTGCCAAGGAGAACATAGAGACTGATAAGAAATGGGACTTTCAACATTTAGGACAGGAATATGGCTCAGTTGCTAAGAGTCCAGGCATTAAAACCAAATCCAAACTCTGTTCTTTTCTAGCAGTTAAAAAACATTATAAACTCCTTTTAGAAATTAATGAGAGTCATGGGCTCTCTCTTCAGCACATGCATACACCTTGAACAAATGTATATATCCATCCTTGACCAAATGGTCAACCTACATACATATATGGGCACACATTTTTTTTTGAGACAGGGTCTCACTCTGTCACCCAGGCTGAGTGCAGTGGCACAATCATGGCTCACTGCAGCCTCTACCTCCCAGGTTCAAGCGATCCTCCCACCTCAGCCTTCTGAGTAGCTGGGACTACAGGCCTGCACCACCATGCCCGGCTAATTTTTTTTTTTTTTGTGGAAAAAACAGGTCTCGCCATGTTGCTCAGGCTGGTCTTGAACTCCTGGGCTCAAGCGATCCTCCTGCCTCAGTTTCCCAAAGTGTTGGGATTACAGGTATGATTCACCACATCCGATGGGCACACAATTTTGAACGCAAGTTTAGGAAGTCCATAGGTTTACTCTGTTAAGATTTTATGGCCTACTTTAATCAATAGAAATGTAAAACAGGAGAGTCAAATAGAAAACAAATGATAAGATGAGAGACATAAACACAAATATACCAATAATTGGAATTAATGTAAATAAGATTGGATAAAATTATAAATTATATGATATTTATAAGAGGCACACTTAGATGTAAGAACAGAGAACAGCTGAAAGTCAAAATAAATACATGCACGCAGTAATCAAAGGAGAGCTGGTGTAGCTATGAAAAAAATCAACAGCGTAGACTTTAAGAGAAGAAATATTTCTCGAGAAAAGGAGACATATTTGATAGTAATAAAATATTTAATCTAACAGAAAGATACAAAAATTCTGAACCAGTATGTTCCTACTAACATTACTTCAAAAATACAAGACAAAAGGTATTAAAAATAAACGGAGAGGCCGGGCGCGGTGGCTCAAGCCTGTAATCCCAGTACTTTGGGAGGCCGAGACGGGCGGATCACTAGGTCAGGAGATCGAGACCATCCTGGCTAACACTGGGAAACCCCGTCTCTACTAAAAAATACAAAAAACTAGCCGGGCGTGTGGCGGGCGCCTGTAGTCCCAGCTACTCTGGAGGCTGAGGCAGGAGAATGGCAGGAACCCGGGAGGTGGAGCTTGCAGTGAGCTGAGATCCGGCCACTGCACTCCAGCCTGGGCGACAGAGCCAGACTTCGTCTCAAAAAAAAAAAAAAATAAAAATAAAAATAAAAATAAACGGAGAAATAGAGAAATATAAAGTCTTTGTGGGACATGTAAACATATCTCCTTAAGTAACTGACAGAATCATAAAAATTATCAGTTGAAGTATTGAAGATTTAAGCAATAAGAGTAACAAATGTGACATAATTTATGTTACATAGAACATAACCTACAAATGTTAAATATAAATATTTTTCAGGAGCAAATGTAGTGTTTACTAAAATTGACCTTATACTAGGCCATTAACCAAGTCTCAACACATTTCAAAGTATTGAAACAATTCAGAATATGTTATCTGATGACAGAGAAATAAAGCTAAGAATTAATAACAAATAGATAAACAAATCTCAAAGTGTTTGGAAATTAAACAATACACTTCTTAATCATTTGTAAATAAAAGAAGAAATGACAATCAAATGTACCATTCTCTTTAAATGAATGAAAATGAGAATGCAACACATGAAAATCTGTGGGAATATAGCTATATCTGTGCTTAGTAAAAAATTCTATGCCCTCAAATGCATACATTAGAAAAGAAGAAAGGCTGAAAAAATACCACTGATGTAAGTTTATCTGTAAATAAGTTTTGGAGAGTACAGAGCTAATGTCCAAAGACTAGGAGAGGCGTTTTAATTTTTTTGTTAGTTCATTTTTGGTTTTGTTTTTTCAGTTCCTGGCATTCAAGGAAATATGTCAAAACACTGGCTGAAGACAAGCTAAAGGAACAGAGACTTCAGTCATTGTAAACAATAAGGAATACAGTATTTGCAAAAACAGTTTAGAAAAGTCACTAAATAAACAACTATAGCCTTCAACAATCAAATGCACACACACATGCACACAACCTTGGAGTAAGAAAGATAATCTAATTTCCAGAATTAAAACATTGTATTATTCAAATGTTCACTTTTCAACAAAAAATTACAATGCATATAAAAAAGAAAAGTATAGCTCACTCAAAGAAAGAAAATAAGTTGATAGAAATGTGCCAGATATGAGCCCTACCACAAAATACTTTAAAGCAATTGTTCTAAATATGCTCAAAAGTTAAATATGGTGAAAGAATAAAGAAAATCAGGAAAATAATCTGTGAACAAAATTAGAAAGAGAAATTATAAAAACAAACCATGCAAAAATTCTTCAGATGAAAAGTACAATAAATAAAAAATTTACTACAACTGAAAGATGTGAATCTTTCTAGAAGTTCAATAAACTCAGAGTAGGAGAAACTAAAACATGGGAATTCAAGATGAGATTTGGGTGAGGACACAGCCAAACCATATCAGGCTATGTGGTCTCTAGACACCAATTTCCACTCACACCATCTCTACCTTCTCATTTCATTCTTCCCCATCATATTACACATTTTTGCCTTTGGCAGTCTGAGAGGTCAGAAGTGGCACCTTCACCCTAGGACATTCATTTCCCTTTTTTTGGTTACCAAAGAGAGGCTACAGTTTTTCTTTGGGCTAGCAGCAATTCATATATCTTCTCTGACAAATTTTCTTTTTGTTGCTAATGCTCCCAAAGCATCTGCCTCCTAAGTCCACTTCTTTTTTCAATAGTCACTGATATTCATTTCATCTGTGCTTTGAACAGGCATGAAATTAATACAGAGCAGGATGTAGAGATGGGATGAGTGTAATTGAAGTAATGCTTTTTTGTTTTAGTATTTTCTTGCCAGCTTCTCTTATTCTGATAATAAAAACATTAATAAAGCCTTTTTTTTATTTAGTGAAAGAAAGCATTCAAGGTAAGAAAAAAATACATGTTTTCTAAAGAAAATCGTTTGTTTCAGTAGAGACATGATATTACCTTCATTGTCCAAGTTTGTACTAAGTACAAAATGTGTTTGATTGGTTACATACATAATAAAAGTTTTCAGGTTTTTTTTTTTTTTTAAACGGAGTCTCACTCTGTCCCCCAGGCTGGAGTGCAGTGGCCGGATCTCAGCTCACTGCAAGCTCTGCCTCCCGGGTTCACGCCATTCTCCTGCCTCAGCCTCCTGAGTAGCTGCGACTACAGACGCCCGCCACTGCGCCCGGCTAATTTTTGTATTTTTTTAGTAGAGACGGGGTTTCACCGTGTTAGCCAGGATGGTCTCGATCTCCTGACCTCGTGATCCGCCCGTCTCGGCCTCCCAAAGTGCTGGGATTACAGGCTTGAGCCACCGTGCCCGGCCAAGTTTTCAGGTTTTTAAAATAAAATGAATGCACCTGGCCTGGAACATGTATCATACTATCCCCTCACATACAACCTACCCTAGTTCACTGGCCCTTTTAACCATCTTTCAATCCAAGAGGCCACAAGTGGTATCGCCACTCTGTGACTGGTGTTTGCCTTTTAATTACCAGGGAAGGTCTTCTGCACTCTCTGCCCCACCTCCCCACAGCCAACACACAAACCCTAAGCACACTTGTTCTCTGCCCTTATTTACAGTGCTCAAGTGGAAGCTGTCTTGGACCCTGTCTACTTTACCCCACCTGACCTGCGGAGCACAGTCTGCTGAGCCTTTCACCCCTGAATTCCACATCTCTAGAGCCCTAGGAGGTGCCTATCCTTGCTGCAGTGTTCCTGCCTGCCAGTTCATCTCTCTGGGGGCCCCTCAGCCAGGCTTAGGTCAGTGATTAAGAAGCTCTCACCTGCTGACCACATTGATTAACCTAGATCAGGTATTCTCAACTGGAGATGCTTGTGGACCACCTGAAATTGCATCAAAGTTACCTGTGAGTGTGTGTGTGTGTGTGTGCGCGACATGTCTATTAAATACTTTGCCAATTTTTAGGGCCAGGTGCGATGACTCACACCTGTAATTCCAGCACTTTGGGAGGCCGAGGTGGGTGGATCACTTGAGCTAAGGAGTTCAAGACCAGCCTGGGCAACATGGTGAAACTCCATCTCTTAAAAAAAAAAAAAAATAGAAAAAAAAATCCTTTGCCAAATTTTAAATTGCGTTATTTATATTTAAATTGTATTTTGCTGTTGAGTTGTAGAAGTTCTTTATGTATACCGGATACTAGAATATATACATTTATAATTTAAATAAATATATAAATATACCTATCTTATCAGACACATGATTTGTAAATGCTTTCTTCCATCCTGTAGGTTGGCTATTCACTTTCTTGATGGTTTCCTGTGATGCACTAAAGTTTTAAATTCTGATAAAGTTCAACTTATCTATTTTTCGCTTTATCATGGTTTTGGTATCATTTCTAAGAATTCATTACAAAATACAAGGTTATGAAGATTTATCAATGTGTTTTCGCTGGAAAATTTAATTGTTTTGACTCACTGTATTGGTGTCTGAGCATTAAACAAAGCAGGCACGTCTCCCAGTCTTCACAGCCTGATCTCGTGAAGGAGAAGACCTCCACCAATCTGCCCAGCCGGAGATTTTGGAGACTTCTGACAACTTTTACCCTCCCCATGGGGAAACAGACAACTGTAGTTTTTGTTCCCTCACTCTGTGCTGAGCCGTGGGATTGGGGGAGAATCAATGGTGTCTCTTAGTCCTAGCTGCCGTTTCATTCTCCTTTGGGCATCTGGACTGTGCTGGACCTGTCAGAGCTCCAGGCCTAGCAATACAATGCCATTTCTTTGGTCAGCTTCAGAGAAATTGGGGTGCTGGATGTGGTGGTCGCCTCTTTCCCTCCCTAGGGAAAGCTGAAAGCTGGAAGTTTTCATCTGCTAGTTTTGTGCTTAGCACGGGTGAGAATCAATGGAATCACCAGCCCAAGCCACCACCTCTGTTCTTTCCTGGGTGTCTAGACTATGCTGAAGCAATCAGAGCTCCAAGACTGGCAAGACAGGAGCCAGTCCTCTGGGAAACCCCTTGGAAAAGTAGGGGTACTGGACATGTGAACCTACCCTTTTTGTCCCCGAGATGAAGCTGGAAGTTAGGGGATTTCTTTCTGACTATATGGCACTAGCTGGGGGCAGGGTATCTAAAAGAGGGTGTCCCAAGTCTCCCGATCAACTTATGTGAGTTTGGTTTTGCGTTCTCTCAGAGTGCAGGAGCATTTCAATTAGCTTCTGATTTATCACAAAGGAAATTCCTGAAATGTTGCTGAAACAGTGTATTTGTTTGAAGTTAGGAGAGCTTTCTATAATGCCATCTTGCTGATGTCATTCCCTCTATTTTATTTATCTTTGTTCTAATTTCTACTATTTCTTTCCTTCTGATAGCTGTATATGTAGCTTTCCCCATTTTTCTAGTTTGTTTAGGTGTAAAGTTAGGTTGCTAACTTGGAATCTTGATGCTTTTTAAATATAAGTGTTTAAAGCTATAAATTTCCCTCTGAGCATTGCCTTTGCTACATCCTATAAGTTTTGATAAGTTGTGTTTCAATTTTAAGTCATCTCAGAGTATTTTCTACTCTTACAATTTATTCTTTGAGCCATTGGATTGTAAAGAGTGTGCTGTTTAATTTCCACATATGTGGAATTTCCTGTTTTCTTTCTGTTATTGACTTCATGTTTCATTCAATTTTGGTTGGAGAAAATGCCTTGTGTGATTTTATTGTGTTTAAATTTATTGAATTTTGTTTTGTGTTTCAATATGGTCTATATCCTAGATAATGTTCCATCTGCCCTTAAGAAGAAAGTGTATTTTTCTGTTATTAGGTGGGACGTTTTATATATGCCTGTTAGGACCAGTTGGTTTATAGTGTTTTTCAAGTCCTCTATTTCCTTATTGAATGTCTATCTAGTTGTTCTGTTGTTGAGAATAGGATATTAATCTGACCCCACTTGAAGCAAGAAAAAAAGCATAAAAAAGAGAACAAGATATTGAAATTTCCAACTATTATTGTATAACCCTTCATTTCTCCTTTCAATTTGTCAGTTTTTGCTTCGTGTAATTTGGGGCTCTGTTATTAGGTGCATATATGCTTAAAATTATAATATCCTCTTGATGGATTGACACTGTATCAATGTATAATGTTCTTCTTTATCTCTATAACACATTTTAAAGTCCATTTTGCCTGGTATTAGCATAGCCACTTCAGCTCTCTTTTGGTTATTATTTACATGGAATATCTTTTCTCATTCTTTCACTGTCAAACAATTTGGTCCTTGAATCTAAAGAGTCGGCTTTAGACAGTGTAGACTTGGATCATGCTTTTTCAAAATCTATTCTGCCTATCTGCCTTCTAATTGGAGAGTTCAGTTCTAATAACCACGTTTCCTAGTTTCTGTATTTGATAACTGTGATATCTGGGGATTGTTGATCCTAAAGGAACTGCTTCTCCAAGGGTTAGCTAATTCCTAACTATAGCAAACAACTCAGCTGTGAGCACCCCTTTCATTTGCAAACCAACCAATCCAGAACCCATAACACCAAATATCTCCTTTATCAGGCTCTCACTGATATCACGCTAATTATCAGCACTAATCACAATAGGGCCAGGTAACAGACAGCTAGAAACAGACTTTTATCCCTGAGTCATTGAAATGGTTCAAATTAGCCAATCCCAAACCTACGTATCCTGCCACACTTGTTTCTTCCCCTCCCCTCCCACCCCCCACACAAAAAAACCAATAAAGCCTCTTGCCCTCATTTTTTCTTCACTTACTCTGCCCATGACTGACTCTGGTGCTTCCTCATGTGGCCCTGTGTGTCATGGTATACTTTCTGTTTCTAGGTATCAGTGATTATAAAAAGTCTTTCTTCATGACGGTCATTTTTGTTTCAGTATATCTTACCATATTTGATTAAAACAAATCCTGGGTACTTTTAAAACATTAATTCATTTACACTTAAAGTAATTATTGATAGGGAAGGATTTACTTCTGCCTTTTTGCTATTTGTTTTCTTTTTTCTTTTTTTTTTTTTTTGAGACGGAGTCTGGCTCTGTCACCCAGGCTGGAGTGCAGTGGCCGGATCTCTGCTCATCGCAAGCTCCTCCTCCCGGGTTTACGCCATTCTCCTGCCTCAGCCTCCGGAGTAGCTGGGACTACAGGCGCCCGCCACCTCGCCCGGCTAGTTTTTTGTACTTTTTAGTAGAGACGGGGTTTCACCGTGTTAGCCAGGATGGTCTCGATCTCCTGACCTCGTGATCCGCCCGTCTCGGCCTCCCAAAGTGCTGGGATTACAGGCTTGAGCCACCGCGCCCGGCCTGTTTTCTATGTATCTATACCTTTTACTGTTCCTCAATTCCCCATTACTGCACTTTTCTGTGGTTAATTGAATGTTTTTCTTGTGTACTTGTTTGATTCTGTTATTTCTTTTTTGCATATTTTTAAGTGTTTTTCTTTATTGGTTCCCCTGGGGAACACAATTAACATCTTAACTTTGTAACACATTTTTCTTTTATATAACGATGCCAATTTATTTTCAATACAAGAACTCTATTTTTTATAGCTCAATTCCCCCTTTATGTTGTTATTGTTACAAATAATATATTTTTACCAAGTGTGCATATTAACATACTTTTATAATTATTGTTTTATGCATTTGTCTTTTGAGTCATATAGGAAAAAAAGAGGCGTTATAAGCCATACATGCCATACTGCTTGCTTTTATATTTTCCTGTGTAGCTACCTTACTATTGTTCTTTATTTTCTCATATGACTTTGGCTTACATACCTTGTATCCCTTTATTTCAGCTTGGAAGTCTTGTAAGACTTGGCAGAGGTCAGTAAATACATATGCAAATGAATCTACCTTCTATAGTATAAATGTACCTTAAATTATTCAATCAATTCCCCATTAATTAACATGAAATTATTCCTATGTTTTGCCACGAAAAGCAATGCTGCCTGCAATGAACATGCTTGTACACATACTTTTCTTTTTATAGATTAGATGCCTGAAATTAAGGTTGCTTGGTCAAAAAGTATGTGTTCTTTTACATTTCCTAGCCTCCCTTGCACATATGTTGCGGCTATAGAATGTAACA
This sequence comes from Chlorocebus sabaeus, assembly GCF_047675955.1. Taxonomy (NCBI): domain Eukaryota; kingdom Metazoa; phylum Chordata; class Mammalia; order Primates; family Cercopithecidae; genus Chlorocebus; species Chlorocebus sabaeus. The sequence continues at coordinate 50,160,035 of NC_132933.1, forward strand.
TAAGACACTTCTAAAGCTTATAAACAACCCCAGGTGATCCTTCTGCTATCCTTCTGGTAACCTTGGAAACCATGTATGCCATCTGGAATACCAGACTACAGGACAAATTCAGGTTAGATACCCAAAAAAGCAATGGAGCAGAGCCATGCATGAGAGCCAATAACCCTCATTGAAATTATGACATGAAAGAACAATCAACTGTTTTCAAAATACAGATTTTGCATTTTAAAAAAATTAACTAAGCATAGTCTAGTCCATCCTAATATACTGATTTAAACACATCTCCAGTTTGGATCTCTTCTTTACAATTAAATACTTACCAGTTTGGTGGGTATCCATTCAGAAATTTATATATCTCCGTTTTGCATTTTCACTAAAGGTTGTCATAGTGAATCTTACTGCCTTTATTCAACAATATTCCTAGAGATGCTTCAATATAAGAATGTCTTTCTTTTTAACTATTGTGTAGTTTTTCTTGATATAGATGAACCGCAGTTTGTTTGACTATTTTCCTATTTTTTAAATTTTTTATTTATTTTTAATTATTATTATACTTTAAGTTCTAGGGTACATGTGCATAACGTGCAGGTTTGTTACCTATGTATACTTGTGCCATGTTGGTATGCTGCACCCATCAACTCGTCAGCACCCATCAACTGGTCATTTACATCAGGTATAACTCCCAATGCAATCCCTCTCCCCCTTCCCCCTCCCCGTGATAGGCCCCGACTATTTTCCTATTGATACCTTAGTCTGTTTTTAATATTTTGGCTCTTACAAACAGTGTCACAGTAAACATCATCTATGCTTTCCTGTGCATATCTGTAAATATATCTCTACAGTAATTCAATGTAATGGAAGTGCTAGGTTGTATAGTCTGCACATATTTTACTGGTTTATCTTTTTCTTTTCCATTTCTAAAAGCTGTAGAGATATTAGGGATATTTTCCCATTATCTGTCATGGTATTACAAATATTTCTTCTCAGGCTATTTCTTGTCCTTGTACCTTTTATATTTTTTCCTTTATAACCTCTGGGTTTCTTTTTTGCTTAAGGAGATAATCACTATCACGAGATTATAAAAATTATTTTATTGATTTTTATTGTGATATTTCATTTTTGTTTCTCAGACTTTTATATTTAATCCACTTTGGATACATTTTTGTGTGTTCGGGGAGTAGGAATCTGTGTTTATTTTTCTTCTGATTGAAAAGTCCATAATGCTCAATTCTTAGGTTAATTTTTTTTGCAAATACGCAAAAGCCTTAAGTAAATATGCATATAGCTAAACATTTGCTCATAACTATGATTACTTTCTTAGGACAAATTCAAAGCAGTAGAAGTTAGGTCGTAGAAGATGAAAAATAGACAGCATTTGGAACTTATTGTGAATAGAAGCACAAAAATGGATACCATTATTTACTCTCTCATTCAGTATGAAAATGCTTATATCTGCAATAAAATTATCATAAGTAAACATTTGTTTGCCTATTTGGTAGCAATATCTTGTCCTTTTTATTGTTTCTTTTTAGAATTGTCTTATTGCCTCCTAGTAAAGCTAAATAATGTTTATTCTCCAAATAGATTTATTTGGGTACTCTATTTATATGGGTACCCTATTTATGTCCTCTCCAGAATTTTTAGGGTATGATACCCTCATTTTACTTTTTAGGAGCCCCAAATGATCAATTATTAACCAGTATGGTCTTTGATTATAAGAAGACTCCCTCTGTACAGCCCAGATGAAACAAGGTCTATGATGTTTATCAGGAAGTAGTGGAGACCATGATTTCATGGGAATCCCAAAATGGAGACGCCATGGCCAAACGCACAGAGATTCTGTCTCAGTGTGTTTGCACGTGTATGTGTGTATATGGAGAGATAAATGTCAGAATTTTGTATTTATTTTTTTAAGAGATGAGGTGTCACTATGTTGCCCAGGCTGAAATGCAGTGGCTGTTCACAGGCATGATCATTGCACACTACAGCCTCAAACTCCTGGGCTCAAGTGATCCTTCTGCCTCAGTCTCCCCGGTAGCTGGGACTACAGGTGTGCACCAGCATGCCTGGCTAGAGTTTTGCATTTTAGAAGCACTCCAGATGATTATAATATAAGGAGATGACTTTTTGAGAGGGGCCAGTTATTTAACATTAGAATAATTTTATAGACTGAATTTGGGGAATAATCCCTTTCTTACTGGGCTCCTTTTAAAAATATAAGTTATAGTTTCTAGAGGAGTTATTGCCAACTTAATGTAATCAGAAGTAAAACTGGGCACGATAATTCTAACTAAGTATACATTTATTAAATACCCACTGTATATTAATAAGATTAATCAATAGAAGTATAATGAAAAACTATGATGTGGTTTTTACTTTGAGATGCAAAATGTAAAAAATCCTGTTTAGAAATAATGCTTAGATTTCTATACATTTACATATATATGCTTTGTAAGACTTATATACTAATGTATAATTATATATATAATATGTAATAGACATTTATATATTATATATACTAATATATATTAAGACTATATATGCTTATATATAGTCTCACAAAGCATATATATTAAGCTTAACATATATGTATTAGTATACATGTCTCACAAAGCATATATATTTATATATGTACATGCACATATACATTTATGTGTGTGTATACACGCGCCACACACACATCTTAGTCTTATGAAGCATTTTTGCATGTTTCCGGGGAGAAAAAAATGAAAAGCAGGGATTTGGTTTTAGATTTGTTTCCTGTATCACGTTGTGCAATTTACACGTCTCTGAAGACTATTCTGAACACAGTAAGTCAGGCCTGCCAGGAGCCTTCAGGAAGAGATTATCTCACAAGAGGACAAAGCCTCATTCCTTAGACTTAGAGCAGCAACTCTGAATACAGCATGATGCCTTTGACTCAGATTTATACTCCAGTCCAAATCCCAAGTGGACTCATCACATCTGACTCCTATGGAAAGGAAGGGTCTTGTGATTGAAAACAGATGGTGTTGTTTTGCTAAGGGCTCTCTCTGAAAGACACTGTGGCCCAAGCAACCCTAGAGAAGTCCCACCTGTGTTAAATGTCACTATAAAGCATAGAGAAGCTTTAGATGACAAGAGTCAGAGTTCAACCCACTGACGACTCCAGGGAACTCGGTGGGATTTTGGCCCTGAATGACTGCAGTGCATCAGCAGCACTGGGGCCAGCAGAGAGCATAGGGCCCAGCAGAAGAGGCGCAGTGTTGGGCCGGCATGGCAGGACCCAGGGGAGGAGACAGGGCTCAGTAACAGAGGACTGAGGGAAGCCCCCACCTCTGCCTACTGGACTTGTTCCGGAGTACAAGTTGAATCATGCCAGGCTCTCTCTGAAGTTATTGGTGCTTCTATAGTGGGTTGGCGTTCTGTATGCACAGCAGGGAACAAGATCCCACTGAGTACAGCTGGTTACTGCCTCATTTCCTCCCCACAGCAGCCCTGTGAGGCAAATATTTTCCCTATGAAAAGACTGAGTCTTAAACATGTGTATCTGTAATAATTACCAGTTTATTCCTCTGGCTAAGAGATCCAGAGGTAATTGAAGGTTTACATTTCATTTTTACGCTTCTGTTATTAAGAGTTTATTAAGTGTTTCGTTGCCTTCCGAAGGCAATTGACAAGTTCTTTTACTGTGTCTACTTTAGGGTTTTTTGTGACACAAGTAATATACACACATAAACATATATTCATTTTTTGGCAAGTGAGAAGATGCAGATAGGCAAAAAGAAAAAAAAGAAAAAAGAGATCACACAGAGATCCACTGTTAACCTTTGGTGTATAATAAAATCAGACACTTTCCTTTGCATTATGTCACATAGAAATGTACAAATAAAGTGTACATATATACACACATATATGTATACACTGTTTTGCAACTCGTTATTTTCACTTTGTAATATACAATGAGCATTTTTCCATGCAAATGAATGAGACCTCTTATTAAATGAATAAGATTGGGTCAAAAGATGAGATGTTGACAAGAGTCGTATGTAAATCTCAGCAACATCAAAGGACTGGAGTAAAATGATAGCAAATATTTATCAAGAAAATGCAGACAAACAGAAAGGGGCAACATTAATAACAGAAAATAATTGAATTGTCAGGGGAATTAATTAAATGGGATAAGGACGGTCCCGAGAATGCCTGTGGTTAGAATGCAGAGCCCTAAATTTCTTTCTCAGACCCCTTATCTCTTCCAAACACCTTTCCATCTCATCTCCCTCCCTTGTCATTTCTTCATCTTTAAAATGCCTATAGTCTATGTCCTCTTTAAATTCTTCGAGAGACTGAAGCAGCCTCTGTCTAAAATTCCCTTCTGTTTGCTGGCGTTCAAATTCTCCATAGGGGCGTTCTTCCTCCCTCTTTGGCAAGCTGCACTTTGGCTTTCCTTCGTTTTCTTTGCAGGGTTTTTGCATGATGTTGTTGTTGTTTCCTGCTTAACTCTAGAGAGAAAATGTAGAGACAAATTGCTTCGTTACTTTTGAAACAGGATTGTCAGTTTCTCTCTGAGGCAAGATACTTTCCCATCCCTACCCCACAGGTCCAGACCTCGTAAGTCAGCCGCAGCTCCCTCCACCCTCTCATCTCCCCGTTTTCTCCCCTCCCACCTCAGGAACCCACCATTTCCCCAGCAGACAAGGCTAATGGCCTCTCCAATGGGCGGGAGAGGGGGAGCAGAAAAGGAGATGTACTGCGAAGCCGCAAATTTCGCTTAGCTTTTGCCCTTCCCGACTCCTACCCTCAGAGATCTCAGTCTAAGTGCCTCTGTCATACTGACCTGTGCGGGGTAGTTTCCTGCTCTTTTTCTTTCCCCCAGATGTGTGTGAACACAGACCCTGGGACCTGCAAACAAAAAGGAAGGGGCGGGGAGGAAGGAGCTATCTGTGAATCAACCAGCTCCAGAGACAAGACAGACGTTATTATTTTGAACCTGGGATTCTCATCATCACCGTCATCGCCTCCCGGATTTCTACCTCCTGGTACCTCCTTCCTGTCTCTGTCTTTTCCTTCAGGATTTCCGTTTCCACTCCCCACTCCTCACCCTCAGGCCTGGGCCTTGCAAGGCCCGCGTCTCCCTCCTTCGCACCGTCCCGCGCCCCACCCCACCACCACAAGCCGGCATTGAGTGAGGTGAACTATTTTCAAATGATCTCTAAATTTCTGTTGTCTCCATCCCGAGATTTCAGCCTTTTTCCACCCACCAACCCATACCCCAGGCCTAAAATTTTCTCTTGACAAAATTGGAGAAAGACCAGAAGGATAAAAAGAAAGTATATCAGGGTGAGAGAAGCCGATTATTTCAAAGCTGTCACTAAATCTCTAGGTGTCTCTCAAAAGATTTCGACCTACCCCCTTACTCCCTACTGCAAAAGATACAATTATCTCCGACGATTTTGCAGCGGTTTTGGGAAAGCAAGCCTGGACCTATTCCAGTCATTAGATTCACCCACTACTGACCCAGGGGTCCAGTGGTTCCTTCACTCCAACTTGCTGGGATTTAAGGAATTTACCTCTTCCTTCCCTTGGCCACAAGCACGCACGGCACGCTTGTCTGCAGGGCAGAAAGGAGCTGGTACCCAGAGGAGAAAGAAGCCCGGGAATATAAGGACTTCGGTTCACGTCAGCTCCTGATCACGTGAGGATTATGTCATTCCCCCATCTCTGGTCCCCACTTTCCCCTCCCACCAGCAGCGCCGCAGAAGTGGACCGGCTTACCAACCTCCCACCCCCCACCACACCAGGCCCTGTCACTCATTTTTGTCTTTGCTAATTCCAGAGGTCAAAAGTGGCCCCTTCTCCCTGTGGTCGGAATTTGTCTTTCTCTGATTACCAGGGAGGGGCTGCATTTTCCCAAAGTTATATTAACCATTGTTACTTTTTTTGTGGTTGTGCTGAGAGGGAGGATTACTTATCCTTTTCTAAGCTATAAGAAAAGAAAAGTGGCAGTCTCTTCCATCCAATCTCCCCTCAGCCACTAATAGCCATCATTTCCCTTGCAGTTCAATCCTTGAAACCAGATTGGAGGGAATGGGGTGAATTAGAAAAGGAGGTAATAATTTAGATTGTGCTTCTTACTTTTGATAATTTCTTATTCTTTTCCAATTTTTCCATAAACTTATTATATATTTTTAATAATCAGAAATATAATAAAGATATGTACATTTGAAAAAAGATTCAAGTTAGGAGGATAAAAAGGCCAGCCACCTGTTTCTGCTGCTGAAGTCATAATATAAATATAGATCTTTTAGGCAGACACATTTTTTGAAGTTTAAGATGTACAAGTCAGTTGGAACCTACCCTTTTGAGGGGCTCCTCAAAAGGGGCATGTGAGGTCCTTCTATTAGGTGAGTCACTGAGACCATGATCCTACAGCACCTTGCCCTTAGATTTCCAGATCGCAACTGTAAGTCACAAATTTTTACTAGTTTGAGCTCAGTATCATGCCCTCTTTCTCCCAGTTTATATACCATACACATAACCCTTTTTTCTTCAATACTGTACCCCAAATATCCCAACTTTTTTCAACACTCTCATTCAGAAAAGAATAGTTTTTCATTTTCCCTAGACATCTCCATCCTATTTATGTTTTCCGTGACCTTATTTAGCCATACTGATGTATTGAAAGTTACTTGTAGTACTAACAAAAATTAGTCACGGCCGGGCGCGGTGGCTCAAGCCTGTAATCCCAGCACTTTGGGAGGCCGAGACGGGCGGATCACGAGGTCAGGAGATCGAGACTATCCTGGCTAACACAGTGAAACCCCGTCTATACTAAAAAAAAACACAAAAAACAAGCCGGGCGAGGTGGCGGGCGCCTGTAGTCCCAGCTACTCGGGAGGCTGAGGCAGGAGAATGGCATAAACCCGGGAGGCGGAGCTTGCAGTGAGCTGAGATCCGGCCACTGCACTCCAGCCTGGGCGACAGAGCGAGACTCCGTCTCAAAAAAAAAAAAAAAAAAAAAAAAAAAATTAGTCACATTTAGCCACCCAACACACTAAACTTTTTGTTGCTAAGGATTTGGGTACTTGTCTAAGTAGATTTGCTCTTGATTTGTTAGCTTGAAATATATTCAATAGAAAGGGGGATGTGTAAACGTCTTATAAGTTGTTTTTAGGAAGATTGCAGATCATTATGAATATAAAGTTACCACTAATCAGTTTGATGTAAATGACTCCAGAAAAAAGTTCAGTGGTCAGAAAAAAGCCTTAAAAAGAGTAGAGCATTGTTGTCACAGTTATTAAGGAATGATTAGTTGTGATAGAGGCAAAAAATTCGTTGGTGGGGAGAAAAATTCCTGAATCCTCTGTGAACAGCTTTTCATGCAGATGGTTAAACTCAGAGTTACAAAATGGCTGGAAGGATTCAGGTGTTAAAGACTTTGCATATTAGTATTTTTTTTTTTTTTTTTTTTTTTTTTTAGTAGAGACGAGGTTTCACCGTGTTAGCCAGGATGGTCTCGATCTCCTGACCTCGTGATCCGCCGGTCTTGGCCTCTCAAAGTGCTGGGATTACAGGCTTGAGCCACCGCGCCCGGCCTGACTTTGCATATTAGTAAGAAGAATGGCATTGGACAGATCCCAGTTTGAATTAATTGTACTTACTTAGCTTTTGTATAAACTTGCGCTTCGTCTGTAAAATGAGGCTAATAATTTGAAGTATCTCACAGAGTTTTCAGGACTAAATTACATATTTAATATGTGTAAAACATTTAATACATGACTGACAGGTACCAAGGGCAGGCCTGAAGCCTCAATATGTGGGGGCAGGTCTGGCACCAGGGATGGGGGAGGCGGGTGAGGCTGAAGCCTGCAGCCCAGGGGGTCAGTTTGGCAGTGGGGCAGGCCTAGACACTGAGTTTTTAGAGCAGGCCTGGAGCCTGGGGCTGTGGGATCCAGACTAGTGCTAAAGCAGGCCTGGAGGCTCAGTCTGCAGGTACTGGCCTAGAGTCTGGGGCCATGGGGGTGTGTCCAGCGCTGGATATTACTGGGATGGGCCTAGTGTTAGGATCCAAGAAAAAGTCTGGTGTTCACTTCCTTCTCCTTCCCCCAAGTGGATGCTACCTCCAAGCTGTGCAGCATGGGATTCAGGAAGGGGTGATGTGGATAATGTAAAACTTTCCTTCATATCCTTTTCAGTGTGTTTTTCTTATTTCTGTTATATACCCAGGTGCTGTAATCTGCCAACTGGTTTCCTTAGCTCTTGCGAAAGTATTTTTGTGCCAAGATCGTTGTTTAAATTGATGTTTCTGTGGGAGGATGAGTGCAGGAAAGTCCTGTTCTGCCATTTTGCTGACGTCTAGCTCCTCACATCTCAATTAATTTTTAATAAAGTACGAAAAAAGGGTAAAAAGGAACAATAAAAAGATGGGACTTCTGCAAACAAATAGCAAAATACTAGTTTTAAATCCAATTGTATTAATCATTACATCAAACATTAATTGCCTAAGCATGCCAGCTAAAAAAGGAGAGTGTAGTGGTTGATTTTGGGTGTCAGCTTGACCAGATTAAGGGTTACTCAGATAGCTGTTAAAGCATTATTTATTCTCAGTGCCTCGGTGGGCACTGAGCCAGTCTCTCTTCTGCTCAAAGGGAAAACTAGGTGGTTTTGCTTTTAATTAAAATGATTGGGCTTCCTCAGGTGTATCTGTGAGGGTATTTCCAGAGGAGATTTACATGTGAATCAGTGGATTGAGTGGGGGAAGAGGGCAGCCTCAATGTGAGTGGGCATCATTTAACCAGCTGAAGGATCAATGGAACAAAAAGGTGGAGGAAAGGTGAATTTTCACCATTTCTCTACTGGAGCTAGGAAAATCATCTTCTCCTGCCCTTGGACGCCATAACTCCAGGTTCTCTGACCTTTGGACTCCAGGAACCACACCAGCAGCCACCCCCCACAACCCTCACCATACACCCCACCTGGGGCTCTCAGGCCTTTGGCCTCAGACTGATAATTACACCATTGGATTTCATGGGTCTGAGGTCTTTGGAATTGGATTGAGCCACACTATCAGCCTTCCTCACTCTCCAGCTCGAAGACAGCCTATTGTAGGACTTCTCAGCCTCCATAATCAAGTGAGCCAATTCCCCTAATAAATCTCTTTTCATATATTTCTTTATGTATTCTACCAGTTCTGTCTTTTTGAGTGCCACGATCTCAGTTCACTGCAAGCTCTGCCTCCTGGGTTCATGCCATTCTCCTGCCTCAGCCTCCCAAGTAGCTGGGACTACAAGTGCCCGCCACCACGCCCGGCTAATTTTTTGTATTTTTAGTAGAGATGGGGCTCACCGTGTTAGCCAAAATGGTCTCGATCTCCTGACCTTGTGATCTGCCTGCCTTGGCCTCCCAAAGTGCTGGGATTACAGGCATGAGCCACCGCACCTGGCCACGTACAGGTTTTTTATATAGTTAAATTGCATGTCATGGGGGTTTGGTGTATAGATTGTTTTGTTGCCCAGGTTAATAAGCATAGTATCCAATAGGTAGTTTTTTCGATCCTCACTCTTCTCCCACCCTCCACCCTCAAGTAGGCCCTGGTATCTGTTGTTCCTTTCTTTGTATTCATATGTATTCAATGTTTAGCTCCTACTTATAAGCAAGAATATGGGGTATTTGGTTTTATGCGGAAACACACTTTACAAACACACATTGGTTAATAGTAAAAAAATGAAAAAAGAAATAGTATAGAAACATGAATCATAAGAAAGATGGAATGGTTAGATTAATATCAGCACAGTAGATTTCAGAACAAGAAATGTCCATGGACAGATGAATGAATAAAAGTGTGGTATATACATACAATGGGATATTATACAGCCTTAAAAAGAAAGTAAATTCTGATACATGCTACAACATAGACAAACCTTGAAGACATTATGTTAAGTGAAATAAGCCAGGCAGAAAAGGATTGATATTTTATGTTTCCACTTATATGAGGTACCTAGAGTAGTCAAATTCATAGAGACAGAAAGTAGAACAGCGGTTGCCAGAGGCTGGGGGAAGCAAAAAAAAAAATGAGGAGTTATTTAACAGGTACAGAGTTTCAGTTTGGGAAGATGAAAAAGTTCTGGAGACGAACAGTAGTGATGGTTGCACAACAATGTGAGTGTACTTAATGTCACTGAACCATACACTTAAACATGGTTAAAATGGTAAATTTTAAGTTATGTATATTTTACCACAATAAAAGCATATTTTATAAAAATGAACGGGAAACCTTTGGATTAAAAGAGAATTAAGAGATGTATAAAGCAAGGGTAATGTGTGTTGGATCCTCAGTGAAACAAATGTAACAAAAGAAACCATGATAATTTATGGAACAAATGAAAATTTGAACACTGAATAGATATTTGATATCAAGGAGTTATTTTTAGGTACAATAATGATATTGTGGCTAAATTTATAAAGGGCTTGTCTTTTAGATATACATACTGATACATCAATAGATGAAAATATATACTGTCTGGAATTTGCTTTGAAATAATATGGTAGGAAAGAAGTGGGTGGGAATAAAAACAGGTTGACCATAAATTGAAATTGTTACAGCATAAAGGTGGATACACTCAGGTTTTGTTTTATCTTTCTTTTTTTTTTTTTTTTTTTTTTTGAGACGGAGTCTGGCTCTGTCGTCCAGGCTGGAGTGCAGTGGCCAGATCTCAGCTCACTGCAAGCTCCGCCTCCCGGGTTTACGCCATTCTCCTGCCTCAGCCTCCCGAGTAGCTGGGACTACAGGCGCCCGCCACCTCACCTGGCTAGTTTTTTGTATTTTTTAGTAGAGACGGGGTTTCACCACGTTAGCCATGATGGTCTCGATCTCCTGACCTAGTGATTCGCCCGTCTCGGCCTCCCAAAGTGCTGGGATTACAGGCTTGAGCCACCGCGCCCGGCCTTGTTTTATCTTTCTAAACTACTTTTGAATATATTTCAGATATAACTCACAAAAAACTAGTATCCAGAAAGAAATGTTCTGTTGGGAGTGTAAATGATGCAATCACTTTGGAAAATATTTTGGCATTATCTACTAAAGGTGAAGATATGGATACCTATAACCCAGCAAGATGTGTATGAATGTTAATGGAAACATTATTTGTAAATAAACAAAAATTTGAAAATAATATCCATAAAGATGAGAATGAATAAATATGTTACATTCATGAAATGATATAGTGAATGGCAATGAGAATGAACTAGATCTATACATAAAAACATGGATGGACATAACTAACATAATTTGAGTAGTATAAAGGCCAAATAAATAAAAGCAGTATGATTAAATTTACATACAGTTAAACTGCAGGCAAAAGTAAATGGTTGGAAGGGCATTTATAGGTGGTAAAACTCTAAAGAACAATAAGGAAATAATTATTGTAAAAGTTAGGATAATGGTTACCTCTGGGAAGAAGGTAGTATTTTGTAATTAGTAAGAAAAAAATCACCTGATGGGTTACAGGTGCTTGTAAAGTTCTATTTCTTGACCCGAGTTTGGTTATATGTTACCTGGACGTTTGTTTTATAATTATTTATTTATGATTACTGCACTTTTTAATAGATGTGTTATAGCTCACAATTTAACAGTAAAGACATGCTGTTGAGATAATTGGTTAATACTTTAGGATAATATAAATTTTCCCGATCCTAAAAAGAGATCTGAATGAATTAAACATTTAGATGTTAAAAAATTGAAACAATAATAAGCTAAGAATGAATAATAAAAGAAAGGTTAGCTTACCGATAAGGCAAGAAAATGTATTGAAAAATTAGAATGTATGAATATGAAAATACAAGTTTTATGTGGGCGTGGATGAATAGGAAGTTCTCTATACTGTTATTGGGGGTAGAAAATGGTGTTATAATTCTGAAGGCAAATTTATCACATCTAAGAATTTACCTAAGGAACTAATAGGGAAGATCCTAAAAACCAGTGGTATAAGGTGGCAAAAATATATTGAGTACCTGATCTTTGCACGAACTTTGCTGGTGAAAAGTAAGCTTGCTTTAGAAAAGGAAAACAAAAACTAAGAACAACCAAAATGTTCATCTATAGTCAATAAAATGTAGTTATCCGTGTAATAGAATATTATGTAGCCATTTGAAAAGATCAGGTATATCTAACATGTCTAATGTAAAATATTGCCAGGATACATTGTTCATGGTAAAAAGAATATAAAAGAATATGAAAATAATACCAGATACATAAAAATATATACCACCCTGTCAAACATGTTTATCCCTGGATAATGAAATTTGACAAATAATAGGTCCTTACACCTGTGGAACTCAATGAAAGGCGGTTACGATAATTGATTGCATGTCCACTGATCTGTGTCAATTTTGAGTGGATGGGTAGGTGGGAAGGATACCCATGAGGACATGGTATTTGCCCTCTAGAGACCTCTGAAAACCTCAGCTTTGGTCGTTTTCTGCTATGTGCCAAGCATAGGCTAGGTGTGTAAGCCAGTGCACTATCCCATGTAACCCCTCATCAGCCTATAAGGTAAAGATTCTTTTCTACATTTAACACATGAGAAATCTGATGCTTGTCTATGGTTACACAACAGATCATCTGCCTGTGTTGTCTCCTCCATGCCTATTTGGCTCAGTTATTAGCCAGTTCCTGTGGGATTTATACCTGGGCTTCTTAGCAGCTCCTGGTGATTATCAACTATGTAAGAAAACAGATGCTGAGTGAGTCAGTACCCATGGGTAACTCAAAGTGTGCAGGATACTGGCACAATTTGAAATGCAATGTTTACAATTTTTAAAATATGAATATTTAAAACAAATATTTTAAAAAAGGTGGCCACTGAAGTCATTTGGAGAATTAGGGGAAGGGGGCAGAGGGGCTTTTTGTCTATGGTTTGCACAACTAGATGTCTGAATTAGTCAAGGTTCTCCAGAGAAATAGAGCCAATAGTGTGTGTGTGTGTGTGTGTGTGTAGGCTCATGGAATAGATTCATGCAATTATGGAGACTGACAAGCCCAAAATCTGCAGGGTAGGCAGGCAGGCTACAGACCCAAGGAGAGTTGATGTTGCAGTGCCAGTCTGAAGGCTGTTTGCCAGCAGAATCCCCTCTTGCTCAGAGGAGGTCAGTCTTTAGTTCTATTAAGGCCTTCAACTGATTGGATGAGGCCCACCCACATTATACAGAGCAATCTGCTTTACTCAAAGTCCACAAGTTTAAATGTTAATCTCATCCAGAAAATACCCTCACAGAAACATCCAGAATAATGTTTCAGCCAATAGTAGGGCTTACCACTTCAAAGGAACAAATAGAAAAAGATAACTTATTTTGTTAGCTTAACGTTTTAAATTCAAATTAATCATGAAAGCATTTTTTCCTCTCTAACCACAGTGCGCTTTCACGCTATCTGGACTCACTTGAATAGGACTTACAGAGTGTGTTCTCTGAATACCAAAAATGTACTTAATTAAAAAACAGAAACATTAAATATCTAGAAAAAGCTACAAATATTGTAAAACAATAGGTTAAATAAATAAATTACAGAAAAAATAGAAATATTTCAAACTCAATGATAACATATCAAATTTTGGAGATGCTGTTAAAATGGTGTTTGGGGAGAAATTTGTAATTTTAAATGCTTATATTAGAAAAAAAGGTCTAACATCGATTATCTAAATTTTTATGTACAAAGGCTAGGGAATAAAAGGATATTAAACCCAAAGTAAATAGAATAAAACAAATAAATGAATATAGAAATATATCATTATTTATGGATATTTTTGAGGAGACTTAATATTGTTAAGATGTCGGTTCTCCTTTCCCAAGTGATCTTCAGATGAAATGCAATCACAATCAAAATCCAAGCAGGAGGGCCGGGCGTGGTTGCTTACGCCTGTAATCCCAGCACTTTGGGAGGCCGAAGCAGGCAGATCACTTGAGGTCAGGAGTTCATGACCAGCCTGGCCAATATGGTGAAACCTCATCATACAAATCCTACAGAAACTATTCCAAAACTAGAGGGGGGACTACTTCCAAACTCATTCTACAAAGTCAGTGTTACCTTGATATCAAAACCAGACAAAAGACACGTCAAAAAAAGAAAACTATAAGCCAATATCTTTGATGAATATTGATACAAAGAAACCTTAACAAAATACTAGCAAACCATATTCTATGATACATTAAAAAGATCCATTCATTATGTCCAAGTGAGTTTTATCCCAGGGGTGCAAAAATGGTTCGACATACACAAATCAATCATTATGATGCATCATATTAACAGAATGAAGCACAAAAACCATGTGATCATTTCAATTGATGCTGAAAAAGCATTTAATAAAATTCAACATCCCTTCATGTTAAATGCCCTACAAAAAACTGGGTATAGAAGGAACATACCTCAACATAATAAAAGCCATATACAACAGACCTACAGCTAGTATCATACTGAATGAGGAAAAACTGAAAGCCTTTCCTGTAGGAACTGGAACAAGACAAGGATACCATGTCCACTTTCACCACTGTTATTCAACATAGTACTGGAAGTTCTAGCTAGAGCAATCAGACAGGAGAAACAAATAAAGGGCATCCAAATTGCAAAGGAAGAAGTCAAGTTATCCTTGTTTGCAGATGATATGATCTTATATTTGGAAAAACATGAAGACTCCACAAGAAACCTATTAGAGCTGATAAACAAACTCAGTAAAGTTGCAGGATAAAAAATCAACACACAAAAATCTGAAGCACTTCTGTATGCCAACAGGGAACAATCTGAAAAAAGATACAGAAAAGTAATCCCATTTACAAGAGCCACACACGAAATAAAATGCCTAGGAATAAACTTAACCAAAGGAGTAAAACATCTCTATAATGAAAACTATAAAACACTGATGAAAGAAACTGAAGAGGACACCAAAACTTCAATATTGTTAAAATGTCCGTATTACCCAAAGCAATCTACAGATTCAATGCAATCCTTACCAAAATACTAGTGACATTCTTCACATAAATAGAAATAACAATCCTAAAATTTATATGGAACCACAAAAGACCCCGAATAGCCAAGCATATCCTAAGCAAAAAGAACAAAACACGAGGAATCACATTACCTGACTTCCAACTTTACTACAGAGCTATACTAGCCAAAACAGCATGGTACTGGCATAAAAACAGACACATAGATCAATGAAATAGAAGAGAGAACCCAGAAACAAATCCACACACCTACAGTGAACTCATTTTCGACAAAGGTCCCAAGAGCTTACACTGGGGCAAAGATGGTCTGTTCAATAAATGGTTCTGGGAAAACTGGATATCCATCTGTAGAAGAATTAAACTAGACTCCTATCTCTCAACATACACAAAATGCAAATAAAAATGGATTAAAAACTTAAATCTAAGACCACAAACTATGAAACTTTAATGTGAAAACCTCTGGAAAACCCTCCAGTACATTGGTCTGGGCAAAGATTTCTTGAGTAATATCTCACAAGCACAGACAGCCAAAGGAGAAATGGACAAATGGGGTCACATCAAATTAAAAAGCTTCTGCACAGCAAAGGAAACAATCAACAAAGTGAAGAGACAACCCACTGAATGGGAGAAAATATTTGCAAACTACCCATCTGACAAGGGATTAATAATCAGACTACATAAGGAGCTCAAAGAACTCTAAAAGAAAAAAATCTAATAATCTGATTTAAAAATGGGCAAAAGATTTAAATAGACACCTCTCAAAAGAAGACATACACATAGTGAACAGGTATATTGAAAGGTGCTCAACATCATTGATCATCAGAGAAATGCAAATCGAAAGTGCAATGAGGTATAATCTCACCCCAGCTAAAATGACTTTCATCCAAAAGACAGGCAATACCAAATGGCAGCAAGGATATGGAGAAAAGGGAACCCTCATCCACCATTGATAGGGATATAAATTAGTACAACCACTATGGAGAACACTTTGGAGGTTCCTCAAAAATAACTAAAAATTGAGCTACCATACCATGCAACAATTCCTCTGCTGGGTATGTACCCAAAAGAAAGGAAATCAGTATATCAAAGAGATGTCTGTACTCCCATGTTTGTTGCAGCACTGTTCACCAATAGTCAAGATTTGGAAATAACCTAAGTGTCAATCAACAGATAAGTGGATAAAGAAAGTGTACGTATACACAATGGAGTACTATTCAGCCATAAAAAGAATAAAATCCTCTCATTTGCAACAACATAGATGGAACTGGAGGTCATGATGTTAAGTGAAACAAGCCAAGCACAGAAAGTCAAATATTGCATGCTCTCTCTCTTTTGTGGGAACTAAAAATTAAAACAATTGAACTCATGGAGACAGAGAATAGAAGGATGATTGCCAGAGGCTGGGAAGGGTATTCAGGGGTTGGGGGTGGGAAAGGGGGATAGTTAAAGGGTACAGAAAAATAGAAAGAATAAAACTACAGTAAAAAATGATTTGATTGTTCATTTTAAAATAATTAAAAGAATATAATTGGGTTGTTTGAAACACAAAGGATAAATGAATGAGGTGATGGATACCCTATTTTCCCTGATGTGATTATTTCATTCTGCATGCCTTCATCGAAATATCTCGTATAACTCATAAATATATACACCTACTATGTACCCACAAAATTAAAAAATAAAAAATAAGGAAGTAATTGCGTTAAAAAATGTGTAGGTTAGTGAAATAGTATAAGGTGAACACTCTTGTTACCATCACTCAGATAAAAAGATGAAATTTTCCCAGCCACCTCAGAAGCCCTTCCATGTACCCCTTCCCTTTTCCGCAAAAGTAACTACTATTTTGACGTTTATAGTCATCACTTTCTTTGGTTTCTTTGTGGTTTTATCTCCCAAGTGTTTACTGCATAGCTGGACACTATAGTTTAGAGTTTAGTTTTGCTCATTTTAAATTTTTTATGGTTATTTAAAGTATTAATCTACAGATTTTCTGTCTTTCTCTTGCTTTTCCTTACAAATTATTTGTGGAATAACCTGAGCTATTTGACTTGTACAGTTTCCCACAATACTGGATTTTGCTGTCTACTAATGGTGTAGTCCAACCTGATCCTCTTTCCTAAAAATTGGCAATCGTATTCAGGGGTTTTATTAGACTTGGATATGATTGCTTTGGATTAATAAGCTGTATTGTTTTCTTTCACAAAGAAATAAATGCTCTTTTTGGTTTTTATCAGCCATTGATGTTTAATGCTATCAAAGGAAAGCCTGTAATTGTAATGTGCTTAAGAAAATGCGGTGTGGTAGCCTCCAGCAACCAGCTAATGAGTTCCCCCCTCACACTTTTGGCAATGCAGTTTCTATAAACACTAAAGACTTAATTTTAAAATTATGTATGTACACACATATACATATGTATACATACATACATGGATACATAGGTACATATATAGATTTTTAATTAAGACACAGACACACTCATAGAGATATCAAGGTACAGGGTTCTAAACATTGACAACAACAAAGAGTTTGCCTTTGTCCGGATGATACAATTTGGTAACTACAGGTGTGTGGGTGCTAACTTTACTTTTCAGTCCTTTGTTGCTAATTCATAGTCATCTTTGAGCAAGAGAATGAAAGGATATTAAACCCAAAGTAATGTAAAACCCAAAATGCTCTTAATGTAAATTATTCCTACCTGTCATATTAATTTTTCTGGTCACTCTGTCTTGAAATCTCAGAGCCTTGTTTGATTTTTACCCCTTCCCTAAGCAACAAGTCCCTGTCTTTCTTTACTCTGATGGCTGAATCTGTCACTCTCCTGGTTTAGGCCCTTATCATCTTACATATGATCTATCAGGGCAACCCATTCTCTGGTGTTCCTCCCTCCATTCTTGTCCCCTCTCCTTCAGAGAGGTTTAAGTAAGATATCCAAGCCTCTCCTTCAGAGAGTTTTAAGTAAGATATCCAAGGTTACATAGCTGGTTAGTGCCAAGCCTGGGAATTAATCTAGTTTTAGAATGAGGACTGTCTCAATACGACCCTATATTTTCTCCCATCTTCTTCATTCAACCTCCTACCCTTTGTTCACTGATGAGTCAATAGTTATTTTGGAGGCTCCCCAGATGCCCAGAACTGCCCTGTGTACTTTGGATGTAAAGGGATGGGTCTCAGAGGAAGGGTCTACACTGGTGAGAAATCTACTTTCTCTGGGTGGGGTGAATATCCCTTCATATGAGGCCAAATGGAGAAAGGGCTAAAGGGAGGGGTTGACTGTCAGGCCAATAGGTTCTAGGGGAAGGCAATGCCAGATTGGCCCCAAATGGAAAAAGCCTCAAGGAGGAAAAGTACTTTGACCTGAGTCTCAGAGGATGGGCAGGGTGTAGAATTAGGATGGGAAGAAGGAAAGAGACCTGTCTGAAGGGACCCAGGCACAGCATCCCTACCATTTGTTGCCTTGTCCTGTTTCATGCTGCTTGTGGATTGAAGTCCACTTCCTCCTTCTTTAGAAGTCTCTGTGGATGATGCCTATTGTCTGAAAGTGGTTCACTGCAAGCAGTTTATGACATGAAGTCAGAAAATCTATGTTCTGCACTCTCGTAAGGCCTTTCTTGCTTATTTTCAAGTCATGAAATCGGAATTTTTCAATCATTCTGTATAGAACTTAGACAAATGCATTAAAAATATACATCTACCTTGAGCCCACAAATCCATTCCTAGATATCCATAATCAATGATACTATAAAATTTAACTGCAACAAAGTTATAGTGAATATGGTTGACCAGGGTTGCTTTATACTATACTGATATTCTTAGATAAAAATAGAGAAAAACCTTATGTTTTACACTATATTGAGTTTTGTGTGGATGTATTCCATATTATAAACTTTGCCAAAGTTTGGTTGCTGATTGTAACCTTATTGCATCACTCATTTTAGCCAAGAGCACTAATTGTCCCCAGGGATAATGTATTCCACCTTCCTTTAGGTAATAGAACTTTGCTCCACAAAGTTTTAGAAGAGCTCTTGGCTTTGTTTCTGTTTGAGAGAGGATATCCCTCTGTCACCCAGGCTGGAGTGCAGTGGCATGCTCACGGCTCACTGCAGCCTCGACCTCCCAGGCTCAGGTGATTCTTCCACCTCAGTCGCCCTAGTAGCTGGGTCTACAGGCGCGAGCCACTACGCCTGGCTAATTTTTTGTAGAGACAACGTCCCGCTATGTTGCCTAGGCTAGTCTCAAACTCCTGACCTCAGCCTCACAAAGTACTGGGATTACAGGCTTGAGCCAACTCGCCTAGAAAAACTCTTGATCACTCAACTAGAAACTAACATTTCCCAGCATCCTTTGAAACCAAGTATGTCTACTTGTCCAAATTATTTGCAATAGAATGTGAGTAGATGTGTAGTGTACAACTTCTGTGTCATTTCTTCAAAAGAGAATTGTTTGCTTTATACTTCCTCTTTCCTCCCTCCTGCGTTCTAAAACTCAGAAGAAATACAAGATCAACAGTCTAGGTGACGGTACAGCAACAAAATAGAAGGCACCTAACCTCATATAGTAGACAAATCCACTTGACCCAAACTCCCTTTCTTTTTTTTTGAGAGGCAGTCTCGCTCTGTTGCCCAGGCTGGAGTGCAGTGGCGCAATCTCGGCTCACTGCAAGCTCCACCTCCCTGGTTCACGCCATTCTCCTGCCTCAGCCTCCCGGGTAGCTGGGACTACAGGCGCCCACCACCACGCCTGGCTAATTTTTTGTGTTTTTAGTAGAGACGGGATTTCACCGTGTTAGCCAGGATCGTCTGGATCTCCTGACCTCGTGATCCGCCCACCTCAGCCTGCCAAAGTGCTGGAATTACAGGGGTGAGCCACCGCGCCTGGCCCCAAACACCCTTTTTATCTCTGGACTATTTTGTGTGAGAAAACTACACTTTTGTTTGATAGAAGAAATCCTCTGGTTTGAACCATTGTATGTTTGGGGCCTCTATATTATAGTAGCTTATCCTGTATCGTAAGCACACTTGTGAAAGAAGTAATAGAAATTGATCATCACTTTTTTCTGACATGGAAAAATGAGGTTAAAATGAATTCATGATATATGTTCTGTACATTTTTCCTAGTTTGTATTTACTTATATTTTTGTTTCTGGTGGTTTTATATGTAGAAATTGTTTTAATCCTATTATGTAAGTATATTCAGAAATAAGGAATGATTATATTTTATCTATTACAAACCATGTTTATACATATGTATGTATAAGTATTAGAACCCCATTGATCACGCTTTTTCTAATCTAATTTGTTATTATTTAAAGTATAAATAATGAAAAGTTTTCTTTATCGTTAAATATCCCTTTATAGCATATTTTTATCATTTTATGGAACTCAATGATATGAATAGGTAATAACTTATTTAAGGCAATTAATCAATATTGGCATATTTTGTTTTTCCCGTTGTTTTACTGTTATATTTGTTTTACTACCATGAATATCTTTATGCATAAACATTTTCACACATTTATTTTTTGTAGAATAGAATGTAAATAGTGAAATAACTATGTCAAATAGTACAAATATTTCTAAAATTTCTAATAATTCCTGTCAAATTGCCTTCTATAAAGAATGTACCAAATTACATTCCCACCTATAGTGTGAAAATTGTTTTAGATTTAACAATTTACTATGACAAGAAGAATATCTGTTTTGCATTTAGTCAATAAAGTATAAATACATATGTAAATGTGCCCAAATTATAAATTTATAGCTCAATGAAGTTTCACAAAGTAAAACCATTGAACCAGCATTTAAAACAAAACAACAAAGAAAAATAGAACATTACCAACACTGTAAAATCCTCATTCCAGTGTTTACTAAAGACTGCTACTACCAAGAATTCTAACATCACAGATTAGTTTTGCCTGTGTTTAAACTCATATAAATGGAGTTATACATTAAATACTCTTTTTTTCTCTCTGACTTCTTTTTATTAACATTATGCTTGTGAGGCCTATCTATATTGCTTGTAGTTGCAACTTGTACATTTTCATTGTTGAATAAAATTCCACCGTGTAAACATATAATTTATACATTTCTCTGATTAAAAAAAAATTTGGGTATTTGATAATTGTTGGCAATTTTTAAAGTGCTATTACAGATATATGTGTAAGTGCTGTTTGGTAGACCAATGAACACATGATTAGGACATCTAGAGAGAAACTGTTCGGCCTTAGAGTATACATATGCTGATTTTGACTATATTCTGTCAGTTTTCCAAATCCGTAGTACCAGCTCTAGTTGTACCACATTCTTGTAAAATACTTGTTTTCTGTCTTTATTATTTTAGACTGTCTGGGTGGTGTTCAGTGACATCACATTTTGGCTGTAATTTGCATTTCTCTTAAAAAGTAATGAAGTTGAACATCTTTTCAAAAATTATTGAACATTTATTTTATTAAATGTTCTGTTTTGTGAAGTGTTGTTTTTTAAGATATTTTCCCATTTTTCCATTGTATTATCTTTCCTTTTCTTACTTATTTTTAACATTCTTTATATATTATGGACACGAGTCATTTGTTAGATATATTTGTTGCAAATATCTTCTCCCAGTTTGCAGGTTGCTTTCACATTCTTTTAATGGTGGTGTATGATAAACAATTTTGTTTTTTTGACAGAGTCTCACTCTGTCGCCCAGGTTGGGGTTCAGTGGCACAATCTCGGCTCACTGCAACCTCCACCTCCTGGGTTCAGGCGATTACCCTGCCTCAGCCTCCCGAGTATCTGGGATTACAGGCATCTGCCATCATGTCTGTCTAATTTTTTGTATTTTTGTAGAGACAGGTTTTCACCATGTTGGCCAGGCTGGTGTTGAACTCTTGACCTCAGGTGATCTGCCCGCCTCAGCCTCCCAAAGTGCTGGGATTACAGGCATGAGCCACCGCACCAGGCCTAGAAGTTGTTGTTGTTTTTTTTTTTTTTTTTTTTAATATATGAATAAAGTGCAATCTATAATGTTTTTCCTTCATGCTTAGTGCTTTCTGTGTCCTGTTTAAGAAAACTGCTTACTCCAAAGTCATGAAGATGATCCCCTGTGTTTTTTTACATTAGGATTACATTTTTACCTTTCCCATTTGGGTCTGCAATCCACTGAGTTTTTTTTTTAATGTATTATGTAAGGTGGAATCAATATACATCTTTTCCCCGTATGGATATCCAACTAATCTTTTCAAAACCACTTTTTGAAAAGAAAAGTGCTTCCTCCACTTCATTGAACTGTCACCTTTATCATAAATTAGGTAACTGTGTAGGTAGGTATGTTTCACAGGTCCATATAAGATAGACACACACACACACAAACACAGACACATTTAAATCTTTGAGACAATATCATACTCATATAATTGTATTAAATTTTGATATCTAGTAGTGGACGTTTTGGAGCTTTCTTCGTTTAAAAGGCTGTCTTAGCTATATTTGGCTCTTTGTATTTTTTTTTTTCTTTTTTTTTTGAGACAGTCTCACTCTGTCGTCCAGGCTGGAGTGCAGTGGCGCAATCTCGGCTCACTACAACCTCTGCCGCCCGGGTTCAAGCGATTCTCCTGCCTCAGCCTCCCAAATAACTGGGACTACAGCCGCCTGCCACTGCGCCCGGCTAATTTTTGCATTTTTAGTAGAGACGGGATTTCACCGTGTTAGCCAGGGTGGTCCGGATCTCCTGACCTCGTGATCCGCCCGCCTTGGCCTCCCAAAGTGCTGGGATTACAGGCGTTAGCCACTGCACCCCGCCCACCTCTTCGTATTTTCATACACATAGTTGAAGTCTGCTCATCAACAGAAAGTGAGCTGTTGAGATTTCCATATGGATTGCACTGAATTTATAGATGAATTTGGGTATAATTGACATCCTTAAAATATTGAGTGTTTCCATTCATGATCATGGTAATACCTATACTTATTTATTCTTTAATGTTCTTGAAACTATTTTATAATTTTCAGTGTAGAGGTCTTGAAAGTATTTAATTAGATTTATTCCTAGATATTTGATTTTTAGCAAAACTTATTGGGCTATAATTTACATACAATAAGATACACACCTTTTAACTATATAGTTCAATGATTTCAACAAATGTATTTATCAATGGAGTCACTACCTCATTAAGATACAGAATGTTTTCCTCAGCTGAGAGAGTTCCATTATGCCTCTTTGCAATCAGAAAAACCCCAACTTTCAAGCCAGGCAAAAACTGATTTGATTCAACTTATATCAGTACAGATTAGTTTTGCCTGTTTTAGAACTTATATAAATGCAATCATGCAGAAAACACTCAATTGTGGCTGGTGTCTTTATAGATACAATTTTTTTTTTCATTTTTTTAGATTCATCTATGTTACTGTTTGTATCAGTAGCTTGTCACTTTTTTATTGCTTAGCAGCTTTAAAATGTATGAATACATCACAATTTGTTTATCAGTTCACTTGTTGGACATTTAGATTTTTATCAACTTTGGGGCTATCATAAAGGAAATTTCTATGAACTTTCCTATGCCAATATTTTTGAGAAAATATGTTTTAAATTCTGTTGGGAAAATTCCAAAAAGTGGAATTTCTAGGACATATGGTAAGTCTAAGTTTAACTTTTTAAGAAACTGCCACCAAGTCTTAGAGTGGTTGAACCCCTCACCAACAATCAATGAGAGTTTCTATTGTTAGTATTTTCAAAAGTGCTTGGGACCGTCAGACATTTTAAGTTCAGCATTTATAATGGGTGTGCAGTGGTTTTTCATTCTGGCTTTATTTTACATTTCCCTGATAGTTAATGAGGTTGAGCATCTTTTCATGAACTCGTTGGTAATTTGTGTATGTAGTTTTGTGAAATGTTTATTCAAATCTATTATTTGCCTTCTTGAGTTTTCGAAGTTCTTTATATATGCTCTGAATTCAAACCCACTGTCAGATACACATATTGTGAATATTTACTCCCAGCCTCTCACTTCATTTTCTTAACCATGTGGTTTAAATGGTAGAAGTTTTTAATTTTGATAAATCCAATTTCTCATTTTTTCTTTTTTTTTTTTTTGAGACGGAGTCTCGCTCTGTCGCCCAAGCTGGAGTGCAGTGGCGCGATCCTGGCTCACTGCAAGCTCCGCCTCCTGGGTTCACGCCATTCTCCTGCCCCAGCCTCCCGAGTAGCTGGGACTACAGGCGCCTGCCACCGCGCCCGGCTCATTTTTTGTATTTTTAGTAGAGACAGGGTTTCACTGTGGTCTCGATCTCCTGACCTTGTGATCCGCCCGCCTCGGCCTCCCAAAGTGCTGGGATTACAGGCGTGAGCCACCGCGCCCGGCTAATTTCTCAGTTTTTCTTTTGTGATCTGTTCTTTTTCTGTCCTAAGGAATTGTTTTCTCAAAGATTATAAAGTTTTTCTCTATGTTTTATTCTAGAAGTTTTCTAATTTGAGTTTTTACATTTAGGTTTATGATCCATTTTGAATTAATTTGTGTATAGTATAGATAAAAGGCAAGGTTCCTGTTTTTCCTTTAAGAATTCTGTTATTTCAGCACCATTTGTTTAAAAGACTATACTTTTCATATCGAATTATTTTGACATCTTTGTCAAAAATTAATTAACAGGCAGAAGGAGGTGAATCCTGGGAGCCAAGGGCAGAGAGAGGCAAGTCCCCAGAGAAGTGGGAATGGCCAACAGCTCCCTGAGAAGATACCTTCCGTCCTTCCTGGGCAGGCAAGGGAAGTCTCAAGATAACACAAGAGAAGGGAGAGTGGCAGAGCCCAGGCTGGGGATGTTAAAAGGGACTCACGGTGAGGATCGGGGCGGGCCCGAAAGTCCCACCTGACTCCAGGCTGCAGGAGGGGGCATGGGACCGGGGCGGAGCCGCTGGCGATGACAACAGCCCCACGTGATCAGCCAACACTGAGTCTTGCCTCGCTCTGGCGTCAGAGCCGCCGTCGCTCGCTCCTTTCTCGGCTGTGGTACCTGTTCCCGGTGGCCCTGAGGACGTGCGGGCCAGGTGCGGCCCCGAAAGCAGGAAGCGGAGGGGGAGCACGTAAGGGAGCAGGAGGGGGTCCCTGGGGTTGGTGTGGGGGAGCGGCCCCGGCCTGCGGATGCCCCACCCCCGAGGAGCCGCGCTGAGACGCAGCCGGTGCACGATGCAGCCCCGGGGCCCCGCCGCCGGACCGCGAGCCTTTAGTGAGCGGAGGAGTGCCTGGCCCCGCGGGAGCCGGCGGTTCTGAGGCTACGGTCCTTCTGAAGCACCTGCCTCCGCCACCAGCGCAATCTTTTCTGAGATCCCTGCTCCGCCCTTCTTGATGCAGAAAATGGTGGTCAGCTTGGGGGGCGGGGCGGCTGAGGCGCTGGGAGAGGGCGGCGAGGAGGGCCCGGGCCCCGCGCGAGGAAGGGGCCGGGTGGCGGCGGGTCCTCGCTAGTGTTCCGCTGCAGCAGCCTCCACTCTTCCCACCCCGGCAGTCTGCAGGTCTGCGAGGCTAAGTGTCGAGGCGACGCACCTCACGTCGAGAATCCGGAGGAGGAGGAGACTGTAAGGATAGGCCCAGGTCGGTGCGAGGGACGGTGGCGGGGCGGGGGTCAGAACATGACGAAAGCCCAGTCTGGGACCCCAGTCGGTGCCTTCACCGCCACGCTTCGCAATCCCCCACCCCCACCCCTTCTTCGTCCTCCATTTTGGCGCCTGCAGAGGCCTGGAGATGGATCTGCAGAGAAGATGGTGGGCTTTGCCGGAGAGAGGGGCGCGGACTGCCCCCCACCCCCACCCCGAGGGTACACGGGGCCTCTCTGGTGGAAAAAAAATGAAATTTAAAAAAGGCCTTTGAAATCCAGGGCTCTGAATTTTGAAAGGTGGGTAGTCGGGCCTCTGTCCTCGGTACTGATCAGTTCACCAAGAATTGAGTCCATTTTCTCTCTGTCTCCTAGGAGTAATGGAGTCCAAAGAGGAACGAGCGTTAAACAATCTCAACGTGGAAAATGTCAACCAGGAAAATGATGAAAAAGATGAAAAGGAGCAAGTTGCTAATAAAGGGGAGCCCTTGGCCCTCCCTTTGAATGTTGGTGAATACTGTGTGCCTAGAGGAAATCGTAGGCGGTTCCGTGTTAGGCAGCCCACCCTGCAGTATAGATGGGACATAATGCATAGGCTTGGAGAGCCACAGGCAAGGATGAGAGAGGAGAATATGGAAAGGATTGGGGAGGAGGTGAGACAGCTGATGGAAAAGCTGAGGGAAAAACAGTTGAGTCATAGTCTGCGGGCAGTCAGCACTGACCCCCCTCACCATGACCATCACGATGAGTTTTGCCTTATGCCCTGAATCCTGATGGTTTCCCTGAAGTTAATAGGGAGACCCCTGCTTCCTAAACTTACACATTTGTGGTGTACCTTTGTCGTAAACCTTTTGATGTTACCTATTTCTTGTGGGTCTCCTATTACCAGCTTCAAACTGAATGTTGTTTTGACCCAGTTTGTAAGTTTCTGTCAGCAGGGGAGTTTTACCTACTGCATGGAAAGATGCTCATTATATATTGTGAAGTTAATAAAACAGTTTTAAAAACCATTCTCTGCATTCTTTTTTACTTTAAATCTTAAATATGAACATAAACAGTCATATGTACACATTTATACACATATATAGAAAATCGTGTTTATCTTTGTGGTAGAATTAAGAGGGAGTTTATTCTTGCTTATCCATAATTTCTTATTTTTCAAAATGGAACACGTATTACTTATAAAAAGCAATGTGACCACCTTATAAAAGCAATGTGAGCACTTAATAAACACTTGTGACAGAATCTCAATTTTAACTTGCTTCTGGGATCTCTTTTTAGAAATGTAAGAGACACATCTCTTTGAAGATCATAATATTTATCAGTAAGATGAAGACAATCACCTCCCAGGCTTATTGTATGGACCAGAAAAGGTAATGAGGTTGTGAGCTTTCTCCCAAGTTCTTGTTCTTACTGACATGCATGACCCAACCCTTTAGATATTCCCTTCTGTTATTAGAGGAAATCTCCAAGGTGAGGTCTTCCCTATATTCACAAGTCCAGTGGGCTAAGGAGTAGGTACTTTCATTCCTCTGCTGCTGTGCTCTATTCTCATCATCTCCCCTGGGTATTACTCTGTTTTCTAGGTTTTGCTCCCTACACTGGCTCCTTCCACTGCAGATGTTCAGGAATCCTCAAAGTGAGAAAGTCCCACCAATTTCTCTGGAATTTCCAGTGGATTGAATCCTTGCTCTACTCTACGAAAGAGTGGACAAATCCCCTCTCCCTGCTTTGTTTCATGGAAAAACATTGTCTAGTTCTTTCCTTACAGGTGGTTCTCTCCCAGGAAACCTCCTCCTCAGTATAGCAGACTATGTAAGATGTGTGAGGAAGCACAGCCCACTTTCAATCTGAGATAGTCCCACCTCATACCAGCTCACATTCACCTGAAATCCATGAATGTACAGAATTTTGTTATCTATATGGAGTTGGACATCAGGAAATCACTTAGTGAATCAATGGATACACAAATGAGATCTTTATGAGAAGTCTATGGGAAGACAATTGGGGTTAAGTGTCCCAGCAGAACTAGGGAAATAAAGTCCCCGTCAATTTGTGCTAATTAGATGAAATGCACACATTTTATGTATGAAGACAGTCTCATAAACTTAAAGTCGGGATTCCAGAACAGGGGTTGGCAAATAACCCAAATCTGGCCCACTGCCTATTATTTGGCTTATAAGAATGATGTTTACATTTTTAAAAGTTGAAAAACTTGAGGATATTACACCAAAACTATGAAATTCAAGTTTTGGTGTCCATAAATTTTTATTGGAACAATGGCCTGCTTATTCATTTACATGTTATCTATGGCTATTTTTGTACTACAGTGGCAGAGTTGAGTAGTTGTGAAAGAGATAGTATAGCTAGCTTACAATGACTACATATTTTTTATCTGGTCCTAACAGAAAAAGTTTGCCACTCCTGTTCTAGAATATAACATTGCAATGGAACTTGTGAAACCAAAGGGGAAAAGTGGATAGGCAGATGAAAATGTCACATAACATCACAAACCCCAGACATCATGAATCAGATGCCTAAGTAATTTCAAAGCTCTTTCTCCTGCAGGCGCTTAAGACACAAGACAGAAGATTATAGAGAGGCTAGAGTTGAAAGGTCAGGAAAATTGATAAACAGAGAGGCTTATGTCCTACCAGACTTTTTACTTTTGATTGTCAGTGTTGGCACCAGCTTCAATGGAAGAAAAAAAGTGTTCATGAGGAGAAATTAAATTCATGTGTGAACTGATATCATATCCATGATAGAAAATGCATATCTCTTCTATGTCTAGGCAGATTGAAGTTGCCTGTCAGTTTCTCAGAGAAAGTTGAGTTTGAGATTCTACTCTATGAAGAGAGTCTTCTGCTAACCAGTTTCTCTTGGCTCTTCACAGAGTGTTTCTGTCTGAAGGGGCAGTTGAGGCAGTAGCATGTGAGTGATCAGGCTCCATATAAAATGCTCAAGCAACTACCAGCAACTAGCAGAAAGTGAGCAAAAGCAATAGAGAGCAGAGCATAACATTCCCTCAAGGGGAGCAGCCATGTCTAAGGTTCCTAAGGCATTGCCTATATATCATTTCTATACGTTATTTGGTGAGCCTCCTTTTCTCCTTTACTGTGGCCATTCTTCACAAAATGTGTAAATTCTTCCCATAAAAGCCTACAAATTCTGACAAAGAGCAGACAGGGAGCTTAGAGAGTGTGCCTTGGTTCTCAAAGAAAAAGGATGTTCAAAAAGGATGTTTGAGATGTAGATATGGATTAGACCATTTGGGTTTAGCACATCATGTACATCCAGTAAATACTTGTTGAATGAATGAATGAAAAACTGAACAAAAGAAATATAGATTTAGTGATATTCAGCAAATAGTAACAATACATTTTTGGATCCTTACGTATTTCTAACAAAATTGAGATAATGTGGATAATATCTCATAACTTTCTAATAAAACAGTTACTGTTTTTTTTCTTAAAAAATTCAAGTCCGTTGAAGGAAATGTAGAAAGTAAATTTAAAGGTTATTGTATGACCAAAGGAAGTGCTGCAGTTTGAACATTCTAGTCCAGGGTAGGGCAAGAAGGGACACAGACACTGGACTCTTCCAGGAATTCTAGATAGCATAGGAAGCACACTTTGGTTAGAAGTAAAATAAAGCCTTCATGATTAACCGTCATTTAAAACACTAATCCACATTTATGCTTTCAATGAAAATGGAGTAACAGGGACTGGATTTACCTCCCTAACTGAAACAACTAAAACTTGGACAGAATATATGAAACAACACTTTTCAGTCACTTATCATCTATCAGAGAGTGGAGGGCAAAGTTATCTGAGAGAGGGTAAATAAGTAACATGAGCCTTATGATTGTCTCTGACTTACTGGATATTAGAATTAAAATGTATGTTTTAGCACAAAAGCCAGAAGAGGGGGGAAATAATAACACAAAGACCAGAAGAAGAAAAATGAAAGTACACAGTTTTAAGGTTCTTATTCTATATATTAATATCACTTGACTGTAGATTCTGATACATTACAGGTGTTTACTATAAACCTTAAATCAACCAGTATGAGGTAAAATGGAATCCTCAAAATAATTGAAAGAAATTAAAAAAAGGAGAACAAAGGACAGGACAAATGAAAACAAGATAACAAGATGTTTGACTTAAACTCAAATATCAATAATCACATTAATGTAAGTGGTTTAAACACCTCAATCATAAAGCAGAGATGGTCAGATTGAATAGAAAAGAAACTCACCTCCATGTGTCCATGTGTTCTCCTTGTTCAACTCCCACTTATGAGTGAGAACATGCAGTGTTTGGTTTTCTGTTCTTGCGATAGTTTGCTGAGAATGATGGTTTCCAGCTTCATCCATGTCCCTGCAAAGGACATGAACTCATTCTTTTTTATGGCTGCATAGTGTTCCATGGTGTATATGTGCCACATTTTCTTTATCCAGTCTATCATTGATGGACATTTGGATTGGTTCCAAGTCTTTGCTATTGTGAATAGTGCCACAATAAACATAAGTGTGCATGTGTCTTTATAGGGCTTGGGGAGGGATAGCATTAGGAGAAATACCTACTGTAGGTGACAGGTTGATGGGTGCAGCAAACCAACATAGCGCGTGTATACCTATGTAACAAAACTACACATTTTGCACATGTACCCCAGAACTTAAAGTATAATAATAATACTAATAATAATAATAAGTATGTGAAAAAAAAGAAACTCACAAATATATGCTGCCTATAGGAACCTTATTTTGAATTTAAAGATACAAATTGTTTACAAGTAAAAGGATGGAAAAGATGAATAATTTTATTACAAATCAAAACGATGCTTGAATGACTGTATTGATATCAGATACAATAAATTTCAGAGCCAAGAATAATACAAGGAATAAAGGAGGTCATTATATAATTTTAAGTGGCATATATATCAAGAGGACATAACAATTCTAAGCATTCTTGTACTACAGTGCTTCAAAATACATGAAACAAAAACAGAACTGCAAGGAGGAATAGACAAATTCAG
Organism: Chlorocebus sabaeus; assembly: GCF_047675955.1. NCBI lineage: Eukaryota > Metazoa > Chordata > Mammalia > Primates > Cercopithecidae > Chlorocebus > Chlorocebus sabaeus. The sequence continues at coordinate 50,190,601 of NC_132933.1, forward strand.
TTACAGGGATTTCAAAACTTTCTCTAAAAATTTGATAAAATGGAAACTCAGCAAGTGTCTATAAGACTTGAACAACAGCATAGAACTTACCACCAATAACAGTAGTTTATACGTTTGTTTCACATGCACGTGGAACATTTACCAAGGTAGTCCATATTCAGAGCGATAAAATTAATCTCAGTAATGTTAACAGGATTCAAATAATAAAACCTATGTTTTCTAAGCACAATGGAGTTAAATGAGAAACCAATAACAGAAAGATCTCTGCAAAATCCTCAAATATTTAAATTAGCACAAAATAACACATGTCTAAGTAACCCATGGCAGAAAGAAGAAATCAAAAGGGAAATTAGAAGGTACTCTGAAGTGAGTGAAAGTGAAAACTCAACATATGATAATTTGCAGAATGTGGCAAAAGAAGTACATAGGGGGAAATTTATAGCACTAAATACATATATTAGGATAAAAGAAAACCCTATAATTATTAAATAATGAAAGTTTTACTTAAAATCATCCCTCCATAAAAACCTCTAGGTTGAGATGGCTTTACTGGCAATTCTGTCAAACATCTAAGGATGACATAACACCAATTCTATGCAAAATCTTCCAGAAAATTGAAGATGAGGAAATACTTTCCAAGTCACCCCATGACATTAGAATTGTCCAGACAACTAAACCAGATAATTATATTACAAGGAAATATAACTATAAGCCAATATTCCTCATGAACATATATGCAAAAATTCTCAACGAAATGTTAGTAAAATTGAATCCAGTGATATATAAAAAATACAATACACCATGATCAAAAGTAGTTTTTATGCTAGGGAATCAAGGTAGGGTTAATATTAGAAAAAAATGATAATTTACCACGTTAACATAGTAAAAAAAAGTTATGATCATCTCAATGGATAATGAAAAAAAACAGTTGCCAGAATTCCAATATTCACTACTGATTAAAATACTGAGTAGCCAGGTATAGATAAAATACCTCAACCCAATAAAATGCATCTACAAAAGCATACATAATGATGTGTACATAAAGACTAAATGCTTTCCCCCCAAGATGGGAAACAAGGGAAAAATGGACACTGTCACAAAATTGACTCAACATTGTATTAGAAGTTCTAGCCAGGGCAGTAAGACAAGAAAAAGAAATAAAAGTATTACCTATTGCAAAGGATGAAGTAAAACAATTTTTATTCATAGAAAACATAATTGCCTATGAAGAAACTCCTAAATAGTATACAAAAAGCTACTAGAGCTAATAATGTGAATTTAGAGAAGTTGCAGGATACAACCCACAATATACAAATTTAGTTGTACCTCTATATACTAGCAATGTATTAAGTTTCCTGAGACTTCCTCAACAAATTACCACAAACTTGGTGACTTCAGAAAAACCTAGAAATTTATTATCTCACAGTTTTGTAGGCCAGAACTCCAAAGTCAAGGTGTCACCAGGGCCATGTTCTCTCTGATGGCTCTTGTAAAGAATTCTTCCTTACCCCTTCCAGCTTCTAGTGACCCCAGGCATTTCTTTGTGGCAGCAAGACTCTCATCTCTGCTTCTCCTCTCTGTGTCTCTGTGTATTCTTTCTGTCTCTTATAAGGATATACTCACTGAATTTAAGACCCACCCTAATCTAATATGATCTCATTTCTTTTTCTTTTCTTTTTTTTTTTTTTTTTGAGAAGGAGTCTCGCTCTGTCACCCAGGCTGGAGTGCAATGGCACCATCTCGACTCACTGCAAGCTCCACCTCCCAGGCTCACGCCATTTTCCTGCCTCAGCCTCCCGAGTAGCTGGGACTACAGGCGCCCGCCACCACGCATGGCTAATTTTTTGTATTTTTAGTAGAGACAAGGTTTCACTGTGTTAGCCAAGATGGTCTCGATCTCCTGACCTCGTGATCCGCCCGCCTCAGCCTCCCAAAGTGTTGAAATTACAGGCGTGAGCCACCACAGCCGGCCTGTATGATCTCATTTCAACCCTTAATTAATTACATCTGCAAATATCCTATTTCAAAATGAAGTCCCATTCTCAGGTTCTGGGTGGATATGGATTTTGGGGGAAAATATTCAAAACACTACAAACGGTGAATAACCAGACTAAAATTTTTTAAAAATATAATTTACAATAGCACTAAAAATATAAAATACTTCGGGATAAATTTGACAAAAGATGTACAAGGCCTGCACACTGAAAAGTACCAAACATAAATTAAATCCTAGCAGTTTTTTGTAAAAATTGACAACCTGATTCTAAAGTGTATATTAAAAAGTCTAAAAGACTAAGAACAGTCAAAACAACATTGAAAAGACAAACATTTTGGAGGAGTTTCACTATTTTATTGTAAGACTTATAAAGGTACAGTAATCAAAACACTTTGCATAGAGCATTGCAATCCTACAGCATTTATCAGCATAAATATAGACAACTTGATCAGTGGAATGGGATAGTGAGTGAAGAAATAGACCCACACATATATGCCAGTTGATTTTTTTAAAAAAATAGTAACAGAGTCTCACTGTGTTGCCCAGGCTGGAGTGCTAGCGATGCAATCATAGCTCACTGTAACCTTGAACTACTGGGCTGAAGTTATCCTACAGCCTCATCCTTCAAAGTAGCTAGGATTACATGTGCATGCCATCACAGCCGATTGATTTTTTTATTTTTGTAGAGATGGGATTGCCCAGGCTGGTCTCAAACTCCCAGTCTCAAGTGATCCTCCTGGGTCAGCTTCCCAAAGTGCTGGAATTATAATCGTGTGCCACTTTGCCTGGTCCTCCAACTGATTTTTGACAAAGGTACCAAGGTAATTCCATGAGGAACAGATACTCTTTTCAACAATTGGTGTTGGAACAACTGGATAGCCATTTTCAATAATAGCAATACTTACAAGAACCTTATCTCACATCATATGGAAAACTTGGCTCAAACTGTATAATAGACCTAAATTTAAGAAATAAAACATAAAGCTTCTAGAAGAAAGCAGGAGAAACTCCCAGTGACCTTTCGTTGATAGAAATTTTAAATTAGAACTGAAAAACACAGGCTCTAACAAGAACAGATCAGAACAATACGTTAGATTTTTATCAAACCTTAATTTTTTTTTCTTTTCAAAAGATACTGTTGATTCTCTGAGAAGGATAGAGACAAATTGGTAGGAATTCCAAGCCCCCTCCCTACAACATAAATAAAGACACACACTACCAGAGTACAAGAGACTTGCTTGAAAGCCACACAGCTGAGAAGCTGCAAGTCCACAGTGAGACTGAGTTGGACTAGAACTTATTGTACAGCAAAAACCTGACCTTCATGCTTCTAGCTCTACACAAGATGGAGCAGCCCCATCCCTCCAAGCTTCCCTATTACAACTAAAAAAACCATAGACACAACACAACAAACATGCATAGGAAGACTCTGAAAGGTAGGAAGAGGTAGACAGACTGCCTAAAGGACCTTGGAACTTACGGAACAACATAGCGACTTCCCTTGATTTCCTTATTGCCTCTATATATAATGAACAGGACTCTGGGAAAGCCTCCCATCAGGAGCATCCAACAGTCATGAACATGAAAAGCTTCAAGAAAAACCTGTTTCCTCTAGCCAAGTACAGAGAAAAAGGTTATTTAACAAAAAACATTTTTGGATATGTTTATGCTATCAAGAAAAATCCCAAATGGTACAGTATAATTTCATCTATATAACATTCTTGAAATGACACCATTATAGAGATGGAGAGCAGTTTTGTGGTTGGCAAAAGTTAGCAGGAGAGAAGGAAGGGAAGGTGATTTTGGTTATAAAAGGGTAGGACAAGGAATGTCTGTGATGTATCTTGCCTGTAGTGGTGGTCATACAAATCAATACATGAGAAAATTGCATAAAACTAAATATATACATACACATGCAAAGAGTGCATGTAAAAGTGGTGCAATCCGCATAAGGTCGATGGATTGTAGCTATGTCAATTTTCTGGTTGTGATATTGTACTATAGCTATGAAAATGTTACATTTGAGGGAAACTGGACAAATGGTACGGTGGCTATCCCTATATTATTCCTTTTTGTTTAGTAATAGCTTTATTAAGGTATAAGGCATATATTATAATATTTATCCATATAAGGGGTATAATTTAATACTTTTTGTATATTCACAGATATGTACAATCAACATCACAAAAAGTTTTAAAATATTTTCATCACATCGAAAATAAACCCCATGCTCTGTAGGTATGACCCCTACCTCTTCCAACCCTAAAGTCCTAACTGACTACTAATCTACTTTCTTTCTCTGTGGATTTGTCAATTCTGGACATTACATATGCATGGACTCATACAATAAGTCAATTTTTCATTGACTTATTCATCATTGGTATGTCTTCTTTTTAGAGCTGAATATTCAGATCCTTTGCAACATATTTTGTTGAGTATTTTTAGTTTTGTTTTGCTTTTATATTGGTAAAATATACATAACATAACTTTTACCATTTTAGCAATTTTTAAGTATATAGTTCAGCGGCATTAAGTACATTCATATTGTTGTGCAACTAAGTAAGAGGTGGGACTCAACTCTGGAGGCATGGCTCAGACACTGGACCAAATTGAAGACCAGTTAAAACAAAGACAGGGTGGAAGCAGTTTTCAATAAGACATGCTAACCAGTGTACCATGTCAGTTTACCATTGTCATGGCAACACCTGGAAGTTATCACCCTTTCCCATGGCAATGACCCAATGAACCAGAAGTTACCACCCTTTCTCTAGAAATTTCTGCATAATCCACTCCTTAATTTGTATATATGTAAAAGTGGGTACAAATATGATTACAGAACTGCTTTTGGGCTGCTACTCTGGGCACACTGCATACGGGGTAGCCCTGCTCCACAAGGAGCAGTTCCTCTGCTGCTGCTGTACACTGCTGCTTCAATAAAAGTTGCTGTCTGTATTAGTCAGGGTTCTCTAGAAGGACAGAACTAATAGGATATATATAGGACATCTATAGGCCTTCAGAAGACCTCCACTAATAATTTAAAGGAATCGACACTCAGCCAGAAGTGGTAACATGATGCTGTGGGTGGGAACAGGAGCATTAATTTTTCTCTCCTTTACTATAACACTTATTTTCTGTGGCTTTAGTCAGTCGCCTTCTCCTGGGAACCATCTCTTTTGTCCTTGTTGGGTTTAGAGGCCACTCTAAGGTCCAACCGGACACCATGCTATCATTGTTAATCTTGTTTTCTCTTCTAGTGTGGGTGGGAACAAAACTCTTTAGTAAATATTTCAAAAAGTATAGCATCAGAGAATCATCTTCGTGGTTGCTAGATTTGTCATCAATATCCCCAGGACAGAGAGTTCTAGCTTCTGGCCTATCCAGAAAATCTCACAGCCATGTCCCCAGACCTCCTAACTAACCATAGTGATCCCAAAGTACCCAAATCCCAACTTGTCAAGTAGAACTCTCTCCCAACTTAATGAATTCCACCTGAATCACCCCCACCACTATTACCTGGACCTGAGAAGTTGATTATCTATGTCTCCAGTGCACTAATGATTCTATCTTTTGCACTCACTGTTGGTGTTAATGACAAAAAAGCAGAAGTCTCCCTACAATGATCTGATCCAACTCTAGTTGCCATGTTCTTAAGGCTGCAGCAAGGTAATGGGATTCCACTTGTGAGCAAGGAAACCATATATGGTGCCTTCTCCCGATCAGAACATACGGGACGGTGGGGGGAAGGGAACACAACCACCTAATCTGGGAAGGTGGGAGTACTGCCCCCTTTTGGAAAACAAAGATTGTTCAACCACCCCCATTAGAACAGGGGAAAAATATCTCTATAGACCTAACTTGGCAGCAAGAATAAACATCCCACCCCATAGAGCCTCTGTTTGTGTCCCAACTGTGCTCATTGTTTGTGGTCATAAATGTGGAAAAGTCACACCTCATAACTACTCCTGACTCTCCAGGGTGTCACCTGTTCTTTTAGGAATAGCTTGCCCATGGCCGGGCGCAGTGGCTCACGCCTGTAATCCCAGCACTTTGGGAGGCCGAGGCGGGTGGATCACAAGGTCAGGAGATCGAGACCATCCTGGCTAACACGGTGAAACCACATCTCTACTAAAAATACAAAAAATTAACTGGGCGCAGTGGCGGGCGCCTGTAGTCCCAGCTACACGGGAGGCTGAGGCACAATGGCGTGAAGCCGGGAGGCAGAGCTTGCCGTGAGTAGAGACTGCGCCACTGCACTCCAGCCTGGGCGACAGAGCAAGACTCTGTCTCAAAAAAAAAAAAAAAAAAAAAAAAAAAAAAAAAAGGAATAGCTTGTCCTTATATATAAACAACTTAAAACAGAGGTAAATATACTTTGGTCCCCCTCGCCCCTCCAGGGATCACAGTCTGTAACCCCATAACACCCAAGAACACCAGAAGTAAATGAGCAATTGGGTTAATTCTGGTGCTAATTGGGACAGCAGTAGGACTAGCAGCACTGTGGGGCAGCTTTGCTGACCACAGTCAATTCTAAAGAACTTGACTCAAGCCCTGGAATCCTGAGCCACCAACAGAGATTGGGCACTAAAGAGAATTCAAAAGTCCCTAGACTCTTTGGCAAATGTAATTCTCAATAACAGACTAGCATTAGATTATTTACTAGTTGAACAAAATGGTGTCTGTGCAGTTATTAATAACCTGCTGCACATATATTAACAAATCTAGACAAGTTGACATTAACATTCAAAAGATATATGAGCAAGCCACTTGGTTACGTACATATAACTAGGACACTGACCCCAATTATATTTGGTAGACTATCAAAAATACCTTGCCAAGTTTCACCTGGTTTTTACGTCTCCTAAGACCTTTGATAGCTATCATGTTGTTACTAGTTTTTGACTGTTGCTTGTTCAACCTCTGTGTAAAGTTTGTGTCTTCTAGATTACAACAGTTCTAGATAAAAACGATGCTGGCACAAGGCTTCCAATTCATTCCATCTACTGACCTAGAGAATAAAAGTGTCCTCCTCTGTGCTCCTTGGATCAGGTATCCAGAGATTTTTACTCCTCCAGTGCTAGGCAGGGTATATGCCCATAAACTCAGCAGGAAGCAGTTGCAGAAGATAGGCCTCCGTCCTTCTGCAGCCCCTTTAAGATTAAGAAGGAATATTAATCTCTGAGGGAAGAATGAGGTAGAAGGCAAGATTCAACTCCAGAGGTGGGGCTCAGACACCAGACCAAATTGAGGACTAGCTAAAACAGGGACAGTAGAAGCAGCTTTCCATAAGACATGCCAAACAGTGGGCCATGTCAGTTTACCATTACCATGGCAACACCCAGAAGTTGCTGTCCCTTTTCATGTCAATGACTTGATGGCTCGGATATTACCACACTTTTTCTAGAAATTTTTGCATATCCACTCTGTAATTTGTATATATTTAAAAGTGGGTATAAATATGACTACAGAACTGCCTTTGACCTGCTACTCTGGTAACACTGCCTATCAGGTAGTGCTGTTCCACAAGGAGCAGTACCTCTTCTGCTACTGTATGTTGCTGCTTCAATAAAAGTTGCTAATACCACCTGCTTACCCTTGAATTTTTTTCCTGAGTAAAACCAAGAACCCTCCTGGTCTAAGCCCCAGTTTGGGGCTTGCCTGCCCTGCATCACAATTATCACCGCTATGTATCTCCAGAAGTTTTTCATCATCCCAAACTGAACCCAGGATAGAACAATCCTACTCCCTGGATATTAAGGGAACTAAAAATCTTAACACCACAAGAGCTGGTTCTGATGCAGATCAAGCGTGATAGCTGGAAGATGTTCTCTGTTAATTCCTGCTACTTGGATTCCTGGCTTTACTGGGTCTGGTTCTTTAGATTACCCCTCCATTCTGTGAGCTAACTCAAGTCCTTCCCATCATTTCACTTTTCTCCCTATATTATCCTGATGATTTGATTTTCTATATCTTCCTACAACTACACGTTAAGGACAAAGATCATTTTATTTTGGAAATGTTTTTGGTTTCTGAAAAATAAAAAACAACTTCCTTTAAGCTATACCTAATACATAGGGGCTATTTTGAGGAGTAAATGAGAAAATGCAGAGTGGTTACATAATCATATTTTAGAATGTGGAAATGATCATTCTCTGTGAAAAAAAAATCAAAACTTTAGGCAGAATGACCAATAAGCAGGCTATTACGGGACTACAGAAGATAAGTATATGATGGTAACCTAAACCTGGGTAGACATAGTGAGGATGAAGAAAAGTGTATTGAAGAGATATTAAGAAGCAGCTGATAATAAGCTTTGGCAATTGATTGGATGTTGGGAGTAAAATAGAGTAAGAAATCATGCCCAGTTTTCTAGATTTTGACAGCAGAATGATGCTTGTGCCATTCACTGGTAGAGCAAATGTAAGATAAGGGAACATGCTGGAGGCTGGGAAAGAAGAGATTTTTTTAAGGGATATGATGAAACCAATTTTGAACCTTTTGATGTTGAAGTACACTTGTGACAACCACAAGAGGTCCATCAGAGAACTGGATAACTGTCTGGGGTCCTGGAGAAAGAAGTATGGGCTGGAGATAAGGGGTTGGAAGTCATCATTGCTAGAATGATAGTAAAAACTACGGAAGTGGGTGAGATCAGTCAGCGAAGATAGAGACTGAGAATTCCACCATTTAGGGAAACAACACAGCTCATGTGCTAAGAGTAAAAGTTCAATCTGTCACATGTAGCCAGGTCCAAACCCCTTCTCTGCCCTTTACTAGCCCTGTGATCCCAGGCAAATCTTTCAAACTATTTGTGCCTCATTTTTCTAATCTGTGACAAAAACATAGTTATTGACCATACATTATAGGATACTTTTCAGGATTCCATGAAAATATTTATTTATAGAAAAGATTACAGAGTATGGGTTTCATAACTTGTAGTTCTAGTGAGCCATAAACATTTCTTCTGTTAGCATGAAGACTGCTGTAGGTTAGCTAATCAATAAAAGCATTAAGTTTTTATAAGAGCATGTTCAACGCTGAATGCTATTCCTTTGTAACTGTTTCGCTCAGCTCACCAAGGCGGGGGAACCACAGGGACTCTGAGACCAAAACAGATATGTTTTGGTAATAAAGTGTGTATTTGTCTGGATTTCCCCTTGTGTTGTTTATACACTGACACTTTTTAGATGTCTGGCACATATTTTTCTTTTTCTTACATTATTGGTTTATTTTATTTTATTTTATTATACTTTATGTTCTAAGGTACATGTGCACAACATGCAGGTTTGTTACATATGTATACATGTGCCATGTTGGTGTGCTGCACCCATTAATTCGTCATTTACATTAGGTATATCTCCTAGTGCTATCCCTTCCCCCTCCCCCGACCCCACAACAGGCCCCGGTATGTGATGTTCCCTTTCCTGTGTCGAAGTGTTCTCATTGTTCATTTCCCACCTATGGGTGAGAACATGCGGTGTTGGGTTTTCTGTTCTTGTGATAGTTTGCTGAGAATGATGGTTTCCAGCTGCATCCATGTCCCTACAAAGGACACGAACTCATCCTTTTTTGTGGCTGCATAGCATTCCATGGTGTATATGTGCCACATTTTCTTTATCCAGTCTGTCATTGATGGACATTTGGGTTGGTTCCAAGTCTTTGTTATTGAGAATACTGCCACAGTAAACATTCGTGTGCATGTGTCTTTATAGCAGCATGATTTATAATCCTTTGGATATATACCCAGAAATGGGATGGCTGGGTCATATGGTATTTCTGGTTCTAGATCCTTGAGGAATCGCCACACTGTTTTCCACAGTGTTTGAACTAGTTTACAGTCCCACCAACAGTGTAGAAGTGTTCCTATTTCTCCACATCCTCTCCAGCACCTGTTGTTTCCTGACTTTCTAATGATTGCCATTCTAACTGGTGTGAAATGGTATCTCATTGTGGTTTTGATTTGATTTGCATTTCTCTGATGGCTAGTGATGATAAGCATTTTTTCATCTGTATGTTGGCTGCATAAATGTCTTCTTTTGAGAAGTGTCTGTTCACATCCTTTGCCCACTTTTTGATGAGATTGTTTGCTTTTTTCTTGTGGCTAGCACATATTTTTCTAAGATAATGAATGAATACATTTGTGCACTGTTTAGATATATTTCACAATAACTGTGCATGACCTTCAATGTCAAAAGAAAATAAACCGAGTCAGTGAAAATGACAGAATAGAAAACTCCAAGGGCCTTTCCCTTCATGGAAACACTGGGAACAAAAGCAGTAAGAATAAATTTTACCAGGACTCTGGAAAATAGTCAAAGGTTTATAGGAAACAAGCAAGCATTGAATCAAGAATATGGCAACAACCATGATAGAAGAGCTTTGTGACATTTTAACTTAGCCCTGCCTCAACCTACTTGCTAGTACAGTGGTGGTCTTGAAAATAGCGCCCTACATTTCTAATGTGGATATCTGGATTTAGAGGTAACAGAGCAGACATTGTTCCCAAGGATTTTTTAAAATGAGAAACAAATCAAGATATTCCAAAGAAACAAAATCTGAGGGAGTTCATTGACACTATATCAACACTACAAGAAAATGCTAAAGAGAGTCTTTCAGGTTGAAATGAAAAGACATGGGCAAATATAAAAATCAGTGTTATTGTAATTTTGGTATGGAATTGCTCTTTTTTTCTATACGACTTAAAAGACAAATGTATAAAACAATAATTAGAAAAAAAAATAGAAGACCTGAATAGACCTGCAATAAGTAGAGAGATTGAATCAGTAATTATGAATTCAGCAAAATTACAGGATAAAATATAAATACAAAAAATATGTTGTGTTTCTATAAACCTGTAATGAACAATCCAAAAAGGAAATTTAAAAGCACCTCCACTTACAAAACATCAAAAACAATAAAATACTCAGGAATAAACTTAGCCAAGGAGGTATAAACTTATATACTGTAAACTATAAAAGATTCTTGAAAGATATTTAAAAGATCCTAAATAAATGGAAAGACATCCCATATTTATGGATTAGTAGACCTAATACCATTAAAATGGCAATGCTTTCCAAATCAATCAGCAGATTCAATGTAATTCCTATCAAATTCCCAATGCCCACCTTTTTTTTTCTTTTTTTTTTGCAGAAACAGAAAAGAAAGAAAACATAAGGTAGAAAAATGGAAATAGAAAATAAATAGAAACTAGAGTGGAAAAGCCAGTACTAGAATTCATATGGAATCACAAGTATTTGTGTGTGTGCTTACAACATAGATTCTGAATTAACTTTAACATTTTGTAAAATGCATCAGTTGACAGAACTTCATGGACTTAGTACTGGTGTTCAAAAGACAGTTATTCCTGGGGATCCCACTAAATTTAAACATGGTATTCCTTATAATCTTATGAAAGTAACTAAATATAAGATAGTGAAAAATAGGTATGTCTCATTTTAACTATGGCTTTGCCAAAATTTTCCATGGTAGGCCAACATTAGGTGCTATTGCTCACACCTGTAATCCCAGCACTTTGAGAAACTGAGATGGGAGGATTACCTGAGTCCAGGAGTTCAAGACCAGCCTGGGCAACATAGCGAGACTCCATTTTCACATAAAATAAGAAATTAGCTGGGCATAGTGGCACGTGCCTGTAGCCCCAGCTACTCAGGAATCTGAGGTAGGAGCTTGAGCCCGGGAGGTTGAGGCTGCAGTGAGCCTTGATTGTACCACTGTACTCAGCCTGGGTGACAGAGTGAGACTCTCCCTCAAAACAATTCCCATAGTAATAAAATCCATTGTCCTAATATTTCCCATAGTGGACATAGATATTCTGAAACAATGAATAATACATTAAATTTAAATTAAATCTTTCGTATTTACAAAGCGACTTGAAAAAATGGGACCCCATGCACTCCTCAGTCAAAATAGCTAAGATGGTCCAATATAAACTAAAACAGGGCCTTCAAGGATTAAAACTTATTGTATAAGACATAATTAATTAGTGGGTAATTATCTCCACTGCTTCTCCATTTGTAGCCCAATCTTGCCTGTTCTTAAACCTAAAGAAAAATGAATAGTACTTCATAGTGATTACTATAACCCTAATGCAGTGGTCCTATCCATTAAGGCCCCCAAATCCAATAGTCGATATTATTAAAACTACTAACTCCATCTAATCAGCAAGCGGTAAATATTTTGCCATTATAGCTTTTACTAGTATGTTCTATTCAGTGACTGTTTCAGCAGCCTTTCAGCTGCAGTTTGCCTTCCCTTTCAAAGAGATATGATACACCTTTATTAAGCTTCTCATGAGGTACCTCGATAGCTTTGTCATCGTGTACAATTTTTACAGACAAGATCTTATCTGCACCGAGCTTTCTCCAGGAATACAGCTATGGCATTACATTGATAACATCTTCTTCCTAGGAGATTCATTTGACATACTCATTAAGGACACACGAGTCCAACATCCTTAAGTTATTTTGGGGTTCTGGAAGCAACATATTCCTCATTTGCAAATTTTACTTAATCTCACTGATGCTGCCACTTACAAATCAGCCCAATCTAAATGAGATATTCTCGAACAGAAGGCTCTAAAATCTGTCTAGATTAAAATCAACAGACACTTCCATTAATGCCCTCAGAGACTCCTTCACTGGAAAGACTTTACCAACTTCAACTTCTTCTCATGCCTCCTGGTATCTCTGAACCACCTATTATGGCCATAAATTGCCCATAGCCTTCTGATATGAAAAATTGCCTTTCTCAGCTCTGTGCTAGACACCATGACAGTAAAAAATTGCTGGGCATATACCAGGCTTCTCTGAAAACAGAGGCTCTCATAGACCTTGAGCCTGTGATCTTTTGTACCTAGTTGCTGAATATGCCCTGGATAATGGAAACAGCACATCACAAGCTTGGCACAGTGATGGAGGCCTCCTTGATACAGGACACAGCCAAACCTGGATCCTCTGATATATTCCACTTGCAGAAGGGGATGGTATCCCCTGTCCTCAGTCCCTTGCCAGATGCCATGTTCATGGAGGTCACCCCTCTCCAAACCCCTTAGCTACCTGGCGACCCCCTTAGGATTAACTGAATGAAAAACAATGGGAGTTAATAGACTATAGGGAAGGCGTTGCCACTATCATGAGTTACGGAGCTCAGTGGAATGGGTCTGCTTTTCATCCCTTAACAGGAATTTCCTGATAAAGAATGTGAACCGAGGATCAGCACAATTGGCGAAACTGCAGGCAGTCATCTTAGCACTGGATGCCCTGGTTAGCAAATGATCTCCACATTTTTACAAACATGGGCAATGGCCCAAGAGGTTTTCCCTTAAAGGTAAAGAACTTAGGGAATCTCTAGCCTCACAGCCATCCAAAATATGAATCAAAATCCCACATGTCTCTACATATACTAAGGCCACAATACAAGGTCTCACCAGGGCACCCCTTATCTTCTTTGGAGTTTCAGACATTACTGATAGTAACCAAAGTACACATTTCGTATCTCAAAATACATAATGCTGGGCTCCTGGAAAAGGCATTCAATAGAACTTTTGACTCCCTGATGGGTCCCAGCTAGCCAATTTTATCAAAAGAGATCTAATGGTTTCCACAAACAACTCATTTTAAAACTCCAGTCTGGCATATGGACCACTAAGTGGGTTTTGCTGTTACTCCAGGCCTTAATCTCTCTTAATTTAAGATCTTTGGCCAACTCACACCTCACAACATTAAAAAAAGAAAACCTTTGCCTCACCCTTTCGTCTATTCAAAGAGGGATATGTGTCACCTCCATGCTTATAAAAGTTCATTATATATGTGCAGCTCTTTAATATTGTCTCCTCCTATCTTTATGGATTTTTAATCCTGCACCATCCCATTAATGCTGGAGGCCAGGTCAAGGGTGCATGCTCTCCTAAGATCTGTTAACCATAGATTGTCCCATGGGTCAGGCACTTGCCCGTCTTATATGAGAACCATTTGTGACTAAACTTCTACCACCTCAAAACCATTATTAACATTTGGGTTATAAGGCATGGATAATTAATCTGAGATCTATCTCTGCTCCCCTCCAGAAAATTAAAATTAGCGCTCAAGAGCTAACAACAAACATTGCTCAAGAATCCCACAGACAGTGTAGACTACCAAGAAAGGAGATAGAAAACTCCTCTTAGCAAATAAAAATCACACTTGGAGAGGGTAATGGAATCAACACCAAATCTCCTAATGACAAAACCAGACAACTCCTCCTTGATAATAACACACGTGAGGGAAGGAGAGAATCAACATCAAGAAACAAAAGTCTGTCATATACAGCTACACACCATTTTATTGGATATTGATCTTATTACTATTGGTCTGGATGCTTTTGATGGTTTGCAGTCCAGAGGCCAAAACTTGAAAATAATTCATTGTTTCAACTAAACCTGGCAAATACTAAGGCCCACATGCCGTCAAGATTGGCTAATGCAAGCCCTACAGCCCAAACACCTCACTGGCTTTTCCTTCACCAACTGAACTGACAACTGAGGCAGTTGTCATTGGTTAAATGGTAGGGACTGACTACAGACTAATGCTGAAATTCCAACCGTGGCCAAAGATATTTTAATTGGCAAACAACCTGACGCCATATTAACAACATGCTCCCAAATCAAGCCATATGATTTAAAGTCTTTTTAGAGCAGAAACTCTCTCATCAACCATCTGGGCAAAACCTTGGACTGTTGGGAGCTTTGAGATTTAGTCATCCTCAATTAGGGCTTTATTTGTGTCAGTCAAATTCTAAAACTTTACTCCAATTACAACAGTATTGTGGATACTGACATCACTTTTGCTACTTGTACATCCAAAAAGCCCCCTGACTTACAAAATATCTGCAAGATCTCAAGTTAGTAAACTAACCTTACAACTTAAGGAACTAGAAAAAAAAGAACATTCTAAAGTCAAAGTTAGCATAAAGAAGAAAATAAGATTAGAGCAGATATAAATAAAATAGAATAGAAAAACAATAGAGAAAATAAACCAAACCAAGAGTTACTTCTTAGAAGAGACCAGGAAAATTGACAATGTGTAGATAGGTTGACTAAGAAAAAGAAGACTCAAATTACTAAAATCAGAATTGAGGGTGGAACATTACTGTTGAATTTATAGAAATGACAAGAATAATAAGAGTACAATGAATAATTGTACACCAAAAAATTGGATAAGCTAGATGAAATGAAAAAAATCCTAGAAATGCAAAGCCTATCAAGAATAAATCATAAAGAAATAGAAAATGTGAATAGATCTATAACTAATACAGATATTGAATCCGTAATCAAAAACCTTCCAACAAGGAAGACTTGGACCAAAGGCTTCACTGGTAAATTCTACCAGACATTTGAAGAATAATTAACACCAATCCTTCTCAAACGCTTCCAAAAAATTGAAGAAGAAGGAATACTTCCTAACTCACTCTATCAGTCTAGCATTACCCTGATATGAAAGCCAGATGAAGACTTTTCTCTAAAATGAGAAAAGAAAAATACACACCAATATCCCATGTGAATATTGATGCAACAATACTCAACAAAATACTAGTGAATCAAATTAAGTAGCATATTAAAAGGATTATACACTATGACAACGTGGGCTTTATTCTGTGGTTCAAGGATTGTTCAACATATGAAAACCAATTGATGTAATATATCACATTAACAGAATGAAGAAAAAACACATGATCATCTAAATTCATGCAGGATAAGCATTTGACAAAATTCAACACACGTTCTTGATTTAAAAAAAAATCAACATACTAGGTGATGTAGTTTGGTTTCTTTGACCCCAATAAATCTCATGTTGAAATTTGATTTCAAGTGTTGTTGGAGGTGGGACCTAATAGGAATATTTTAATACTGTTAGGATGTAAATACTACCCAAAATGATATACAGATTCAGTGCAATTCCTACCAAAAATCAAACACTTTTTAAAGAAATAGAATAATCTTTCCTAAAATTAATATGAAATCAATCTAAAAGAGCCTGAATAATCAAAATAATCTTGAAAAAGAACAAAGTTGGAAGTCTTACACTTTCTGATTTCAAAAATTGCTACAAAGCTACTGTATTTGTCTGCTTGGACTACCATAACAAAACACCATGGACTGGGTGGCCTAAACAACAGAAATTTATTTTCTTACAGTTCTGAAGACTGGAAGTCCAACATCAAGGTGCAAGCAAACTTGGTGTTTGGTGAGGGTTCTCGCTTTGTGCTGCAGATGGCTGCCTTCTTGCTGTGTGCTCACAGGACCTCCTCTTTGTGTGCATGCTTGGTGGGGCTGGGGGGAGGAGAGAGGACATATGAGAATGCTTTCATGTTTCTTCTTATAAGGGTGCTAATTCTATAGGATCAAGGCTCCACTCTTATGACTTAATTTACCGTTAATTACCTTCTTACTCCAAATACAGCTACACTGGGGATTAGAGCTTCAATACATGAATTTTGGGTGAACATAAACATTCAGTCCATAAGACTTGCAGTAATCAAAACAGTGTGGGTGGTACTGGCAGAAAGACAAACAGAAAGACCAATGGAGTAGAACTGAGAGCACAGAAATTAACCCTCATATATATGGTCAAATGATTTTTGACAAAGGTGCTAAGACCGTTCAATGAGGAAAGTGCAGTCTCTTCAACAAATGGTGGTTTAAAAAAAAACCCTCTAAATATCCACATGCAAAAACATGAAG
Source organism: Chlorocebus sabaeus (assembly GCF_047675955.1). Classification (NCBI taxonomy): domain Eukaryota; kingdom Metazoa; phylum Chordata; class Mammalia; order Primates; family Cercopithecidae; genus Chlorocebus; species Chlorocebus sabaeus. Next base: position 50,207,331 of record NC_132933.1, read on the forward strand.
TCAGACCACTGCCTTACACCATATACAAAAAATAACTCAAAATGGATCAAAGACCTAAATGTAAGAGTTAAAAGTGTAGAACTCTTAAAAGGAAATACAGGAAGAAAACTTCATGGCATTAAATTTGGCAATGATTTCTTGGATATGCCACCCAAAACACAGGCAACAACAAAAAATAGCTAAATCGGACTGCTCTAAAATTAAAAACATTTGTGCATTAAAGGACGCTATCAACATGGCATAAAGGCAATGCACAAAATAAAAGAAAATATTTACAAATCTTGTATCTGATAAAGGGTTAATATCTAGAATATATTAAGAACTCCTCCGACTAAACAACAACAAAAAAAGCAGGCAATCTAATTTTAAAATGAGCAAAGAAAATCATACTGAATGGGCAATAGCTGGAACTATTCTCTTTAAGAACTGGACTAAGACAAGTATGCCCACTTTCACCACTCTTATTCAACATAATACTGGAATTCCTAGCCAGAGCAATCAGGCAGGAGAGAGAAATAAAAGGCATCCGAATAGGAAAAGAAGAAGTCAAACTATCTCTTTTGCCATCTATATGATTCTATACATAGAAAACCCAAAAGACTCTGCCAAAAGGCTCCTGGAACTGACAAACGAATTCAGTAAAGTTCTAAAAATTTGTGTAGAGATAGTGTCTTGCTATGTTGTTCAGGCTGGTCTTGAACTCCTGGCCTCAAGTGATGCTCCTGCCTCGGCCTCCCAAAGTGCTGGGATTATGGCAAGAGTTGCCACACCGGGCCTCCCATGTCCAACTTTCTATCACTACCTTCTGCCCTATATTTTCAACCATGACCATCTATGCCTTTTATTTGGTTACAAACAATATCACTAACCTTTACAGATATTTTACTAAACTATTAGTTCATATCCTCCAACAACATTACTGGCCCTGTCACCTTGACCTAATTAATACACCAAAATATTATTATAATAAAAAATATAATTTATGCTTAAAGCACACTTTACAATGCCATTAAAGATGTTGTTAGGGATTCTGAAAATTTCAGATCTATTTTCTTGCCTACTGGCATATAAATAGGAAACTTGGTTATGACTGGCTGACAAAAACTTCTTATACTTCCACATATTTTCCTCCTTTTTACTCTCATAATAAAATGTTTTTTTATGCTGTTTAGGGCAACTTTTGCCCTAATCTCTGAACATCTCCTCTACACTTCAGGCCACTCAAATGCCCCAAATAATTGAGCTCGAAATGGAGGTCAAGACATCAAGGAGTAAATTGTATTTTTTATATTAGTGCTGTCGTGGCCTATTGTTGAGGCCCTGGTTAGAGACCTGTCAGTTCCCCTTCTTGGGCTGCTGATTAACTCCACACTCTAATCACTTCCCTTATCAGGTGTTCATGCTCTGGGCCACTTCAAACCAGCCCTAACCACCTAGGGGCCAGGTATAGACAGCTAGGGACAGCCCTTATACTCTGGAGCCTGAGAAATTATTCAAATTAGCCAATACTCAGGGAACCAGTGAAACCTAGCTAATCCCACCCCACTTGCCATAAGTAAGCTGCTCCTTACAGCTCCAATTTGCTGTTACCCAGATGCAACCCCCTGTGTGGTCTTGCCTTGTAGCCTTCTCTAGTTTGGAGCCATAAGTAACAAAAGTTCTGCCTCTCATTTTTCCAAGTGACCGTGTGTTGTGTCCTGCCATCAAAATAATCTTAAAATCTTATAAAACAACACTAAATTACACCCCATAAAAAATTAATTCAAAATGAATCAAAAACCTAAATGCAAGAGCTGAAACTATGAAACCCTTAGAAGAAAGCAAAGGGGTAAATCTTCATGACCTTGGATTTGGCAATAAATTTTTAGATATAACACCAAAACCATGAACAACAAAAGAAAAATAGATGAATTGGCCTTCTTCAAAATGAAAAACTTTTGTGCATAAAAGGACACTATTAAGAAAGTGAAAGAGAACCTATAGAATGGGAGGAAATATTTACAAACCATATATCTAATAAGGAACTAATATCCAGAATATATAAAGAACTATTACAACTCAACAACAAAAAGCCAAACAACCTAATTAAAAAATGAGTAAGGATATGCAGAAGATTGAGACTGGATCCTCGCTTCCTTACAACATATACAAAAATCAACTCAAGATGGATTAAAGACTTATATGTAAAACCCAAAGCTATAAAAACCCTGGAAGACAACATAGACAACACCATCCAGGACATAGAAATGGGCATAGGTTTCATGACAAAGACACAAAAAGCAATTGCATCAAAAGCAAAAATTGACAAACGAGATTTAATTAAACATAGGAGCTTGTGTATGGCAAAAGAAACTATCAACAGAATAAACAGATGACCTACAAAATGGGAGAAAATATTTGCAAAGTATGCATCTGACAAAGGTCTAATATCAAGCATCTATAAGGGACTTAAACAAATTTACAAGAGAAAAACAACTCCATTAAAAAGTGGGCAAAGGACATGAACAGACACTTTTCAAAAGAAGACATACATGCATGCTCAGTATCACTGTGGAAAGCAGTGTGTCGGTTCCCCTAAGAGCTAAAAACAGAACTACCATTTGACCCAGCAATTCCATTACTGAGTATATACCCAGAGGAATGTAAATCATTCTACCACAAAGGCACATGCACACGAATGTTCACTGCAGCACTATTCACAATAGCAAAGACATGGAATCAACCTAAATGTCCATCAATGACAGATTGGATAAAGAAAATGTAGTACATATACACCACAGAATACTGTGCAACCATAAAAAAAGAACGAGATCATGTATTTTGCAGGAATATAGATGGAACTGGAGGTTATTATCCTCAGCAAACTAATGCAGGAACAGAAAACCAAATATCAAATGTTCTCACTTACAAGTGGGAGCTAAATGATGAGAACTCATGAACACAAAGAAGGCAACAGCAGATATTGGGACCTACTTGAGGGTGGAGGATAGGAGGACGATGAGGATTAAAAAACTACATACTAGGTACTATGATTATTATTTGACTGATGAAACAATCTGTATACCAAGTCCCTGTGGCATGCAATTTACCTGTGAAACAAAGCTGCACATGTGCCCCCAAACCTAACATAAAAGTTAAAAAATAAAAAACAAAAATTGGCAAAGCACTCAAATAGATTTCCAAAGGAAATATATGAATATCCAACAAACCCAAGAAAACATACTCAACATCATGGGTCATTAAGAAAATACAAATCAAAACCACTTCTCTCCCACTAGGATGATAAATATAAAAAATAGAAATTAACAATTGTTTGCAAGGATATGGTAAAATTGGAATCTTGCTGATAGGAATGCAAAATATTGCAGCTACTGTGGAACACAGTTTGGCAGTTTCTCAAAAATTTAAACATAGAATTACCATATGACCCAATGATTACACTCCTAGCTATATATGCAAGAGAAATAAAGACATACACCCACACAAAAACTTATACATAATTGTTTGTGGTAGCATTATTCACAACAGCCAAAAGGCAAAAACAATCCAAATATCTATCAACGTATATTGGATAAACAGAATGTGGTATGCACATAAAATGAAATATTAATTCATAAAAAGGAATGAAGTATTGCAATGCTACAACGTAGATGAACCTTGAAAACATTATGTTAAGTGAAAGAAGCCAGACACAAAAGGTCACATATTGTACAATTCCATTTATGGGAAATATCTAGAATAGGTAAATTCATAAAGATAGAAAGCAGATAAGTCATTGCTAGGGACTAGGGGGAAAAGGGAATTAAGAATGACTGCTTAATGGGTATGGGGTCTCTTTTCAGACTGATGAAACTGCTTTGAAACTAAATAGAGGTGATGGTTACACAATATTTTGAGTGTACTATACATGTCACTGAACTGTACACTTTAAAATGGTTAATTCTATGTCATGTGAATTTCTCTTTTAAAAAGAGAATAAAGATAGCACGATTTGGAAAAAAATGGATACAGAAGTATATTCTTTGGGTCAACGGCCTTCATCCTTTTAATATTACATACCCCGTTGAACATCTAATGAGAGCAACGGACACTATTCTTAGCAAATGTGCACATACAATAAAAATGTATATATCCAGTCTAGGTGCGGTGGCTCATACCTGTAATCCCAGTGCTTCGGGAGGCTAAGGCAGGGGTCTCACTCGAGATCAAGAATTGGCGATCAACCTCAGCAATGTAGGGAGACACTGTTTGTACAAAAATTTAAAGAAATTAGCTGGGAGTTGTGACGTGCACCTGTAGTCCCAGTTACTCGGAAGGTTGAGGCGAGAAGATCCCTTGAGCCCAGGAGTTCGAGGCTACAGTGAACTATAATTGCACCACTGAACTCTAGCCTGGACAACAGAGTGAAACCACCACACACACACACACACACACACACACACACACGTTTGAACATAATTTTAGGGGTTCATAGGTTAATAATGCCTGAACCCAAGGAATAGATGAGCTCTCTTTAACATGGCTCAGCTGCTATTTGTGTCTTCCCCTTCTTATCTCTTTGTCAAGCAGCTGCTTCTTCTTTCTATCCTTACCTTATGGTTTCCTCTTTTTCATGATGTCAACTTGCTTATATAAAATAAAAACATACATCCACACAAAAGCTTATACATGATTGTATATGGCAGCATTATTTACAACAGCTAAAAGATGAAAATGACCCAAATATTCATCAACATGATGGATAATCAGAATGGGGTGTGCACATAGAACAAAACATTATTCAGGTTCCTAGGGTACAGATCTTCTCACAAGAGTGTGCATACTCCACTACTTCCTAAACATATGCAATTTTACATACCATTTCAGGTGGCCCACAGACTTCATCAATTGGGAATACTTGGTCTAGGTCAATATGGACAGCATGGCAGAACTCCTTAGACACTGGCCTAAATTTGCTGAGACAGTCATAGTTTAGTATGGACTGACAGACAGCAACCCTGCAGCAAGGTTAGGCTCCCTCTGGGTTCCCTGGAGATACAGAGTTTGGGGGTGAGAGGCCCACCAGACTGCACCAGACTGCACCTTTTAGGCTAGGCAGGAGGCAGCAGACAGGGTCTAGGGAGGTTTTCACTCAGGCACTGTGAATAAGGGCAGAGAACAGACAGGTTGCAGAGGACTCTACCCCAGCAACCACTTCTTCAGGCCTCATGAAGGCCCTCAGCTGCAAGGGTCTAGAAGAGATCTGTTCTGGTTTTTTAGTGGCAGGAACAATGCTCCACTCTCTGCTGGGGCTGGGTTATCCCTGTGGGAATTAGAGGCAGGGAGGAGGGAAGGAGCCAAAGTGACTCATATCACCACCTTGGTCACCTGTCCAGGTATATTCTTGGAGTGAGCAACAGAGTCATGTGCCTGAATGCAGGGGATGAGAAATTCTAGAATATGAGGGGGTGGAGGGCAACACCTTCCCCTGATCTTGGCAGACCAGGGAGGATAGGACCATTGCTGCATCATTCACATCTCCTGCTGCCTTGGTCTCACAGCTCTTCCCTTTGCCTAGAGCTAAACCTTTGAATGAAAATAGCCATGGGCCAAATTTTTTAAAGAGACATTTTTGAATTTTCTGTCAACCATCAGATTCCAGCAAGTCTATTCAGCACTCAGTAATCGTTTGGGAACATTAAGTGTGTGTGTGTGTGTGTGTGTGTGTGTGTGTGTGTGTGTGTGTGTGTGTTTTAAATAGAACGTGAGAGAGCTAGCTATTTATGAAATTTTTTTAATGTATATTTTGCTTGTTGCCAATTGAATTCCTTGTGTACATGGCAAAAGATAATGTTATGAATTTAATTTGGTCTCTCTTCTGAGTAGAAAATTTTGAAATCTTTTAAGTTTTTCTCTCTCTTAAACACTTTCTCATAAATGAAATTGCTTTATTTAATTTTGTGCTTATAAGAATAATCCATGCTGAGGAGAGTGAATTAAATAAGACCAAAAAAAATTTTTAAAATAAAACCCCTATTTTGACTACTTGTATCCCTACTTGACAATCCACCTTGTACCCATTATGAGAAGACCTGGTCCACAGGCAGAATGAACATCAGTGGCTGCGTGTAGAATTAGATCGAGTAGGTGCCTTCGGATAAAAGGAGAGAAAGAAAAAAATTCCTCCGAGATGTACCAATGGCCAATAGCTCTAGAAGAAGGTGCAGCCCCTCCCTGATAACCACGGAAGAATAAATACATACCACACAGAGAAAGGGCCACATTTGACCTCTGGGATTAGCAAAGACTAAAATTAGTGACAGGGCCGCGTGCTGTGGGGCGAGAGAGAGAGGGCTAAGCGGGGGTCGCGGGTGCGGAGGGCGCTCAGACGGAGAGACTAGTGAAGGGAAGAAGTGGGCTGGCTCCTGACGCACTTTCTGCGGGTGGGAGGGGAACTAGGGACCCGAGCCCACTGGTGACGTTTTTCTCACGTGATCTGAAGCCGACGTGTGCAGAAGTCCCTCTCCTCCAGGTACCAGCTCTCTGTTTCCGTGGAGGAAGGCAGACTTCAGACTGAGGGACAGAGAAGGCAGCTGCCCTACAGCCTGCAGGTCGGTACAAGTCGGGGACCCCTGAGGTAGGGATGGTAATGGACATAGGCTACAGAGGATCGGATCTGCTTTCTAGATACCGCCCCGTTCCACCTCCATTCATTTTGGCGCAGAAATTTTTTTGTGTTGGGCAAGAGGTATGGGTACCACCTTTTATTTCCCTGGAGAAGTGCAGGCTTCTGGCAGAAGGAAATGTGAGAAAGAGTCATTTTCCCGAGATGGCTACGAACCCATAGCCGCCTGTGGATCCCTGTGGTTGGGATGGCAGAGGGCAAAGACCAGAGGGGGTCCAGGACTGGATTCTCTCCACTCCTTTCCCGACGCTCACTCATTTGGTGCAAGAAATGGAGGGCTTGGTGCGGGGCGGGGAGGGGGGAGGGGGCGGAACTCGAGAGAGGTCAAGGGTTGAGAATTGGGTACCAGTTGGGAACTCCTAGGAAGCGGGCGACCGGCGATGTCTGATGGAGGAGGAGGAGGACCAGGGAAGAGAACAGCGATGAAACGGCGAGAAAACAGCCTGATCCCTGCAAGGCAGCGGGAGGCGGGCGCAGTCAGTGACCCCAGGCTGCGGAAGGCGGACCCTGCAACGGGTCCAGGCCTGAGTTCCCGGTGTCTTTTCTCCATCCTCCTTCCATTTTGGAGCCGGAAATGGTGGGCTAAGGGGGTCAGGGGAAGGAGGTGCTGTAGGAAAAGGGAGACAGAGGTTTGATCTGGGGATCAGCTCCCTATCCAGGAGGAGTGGCTTCTGAACTAGGAGGATTGAGATGAGGTAGCAGCAAGACCAAAAATGTTACCGGGTTTGGAAATAATTTGTCTCTTGCATTGCAGAAAAATGTGGGCTTTCTGTGTATGTGGGGAGGAAGGAGGTGGTAGGGGTGTTTTGGACATTTCTGCCTGGCCCCCTGTCTCTGTCACCACCATTTTCAGAGAAGTGGTGGGCTCTGCTATTTGGCTACCCTGAGGTGAGGGATTTGGAATGTAGAGATCTGAGTGCAGCAGAACACTCTGTCTTCAGAACATCCTTGTCTCTAACCCCACTCATTTTCGTGCCAGAAAAGTGAGATAAAAATTTGGGAGGAAGATTCAGAAACATAGAATCGCTTTGGAAATAATCTTTCTCGCCTATTTCCCAGAAGTAGAACAATGGAGGCTCTTAAGAAGGAGCTGCGGAAGGGGAATCAGAGAAGGCAAGGGAAAGGGCAAGGAGGTAATAGGAGCTGAGAAAGTTTTGACAAATAAGGTCCCAAAGAACCAGTGTCCAAGTTACCAGTCATTCACTTTCTCAATTTCTCATTCACCCACCTGTTTCTTGTCTTTCTGCAGGTCTTCAGGTCTGTGGTTGTGGACACTATCCCAGACAAGAAAAGGAAAGACCTGCAGTATCAGTGCAGGTCAGTGGGAGAGGGCTACTGCACCAGGACCCTTGGGAGTAGGAGTGACTTAAGCCAGAACAGAAGTTGGGGAGTCCACTGCCTGCCACCCCTCCTCCAATCCTCCCTCTTGCAGTTTCAGGATACATGACTGCTGTCAAGACCCTAAGGGAATATGGTGATCTATGGCTGGTGAGGATAGAGGGGAGAATAAGAAAGTAAGAGAATGGAGATGTAGCATCTGTGATGCCCCTTGAGGATATAAGAGTAGCCCTGAAATCTGAGAACTGGCTATGGTTCTGTTCTGTCTGCAGTTTTATAAGTCTTACAACTGCTTGTAAGGGGAAAAAGAAGAAAACTGCCCAGGATTTCTGCAGGTCAGTGTAAATTGGAACTACTCAGTTAAAATTGGTATGGGTAGGCATAGCCAAGGCCAGAGCAAAGTTTAAGGGCCAATATGCTCCTACGCATTTCTCAGGACATCCTCCTTAAATGTAGGGAGAAGCACCTGTGGAAGTTTCTGTAAGACTGGCTCATGTGAACATGTGTAAAGTGAAAAGGAAAGGAAAGAATGTAAGGGTGCGAGTGTACCTGAAAGATGGGATAGGGTCAGGAAAACCTTAAGTTAAGAAAGGCAAGTACTAGCAGGACCTGTGTTCAACTCCCAAAGCCCTAGTGTCCTGTGTCTTCTTTTTGTCTCCTAGGAAAGGCAAAGAAGGGAACATCTCGACATGGAAAAGCTCTACAAAGAAAATGAAGGAAAGCCAGAGAATGAAAGAAACCTAGAAAGTGAGGGAAAGCCAGAAGATGAAGGAAGTACAGAAGATGAAGCAAAGTCAGACGAGGAAGAAAAGCCGGACATGGAGGGGAAGACAGAATGCGAGGGAAAGCGAGAGGATGAGGGAGAGCCAGGTGATGAGGGACAACCGGAAGATGAGGGAAGCCAGGAAAAGCAGGGCAAGTCCGAAGGTGAGGGCAAGCCACAAAGTGAGGGCAAGCCAGCCTCCCAGGCAAAGCCAGAGAGCCAGCCGCGGGCCGCCGAAAAGCGCCCGGCTGAAGATTATGTGCCCCGGAAAGCAAAAAGAAAAACAGATAGGGGGACAGACGATTCCCCCAGGGACTCTCAGGAGGACTTACAGGAAAGGCATCTGAGCAGTGAGGAGATGATGAGAGAATGTGGAGATGTGTCAAGGGCTCAGGAGGAGCTAAGGAAAAAGCAGAAAATGGGTGGTTTTCATTGGATGCAAAGAGATGTACAGGATCCATTCGCCCCAAGGGGCCAACGGGGTGTAAGGGGAGTGAGAGGCGGAGGTAGGGGCCAGAAGGATTTAGAAGATGTCCCATATGTTTAATGTCTTTGGCCTTTAATTCTGATTTCTCTCATGGGAATATTGCCAGTCCTGCTTTTCCTGGCAGGCATTTGCCGGGCTATGTGCTTTAACCTTAAGCTGATACTTTCCTTTAGGTGTCACTCTTGTTACCAGCAGACTTTTGACCTACCTACAGTGCTCTGTCTTTTAGTAGAGGATTTTCACCCATGTGCATGGAATAAATGTTCATGGTACATTGTAAAATAACAATAAAAAAGAGTTTTCAGAACCATGTATACAGTATCAGTCCATTTCTGAAAAAATAAAATGTTTACATAATACATCCATACATGGGGGACACTATGCAATTGAGTAGAACAAAGAGAAATAATGATTTTTTTGCGTGGTGGGACTGAAAATTATTCTTTTTCTCATCTGTACTTTTTTCTAATCTAAAAAACACAGGCTATTTTTGTTTTAAAGGAAGTAATAAAAGGTAAACAAAATAGGAAAACAGTAAATACTAAGCAATCAAAATAACTATTCATTGATGATATGAAGGCAGTGGAGACACTTACAATTCTTGTTGTTGGAACACAAAATGGTAGATAAAACTCACATTACTCCTGGGACTTGAAGTTGGAGGAATCAACCAGGCAGTTACTACAGATTCATTGCTGTAAGAGACAGCCTTGTGTGAAATGGGGCTAAAACTTACCTCCCAGGACTGTGGAGTAGATCAGATGTGATGCCTGAGTCTGTGACCTATGTTAGGCTGGCTCCTGCCCTCTCCCCTGCACTAATAGTACCAAGTCAGACAGTTGGTGAGGGTGTGGAGTGTTGCTGAGGGAGATCTCACCTGTGCCTAAAAATAGGTACAGGAAGCTGAGAGATAGGTGCCACTTTCTCCTGGGTGATGCCACATCTGTTGGGTATTGTGCCCCCTCTTCAGGATCCTGCACCCTCTAAGGCCCCCATTGTTGCTGCTGGGCTAGAGTCTTCAAGGTAAAAAAGTCCTTTAGATTCACCTGAAGTCCCTGGTGAATTGAATCCCCAATAGGTTCCCTTCTGTGGAAAATGTCCCTCTTTTCTCTTTATAGTTATGTTAATACTGATGTGAAATGTGGGAAAAATGCTTCATAAAATCTTAACTAATATATTTATCAGGCATTACAATTACCTCACTAGACTTGCCCTTTAAAGCAGAGTTTATCTTACTCATTTTGTTACTCCATAGCACATAATAGAAGCTTAAAAAGTAACTATGTTAGTTATTGAGTCAGAAGGCCTCAGTTCTTGGCCCAGTTCTGCCCCTGATTGAACACATAGCCTTGAAACCGTAATGTTATTCTTTAGCAACGGATACTTGCCACATCAAAAGGAACACAGCGGGAGATGGATTATATCAAAATTCATTGCTAAATGATTTTAACATTGGACATAGTAGTGTTTTTCAAAGTTTGCTACTTACTAGCAGACCTCTTGCATCGAAATCACCTAAATATCTTATTGAAAATGCAGGTTCCTGGCTCCCACCTCAGACCCAATGCGTCAGAATCTCTTCTGATTTGTCTCCACAATGTGTGCGTGTGTGTGTGTATGTGTGTATATGTTTGTGTGTGTGTGTCTGCATGTGCCTTTTGCTTTTAGCTCATTTTCATTTTTATCAAATGAATACACACACAAATTTTTTAAATCCTATAGTACAAGAGTTTTTTTTAATTATTAAAAACTGCAGTTTTCCTTGCCATTCCACATTCTCACTCCCCAGAGGCTACTACCATAGGCAACTACCATAATTTTGTTTTATTCTGACATTTACCTCCATATTTCTGAATAATATGTATATGCTGCTATTTATTTTTTAACAGCTTTATTAAAAGGTAATTCACATACCATAACATTCACCCTTTTACAGTATACAGTTCAGTGGTGTTTAGTATATTAGCAGACTTCTGAAGTCATTATCACTATCTGGTTCCAGGATATTTTCATCACCTTAAGAAGAAATCCCATATCCATTAGCACATAATGTCATGCCCACTCCCCTGTTCTCCTAGCATCTGGCAAGCACTGACCTCCTTTCTTTCTCTATGGATTTGCCTATCCTGGACATTTCGTATTAATTGAATAATACAATATTTGGCCTCTTGTGTCTTGCTTCTTTCACTTGCCATATTTTCAAGGTTCATTCATGTTATAGCACATATCATTACTGAACTTTGTATACATATTTTGTGTGTAGATATATTTTTGATTCTCTTGTGTATGCACCTAGGAGTGGAATTGCAAAGTAATGATAACTCTGTTTAGATTTTGAGGAACTTCCAAACTGTTTTCCAAAGCAACTATGGTATTTGACAATCCCACCAGCAGTGTAGGAAGTTTCCAATGTATCCGTATCCTCACCAACACTTGTTATTGCCTGTATTTTTGATTTAAACCATCTTAGTGGATATGAAGTGGCATCATATTGTGGTTTTAATTGGCATTTTTCTAATTGCTAATGATGTTCACCATCTTTTTATGTGCTTATTGGCCATTTGCATCTCTTCTTTGGAGAAATATGTATTCAGATCTTTTGTCTCTTTCTAAATTGGATTGTTTTCTTATTGATGAGTTGTAAGAGTTCTTTGTTTATTCTGAACATAAGTCCCTTATCAGATATATGATTTGCAGCTGCTATTTCTTGACTTGTTTATTTTAGTCATTAAGATTTTCTGATATGATAATGGAGTAATTCTTTCTTACCATCATAACCCCATTATCTATTGCCTACCCCCAATATAGCTTTACCACATACAATGTTTATTTTAGCAAGCATCCCAGTGACTCTGTTGCTTAACTTGGAGGACCATTTGTGTTTTTCAGGTTAGGCTAAGTTTATGCTGAGGTAGCTAACAGCTCCCACACCTCAATGGCTTAACACAGCAAAGGTTTCTCAAACTTCATGAAGGTTGGGGATAGAGAAGCTCTGCTCCTCATAGTCTGTCAGGATTCATTGCAGCAAAGAAAGAGCGTGTATGAGGATCTCACAGTCACTTTTCTACACTGTGGTCTAGAAGTGACAAAAATCACCACTATTCATAGCCCACTTCTTCATATTTCTAGCTCCTTTAATTCTGACAAGATTTCTCAGAGAGCTGTTATTTATGCCCTCTACATAAGAGATTGATTTCTGAGAGAGTTGTTATTTATGCCCTCTATATAGATGATTGATTTCTAAGAGAGCTATTATTTATGCCCTCTATATAGGTGATTGAACTGAGGTTTAAAGAGGAAAATGATTTATTCAATGTTCCATTCCAATAAAGAGAAGAGCCCAGATTGAAATCCAGGTTTATCTGGCTCTAATGCAATAATTCTTAGCTAGTTTCCTTTCCTTTCCTTTTTTTTTTTTAGACGGTGTCTTGCTCTGTCACCCAGACTGGAGTGAAGTGGTGCAATCTCGGCTCACTACAACCTCCGCCTCCTGGGTTCAAGCGATTCTCCTGTCTCAGCCTCCTGAGTAGCTGGGATTACAGACACATGCCACTGTGCCTGGCTAATTTTTGTACTTTTAGTAAAGACAGGGCTTCATCATGTTGGTCAGGCTGGTCTTGAACTCCTGACCTCAAGTGATCCACCCACCTCAGCCTCCTGAAGTGCTGGGATTTCAGGTGTGAGCCACCACACCCAGCCAGTTTCCTTTCCTAAACCAAGGATTTCATTTTCATTTTCACTTTATTGTCCAACCAGTCCTTTAGGATGTCAGCAAAGTTATGTTTCCTTGGATGACAAACCTAAAGAACAAGGCTCACAGTGGCATTGCTGCCTCCGTCATCAATGCCTTAGAAAGGCATTTTCACACCAATTCACAGCTTTACTGTACTGCCCCCCAAATTGTAAACTGTTTCTGCAGTGAATGTGGGTGTTCAGACAGGTGGTAGCATCCCTTTTCTTTTGAATTGTAGGAACACATGCTCCTATAGGCAAGGTCTTTTTGCTTGGGGTTCCTTAAATTTTGAGGCCTGAGTTGACTCAAACACTAGAAGCATTGTTCCAAGCAAACACAGAACTGAAATCACCACATAAACACCAACACAGGTCTAGGCACAATCAAGGCTCTTCTGAGAGTCTGAGCAAAATAGGTTGGGATTATTTTTCCAACTACATACCTACCCAAACCGTTTTAGGGGCTGTTTCACTGCACTCTGAGAGAATAGTTCAACCCTCCTACCTTAACCCCAAATTATCTGGTCAAATTCAGATTGCAGCTGGCTGTGACAAGGACAAATGCTTTAAATTTTTTATGCTGTGAAGTTTTATATCCATCCCTACAGAAGTCTGCTTCACACCCCAAAAGGAAAGAGGACAGGGAAAAAATCAAAGCTTTATGACAGAAAAATGAAAGTAGTTCTTAACACTGGAGACTATTGAATTTATCACCAGTTCATTCAAGCCAATAGAAAATGGCCAATGTTGCTAAGCACAACCATATAATAGAGGATATGAACTTTACTTCTCCCTCACTTCTCTCCCAAACCTAGGAAATGTTTTTGGGATAAGGAGAAAAATGCTCCTAAGAATAGATTCCAACTGCCTGTCCGCTACAAGCTCCTAGAGCAAAAGGGTATATGTTGTTTATGGGAACTAGAGGGAACCTTAAATTGAATATACTATTATGTTGTAAAATGAACAACACAATTGCCAGTTTCAGCTCCAAACGGAGAGCAGAAAACAATATAACTTACACATTTACAATAGGGGGAAAAGTTGGATAAACTGCAATACAACATTTTTTCTTAAAACCACCAGAGAACTCAGGTCACAGGGCAAATAATTATCCTCAAATCTAGAGAAAGACAGTTGGTGGGAGAAATAGTAGTAACCAAGCATTTCCTTACCTGAAATAGATAACATCAAATGCCACGTAGGTCAGTTAAAGAAAATTGAGCTAGAAATTGTCAATTGATTTCTAAAGACTAAGTGAGGACCAGCATGGAAGTATGTGAAGTCTCTGAGGGTCACAGACATAAAGGAACTTGCACCCTCCTTCAGGCTTAACTCTAGAAACTCCACTAGATGTTCCCAGGGAAGATCAGTGGGAATCCAAAAAAGGTTGCCCTCTAGCGCCAGCTAAGAGAGGGAAATAGCAGTCCTTGCTGACATTTCAACTAGATCCATCTCTCTTAGTAAACAAAAGTCTTGATCTGCAGGAAGAAAGACAACAAAACCCATATCATGAAGTTACTGGTGGAAATCCACTGCAGCTGAGGAAAGCAAACAGGAAAACAAAAGCTATATGAAGGGGAGGGTGCAGGCATGTGTGCTAGGTCTAGCATTACATGTGGAAGAGAGGCATGAACACATGTGAAGTCTACACCACCAAAACTCAGGCTCTCAGTGCTTACCAAAGATGAAGACGTGATCAGAACATCAGAGAATGCCCTTTCTGCTCCCCAGAACCATGCTAACAAATATTGAGTAAAAATATAGTGAATGACAGCAAGGGACATATCCTTCCTAGGGAGCAGTAGAAAGGGAAAATGCAAAGCCAGGTGGAAAGAACTAGATATATATGGGAAACAAACTGTCAAACTCAGCCCAACTTCTGAGTAGATTTAAGCAAATCTTCCACCTAAAACATGGCAGAAGGAAAGATATAGACATACCCAAGCATAAAATCTATTTACCTAGGTTATTACTACCTTATACATAACTCAGCTTTCAAGTAAAAATTATGAAAAATACAAAAAGACAAGAAAATAAAACATTCTGAACAAACAAATTAATCTCCAGAACTAGAATCAGATATGACACAGATTTTGGAACAATAAGACCAATAATTTAAAATAACTATGATTGATGATCCACTGCCATGGCAACATGAGGTCTGAGGATATACTCCTCAGTGAAACTGGCGAAAGAATATAACTATTTAAACTCTTTGGAAATGGTCCTAAGGGCAAATAAAGAAACATTTCTTCAAGAATATCCACTAAACTTAAGAACAACGAAATCTGTGGCATTTGAACCAAGATTCTCTTCTTGTCTTCTCACTTCCAATTCAGCATGATGAAAACACTCCAGAAGGGTACAGCCAAAAACACAGGTCTCACTCTCTCCCACCAGCTCACACTTGGACGGTCACGCTATTTTTCCCAGACAGACATACGTTCTCATCCTGCCTTGAGCTATCTGTTGCAGAAGCTAAATCCTGGAAGAGTGCAGCTGAGAGGTGAGGGCTTCCTTCTGCCCAGGCCCCACTCATTAGAAGGTGGCTTTACTTCTAGCATAACGTGCTGAGAACACTGGGGCACAAATTGCCTGGGAGGGGCAAGCTAAGAAGACATGAAGGTAATGCCCACTCACAGTCAAGTGCCCAGCTCCTAAAGCAGAAGTTCTATTCAGAGAGAATTGTGCCACCATTCCCATCCCCAGCTCCAGAGCCTTGTGTAAGAGTTTTTGGCCAGGGAGTCACACTTTAAAACTCAGAGCTCTAAATCTCTTTCCAAAGGAACTGATTTCATTTGTCACTCAGTGTGGAGAAACTGAAGGCTAAGGTGCTATAAAAATGGAGGATGTAGTGAAAAGCAATTAAGAGGAAGTCGGTAGATTCATGAGAGATGCAAGCTAAATGTTAGACCAGCTAGTTGACCAGAGAGAACCAGGGAAAGACACAGCTAAGTAGAGTGCTCTTGGGGTCAAAGCAGATCTCGAACACACCTCAAAAACTACCTCTGCAGGCCGGGTACGGTGGCTTATGCCTGTAATCCCAGCACTTTGGGAGGCCGAGGCGGGCAGGTCACTTGAGGCCAGGAGTTCAAGACCAGCCTGGCCAATATAGCTAAACCCTGTCTCTACTAAAAATACAAAAATTATCTGGGTGTGGTGGCACACACCTGTAATCCCAGCTACAGGGTAGGCTGAGGCATGAGAATCGCTTGAACCCCAGAGGCAGAGGTTGCAGTGAGCCGAAATTGCACCATTGCACTCCAGCCCTGGTGACGGAGCAAGACTCTGTTTAAAATTTAAAAATAAATAAATAAATAAAAATAATAAAAAAAGAAAAGCTATCTCTGCAAAGAAGAGCAAATTTAATACCATGAACCTGTGGAGCATTCTATGCCCTAGCGCATTGTCAAAAACAATAGAGCAATCAACCAGCAATTAGTGTAGCTCAACAGCCAGGTGTATCCAGGGAAAGAGATGGTGAAAGACAAAATTGCAAAAACCCAGATTGACTGTGTACAGACTTAAGGCTGTGCCCTATGAAGAGTGATGTAAGAGACTTTACACAGCAGGAGTGTGGGGGAAAATATATTCTATAAATACATACTTGCTTTCTTTTCTTTTTTCGTCTTCCATGCAAGACGAAATTATATAAAGTAATAATGATGACAATGGTTGTATTTATAATATTTATACATTATAACATTCATAGACATAATACGAAAACAATAATACCACAAAAAGTGGGAAACGGGAATAGAGCTATATAGAAGTGAGGTTTCTATATCTCACTAGAGTTAATTAGTATCAATCTGAAGTAGATTCTGATAAGTTAATATATATATGCCAAATCCTAGGGAAGCCACTAAAAAAATTCCAAAAATATAATGAAAACATTATTAAAGAAGTTAAAATGCTTCCTCAAAACATATTCACTTAATGCAAGAGAAAAGCAGGAAAAAAGCAAAAGAGAAACAAGAAAGACAGAAGACATACGACAGACAAAAGGTAATTTGGCAGACATAAATCCAATTATATCAATAATAACATTAAATGTGAAGGATTAAACAATTCAAACAAGAGGCAGAGATTGTCAGACTGGATTTTTAAAAAGATCCAACTATATGCTGTCTACAGAAGACACACTTTAGATTCAAAGACACAAATAGGTTGAAAGTAAAAGGATATATAAACACACACACACACACACATATATACATACACACACATATATACATATATACTGTAAACAACAAAAATAAAGCTGGAGTAGATATACTATTATCTGACAAAATGGAATTTAAAATAAAAAATATTACTAGAGATAAAGAGTGATATTTTATGGTGATAAGATGTATTTAATCAGAAATACGATGCACTCTATCACAAGATGCAAGAGTACTACACATATATGCAATTAGCAACTGGACCCCAACATGAATGAAGCAAAAAGTGACAGAATTTACAGAAAAAAATAGACAATTTATCCACAATAATTGGAGAGTTCAATATTCTACTTTCAATAATGAATAGAACAACTAATCACAAGATTAAAAATAAAATTTGAACACTGAAAAAATACTGTAAGCTAACTATATCAATAGAATAAAAACAATCCACCCTGTTCTCCAAAAATGCAGAAAATAGTTCAACAAAATCCAACACCCTCTCATAATTGCAACAACCATGCAACAAATTATGAATAGAAGAAAAGTTTCTCAACTTGATTAAGGGCATCTACAAAAATCCCACTGCTAGTATCATACTTAGTGGTGAAACATTGGATGCTTCCCCCTAAAACATGGAAAAAGACAAGAATATCTCCTCTGATGACTATTCAACATCATACTGGAGGTTCTAGACAAGGCAATCAGGCAAGAAATGGAAAGAAAAAGCATTCAGATAGGAAAAGAAGATGAAAACATTTCTATTTGGAGATGACATGATCTTGTATTAATATTTAGAAAACAGTAAGGAATAAACTAATAAACTATTAAAATTAATATACAAGTTGAGCATGTTGTAGCATACAAAATCAACACACGGAAACCAATTGTGTTTGTATATGGAATCAATAATTGGACTGAAAATGCAATTAAGAATACAATTCAATTTACCATAGCATCAAAAAGAAAAAAATATTTAGGTATGAAATTCATAAAGAAGTGCAAAATTTGTAACTTGAAAACTACAAAGCACTGTTGAAAGAAATTAAAGGTCTAAATAAAAGGAAAGGCAACTTATGTTTAAGGATGGGAAGACTTAATATTTTTAAAATACTAATACTTTCCATTGATCTACAGGTTACATTCTATTCCACTGATCTAAGTTTCCATCCTTATGCCAGTACTGCATTGTCTTGATTTTTGTGCTTTGTAGTAAGTTTGAAATCAGAAGTGTGACTCTTTCCAACTTTGCTGCTTTGTTTCTTCTTGTTTTGTTTATTTTGAAAACTTTCTGATATTCAGGGTTCCTTGCAATGGCATGTGAATTTTAGAATTAGCTTGTCAAATTCTTTTAAAAAAAATTCCAGTTGGGATTCTGATAGGGATTGCATTGAATCTATAGATCAATAAATTTAGTGTATTCCTTATTATTATCTATATACAAGACCATATAATTTCCAAACAGACATCATTTTTCTTCTTTCTTTCCCATCTGGATTTTAAAAAATTTCCCACTACTTTTATTTAGTACAGTAATCTAAGTTCCAGTCCATGAAGTAAGGCAAGAAAAAACAAATAAAAAACATACAAATGGGAAAAGAAGAAATAAAACCTGGTTCACAGACAACATGATTATCTATGTAGAAAATCCTAAAGAATTCTTGAAAAATTCTAGAACTCTTAGGTGAGTTTAGCAAGGTTACAGGATATGAGGTCAACCTGTCAATTTTATCCCTATATACAAAAAATGAAAAATTAGAATTTAAAATTTTAAATGCCATTTACAATAGCACCAAAAAATGGATCACTTAGGTGTAAATCTAACTAAGTGTGTGCAGGACCTATTTACTGAAAACAATAAAACACTGATAAAAAGAAATTAAAGAAGACATTTTAAGACGGAAACATTCTGTGTTTATAGATTGGAGGAGTCAGCATTATTAAGAAGTCAGTGCTTCTCAATTTGGTGTATATCCCAATGAAAATCAGAGCAAGCATTTTTTAAAATTAATTATTTATTTATTTTAGTTTAGTTTATTTTAAATTCCGGGATACATGTGCAGAAGGTGCAGGTTTGTTACATAGGTATACATGTGCCATGGTGGTCTGCATCACCTATCAACATATGTCATTTAGGTTTTAAGCCCCGCATGCGTTACTATTTGCCCTAATGCTCTCCCTCCCCTTGCCCCCACCCTACAATTGGCCCCAGTGTGTGTTGTTCCCCTCCCTGTGTCCATGTGTTCTAATTGTTCAACTCCCACTTATGAGTGAGAACATGTGGTGTTTGGTTTTCTGTTCCTGTGTTAGTTTGCTGAGGATGATGGCTTCCAGCTTCATCCATGTCCCTGCAAAGGACATGGTTTCATTCTTTTTTATGGCTGTACGGTATTCCCTGGTGTGTATGTGCCACATTTTATTTATCCAGTCTATCATTGATGAGTAGTTGGGTTGGTTCCATGTGTTTGCTATTGTAAATAGTGCTGCAATGAACATACGTGTGCATGTGTCGTTATAGTAGAATGATTTATATTGCTTTGGGTATATACCCAGTAATGGGATTAGAGCAAGCATTTTTGTAGATATCAACAAGTTAGTTGCAAAATTGAAATGAAATGCCAAAGGAAATAGAATAACCAAAACATACAGAAAAAGAAGGACAAAATTGGAGGATACACACTAACCAATTTCAATACTTTCTATAAAGCTACATTAAGCAAGATGGTTTGGTAACAGAAAAATAATAGGTACATGGGTCAATGAAACAAGACAGCTCAGAAATAAACCCACACAAATACATTCTACTAATATTTGACAAATGCACAAGGGTAATTCAATGAAGAAAGAATTGTTTTTTCAACAAATGACACTGAAACAACTAAACATCTACCTGCAAAAAAACAAAACAAAACAAAAAAAACCTTATCTCATACATAATATTTTGCACAAAAATTAAATCAAATATATCAAAGACCTAAATGTAAAATGTAAAATTATAACATGTCTAGAAGAAAATATTGGAGAAAATCTATATGATCTTAGGTGTGGTGATGAGTTTTTGGATATAATACCAAAAGCTAACAACTTTAAAAACTGGATATCATAAAAATTAAGAACTTTTGCTCCATGAAAGACACTGTTATGAGAGTGAAAATACAAGCCACCCACTAGAAGAAAATATTTGCACATCACATATCTGATAAAAGATTTTTATCCAGAAGAAATAAATGACTCTTAAAACCCAATAAAAGAAAAGCAAACCCCAAAAAAGTGTATGGGAAGTAAAGATATGAACAGAGACTTCATTAAAGTATATATTCAGACAACAAATATGCATGTGAAAAGATGCTTAGCGTCGTGAGTAATGAGGGAAATACATATTAAAAACACAGACAGATACTACTGTACACTTAGGATGGTAAAAAGTGAACAAACAAATAAAAATCCTCAAATGAAAAAATAACAAATTCTAGTGAGGCTGTGGAACAAAAGAAATTCCCATTCATTGCTCTTTGGAATGCAAAATGTTACAGCCAGTTTAAAGATCATTTTGACAATTTGTTATAAAGTTATACATACAATTGCCATACAATCCAGCAATGCCACTTCAAGGTATTTACCCAAGTGAAATTAAAATGTATGTTCATACAAAAACCTGTACTGAAATGTTCATAGCAGCTTTATTCATAATTTCTCCAAACTGGAAATATCCCAGGTGTTCGATAGCTGGTGAAAATATAAACAAATTGTGGTATATCTGTACAATGGAATACTATTCAATAATTAAGAGGAACAAACTACTGATTCAAATATGCATCTCAAATGTATGTTGCTAAGTGAAAGAAGCCAGATTCAAAAGGATGTTTATTGTACAATTTCATTTACATGACATTATGAAAAGGCTAATTTATAGGGATGCAAAACAGAGGCTGTCAGGGGTAGAGATGGGAAGATGGGTTGACTACAAAAGCACCACACAAAGGAAATTTCAGGATACTAAAACTCTTCTGTATAGATACTATGGTGGTAGATGCACGATTTTGTGAATGTGTTAAATTCCACACAACCGCGAAAACATGAAAGGTGACTTTCGCTTTATGTCAATTAAAAATGTAGGGGGAACCCAAAATGGAAAGCATACTGTGGCACATGAATCTCACTGTATCACAGATGTATGACATAACTTCACTAAAAAGGGTGTGGGAAAAAGGAGCTGACCTAATTTCCTTTGGAAACCACTGTTTTGACTGCATACTGTAAAGCTCAAGAAAAAACTGTACATAATGTTGTATTCTGGTTGGGAATTTTATTTATCATGGGGTACATGATAGCCATTTTAAACTACTTTATACACTAGAATTAAATAAGTAAATAAATGATAGACAAGAAGAACCAGGTTTCTCACTGCCAGAGATAGAAGGTGAAAATAAGCAAGAGATGAGAAAGCTAAATGAATACTTGTGGTAATGGATTACAGTCAATGTGTCAGTATGAGCTTATATATGTGTATATATAATTAATATATGTGCAAGTATGGTGTATAAACAGTTTAATATACATATACACATGTATCTACTTGTTCTATCAACTGAGAAGTCCTAGAATCAATGACACCCCAATAGTAACCAGCACAATCAATGTCCAGATCTTAATTACTAAATATGATTATCCAATTAAAGTAACTAAGACTCCCTGGATAAATGGCTGATCATGGGGCTGGGAAAAGGAAGATAAAAGATGAATCTGGTACATCTTGTAGTGCCAGAATGCAAGGAGACAGAAAAAGGATGAAAGAAAGCCCACCTGAAAGAGCTCCCAATGGCCAAGGCTCAAACAATTTGAACAGCAATAGCAATAACAAATGATAGTATTGGATTATAGCCCAAAGAATTTTTACAAATCCGTGAGTCATACTGACAGAAAGAAATAATTGTATCAATAAATACATGGGGCGGGGGAGAATGGGAAAGTCTTCTTACAGGGTAATTTGAAATATTAAATGTAAAAGGAATGAGGGATATTTTTAAAAATCACCATCAGCACATCATAGTAGTAATTGCTGCAGGCAAAATTCACAGTATATTTGCGTAGTCTTAAATTATCTGCCCCCAAATATCTATTGATTACTGTAGTTGTTTTCAAGCATGTATTCACAAATTCATTGACACTCCTCTCTCCAGGAGGTAGAGTTTAATTCCCCACCTTTTTAGTATGGGTTACATTTAGAAACTAGCTTCTAACAATTAAGAGTACAAATAAGAGTATGAAAAGGGAAAAGTAGTAACTTTACAAGTGGAGAAACCCAGAAGAGAACCTTAACCAAATGATCAAAGTTAACATCACCAGTGATAATTCGTTCTAATATCATATAATCCTGACATTAGATGAAAAGGGCACTTTACCTCTGTAGTATTCTTTCTCAAAATCAAAAATCCCAATCTAATCATAAGAAAATATCAGAAAACCCAAACTGAGGAACATTTTACAAAACACCTGACTCTTAAAATGTGTCAAGGTAATGAAAAACAAGGAAAGACTAAGAAACTGGCACAGGGTAGACTAAATAGACATGTTAGCTAAATGCAACATTGTTTCCTGAATTGAATCCTGGAACAGAAAAAGCACATTAGTAGAAAACCTGGTGAATAAATCGTTTTTATTTAATAGCAGTGCACAAAAGGTAACTTCTTAGTTTTTATAAATGTATCATAATTACTAGGCAAAGTTGGGTGTAAGGTATATGGAAGTTGCGGCATTCCTTATAGCTAAAGTTATTTCAAAATGAAACGTTCAAAAAACAGACCAGACTTTTTTTCCTTCTCTTTGGGTGCCTTTGGTACAGACTGAATCTTAAGAACTCAAAATAAAACTCTAAATGAAAGAAAGCGACCTAATAGTTGAGGAAATAAGTGAACATGAACATGTCATTAAAGAAACTTATTATCTAGTGAGAAAGGGGGGTTTGACAGATGACAATTGACAGCAATTTCTAGAAAAAATGAAACAATTCCATACTTACATCAAAAATTGGAACTACTTACTAAACTAGCTGCATACATATATATGTATGTGTTATATGTATATATGCATGGAACTATTCTCTAAATAGTGTTCTGCCACTTTTTTCACTAAAAAATACAGCTTTAATAAAATTTCATGTCACTACATGTGCGTAATTTTACTCCTTTTTATATCTGAAAAATTTCCACACTATAATTTATTTAACAATTCCCATATTAATGGAAATTTTAATTTTTTCCACCAACTTGACATTTCCACATTGGAATGGTTTACAAAGTTGAACCAGATATAGTTTTTGTCCTTGTGGCACTTCGAGACTAGTGAGCGATACACAGTAGAAAGTCAACAAAACAGGGTGGAAGTATGAGGATGGGTAAATACGGGGTCTAAAGAGTCATGTGGCACTGGCAACTAATGCAGAATCAAGAGGTCAGCAAAACTTTCTTTGCATTATAAATTGAATTTTTAGAAGCACCTGATCTGCAGCAACAGCACACTCTCCCCCACAACTGTGCTTCTGCCACAGGAAAGAGTTGCCTGGCCAGCTGAGATGTGCTTTTCCACCAACCCAGCATGATCCTCTACATAGATGCAGACCTCAAGCCTTAAGAAAAGCAATCTCAAAAATCTTGCTGAGGTGAATCCTGAGCATGCTGTTACATATTAAAAGTCTAAGCAGTCAGGCATGATGGTCAGGCCTGTGATTCCAGCACTTTGGGAGGCCGAGCACGAGGATGACTTGAGCCCAGCAGGTTAAGGCTGCAGCGAGTTGTTATGCCACTGCATTCCAGCTTGGGCAACAGAGTGAAAATCTGTCTCAGAAAAATAAGTGTAAGCAAACCCACTCAGGGATATTTGAAATGGCAATAGTTACAACACAGCACTTTAGGTTCATAGCAATTCATAAGCATTATGATCTGGATAACTAGAAACTTCTTGCCACAATCATCTACAATGTATACAGCATTTAGCTGTGAGTTCAGGCAGTGTGCAGAATCATGTGGAAAAGATCATAAGTATCATACAAGCTGTGCTTCAAGTTATGTTCACTTACCTAAATGTGGCCAATGACTTTTCTGGATATTTTGCAGAATTTGTGAAATGTATTGTTGCCAAACTTGAAAAACATACCATTATGTCAGGGAATGTGGTGATGGGGGATGGCAGAAGAATTTCTTCTTTCTGGAGCACAATCTAAGTAGAAATAAGCCCAGACTCTGTGTGTACCAGTTGCACCAAAACATGGCTACCCTTGGTTGTGCAAAGTGATGGAATGTACTGAATCTGCTTTCATTCTGAAGGGGCAAATCATCTCAGATGGAGGCTGCTGGAGTGCACACCTTAGGATCTGGTAGCTAAAGCTTTGGATCTGGGGAAGATTTTGCCATGTAAGGAGTGATACTTTCAAGCCGTACAGATCATGCTAAAAGAAGTGATAGATAAGAATGGTCAGCTCAAGTTCTATGGGATGAGCCTTGAAACAGCAATGAAAAAAAATATGCAGGAGGAGTTGGTAAATATAGAGTATCAGAACGCAAGACTATGTTCCATAGAAAACACTATTCTGGATACTATGGTCTTATATAAGAGCTTTCTGGATACTCGAATGGTAAAATGCTGACTGCTTTCTCCTCCTCTCACATAACCTGGAGGACTTTGGACTTTGGAACTATTTCTAGTGCTCTCTTGGTACACAAAAACAGGACATTGATTGGCTCAGAGGCCCAGGGTTTCTACTCTCCAGAACTCATACCCTTATTGTTAAAATTAATGTGTACACCTTTTTCTTTCCTTTTTAAAAAGATACAGTTTTTACTTCAGTAGAACGCTATTTTCAAAAATTTACTATATTTAAAAATCTACTCTGATTGACTTAATTTCAAAGGTAGCTGAGTGTTATATTGACACACTGAAATTGCGCAGGAACAAGGATGAAGGTGAAGGCCTGTATCACCTGACTCTTTGTCAGGTGTGTACCAGTGAGCTAACTAATCTCTACTGTGAGTATTTAGGAAGACAAGGTCAATAACCTTTGCCAATAGCTCCATAAACATGGTATTAGTATTGCTGTGGCTATGTGTAAAGCAGAATAAGTAAAGGAGAGTACAATAAAACTTCTGCTTCAATTTTGTGCAGGCAAAATGAAGTTTGTCTGTGAGCCAAATGGCAAATAGCTCTTTCTGAGACCCTGAGATGCCTGAGAGACCCACTGTTTAACAGTACTAGAACCACCAAAGAAGCATAATAGCTGGAGCCTGATGCTTGCTCCCTACCCTCAACTCACATCTGACCATCTTTCTGGTTAGATACCCTCCACTCCCAACACACACACACACATACACACGGAAAAGTACAAGGTAACCTTTGTTAAGGGTTACACGAAAGGTGCAGATCTCATGTGCAGCAATGACAGAGGAGGAAGAGATCACTTCCAGCTTCAGAGGCTGGATGATCAGGTCTTGGCCTCTAAGAACGAGCAGGACCAGGATCTAGGAGGAAGAGGAGGGCAATCAGGAAGAAGAAAATGACAAACAATGACAAAGAGAAAAGTATAAGGCATGCTTGGGCACAGTGACTAAGGGTTTAATACTATTATTTTTAAAATTTTTAATTTGATCTCACTGTTTCTGTAGACACTGAAGTAAGGGTTTATTTTGGATGGGGCAGAGAAGGAGATGATGAGGCTAGAAACATGTCCTGAGGCTCAATTCTGATGGAGGCTGAATGTCAAGATAAGGAGTGTAGGATTTATGTGGTGAGTGATGGGGTTACCATCCAGGGTCACTGAGCAGGAGAATGACCATTGAAAGCAGGGACAAGGTAATGTGTAAGGTGGATTAAAGCGAGAGAGGGAGGCACTGGAGGCAGGAAGTCCAGAAGTGAAGCAATAAGGGCCTAAATCTGTACATGGATGTTTATAGCAGTTCTTTTCATAATTGCTTAGAGCTGGGTACAACTCAAATGTCCCTCAGCAGGTGAATGAATAAGCAAACTGTGGAATAGCTAAATAACAGAATACTACTCAGCAGAAAGAGAAGAATACACTATTGATACATGCAACAACTTAAATGAATGTCCAGGGCATTATGCTGAGTGAAAGAAGCCAATCCCAAAAGAAGCCAGTGCACAGAAATTTGAAAATGAAATCATTTACATAATATTCTGAAGAAGACAAAAGTATAGTAATGGGGAATATATTAGTGGTTGCCAGAGTTTAGGGAAGGCAGTAAAATAGGACTACGAGAGACAGCATGCAGGAGTTTCTGGGGGTGATTGAACTGTGATCTGATTGCAGTGCTGGTTAAACAAATCTATACATTGGTTAAACTTCATAGAAGTGTACACACACACAAAGTCCATTTTGCTGCTGATAATTTTTCTTTTAAAAGATCAGAGTTGTTCCTCACTAAATTGGTTACATTTAAAAGAGTGGAAACATTTGGTGATAGGTAATTATTAAATCTTTATAACTTGCTAGTTATATTTATATTAAAAAGCTCTCTCTCAAACAATAGAACATTTATCCCTCAAATGTGGAAGAAATTTGTCATGCTTCAACTATGAATCATTAAGTCCAAAAAATATTTATTTTTTCCAACCCTTCCTTTCTCTTCTCTGGTGGGTGTTATTGTTGACTGAGGTATCCTGCTGTGACCACCCTAGACAAAAGACCCCCTCTGCCTTCTTCTGACTCTCCAGCTGGCTCCATTGGCCAGAATGCCACTCCAGGCACCACCATCCTTCCAAGTACCAGTGGATTCTGAGTTGCAGGGATATCAGTTTCCTGTTTAATATTAGTTTTTACAGCAATATTGTTCTCTTTGCTTTCTAATCATAACAATTATGCATGTCAATAGTTCTTTTAATGGGACACAGTGGATGATGCCAGACTATTTCAAGAGTGCCACGAATGAATGAAAATGCCACACAAAGAAGCCTCATGCCTGATGGTGAGATACAGGGAACTCTTTCTTTTCTGAGTGTTTCATGAATATATGAGTTATTTCCCAACAACAAAATGTTTTCCAAGAAACATCTTTCTTTGAGTTCCAAAAGAAGTTTACTCAGCGGAAAGCAAGCTTTTCTGTGGACTTATCTGATTAACAAGATACTGAATCCTACAGGGGAAATGGGGAGGAAGTCTGCCTGAAGCCTCCAAGTGAAACCTTAGTGGATGCCACCATCAATGAAAAAGGTCAGACATCGAACACTTGATAACTTGAGTTCTGCCAGAAATAGAAAGAGTAGTAGATTACCTATACAAAATTGCCAACAAGAGAAAACTGGGCCTCCTTCCACACATTAATTTGGGAGTCAATTTTTAAAGTGCCTTTTGGTAAGATTTTTAAAAATTCTAACACATCAATATGTTGTGAATACTGTCATTTCATTTCCAGTCATTAGAAAACTTTTCCAAAGTCTTACACATTGATATAACTAATTTATCCTCCATATTAAGTGTTACATATTGCTTATGGGGCATCCGTTTTCTGATACCATTTTTAAAAGTACGCTGATCGCTGAAAACATAGAACACAACAGAAAACTATTCAAAAGGACTAGTCAAATCCTCCACTTTCAACCTTAGATTCTTTTCCAGCCCCGCTTCCCGATCTACCACCTTTGCCCATTTCAATGCTGGATAGGATTCCAGGGGAAATGGTGGACTGTAGGGGTCTTGGAGGAGGGGAGGTGAGAGTATTGGGAGCCGGAGAAAGAGATGATTCCCCAAAGAAGGAGAAATGATCGATTACCCCTAAAAGGCTGATCCTCCTGGTAATCTGAGAAAGGCGAATAAATACTGCAGGGAGAAGATAACAGTTTATTGTCTCTGATTGGCAAATACGAAAAAAGATTGACAGTATCAAGTGGAGGGAACGCAGCGGGCGGGCTGCAGTGTTAATGGGAGGGGTAACTGGGGACTCGAGCTCAGTGATGACGCGACTCTCACGTGACCAGGAGTCGACGTGTGCAGAAGTCCTTATAGTCCAGGGCCTGTTTCCCTGTAGCAGCTCCCTATTGCTGGAGAAGGAGAAAAGTGCCCAAGATCCTTTCAGGTTAGTATAAAGGTGGGCGCTGACCTGGAGACCCTGGGGTCGAGGAGGCCGAGAGCAGAAAGCAAGCGGGGCCGGCACTGCTTTCCTCACTGCTGTTCCGCCAAACTCCCATTTTGTGCAGGAAATTTGGGGCTGTTTGGTGGGGGATGGCGGGTGGAGAGAGAGAAGGGTAGTTAATTAAGGGTCCTGAGAGAGAGACATAGAAACTATTTGGAAGAAACTTGCTTTTCCTACTCCCTGCTTGCAGAAAAACGGTGGGCACGGATGAGGGCGGGGTTGGCATAAAAGGAGGGCGAGGATGAGGACGTGGGAAACTTTACACCAACAAGGCCTAGAATCATGAAAGGGACCCGTGATCCAGGTACTAGCCTGCTCACCAAACACTCCCATCTGTCTGCAGGATATTTGGTTTTTTGGGCGCGACACAAATCGAGGTGAGGGAAGAGAGAGGAAAATCCCCTGAATCCCTGCAGGTCAGTTTTTGTAAAGGTGCAATTGCTTCGGGTCTCTTTGGGTGGGGGTGGAAGTGTGAGTGACACCAAAGCACATCCCGGGGTCGCAGCAGCCCCTCCCCATCCGGATTAAGCGCCAGAGGCGGGTGCCGAGCCTGCAGCGGAAATGAGGCGGGGGAGGGGAAGCTTTAAGAGACGCTGAACTGGGAGGGGAGACCAGAGACTGGACCAACCCTCTCAGGTGAGAGGCTGGAGGTTGAGAGGGCTTGGGAAAGTCTGAAGGGCGGGAGTGTTGGAGACCAAAGGCGGGAGAAGGGTTAATTGCTTCCGTACTGCTCCCATTTCAGTATTAGGAGAGGCTTGTAGCAGGGCCTGCTGGGAAGATGGTGGGCCGGAGCAGGAGGAGAAAGATGGAGCTGGAACGAAAGGGGGCGGGAAGGGAGGTGGAGTCAGGGGAGTTCTGAGCCTGAGGATCCAGCTTTCTCTAGTTGGAAAACTTTTGACAATTAGGGTACTGAGTCAGAAAAGGCCAATTGCTATGGGACCCCATACTCTGGCTGCTAGTCTGTTTGCCTGGAATCTAGTAGTTTTGTTTCCTTGTTTTCTAGGATTAATTTATTCAAAAAGGAAATTAAAAATACTCAATATGCAAAAGTCTTGTGAAGAAAATGAGGGAAAACCACAGAACATGCCAAAGGCCGAGGAAGATCGCCCTTTGGAGGATGTACCACAGGAGGCAGAAGGAAATCCTCAACCTTCCGAAGAAGGTATAAGCCAGGAGGCAGAAGGAAACCCCAGAGGAGAGCCGAATCAACCTGGCCAGGTTTTTAAAGAGGACACACCCGTTAGGCATTTGAACCCTGAAGAAATGATAAGAGGAGTAGATGAGCTTGAAAGGCTTAGGGAAGAGATAAGAAGAGTAAGAAACAAGTTTGTGATGATGCATTGGAAGCAAAGACATTCACGCAGCCGTCCTTATCCTGTGTGCTTTAGGCCTTGAATTCATTTTTGCCTAATATTAAAATCTGGCCCCAGCTTTCTTTCTGTTAGCATTTTCTGATGTATCTTTGACCTCCATTTTACTTTTAATAATCTGATGAAATTTTGTTTTAGATAGTTTCCTTGGTACCAGCATCTCATTGGATTTTGGATTTTGACCCATTTCCAGGTCTATTTTTCAATTGGAAACTTTCACACATTTGCATGGGAATGTGTTCATTCCATGTTGTAAAGTAAAACATAACAGGTTATGGCAAAGCAGCATATTTAATATCAGCTCACATATATAGGATAAAATTCCAAACTTTGTGTGTGTGCGTGTGTGTATACATACATCCATATAACATATATCAAAAACTTAACCAAGCTTATTTCTGTGTGGTGTGAAATTTTATTTGTTTTCTTCTTTTTATTCTTTCTGCTTATATTATATGTGCTTTTTAATGAACACGTGTCTCACACACAAAAAGAATTAAGGATTTTTTTTACAAGTAAGAGTCAAATAATTTGCAACCAGCTTATGAGGGCAATGGGGGCACCTAAACTCTTGATGAAAGAACAATAAAAAAGAAATGTAAACCTCAAATTACCTCTGGATCTCTTAGCAAGAGGAATAAACTGGCAATTATTACAGATACACACGTTTAAGACTCAGTCTTTTCATGGGGAAAATATTTGCTTCACGGGGCTGCAGTGGGGAAGAAATGAGGCAGTAACAGCTGTGCTCAGTGGGATCTCGTTCCCACCCGTGCATACGGAATCCCAACCCACTATAGAAGCACCAATATTTAAGGGAGGTCCTGGCATGACGCGACTTGTGCTCAGGAACAAGTCCAGTAGGCAGAGGTGGGGGCTTCCCTATCAGTCCTCTGCTAGTGAACCCTGTCTCCTCCCTTGGGTCCTGCCATGCCTACCCAACATTGCTGCCTCTTCTGCTGAGTGCTGTGCTCTCTGCTGGCCCCACTCCTGCTGATGCACTGCAGTCCTTGAGGGCCAAAACTCCACCGAGTTCCCTGGGGTCCTCAGTAGGTTGAAATCTCACTGTCTTCTAAAGCTTCTCTCTGCTTTATAGTGATACTTAACAAAAGTGGGACTTCTCTAGGGTTGCTTGGGCCACAATGTCCTTCGGAGCCCTTAGCAAAACAACCCCTTCTGTTTTCAATCACAAGACCCTTCCTCTCCACAGGAGTCAGATGTGATGACTCCATTTGGGATTTGGACTGGGGTATAAGTTTGAGTCAAAGACATCATGTTGTAATCACAGTTTTTGCTCTAAGTCTAAGGAACGAGGATTTGTCCTCTTGGGATGATCTCTTCCTGAAGGCTCCTGGGCAGGCTTTACTAGTTCAGAAGACTGTTGGGGAACATGTATAAATTACACAAAGTGATGCAGGGAACAGATCTAAGGAACAGTCCTCTTAATTCCATCTCTTCTCCTGTTGACCTGTGGTTAAAAAAAACTTTCAAAGTCGGTAAGAACCTTATAAATGTACTTGAAGTAGAATACTCTTATATAAATGTTAGAGATTATATTTCTCCTGTAGAACAAGCAAAGACTACCTCTTCCTCTTGGTATCCCACATATGGATACTTGTAGGTGTTTAACTGGCACATTGCGTTTTAATATTTAATTGATTTTTTGATTGCTACTAAGAGCTAGCAGGTTTGTCCAAATCAGATTACTCGCTGAATAATCTATAAGTATTTTTATTTCTCTAGAGTTATGACAAGCAATTCCAAGAAGAAACAGGGCAGAGAATAGATTGTACTCTAAATGTTTTATTATCAAAGTATCTCACATAATCACCTGCATCAGAATCTGCTGGGGAGTATCCTGAAAATGCTGATGTCTGGGCCCCACATAAGGCCCACTGACCCACATTTTCTGGAGGTAGGCTGTAAAATTATAACTTGCAAACTCCTGCAGGTGATAATGATACGGATTGAAGAATGAGAACCACTAGTAATACAATATGCTTTTCATTATTACAAACATTAACTACAAAATAATTGGCAGGAAATCTTGGTGAATGCTTGCTGACATTCAGGAAATAGAAGGCCTATACAAGCATTTACTGTTTTAAGTATGAATTTTTAAAGGAAAAGATTGACACATCTATACATAAAATTTGTAAGGTTCCTGTTAACAAAGAAAGACAAGATAAAAAGCTAGGGGGAGGAATGTAACATAAGATGCCTTTTTATTGAGTGAACACCATGTTTAGCCATGCATTGCCTCCTCCCAGTATGAGTAAAATGTATCAGAAATAAATTCAAAATTACCTTTTAGTAATCATCTCAAAAAAGCAATTGAGCCAACCCTGCACCCTTGGCTTTCTTCTGTTTCTATTTTTTCACTATATGATGTCATTTTCAGGGAATCTTCATGTCTCCAGACCATTCTTCAGGATGATGGCAGCCTGATAGGTGCTGGTCGAACTGGAATTCTAACTGGAGTGAAATAAAGTTCCAGGTTCACCAGAACCAGTTTTACGAGAGGATAAATCCTCCCCCCAGCCCTCAGAGGGTGGTGCTCAGACAGGATGTTAAAGGGTTGGCCCGAGCAACACTTCTGACTTTGTCCTTCCACTCCAGTCTGCAGCAGGTACTAGGCTCTCCTAAGGCTAACGGCCAGGCTATCCTGAACAGACATATGTGGAGGAGGATGACTGTCCTATTTCAGGTCAGAGCACTTTGCCTTTCCCTCCTTCTCCCTTTCTCTTCTGGGGAACATTTTGTAGGGGAAAAGAAAAAGCTCCATAACTTCCCAGTTGAAAACATTGGTTGGGATAATCTTTGAGCAAGCAGATGTCTGAACAGGTCTGACCAGGTAACTTGGGGTTGAAGCAGAAGGGTCTGACCCTTCTCTCAGAGTCCAGTGAAGTAGCCCACAAGACAACTGGGGCAAAAACAGAGTTAGACAGCACACAAAACCTCACCCATCCCTCTCCCACCCACCTTGTGCAGACTCCTAGAAAGGCCTCGATGTGCCCTGGCCTGTTTGGTTGGTTCTGCAAGGACTTTAGCTCTGTGTCTTCCTGGTGCAGTGCATCTGATGCCTGAGCCAGCCCAGGCCCTGAAGCACAGGAGACACCAGGTAAAGGGAACTTGCAAAGACATGTGGTCTTATAACTCAGGAGAAAATGGGTGTCCCCTCCTATCTGAAAACCCACTTGCACTGCAGGCCCAGCTCACGACTTGGGGGTCAGGACAGTCAACTGCGAATTGGTGTGAAGATGCCTTTTTAAGGCATTGATCATGCAGAAAGTAATCCAACTGTGAGCCTTATTCTTTAGGTCTGTCATCTGAGGAAACATTACGAGATTTCTGACAGCCTAAAGTATTGTTTGAACAATAAGACAAAGATGAAATTCAAATCCTTGGGTTTAGGAAGGAAAAAAGTGATTCAAGTATATGGCCGTAGTGTCGGATAAACCTGGGTTCCAGTTTGGGCTCTTCTCCTTATTGGTATGTGACCTTGTATAAATTATTTATCCTCTTTCTTGGAGGATAACTACCTTCTCGGAGACCTGGCCATTCATGGGGCCCCCAGACATAAGACTCTTAGATCAAACAGAAAATGTCCTCTCTACCACCATCATTGCTGCCAACATCATCATCATCATCATCATCATCATCATCATCCAGGGATGGTGTTGAGTAAATATTCAATGGATTCTGGTTGGGGACAGGTCACATACTGAGAAGATTTGACATAATCAGTTACTTTGCCCTGGAAGTCCATCATCTAAAAAGGTGGACCCAATATAATAGGAAAATAATTGGATTTCCTGCTCATAAGAAGTGTGAGGTCAAATTGGTACATTCATCTATAAAATGAGTATCACCATATATAACCTACAAGACTGTATTGTGAGAAATAATGCAGAAAACTGTATGAAATGCCTGGCATATAATAGGACTTCAGAGAATGTTAGATCTGCAGTAATCATTATTATCAGTGTCATCATCATCATCATTGTCATCAGATGATGTTAAGATAATATTCAAATAGGAACTGAAAACGTCTATGCTTTCTTGACCCCATGCTACCCTTCTAAAGCAAAAGCCTAATCTCATTCCTTTCATCCAACCTCCTTTCTTGCATAAAAGAAGCAACTTTTATATAAGCTAAATATAATAATGGTCATTCATTTGGAATTGAAAAACAATAATTGAATTCTATAAACATTTACATTATTTATGCACTCCAATGCTGTTTCTTTATTGCAGGATGAGAAGAAAATTCCTCCACATTTCCATTTTATTTAGTTACCTGCCAGAAAAATTTCAAATCATAAGGAAAAATCTTAACTATCATGAATTGCAAAATATAATATAGAAATATATCATTAACATGGAAAAAACGTGCTTAAGAACACACACGCAAGCACACATAGTTTAAGGATAAATATCAAAATACTCGAAGTGGATATTTCTAGATGACATTATTATGGGAAATTTGTAGTTTCATCTTCATCCTCTGTATTTCCAGTTTTATTTTTTTCAATGAGCATGTGGAGCTTTTACAATTAGAAAAAAAGTCATAAAGTTGAAAACAGTATAATTCCATTTCTCCTTTTGCTTTAGCTGATATAGGGACTGTTGGCTCTTCCAATTCATCATTTGCTACCTGTTTCATCTTACTTCTAAGAATAACCTGGTAAAATGTCAGATTTCTGTGGGTCCCGGCTTGCTACTTTTCCTTGTCAACTAAATTTATGATGTAGTTCTGTCTTTGGTCACATGGTGGCAATTCATAACTACTTTCTAAATATTCTCCAATAAATTTATGTTAATTTTCAAAAATATACAGTAGTAATAAACATAAATTTCAAAGACCATTATGAAACTGATTTCCAGTACCGCTTTAAAAATATGTAAGTGTAGAGAAATAATGGAAGGCTATGCCTTTAGTTGCATTTTCTTGAGGCTCCCAAGTTCACATTTCATTTATTTACTCGTTCAACAAATATTTACTGGAAGCCTACAATGTGTAAAACTGTGCTAGCCAAAATCCATTCATGCATCGTAAACTTTTCTCCTTAAACCTCTATATTCAACTGCCTGCTCAAATTGACCACTTGGACCAAGATAATGTTATCCAGCCATATGGACATGACCCTGCATGGACACATACTCATCACTTTTAGCCAATCTATCCCTTAAAACTGGAGGTTCACCATGTAAAGTGGAGGCAGTATGAAAACGCAGGGAAAGCCTGGGATTGAGAGTCAGGAAAATCTGTTGAAATAGCCATTTTCTTACTTCAGAACTCTTGTAATTGATCAACAGGATTCTTGGTAACCCAGAAAGTAGATTAAGAACATGGCTTATTATACATGGTTTTAAAATAAAAGACATACCTTTATTATCTAGGATTGAGAGTAAAAATTTCTATTATGCATTTCCCAACCATTGATGTAGATGATTTCCAAGGCCTGCTTCTTGTAGTTTTGACATTTATTGAGCTCCTGCTAACTGCTTTGGCCTTTGACTAGGTCTTAACATAGTGTACAAAACAAAGTTTCTGCCTTCATGATACTTATATTCCAATTTACACTCTTTTTTTTTTTTTTTTTTTTGAGACGGAGTCTCGCTCTGTCGCACAGGCTGGAGTGCAGTGGCCAGATCTCAGCTCACTGCAAGCTCCGCCTCCCGGGTTTACGCCATTCTCCTGCCTCAGCCTCCCGAGTAGCTGGGACTACAGGCGCCTGCCACCTCGCCCGGCTAGTTTTTTGTATTTTTTAGTAGAGACGGGGTTTCACCGTGTTAGCCAAGATGGTCTCGATCTCCTGACCTCGTGATCCGCCCATCTCGGCCTCCCAAAGTGCTGGGATTACAGGGTTGAGCCACCGCGCCCTGCCCCAATTTACACTCTTTTAAAAAATGAGGTAAAATTCACATACAGGGAAATGCACAGATCTTAAGTGTGCAATTATATACAATTAACTGTGTAAAATAGAATATTTCTAATCACTCCAGGAAGTTTCCTGTCCCTCTTCCCAGCCACCTTTTCTCCAATAACCACTTAGGTTATTTCTACAAATTTTTCTGTTGTAGAACTTCAGATAATTGGAATCACACAGTATATATTCATTTGTGTCCAGCATCTTTCACTCAGTATAAGGTTTTTAAGATTCATCCTTATAATTTTAGGTATTAGTTGTTTATTCTTTTAAAAAATTATTGTTGTATAGTACTGCATAGTGTGAATATATAAAAATTTGGTATATCTATTCAAGATGTTATTGGACATATGAGTTGTATCCATTTTTGTCTATTATACATATAACCACTGTGAGCATTCTTGTGAAAGCTTGTTTGTGAATATATGTTTTCATTTCTCTTGGGAAATACTTAGGAGTGGAATTTCTGCATTATAGAAAAGGTAAACATTTAATTTGATATGAAATTGCTAAACAGTTTTCCAAAGTGGTTGTACCATTTCATACTACCAATGTATGAGAATCTCAGTTGTTCAACATCCTCAGCAAAATGTCAATGTCATGAAAGAAAGATGGATAGAGAACTGTTCTAGATTAAAAGACATACCAACTACATGTAGTGTTTGAATAAGGATTGTAGGTTATATAATGGTATTATATCAATTTTAAATTTTATGAATGTGATAATTGTATTGTTGTTTAGGAGAGTGTCCTTGTTGTCAGGAGATAAAATGCTGGAGTATTATGATGATGTCTACATCATCTATAGTTGGTTTTCAAATAGTTCAGCAACGTTAAATATATATATTATATATTATATATATATATCTAGAGAGGGATAAAGCAATTGGCAAAATATTAACTGGTGAACACAGTCTAGATGAAGAAATTTAAAGTATATTTCAATTTACTTTATTATCCTTGAAACATTCTGTTGGTCTGAATTGTTTTCAAAACAAAACTTTGATGGGGAGGGAGGCAATGATATCTGTCAGCCTTCCAGAAGAAAAGGTGGTTGAATGAGAACAAGCATAAGATTGACAAATTAGGTTATATGAAATCATGAAAGGATAGTTTGCTGTAACACCTTTATAGAGTAACAAAAAGAGAGAGACAACAGGTTGATGCCTGCTTCTGGTGGTAGTTTAAGAAATCATTCTATAGGCCGGCTTATTGAAACAGACCACCATATGTCATCAAGACTTTTTGTAAGAATTAAAATAGCAGTATTTATATATTATAGATATGATCTGATTCCTGTGGGAAGAAGAGAGTTGGGGAGCTTGAGAATATCTTAATATCAATTTAGGTAGACTGGAAGCAACCATAAAGAATTATGACAAAAAAGATAATGTTCTAGTAAGAAAAACCTAGTTTATTGTATCAGACTTTGACGTGGAAAGACAATGTGTGAGCTGCTTTGCCAGCAACGAGAACATATATTGATATATTCGTCACAGAGACCAAGGCTGGCCTTGTCCCATTCTACCACCATCTCTTATGGGATGAAAACAGTGATCTGCAGCTCCAGAACAAGTGTTCAGACAGAGAGTGGAAGGAAACTTAAGAATGATAGGAATAGAGTATCAGGTGGTGTGAAGATGTAGGAAGGATGGGAATAGAGCAAAACTCCAAAGTAAAAGTAACATAATCTGTATTTACAAAAGGACCAGAGGTGAAACTGGATTCAGACTAAAAATATATCAGGGATATAGTATAGTAATCCCTCAGGACATAAAGTTGTTTCCCAAGAGCTATATTTTTCCTCCAATCTTCTAAACATTCCACAAGTGGAGTTCATCTCCAAAAACAGCTGATATAAGAATACATGAAAGTATTCTCCACAAGTCACTTTCTTTTCGTCTTACAGAAGTCTACTTTTGCAGAATGAGGATTTCCCAAAGAAATATCTATTTCATAGTGTTGTTTTAAGGATTATTGAATGTGGTATCTTTTTATATGGTATTCTGGAGTCATTCTTTTATGTGATGGGACAATACTTCAGGTAGGAACACCAGGAAGGAGCTGTTGCAGTAGTTTATGGGAGGTAAAAACAACAGGTCTTGGTGGTTGATTGGATGTGAACACTAAGAAAGTCTGGCGTGGGGAACTAGTTGAATCTTGGTGTCATTAATATAGATAGAGACCCAAAGTGAGATTTGAGGTGCAGTGAGAGAACTGAAAGAGAAGATTATATTTACTTCAAAGTGAGATATTTGCATGTCAAAGTTCAAAATAAGTTGGATAAAATATTATGGAGCTCAAAAGAGAGATATATGCTGGAGGTGCAGATATGGGAGTCAACGCTTAATATGATACTGAAAACCATAAGATATTTGAACATTGTGGTAGGCTAATGATGTCCCCCAAAGATATCCACGTCCTAATCCTTGGACTAGGTTAATTTTATCTTATGTGGTAAAAGGGACTTTGCAGACGTGATTAAGTTAAAGATCTTGAGATGGGGAGATTACTCTGGTGGGCCCTAAATACAATCACAAGTGTCCCTTATAGAGAGAGGCAGAGGGAGATTTCACTTCAGAAGTAAAAAACCCAATACAATAATGGAAGCAGAACCTATAGTAATGAAACCACAAGCCAAAAAATGCTGCCAGAACCAAAGCTGGAAGAAGAAAGGTACAGAAGGAACCAGCCCTGCCAACACCTTGAATTTAGCCTTGTAAGACTCAATTTACAGTTCTGTCTTCTAGAACTGTAAAACAACAAATTTCTGTTGTTTTAAGCCACCAAATTGATGGTCATTTGTTACAGCAGCAATAGAAACCTAATACAAACATCTTGAGAAAGAAGAAAAGGTCTATGAAAGAATACCTGAAGGGTACTGATATTTCAGTTGGGTTACAATATAGTTTATTGGCTATGACCACAAGCAGTGGTGTCAAAGAGATCTGTATTCAAATTCAACTCTATACTCACTAGCTATGTGACTTTGTACAAGTTACTTAAATGATATATTGAGTTTTTCTACCTGTAAAATTGGGATAATAATAGCATATACCTCAAGGAACTTTTGTCAGGATTAAAGGCTAATATCCAATTAATGTACTTTGTACATAGCAAGTGATTCATAAGTGGTTGCTTTGGAGATGCAAGTGTGTTAGCATGATTTACAGCTGATAATCACTGTGTAGTTAATAAATGTTTTTAATGTGGCGATAAACCAACACTGAATGCTATTCTTTTAGAGAAGTTGTATTGAATTATCCATCTCAGTTCAGCAATGTAAGAGACTACATGAAGGCTTGGGACCAAAGCCTGCATTGATAAAAATAATGCATCTGGGCTGGGCGCGGTGGCTCACGCCTGTAATCCTAGCACTTTGGGAGGCCGAGGTGGGTGGATCACAAGGTCAAGAGATCAAGACCATCCTGGCCAACATGTTGAAACCCCGTCTCTACTAAAAACACAAAAATTAGCTGGGTGTGGCGCTCCTGTAGT
This sequence comes from Chlorocebus sabaeus, assembly GCF_047675955.1. Lineage (NCBI taxonomy): Eukaryota > Metazoa > Chordata > Mammalia > Primates > Cercopithecidae > Chlorocebus > Chlorocebus sabaeus. The sequence continues at coordinate 50,246,417 of NC_132933.1, forward strand.
CCCAGCTACTCGGGAGGCTGAAGTAGGATAATCACTTGAACTGGGAGGCAGAGGTTGCAGTGAACCAAGATTGCGCCGCTGCACTCCAGCCAGGTGACAGAGCAAGACTCCATCTCAAACAAACAAACAAACAAATAGATAAATAAATAAATAAACAATGCATCTGGCCAGGCATGGTGGCTCTTGCCTGTAATCCCAGCACTTTGGGAGGCCAAGGCGGGTGGATCTTTTGCGGTCAGGAGTTTGAGACCAGCCTGGTCAGCATAGAGAAACCCCATCTCTACTAAAAATACAAAAAAAAAAAAAAAAAGAAAATTAGCCGGGTGTGGTGGCACATGCCTGTAATCCCAGCTACTTGAGAGGCTGAGGCAGGAGAATCACTTAAGTCTGGGAGGTGTGGAGGTTGCCAGAGCCAAGATCACATCACTGCACTCCAGCCTGGGTGGTAGAGGGAGACTCTGTCTCAAATAAATAAATAAATAAATAAAGCATCTATGTGGACTGCTCTCTCTCTCTCTCTCTCTCTCTCTCTCTCTCTCTCTCTCTCGCACTCTTTCTGTGAGTGTGTGTGTGTGTGTGTGTGCATGTGTGTGTTGCATTTATACTTTTGGGACCAAACAGGCCAAAATGCAGCTTGTTGAGGATTTCAGACAGTAGTAAAATCTTTTTCTACTTTGATAGTTACTTTATATCTGTGAGAACAATGCCACATTCTCTATTAAGGTCTTTCTCCTTTCTCCTCTTCTTAGAATTTTCAGGTAACATTTACATTGAAATGGTTACATGGTTACATTAACGATAAATTATCTCTTCCTAAGAGCATAAACTTGAACTGTTTTTCAAAACTCTTGCTTCTAACTAAAGTTTCTAAAGTAAAATATATAACAATGACCAAGAAGTGTGAAAGGAGTAATGCAAAAATTGAATCTGGAGCTAGTGGAATGTTAAATAAAGGCCTTAAGAAAAACCTTTTCCCCTCCCAAATGAAAGTAGCTTTATTATATTTATGATTTTTAAAGAAACTATGCAGGAAAATATTGAGAATTACTGAAAATTGCACTATAGATCCCTGACACTGTGCATGACAAAACAAGGAAGTTGGTGGGCACTGGTGGCTTGGGGTGGGGTGAGGAGGAAGAGTGGTGACAGGAGGGACAGGTAACAAGAAGCAAGGCCTGGTGGGGTAGGGTGTAGGAGGATTGGTTGGATAGGGGGTGCAGACCTTCATTAATAACCAGAGAAGGGCAAATGCCAACCTTCATTGGTGATGCCATTTGTGGCCCCTCAAGATTGGCGAAGACCAGAGTGACAGGGTGGTGTGCACTGAGGCACTGTTCACAGAGGGGTGGAGGTGGGTCTCTCTGTGTGTATGGTGGTAGTGTGGTGGGGGTTTCTGTTGCACTGCCTGCCAGCCTAGAGGTGAGGTGCGGGGGTTGGGAAATTAAACTCTGCCGTTAGTTGAGACCCTCACGTGACCAGGAGCCAAGGTGTGAGTAAATTCCTCTTATTCAGATCTCTTTTATTTTTGCAGCACTCCTCTTTTCTGTTGAGACAGGCTAGTGTCTGGCCCAGAGGATGAGGGGGAGAAAGACACTTTCCCAGAATGGAGCAGGTCTGTGTGAGCAGCTGGACTTGGAGCTGTGCGTCAGTGGTGGTGGTGTAAGGGGGTACATGTGAAAGGGAAGGAAGGCAAAAACTGAAGCAGGTACAGGTCTGTTTGCTTTGACACCTCTTCAATATTTTGAAACAGATATGATATGCCTTGGGATGGAGGGAAGGGCTGGAGAAACAGGGCCAAGAGGAAACACATAGACCTGGAGGTAGCTTGTAAATAATTCACTTCTTTTACACCCTGCCTGCAAGGGAGTGCTGCATAAGCACCAAGATGAGGAGTATTGAGATGAAAGGGGAAGGACGTAAAAGAAATGGTGGTTATGTAGGGGGTGCAGATGTGGGCAAATGGATACTAAGAAATCATTGAAACTACTTCCCTTAATCCAATGTGGTGGGCATTTTAGAGCAGGAGATGGGGATGAAACAGGGGTGGGAAAAGGAGCTTTGAGACTTGAAGTGGTTAGGTGTCCAGTCTTCAAAGAGGCCCTTGTCTAGTATACTGGTCCATCCACCAAGCACTTCAGTACCACTATCTTTCTTCTGCCTGCAGGTCCAAATGCCTATTAGGCTCAAGAAAGGAAAGGGGAATAGGAAACTGACTGGGATTTGGGCAGGTCACTATGCGCCATGCTCTGGACTAGAACCTCTGAGGGTTGGGGGTGAAAGGATGGAAATGGCCCAGGCCAGAACATAACTAGGAGGAGACATTGCTCCTACTTACGTTTCATTCAGTTCAGGGAGAGGCTGGTAGAATGATCTAGAGGAAAAATTGTTGAGAGAGACTGAGAGAATATATATGTGTTCCTTAGGTATGGGAGAAGGGCAAAAACCTGGAGGGAATAGAGGAGTGAATTAGAGCAAAGGTGAGACCTTTGCACTCATCCCCCTAATTCGGGAAAACACATGGGTAATGGAATGAACAGCACACATTCAGTATTTCCTCCCTTTTTTCTCCAAGGAGTAATTGCAGTCAAAGAGGAAAAGGGAAAAACAACTTTCAACATGGAAAATTCCCACCAGGAAAATGAAGAAAGCGTTCATAATGTAGAGGAAGAGCTACATTTGGAAGAAATTGAAGGCCAGGAAGCTAGAGGAAATAATCACCAGGAACAAGCACCACCTACCCAGGAAGATGAAGATGGGCACGTCCCATAGGCATGTCAATAACAATGAAGGGAGAGGGAGGAGGAGGAGGAGGAGAAGGAGGAAGAGGGCGGAGGGAGATGGGGAGGAGGAGAAAGAGGAGGAGGAGAAGAAAAGTGTCCAGAACAGATTTTTAAAAATTAAGAAATAAATTTAGAGTAATGCATTGGATGAAAAGACAGTCCAGGAAGTGGCCTTATCCCATTTAGTGCTTTTTGTCTTGAATTATTTTTTCTTATATTTTTAGGGCTTCACTTTTATTTTAGGTTGCATTTTCTAGTCATACTTTGGCTCATTCTTGTGTTTTTAACCTTTTGATGATATTGGTTTTAGATGTTTTTGTTGTCACCAGTATCTCACTAGATTTTGCTTTATGGTTTCATATGCAAGTCTACATTTTAATACGGGATTTTTTCCATTTGCATAGAAAAAGTTCATATATGTATACACAAGTACACAGACACACACACATATATATGATATCCCAATTTAAAATAGGCATATTTATATGTTACATGTGTGCATAGAAAAAATTTGGATAAGATGTACATGAAAAACTTAATAATATTGGTTTCTCTTTAAGGGGCAGATTTATGGAAAATTTTCTGTTTTGAATATCTGTATTCTTTCATTTTTTCAGAAGAATATGTTTAACTTGTGTCACAAAATTAATAAAGTCTAAAAAGAAAAAAATGAAAGTAGGTCAGTTGGCTTGTAAAGGCAATAGAGAACACTTTAATAAATACTTGAAAAAAACTTTAAAAAGGATAAATTTCAAGTGATGTTTGAATCTCTAGGCTAGAAGTACAAACCAGGTAATTTTACACATACATTCACTTCACAATCAGTCTTTTATGTACTGTATGGGGAAAATATTCCATAGAACTGCTGAGTAGATCAAGTGAAGTAATGAGTATGAAATGAATATGAGCTGTTTGATTAGCTCCCTTCTCCCAACCTCAGTACATGCAGAGCCTCAATTCCCTTCAGATTTCCTTCAGTTATTAGTAGGGGCAGAATTCAGTAGGAACAAGTTCAGACAGCAGAGGTGAGTAAACAGTTTTTCATTCCTCTGGTACTATACACCATCCAATCCCACGTGCCGACTTACCTAAGGAACTGCCATGTGCTGCTTGGCAATGTTGCAGATTTATTGGAGTCTTCAAGATGACACAAATTTTACTGATTTATCTGGAGGCTCTGGTGGGCCAAAGAAGTAAGGAATGTATTTCTTTCCACTTTGACAATATATTTACCCAGATAGGTACTGTCCCAATGTTTCTTGGGACCTGATGTATTACCAAAAACCAAAAAAAAAAAAAAAAAAAAAAAAAAAAAAGTCATTTTAACGTACAGGGCCCTCCTTTCCATAATGAATGCATGGGGGTAGGCGAATAGAGAAGATGGTACAGATACATTTGAGCAACAGACACCCACCATGCTGCAGTAAGGATTGCTCCTACCCTGACACTCTGACATACATAGCCTTATTTGCCTGTTTCCGTAAGTTGAAATCATCTCATATATACATATGTATGTGTGTGTGTGTGTACTCTTACATTTTAAGAACCACTAGCCTAAAATAATGCCTGGTAATTGGTAGGCACTCAGTAAGTTTGTTGAATAAATGAATAAAATAAATTAATTTTAACAACAACCCTTTGAAATATATCAGAATTACTTTTTACAAATAAAGGCAGCTGGAGGACAAAGAAGTTAAGTGAATTGTGCTAGGCAATAATTGAACCCAAGTTGCCTAAATCTAAAGTCACACTTCTTAACAACTATGTCCTGTTGCACCCTCAGTGCCAAATCAGTGGCTTTTACCATTAGAATATTAGAAAAGGTTTTAGCACACATCAGTATTTGATTTTGTTTTTACAATTAACATGTTCAAATTTTCTTTTTTGCCATAATCATGTGCTAATATTATAATCTGAAAATGCCATACCAAGTGTTACAAATGCCTTAAAAATAATATCGTAATGCATGTTAAACTACACATAAACAATGTAATGCAATATTTACAGCATGTATTACAGATTTGGGTTATAACTTTACTATTTCAGCAGCTCTTACAACTAAAGAGTAAAATGGACAAGGGATATGAACAGGACATTTAAATAAGGGAAACATAAAGGGCCAGTAAACAAATAGAAACTCTAACAATGAAAGAAATACAAATGGAAACAAACAAAATTCTTCCTTTGCCTCTCAAATCAGAAAGAATTTAAAAGACCGATAAGATTCTGTGCTTGTCTGGGTGTCGGTAAACAGAATTATTGTATGCTGCTGGTGAGAGTTTTGCATTCCCACCAGCAATGAATGAGAGTTCCTCTTGTTCCACATCCTCACCAGCATTTGCAATTGTGGAAGATTGTTTTTATTTGATCCATTCTTATAGGTCTGTGCTGACAACTAATTGTAGTTTTAATATGAATTTCCCTAATGACTAACAATACTAAACATGTTTTCATTTACGCTTATTTGCAATATGTATATCTTTTTTGGTTAAAGTGACTGTTCAGATATTTTGACAATTTTTTAATTGGTTTTATATTGGTCAAGTTTTATGAGTTTTTTATATATCCAGGACACAAGTCATTTATTAAATATGTAATCTGCAAACACTTTTGCCAGTGTGTCTTATCTTTTCACTCTCTTAACAGTGTCATTTATAAAACAAAAGCTTTTAATTTTCTTAAAGTCCAATTTGTCTTTGTTTTTCTTTTGTGGATAATGTTTTTGGTGTTATACCTGAACCCATGTTGTCAAAGCCAAGATCACACAGTTTTTCTACATTTTCTTCTAGAAGTTACAACATTGTTTATGTTTTACATTTACAGTTTCTGTTTTTAATTTATACTTAACACATTTACATTTCAATATATGATGCATTTTTAGTTAATTTTTCTGTAAGCTGTGAGGCATGTATTAAAGTTTGTATTTTGGACATGCATCGTTGTTTCAATTGATTCCTTCTTTTCAAATCTATATTTCTTGGGATTTTACACAGACAATCATGTCATCTGCAAATAAAAAAATACTTTTAGTTTCCAATTTGTATGCCTTTTATTTCTTTTTCTTCCTTTGTTGCACTGGATGAGACTTCTGTTATGATGTTGAATAAGAGTGCTCAGAATGGATACCTTTGCCGTGTTTCCAGTCACGGGGGAAAGGATTTGGTCTCTCACCATTAAATATTATGTTAGCTTGAGGATTTTTTTGTAGAAGCATCTCAGCAGGTTGAAGAAGTTTACTTCTACTCACAGTTTGCTGAGAGTTTTTATCATTAATAAAAGTTGAATTTTGTCAAAAGACTTCTCTGCATCGATGACTATGCTCATGTGGTTTTTCTTCTTTAGACTAGATTGTATTGATTGATTTTCAACTATTGAACTGGCTTTCATTCCTGGGATAAATCCCACTTAGTTGTGGTAAATTATTCCTTTTATATGTTGACAAATTCAGTCTGGTAATATGAGGGATGTGGTGGTTAATATTGAGTATCAACTTGATTGGATTGGAGGATGAAAAGTATTGTTTCTGGGTGTGTCTCTGAGGGTGTTGCCAAAGGATATTAACATTTGAGTCAGTGGACTAGGAGAGGCAGACCCACCCTCAATCTGGGTGGACACTATTTAATCAGCTGCCAGTGCATATAGGATAAAAGCAGGCAGAGGAGCATGGAAGGACTAGACTAGTTAAGTCTTCTGGCCTCCATCTTTCTCCCGTGTTGAATGCTTTCTGTCCTCGAACACCTGACTCCAAGTTCTTCAGCTTTTGGACTCTTGGACCTACACCAGTGGTTTGCCAGGGGCTCTTGGGCCTTAGGCCACAGACTGAAGGCTGCACTGTTGGCTTCCCTACTTTTGAGGTTTTGGGACTCGGACTGGCTTCCTTGCTCCTCAGCTTGCCGAAGGCCTATTGTGGAACTTCTCGTGATCTTGTGAGTCAATACTCAATAAACTCCCTTGGCCAGGCGCGGCAGCTCACGCCTGTAATCCCAGCACTTTGAGAGGCCAAGGAGGGCAGATCACAAGGTCAGGAGTTCGAGACAAGCCTGGCCAACATGGTGTAACCCTGTTTCTACTAAAAATACAAAAATTAGCCAGGTGTAGTGGCATGCACCTGTAATCCCAGCTACTTGGGAGGCTGAGCCAGAAGAATCGCTTGAACCCGGGAGGTGGAGGTTTCAGTGAGCCGAGATAGTGCCACTGCACTCCAGCCTGGGCAACAGAATGAGACCCTGTTTCAAAAAAATAAATAATAAATAATAAACTCTCTTTCATATATGCGTATATCCTGTTAGTCCTGTCCCTTAGAGAACCCTGACTAATACAAGGGATATTTGTCTTAGTTTTCTTTATTTGCACTATATTTGTCTTCACTGGTGTCAGGGTAATGTTAGGGCTGTAAAATCAGTTGGGAAGTATTTCCTCTTCTTCTGTATTGGTTTTGTATTGCTGTCATAAGAAATTACTACAAGCTTAACATATTAAACAATACAAATATATTATCTTACAATTATCTAGGTCAGAACAACATAGGTCTCACCAGGAAGAGACCAAGATGTCTCATTTCTTTCTGGGGGCTCTAGGGAAACATCTATTCCTTCTTCACTGAAGTTGTTGGCAAAATTCAAATCCTTGTGTTTGTAGAACTGAGATCTCTGTTTCCTTGGGCAAATCAACAACATAGATGTTGTAAATATCTGACAGACTTTAAAGCTAAGAGCCATTCCCAGTTTCCAAAGGCTAACCCACATTTCTTGGCTTATGACCCTCTTCCTCCATCTTCAAAGCCACAATGGCTGGTCAGATCCTCACATTTTGAATTTTTCCTCCTCCTTCCTTCATCTTATCTCTCTAATCAATCTGGGAAGTGTTGTCTGCTTTTAAGAATTAGATTGGGTCCACCTGGATAATCCAGGAAAATCTCCTCAACTCAAGTTTCAAACCCTTAATCAAATCAGCACAAAATCCATTCTGCAATGTAGTGTAGAGTTTGCAGAAATTAGATGCGGATCTATTATAAATTAGATGTGGACCAAAGGAACATTATTCTGCTACCACATATTCTATTTTCTGGAAGAGTATATAAAATTAGTGCTATTTCTTCTTTAAATGTTAGTTTGCATTTGCCAGTGAAACAATGTGGGCCTTGAGTTTTGTTTTTGGATGGTTTTTAACGATCAGCTGAATTTCTTTAATAGTAATAGGGCTCTTCAGATATCTATTTAATCTAGGGTGTTTTTCAAACTGAGCAGTACCTCTTGATCTATCTTCAAGTTAACTGTCTTTCTCCTCTGTCATTTCCATCCTTCCACTGAGTCCATCCAGTGACATTTAAATTTTGGTTTCTGCATTTTTCAGTTCTAAAATTTCCATAGGTTCTTTTTTATGTCTTCCATTTCTTTGCTGATAATTTCTATTTTAAGGGTGATGGCTCTTATTAGCTTTTTTATAGTAGCTGCTTTAAAGTCTGTAAGATATTTGCAACATCTGTATTATTGATTTGCCCTTTCCCATGCTTTTTGAGATTTTTATGGTTCTTTATATGCTGAATAATTTTGGTTTACATGCTGAACATTTTGAATATTATGTTCTGAAATTCTGGGTCTTGTTCAAATCTACCAGTTTGATGGTACTTCAAATACTGATCTTCTCTGATACATCTTCTAGTTAATATTTACTTTTCAGATATCTCAAATATCTACACCACATATTCTGTCTGGTTTTCATAGCTGTGTTCACTGCTAGAGAAAGTTGAAATGTGTTTATTCCATGTTACCTAGAATCAGAACTGCACTGTATAAATTTTTATATTTCCTTTTTTTTTTTTAATTTTGAAGGAAAAGAATAGTAAACTTATAAAAATTGCAGGGACAATACAGATAATTTTTCCCTGAATTATTTGAAAGTAAGTTGCCAGCCTCATGTCCCATCTATCCTATGAGAGGCAGAATTTTAAGATAATCCCTATGACTTTCACCTCCTGGGGTTACTCCTATCACTATGTTACATTACACAGCAAAAAGGAAATTATCTGGGTAAGCCTAATCTAAGCCCGTAAGCTCTTTAAAAGGAGAAAGTTTTATCTGGCTGATGGCAGAAAGGTAAGTCAGGGAGATTTGAATCATGATAAGGGTTAAATGCATCTCCATTGCTGGCCTTGAAGGTGGAGGGGGCCACATGCAAGGACCAGAAAGAAGCCTCTAGGAGCTGAGAGCAGCTGCCTGTCAAAAACCAGCAAAGAAATGGAGCCATCAGTTCTACAACTGCAAGGAACTGAGTTCTGCGAACAACCTGAATGATCTTAGAAGGGGATTCTTCTCCTGGCCCAACAGATAATAGCCCAAGACAGCCAACACCTTGATTTCAGTCTTGGGGGACCCTAAGCAGAAAACCAGCCAACCCTACCCAAAATACTGACTTGCAGAACTATGAGTTAATAAATGAGTGTTGTTACAAGTTGCTTAGTGTGTTGTAATATGTTACATGTGATAGAAACTAAATATAACCCCAAATATCTTTAGTGCATATTTCCCCAAAACACAGACATTTTCCTATATAACTGCAATATGATGATCAAAATTTTAAAAATTAACATTGATATATTACTGCCATCTAAACTTAGAACCCAATAAATTTTCACCAGTTATTTCAACAATGTTCTTTTTTTATTATTTATTTTGAATTGCAATCATTTTTATGATTTTTTTTTCTTTTTATTATTATTATTATTATACTTTAAGTTCTAGGGTACATGTGCATAACGTGCAGGTTTGTTACATATGTATACTTGTGCCATGTTGGTGTGCTGCACCCATCAACTCGTCAGCACCCATCAACTCGTCATTTACATCAAGTATAACTCCCCAATGCCATCCCTCCCCCCTCCCCCCTCCCCATGATAGGCTCCGGTATGTGATGTTCCCCTTCCCGAGTCCAAGTGATCTCATTGTTCAGTTCCCACCTATGAGTGAGAACATGTGGTGTTTGGTTTTCTGTTCTTGTGATAGTTTGCTAAGAATGATGGTTTCCAGCTGCATCCATGTCCCTACAATGGACACAAACTCATCCTTTTTTATGGTTGCATAGTATTCCATGGTGTATATGTGCCACATTTTCTTAATCCAGTCTGTCACTGATGGACATTTGGGTTGATTCCAAGTCTTTGCTATTGTGAATAGTGCTGCAATAAACATACGTGTGCACGTGTCTTTATAGCAGCATGATTTATAATCCTTTGGGTATATACCCAGTAATGGGATGGCTGGGTCATATGGTACATCTAATTCTAGATCCTTGAGGAATCGCCATACTGTTTTCCATAATGGTTGAACTAGTTTACAGTCCCACCAACAGTGTAGAAGTGTTCCTATTTCTCCACATCCTCTCCAGCACCTGTTGTTTCCTGACATTTTAATGATCGCCATTCTAACTGGTGTGAGATGGTATCTCATTGTGGTTTTGATCTGCATTTCTCTGATGGCCAGTGATGATGAGCATTTTTTCATGTGTCTGTTGGCTGTATGAATGTCTTCTTTTGAGAAATGTTTGTTCATATCCTTTGCCCACTTTTTGATGGGGTTGTTTGTTTTTTTCTTGTAAATTTGTTTGAGTTCTTTGTAGGTTCTGGATATTAGCCCTTTGTCAGATGAGTAGATTGCAAAAATTTTCTCCCATTCTGTAGGTTGCCTGTTCACTCTGATGGTAGTTTCTTTTGCTGTGCAGAAGCTCTTTAGTTTAATTAGATCCCATTTGTCAATTTTGGCTTTTCAGCAATGTTCTTTATAGCAAAAGGATCCAGTTCACAATCACCTGTTGCATTTCATTGGTGACTCTTTATCATCCTTTCATGTAGAGTATGTCCTTAGGCTTTCGTTGACTTTCATGATCTTATAGTTCCTATTTTCTAGAATGTCCCTTATTTCGGATTTGCTTCATATTTCCTCTTGAATGGATTCAGGTTATGCATCTTTGGCAGGACTATTATGGAAGTGATGTTGTAGTCTGTCTGTCTTTCTTTCTTTCTTTCTTTCTTTCTTTCTTTCTTTCTTTCTTTCTTTCTTTCTTTCTTAGATGGAATCTCGCTCTGTCACCCAGGCTGGAGTGCAGTGGCACGATTTCTGCTCGCTGCAAGCTCCGTCTCCCAGGTTCACACCATTCTCCTGCCTCAGCCTCCCAAGTAGCTGGGTCTACAGGCGCCCGCCACCACACCTGGCTAATTTTTGTATTTTTAGTAGAAACGGGGTTTCAACATGTTAGCCAGGATGGTCTCCATCTCCTGACCTCGTGATCCACCCGCCTCAGCCTCCCAAAGTGCTAGGATTACAGGAGTGAGCCACTGCACCTGGCCTGTAGTATTCTCTTTCTGTCCTATCAGGTGGCCCACAATTTTGATTTGTCTCATTACTTATAATATCTGCACTGATCATTTGTTTAAGATAGTGACTGCCAGGTCATTTTGGTACTCTTTTTTCCATTGTAATTATTAATATTTTATGGTAAGGAATTTTGAAATTATGTAAATGTTTATTGTGTATTTATATATGTATATTTATTTATATACTGACTCATGTTTTCCTTTTTTGATTCAACAGGCTATAACGTGTTCCATATTTCTTTATTTTGATGCTCACAGTATCTGCTACTTGACTCGTAGAAACTTCTTCAGGCTTCCTTCCACGTCCTTTTGGAATGCCTCCATCATTTCTTTAGCACTTTGCTTTCTGGCACATCAAGATGTTCCAGATTCATTGTGTTATTTTCCTGTCCCATCCAACATTCCATCCAAGGAATTCTCCAAGGATTCTTTGTTCCTTTTATTTAATAATGGCATTTTGAAAGCAAGATATGAACAATTAGGTGTGCTTATTGCTATTGGGGTGTTGTGGCCCCAGGCCCTCTAAGTGGGAGGAATCAGGCAATATTTGTATATACACAGAGAAAGACACACACAAATTCTCACATAAATATACATTCACACATTTACATCTATATTTCTGTCTCTCTATCCATTGAAGCCATGACTTCACACTGATACCTAACTCCAATACTATACCACCAGGTTCATTCTAGTTTTCTCCCTTTCTATATTTGTAACTCTCTTCTACTATGACAATTAGAACCTTGGATCCCATTACCTTTATTTGATCAACCCCCCTATATGTAAACAATCTCCCATTTCCTGCACTCCTTGTTCTCTGCTTGGAAGCTCCACTTGACATCCTCCCAACTGTGGATTACAGTCCCTGCTTTCCGACCCACTTTGTAAACCTGTTCTGGCTGAGACATAGTGCAACAGACTTCCTCCCTACGCAACTCCTACCATACAGGTACCTTCCTCACACTGTTGGCAGCATGGCCATGCTTCTTAACCTGCTCAGACTTTAAAACCCTGCTCCAGTCTGCCACACACTTCCTCCACATGGACACCCTTTTCAACCAGATAAAACTCCAGTATCCCTCACTTGGCTGTCTCCTGTCTGGGAAGCCCTCATCATAATTCTTAGGCTCTGACACCCTGCAATGAGCTGCTCTTCCAGCATGAATGCCTTCCTCATCCTGCTCAGGCAGACACAGCTCCCTCCTCTCATCTGATAAAGACACCTACTTTGACCTTCCCCATCTGACAGTGTTAGGACTGAATTGTGAGAAAGGGAAGGGAAGGGAAGGGAAGGGCTGAGGACAAGAAAAACAAACGTTTATTTCTGTTTTACGACTGAACTATGTAACTATATTACCAAGCTAAAAGATGTAAGCAGCGTTGGGCTTAAGTTAAATTCAAAAGTAAGTATAGCCCATGTGTGGTGCAACTGCTCAGAAAACAGCACTTGATCACAAACGGATCACCATCTTCATGCCCAATTGAGGATATTCTCTGTCAATAACTCCATTAAAATGATGGTAAGGTTGCCTCTGACTACATGTAAGCAGCAGAGGAGTCAATAGAATCTTTGTGTTTAACTTGGTGCAGGAAGAAAAAAGGTATATTTGTGAGCCAATCAGCAAACAGCTTCTCTCAAGCCTCCGAGATTTCTGGAGACACACCAAGTAAACATTACAGATGCTACTAAAGCAGAATGAGAGTGGGCACCTGCCTACTATCCTGGCACGTAACTTTCTGAGGAGGTGGGCTTTCTCTCTATATACACACACACACACACACGCACGCGTGCACACACACACCTAAGATGAAAGAGACAGGGCAGCCTTTGTTAAAGGCCACAGAAGAGGTCAAGGCCCCATATGCTGTGCATCAATGACTGAAATGGAAGAGATTGCTTCTAGTTGGCATGATCTCAGACACTCTATGTTCAGGGTTGGGCCTTAAGAAATGAGTAGTACAAGGAAGAGGAAGCCAAGACAGAGAAGGGGGAGAATGGAACTCTGCTTCAGAATACCCCTAGGTCAACCCTTATTAGGTCTTCCTTAACAGCTTCCTTCAACCCTTATTAGGTCTTCCTTACCAGCTAAATCAACTCCTCTTCCCCTATATAAGTGAGGCTGTTCCTACTTTGTTTGAAGATCCATAACAACCTGCCTCAAGGTCCCTTGTAAGGGAGACCAATTGTCCTCATTCCCTCCTCATTGTCCCACAGATGTACTTATTTTCTCTAAATCTATAATTAGAATCAAATCCCAGGATGCTGGAGTGTGGGAAAATGGGAAGATTGAAATTAGAAAATCAAATAGCTCACACACCAGATAAATTACAAACTTTTTAATATTTATATTGTTATAATGGGAAATATAACCTTACCTATTTCAGCCTCTTTTTTGGTTGGAGCCCCAAGACAACTGGGTGTCAACTACTGCTAAATTCCAAAGTGGAGAGTAAGGTGATAAAAGCAGGTTTTGGGATGGACATGAATGAACACTGATTTTGCTGCACTTAAATAACCACCGATTTGCAGCCTACAAAAGACATTTGAGAGGCCAGGAAGATTGCTGGAGATTAAAAGAAAGTTTGTTTTCTTGTTTTCTCCTGTCGAGAAAAAAAAAAAAAAAAGGTTGGAGTGCACTGGCACAATCTCAGCTCACTGCAACCTCCACCTCCCAGGCTCAAGCCATCCTTCCACCTCAGCCTCCCAAGTAGCTGGGACTACAGGCTTGCACCACCACAGCTGGCTAATTTTTGTGGGTTTTTTTTGTTGTTGTTGTTTCAGAGATGGGGTTTCGCCATGTTGCCCAGGCTGGTCTCGAACTTGTGAGCTCAAGTGATCTACCTACCTCGGTCTCCCAAAGTGCTGGGATTACAGGCATGAGCCACTGCGCCTGGCCTGGAAAGGAGTTTCTAATGAGAGCTGTTGGTATTCCATGAGTGCCCCCACATGAGGAAGGCACAGGGGCTTTTCATATCACAGCAAGCTTGCAGCCAAAATCTTCAATTTGACCATTCAGAGTTCCTGGAACTTGATAACATAGTAAGCATCCGAATTATCCCTGAGAAATCCAAAACACAAGAGACTGGCTGACCAGCTACCTTGATATCAGAGTGAAGAAAGTTTGGGGAGAGCCTGGACTCTTTGAATTTGAGAGTCATTTTGGGCAAAGGATGTGTAAGTGCTTCCCATAGACTTGACGTGGGCCATATGGAAGACAGAAGTAGCTTGGAGATGTCATAGATTTAGATCATGATGGTCTTTTGGAGAAGAAAAAAAAAAAAACCACCTTAAAATAAAACCTGGAGATATACTGCTGGAAGGTTAAAGGCTAAATAAGGAGTCAAAAGCAACTAGCCCAGGGATATGTTTCTCAAGAGAACAGCAAGGGAGAGCTCCTCAACAATGGGAGACTCCCTATATACTCTGAAAAATGTCACACAAGAGGAGGAGTCATAGAAAGTGCTGATACTGGATGGCTGTAACAGTATCAATTATATAAGATTTTAATTTCTTCTCACATCATCTCTGCCCTCATTGAATAGAAACTGTTTTATGACTGGAACTGACAGAAGGATTTTTTACTTTACGTGAGCAGGCAGAAAAGTTATGAAGCATACCCTAGATTTCACCCAAGGGGCAAGAGTAGAACTAGTTCCAAAGAACAGGTTTGCATAGGCAGCAGGGAAAAAAAAAGTTGGTATATTATTCATCCTACAGATTCTGCTTATTTAATGTATTTGCCACATTGCCAATAATCTCCAGAATATGTTTGAGAATAGTTTCTGAGGATATTAGTTAAAGGTAGGAAGGAACATAATTTTAGCTACTGTGGTCAGGTATCCTTTAACTTAGAGCCACTGCATTTGTTATTTCTTCTGCCTAGAAATCTACGCTGAGATATCCACCTGTATCACTTCCTCACCTCCTTCAGCTGTTTCCTCACAAGCCTTCTTTTGTTTTTTCTTCAATAAGAATTTAAGTTCCAAAAGACTGAAAATATTTTGTTTTGTTTTGTTTTGTTCAGTCCAGTAATCCTCAACACCTAGGACAGCACCAGACACATAGTGCCAAATAATAATCTGTTAAATTATTATTTAATATTAATCAGCTATTAATAATAATTATTATTTTATTATTATATTATATATTATGTTATATATAATAATTCGCTATTAATCAATATTTGCACATACAGCAGAGATTCTAAATTCAATCTGTTATCTCATGCAGTTGGATTCTAATTGTTTGCTCAGTTGGTTGACTGAAATATGGGTTTCTGATGGATCACACTAAACAAGATTGGTATACAAGAGATTGCTTGGTATGCTGTAGAGGCAAGAACCTGAATAATCATGGAAAAGGGAATGTTGTTGTGTATTTATCATGTATTATGAGTACATCTACTTCCTAACTATGCCCGGAGAGAGGGCCATAAGATGTTACTGCTAACAAGAAATTGAGTAATGAACAGGCAAGTATATTTTTAAAGTCTTAAAATGGCTATTCTCCTTAGGCAGAGGATGCTGAGAGTGACTCTAAAGCTTGATATGTCATTTTCATTTCAGCAGTGATGCCAGGATCTCACATAAAGTAAATTAAGAGGCTGAACTTAATCACTTGGGTGATTAACCAAGGAAGGTCTGGTTACCTTAATATGCACCAGGAATGTCATGATAGACAGAATAATTTGAGTTGGAGGAATTTTTATCTGCAGCTAACTGATCCTGTGATACAATGGTAGAGACAGTATGTTTGTTAACTAAATTATGTTCCATTTTTCTCTGAGGTTCATATTCAGGTACTGCTTTTCCCAGACTGTGTTGCAGTTAGGTGACTGGTTTCTGGCCATTGGAATGTGAGCAGAAGTTATATTTACCAACTTCATGTCTCTTCCATATGAAAGCTCCAACATAATCCTCCATGAGTCCTCTCCCTTCATCTGTTTTCCTGATGAATGTAAACACCCAAGGCAACATTGGAAATCACATTTACAGATTGTGAAGCTTCCCGCAAACCATAGTCCCTAAACGATTGCACGAGGTTGGTCCCATCCCATCCGACCTGCATTGAACTACTATCTGAATGAAAATTAAAAATTAAGTTTGCTAAACCTCTGAGATTTTGGAAATGATTGTATAGTAATTAGCCTACTTTGTCATCTATGTATTACCAGGAGAGAAATGAATAGGTGGTATGATGGTTAATATTGAGTGTCAACTTGAGTGTATTGAAGGATGCAAAGTATTGTTCTTGGGTGTGTCTGTGAGGGTGTTGCCAAAGGAAATTAACATTTGAGTGAGTCAGTGGACTGGGAAAGGCAGACCCACCTCAATCTGGGTGGGCACTATCTAATCAGCTGCCAGCACGGCCAGAATAAAAGCCAGCAGAAAAACATGAAAAGACTAGACTGGTTTAGTCTCCCAGCCCACATGTTTCTCCTGTGCTGGACGCTTCCCGCCCTCAAACATCAGTTTCCAAGTTCTTCAGCTTTGGGACTCTTGGGTCTTTTACCACAGACTAATGGCTGTACTGTTGGTTTCCATACTTTTGAGGTTTTGGGACTCAGACTAGTTTCCTTGCTCCTCAGCTTGCAGATGGCCTATTGTGGGACCTCACCTTGTGATCGTGTGAGTCAAAAATCCTTAATAAACTCCCCTTTATATATACCTCTGTCCTATTATTTCTGTTTCTTTAGAGAACTCTGACTAATACAGGTGGCCCACTAATTTTTTACTTGATTGGATGATCAAAAACTCCTAATCATAGCAAACAGAGGGCTGATATAAGCTACTAGATAGTCTAGGTTCTCTCTTAATTACAAGACTCAAGTCAGTTCAACTATCATACCCAGAGCCCCTTGAGGGAGGACCTTACTATAACATCATAAGTATGTACTAGGAATAGTCTTCTCCAAAGAACCTGCAGCCACAGTTAAATATCATTGGTCCCAATTGACAGATGAGAAAACTGAGACTCAGAAAAGTTTTTCAAGATCATATACGTAATAAATGGTAGAACTGGGACTGTAGCTTATATTCCAGATTATTAGATGATGAGATTATTTATTACAAATTTTTATTATATGGTTTATATATATAGGTGGGGATTTTTTCAGCAGCACCTTTTAATAGGGAGGGAGGCTGGAGATGAAATGCTTTCTTTTTGGGCTGAGAAACTTAGTTCTAGGAGCTACATTAATTACCTGGTTCCCAAGTCAGCATAACGTAGAAGAAAAAGAAAATTTAAGAAATGACACATATTTTCTTTTTAATTTGACATAGCAACGTTATCATATAGTAAAATGCTTCTTATACTTAAATGTGTCTATATTTTTCATGCTACTGTTTACATACTTTTGTATTATTGGGAGACAACCAAACTGTTTTATTTATAGAAAACAGTCCTGTCTGGCTATTGCTGTTCTTCTTTGTAATAGTATTTTTGTTTTGTTTTGTTTTGTTTTTGTTGTTGTTTGTTTGTTTTGAGATGGAGTCTTACTCTGTCACCCAGGCTGGAGTGCAGTGGCGGAATCTTGGCTCACTGCAAGCTCTGCCTCCTGGGCTCACACCATTCTCCTGCCTCAGCCTCCCAAGTAGCTGGGACTACAGGCGCTTGCCGCCACACCCGGCTAATTTTTTGTATTTTTAGTAGAGACAGAGTTTCACTGTGTTACCCAGGATGGTCTCGATCTCCTGACCTCCTGATCCGCCCGCCTTGGCCTCTCAAAGTGCTGGGATTACAGGAGTGAGCCACCGCGCCCAACCTGTAATAGTATTTTTTTAAAAATAGAGACGGGGTCTTGCTGTGTTGCGCAGGCTGATGTCAAACTCCTGAGCTCAAATGATCCTCCTCCCTTTGCCTCCCAAAGTGCTGGGATTACAGACATGAGCCACTGCACCTGGCCATATGCTATTTTTAATAACAATTTTTAGAAGATGTAACTCATATGCAATAAATACCTTTGGAATTATATAATTCAGTAGTTTTTAGTATATTTACAAGGCTGTATAATCATCACCACTATCTAATTCCAGAACATTTTCATTACCCCTGAAAGAAACTCCATACCCCTCAGTAGACACTCTTCATTCCTGCTCCCTTCAGCCAGCACCTACCACTAATCTACCTTCTGTCTCAACAGATTTGTCTGTATTAGACATTCCATATACATACATACATTCCACATACAACTTCAAAATGTTCATGGAAAAATGGAATTAAAAGTTGAAAATCAAACATATAAGATGTATTTCTCAACATAAACTCCATCGAGTTCAAGACACTTGTAAACAATGATAGCAGTCATTTAGTCTATTCCTAAAGAACTGAGGATCCCAGGAATTTAACCATGCAATGCAGTCTTTTTTACATTATTAACTGAAGAAAAATGGGTACCGTTTAAAGGTTTTTTAAGATGAAGAAACAAGAAGACAGGCCGGGCGCGGTGGCTCACGCCTGTAATCCCAGCACTTTGGGAGGCCGAGACGGGTGGATCACCTGAGGTTGGGAGTTCGAGACAGGCCTGGCCAACAGGGTGAAACCCCATCTCTACTAAAAATACAAAATTAGCCAGGTGTGGTGGCACGTGCCTGTAATCTCAGCTACTTGGGAGGCTGAGGTAGGAGAATGGCTTGAACCCAGGAAGTGGAGGTTGCAGTGAGCCGAGATCGCCGTGAGCCGAGATTGAGCCATTGCACTCCAGCTTAGGCAACAAGAGCAAAACTCCGTCTCAGAAAAAAAAAGAAAAGAAACAAGAAGACGACGAAAGTAGCTAAATCAGGACTGTAAGGTGGATACCTAAAGACTGATTTCCCATCAAAATTCTCCTAAAATTCCCTTTGTTTGATGAGAGGAATGAGCAGGAGCATTGTTGTGGTAGAGAAGGACTCTGGTGAAGATTCCTGGGCATTTTTCTGCTGAAGCTTTGGCTAAATTTCTCTAATACTCTCATAATAAGCAAATGTTATCATTATTTGGCCCTCCAGAAAGTTTACAGGAAAAATGCATTGAGCATCTCAAAAATCTGTTGCTATAACTTTTGTTCCTTTTGCTTTGACTGGGCCACTCTCACCTCTTGGTAAACATTTATTTGATTGTGCTTTGTCTTTAGGACCATCCTGATAAAGTGATGTTTCATCTCCTGCTACAATTCTTTGAAGAAGTGCTTCAGGATCTTGATCACACTTGTTTAAAATTTCCATTGAAAACTCTGCTCTTGGCCAGACATAGTGGCTTACACCTGTAATCCCAGCACTTTGCTAGGCTGAGAAGGGAGGATTGCTTGTGCCCAGGAGTTTGAGACCAGCCTGGGCAAATTGACGAGATCTGGTGTCAAAAAAAAAAAAAAAAAAAAAGAAAGAGAAAGAGAGAAAGAAAGAGAGAAGGAGAGAGAGGAACGAAGGAATGAAGGAAGGAGGAAGGAAAGAAGGAAGGAAGGAAGGAAGGAAGGAAGGATTGCAAATGGGAAAAAAGAGACTTTTGGAATTGATTAAAGTGTTTGCTATTTTGCTAATTTCAAAAATTTTTAGTTTTGCTATTTTGATTGTGGTCATGGTTTCATAGGATTAAATATAGACAAAATAGTTTAAATTGAATACTTTAAATATGTGCTTTGTAAACTTTAGTTATATCCCGATAAAGCTAAAATAATTACTCCCATGTAGATATAGACTGAAAGAACTGAAAGAGGCAAACTGTTTTGGTATTTTATTGTGTGTGTTTTTTTTTAACTGTTATTTTAGGTTCAGGGTTAGATGTGCAGGTTTGTTATACAGGTATACTTGTGACTTGGGAGTTTGGTGAACAGATTATTTTGTCACCTGGGTACTAAGCATAGCACCCAATTTTTTTTCCTCTTGAACATCTCCCTCCTTCCACTCTCCACCATTGAGTAAGATGAGTGTCTGTTCTTTCCCTTTTTGTGTCCACATGTTCTCATCATTTAGCTCCCACTTATCAGTGAAAACATGTGGTATTTGGTTTTCTCTTCCTGCCTTAGTTTGCTAAGGATAATGGACTCCAGTTCCATCCATGTTCCTGCAAAGGACATGATCTCATTCTTTTTTATGGCTGTGTAGTATTCCATGGTATATATGTACCACATTTTATTTATCCAGTCTGCTGTTGATTCCACGTCTTTGCTATTGTGAATAGTGCTGCAATGAACGTATGTGTTCGTGCGTCCTTATGGTAAAACAATTTATATTCCTTTGGGTGTATACCCAATAGTGGGATTGCTGGGTTGAACAGCAGTTCTGGTTTTGTTCCTTGAGGAATCACCACACTGCTTTTCGCAATGGTTGAACTAATTTACACTCCCACCAGCAGTGTACAAGCATACCCTTTTCTCCACAACCTCACTAGCATCTGCTATTTTTTGACTTTTTAATTCTAGTCATTCTGACTGATGTGAGATGATATCTCATTTTGATTTGCATTTCTCTAAAGATTTGTTATATTGACCATTTTTCCCATATGCTTCTTGATTGCATGTATGTCTTCTTTTGAAAAGTGTGTGCTCATGTCCTTTGCCCACCTTTTAATGGGGTTGTTTGTTTTTTGCTTGTATGTTTGTTCAAGTTCCTTGTAGATTCCGAATATCAGACCTTTGTCAGATGTAGAGGTTGCAAATATTTTCTTTCTTTGTGTAGGTTGCCTGTTTAATCTGTTGCTAGTTGCTGTGCAGAAGCTCTTTAGTTTAACTAGATTCCATTTGTCAATTTTTGCTTTTGTTTCTATTGTTTTTGGTATCATTGTTGTGAAATCTTTGCCAGTTCCTATGTCCAGAATAGTATTGCCCAGATCGTTTTCCAGGGTTTTTGTAGTTTGGGGTTTTACATTTAATCCATCTTGAGTTGATGTCTGTATGTAGTATACGGAAGGGGTCCAGTTTCAATCTTCTGCATATGGCTAGCCACTTATCCCAGCATCACTTATTGGATAGGGAATCCTTTCCCTATTGCTTGTGTTTGTCTAGTTTGTCGAAAATCAGATAGTTGTAGGTGTGCAATCTTATTTCTGGGTTCTCTATTCTGTTCCTTTGGTCTATGTGTCTGTTTTTGTACCAGTACTATGCTGTTTTGGTTACTGTAGCCCTGTAGTATAGTTTGAAGTTGGGTACTGTAAAGTCTCCTACTTTGTTCTTTTTGCTTAAGATGGCCTTGGCTATTTGGGCTCTTTTTTTGATTTCGTATGAATTTTAAAATAGTTTTTCCTAGGTCTGTGAAGAATGTCATTGATAGTTTGGTAGAAATAGCCTTAATCTATAAATATCTTTGGGCAGTATGGCCATTTTTTGTATACTGGATCTTCTTATCCATAAGTATGGAGTGTTTTTCCTTTTGTTTGTGTCATCTCTGATTTCTTTGAGCAGTGTTTTGTAGTTCTCCTTGTAGAGATCTTTCACCTTGCTAGTTAGCTGAATTCCTAGGTATTTTATGCTTTTTGTAGCAATTGTGAGTAGGAGTTCATTCCTGATTTGACTCTCAGCTTAACTGTTGTTGGTGTATAGCAATGCTAGTGATTTTTACACATTGATTTTGTATCCTGAAAGTTTGCTGAAATTGTTTATCAGCTTAAGAAGCTTTTGGGATGAGACTATGGGGTTTTCTAGATATAGGATCACATTATCTGCAAACAGGAATAATTTGACTTCCTCTCTTTCTATGTGAATGCCCTTTCTTTCTTTCTTGCCTGACTGCCCTGGCCAGAACTTCCAGTACTATGTTGAATAGGAGTGATGAGGGAGGATTTCCTTGACTTGTGCTAATTTTTAAGGGAGTGCTTCCAGCTTTTGCTCATTCAATATGATGTCGGCTGTGGGTTTGTCATAGATGGCACTTATTATTTTGAGGTATTTTCCTTCAATATCTAGTTTGTTGACAGTTTTTAACATGAAGAAGTGTTGAATTTTATCAAAAGCTTTTTTTGCATCCATTGAGATCATCATGTGGTTTTTGCCTTTAGTTCTGTTTATGTGATGAATCATGTTTATTGATTGGTGTATGTTGTGTATGTTGCATCCCAGGGATTAAGCCCACTTAGTCATGGTGGATTAGTTCTTTGATGTGCTATTGGATTTAATTTGCTAGTATTTCTTTGAGGATTTTGCATCAATGTTCTTAAAGGATATTGGCCTGAAGTTTTCTTTTTTCATTGTATCCCTGCCCAGCTTTGGTATCAGGATGATGTTGGCCTCATAGAATGAGTTGGGGAGGAGTCCCTCCTCATCAATTTTTTTTGGGCAGAATTTCAGTAAGAATGGTGCCAGTTCTTCTTCATATATCTGGTATAATTTGGCTGTGAATCTATTTGGTCCCGGGATTTTTTTAGTTGGTAAGATATTACTGATTCACTTTTGGAGCTCATTATTGGTCTGTTCAGGGATTCAATTTCTTCTTGGTTCAGTCTTGGGAAGGTGTTATGTGTTCAGGAATTAATCCATTTTTTCTAGGTTTTCTGGTTTATGTGAATAGAAGTATCCAAAGTATTCTCTGATGGTTATTTGTATTTCTGTGGGATCAGTGGTAATATTCCCTTTGTCATGTCTGATAGTGTTTATTTGGATCATTTCTCTTTTCTTCTTTATTAGTCTAGCTAGCAGTTTATCCATCTTATTAATTTTTTTTTCCAAAAAACCATCTCCTGGATTTGTTGATGTTTTGAATGATTTTTATTGTGTCTTTGTCTCCTTCAGTTCAGCTCTGACTTTGGTAATTTATTGTCTTCTGTTAGCTTTGAGGTTTGTTTGCTCTTGGTTCTCTAGGTTCTTTAGTTGAGATGTTAAGTTGTTAATTTGAGATCTTTCTAACTTTTTGACGTCCACATTTAATGCTATAAATTTCCCTCTGAACACTCCCTTAGCTGTGTCCCAGAGATTCTGGTATGTTGTATCTTTGTTCTCATTAGTTTCAAAGAACTTCTTGATTTCTGCCTTAATTTCATTATTTACCCAAGTGTAATGCAGGAGTGAGTTGGTTAATTTCCATGTAATTGTATGGTTGCAAGCAATTTTCTTAATCTTGTTTTCCAGTTTTATTGTAGTGTGGTCTGAGAGAGTGTTTGGTATGATTTCAGCCCTTTTGCATTTGCTGAGGATTGATTTATAGTCAAGCATGTGTTTGATTTTAGAGTATGTGCCACATGGCAACAAGAAGAGTGTATATTCTGTTATTTTTGGGTAGAGAGTTGTGTAGATGTCTAATGGTCCATTTGGTCCAGTGTTGAGTTCAGGTCCTGAATAACTTTGTTAATTTTCTGCCTCTATAATCTGTCTAATACCATCAGTAGAGTGTTGAGGTCTCACACTATTATTGTGTGGCGTTCTAAGTCTCTTTGAAGATCTCTAAGAACTTGCTTTATGAATCTGGTTGCTTCCATGTTGGGTGTGTAGGTATTTAGAATAGTTAAGTCTTTTGTTGAATTGAATACTTTATCATTACATAATGCCCCTTTGTCTTTTTTTATCTTTTTTTGCTTCAAGTCTGTTTTGTCCGAAATTAGGATTGCAACTCCTGCTTTTTTCTGTTTCTCTTTGCTTGGTAGATTTTTATTCATCCCTTTATTTTGACCCTATGGTTGTCATTGTATGGATCTCTTGAAGACAGCATACATTAGGGTCTTGGTTCTTTAGCCAGCTTGCCACTGTGTGTCTTTTGATTGGGGCATTTAGCCTGTTTACATTTAAGGTTAGTATTGATATGGGTGGATTTTATCCTATCATCATGATGGTAGCTGATTATTATGCAGACTTGTTTGTGTGGTAGCTTTATAGTGTCATTGGTCTCTGTACTTAAGTGTGTTTTTTAGTGGCTGATAATGGTCTTTTATTTCCATATTTAGTGCTTCTTTCAGGCACTCTCATAAGGCAGGTCTGGTAGTAACAAATTCCCTCAGAATTTGCTTGTCTGAAAAATATCTTATTTCTCCTTCACTTGTGAAGCTTAATTTGACTGGATATGAAATTCTTCATTGGAATTTCTTTTAAGAATGTTGAATATAAGCCCCCAATCTTCTGGCTTGTAGGGTTTCAGCTGAGAGGTCTACAGTTAGTCTGATGGACTTCCCTCTGGAGGTTACCTGTCTTTTCTCTCTAGCTGCCTTTATCATTTTTTCCTTCATTTCAACCTTGGAGAATCTGATGATTGTGTGTATTGGAGGTAATCTTGTAAAGTATTTTATGGAGGTTCTCTGGATTTTTTGAATTTGAATATTAGCCTTTCTAGCCAGGTTGGGGAAGTTCTCATGGATGATATCCTGAAACATGTTTTCCAAGTTGCTTCCATTCTCCCCATCTCTTTCATAAATATTCTTGAGTCATAGATTCAGTCTCTTTACATAATCCCATATTTCATGGAGATTTTGTTCATTCCTTTTCATTCTGTTTTCTTTATTCTGATCCAATTGTCTTATTTCAGAAACTCAGTCATCAAGCTCTGAGATTCTTTCCTCAGTTTGGTCTATTCTGCTGTTAATGCTTGCAATTGTTTTATGAAATTCTTGTAGTGTGCTCTTCAGCTCTATTGAGTTGGTTACATTTTTTTCTATACTGGTTATTTTGGTTTTTGGCCCCTACATCTTTTAATTGTGACTCTTAGCTTCCGTTGATTGGGTTTCAACATTCTCCTGGATCTCAATGATCTTTGCTCCTATCCATATTCTGAATTCTATTTTTGTCATTTCAGCCATCTCATTCTGGTTAAGAATCCTTGCTTGAGAACTGCTGCTGTCATTTAGAGGAAAGAAGACACTTAGTTTTTTGAGTTGTCAGAGTTCTTGTACTGGTTCTTTCTCATCTTTGTGTGTTGATGTTTCTTCAATCTTTGAAGTTGCTGTCCTTTTGATGTGTTTTTTTTCTTTTATCCTATTTGATGACCTTGGGGGTTTCATTGTGGTATAGTTCAGTTGACTGGCTTCATTTCTGGAAGATTTTAGGGGGGCAAGGTTCAGCTCAGGGCTCCTGGACTATGTGCTATAACACTGGGAGACTGGCATCAGCCCCGCTTTGTTCTCTGGCTCCTTGAGGTTAGGAACCTGCTGTGCTACAAGGGCTGAGGTGTTCCCAGACTGCTGGTTATCACATTAGGATGGGTGGTGCCAGCCAAAGCACTTCCTAGGGCGGTAGCAGTGGTATCCATCTTCGTTCCTATGTGGCAGTAGCATCTGCAGCATGGTAGGGTGCACACTCATCTGCTGCAACAGGGTACTGACGGGTGCTGTGTTGCTGGCTTCTGTGCGGGCCTTCACGGCAGCCGCTAGCATTGACAGCGAGGCTATGGGGGCAGGGCAGTGACAGGGCCCATCCCGTGACTGTGTGCGTGTTCACACTGGTGGTGGTTTTCTTGCCCTTTGTGAGCGGTCCAGCTGGCAGCACTGGCCTCTTAGGGCAGGGGCGGGTCCACTTTTCTCTGTCCTTAGTTTCGCACCTGGAGGCCATTTCCACGCACAGGGGTGGGGCACTCTGCCTGCCAACTCTCCAACAACAATGGTGGTTGGGGAAGGGGGAGGGGTGCACTCACGCCAGCAAAAATGGCATGGCCAGTGCATAGGCACACCCCCACTGGCGTGGGAGGGAAGGCAAGGTCAGCCTGCCAGCACACACGCACTGGCAAAGTGATGTTGGGGGTGGCCAAGGGTGAGTGTATGTGGGAAAAGCGGTCTGGTGAGGCTACAGTTGGGGGAGAGTGCGGACGAGCTAGTGCGTGTAAGCTGGAGCCATTCTGCTGGGGCATTCTGCTGGTTAGCTGAGATCCGCCCACACCGGAGCTGTGATGTGGCATGGGGGCTGCATTGCAAGCAGGCGTGGCTACGCTGGGGCCCCGCCAGAGGCCAGTGGATTGAGAGGTGCTCAGGTCAGACCGGTTCCATCTCCTGGGCAAGACTGCGTTGCAGAGTTCAGGTCCCACAGTTGCCCTAGGGCTAAAGTCTCCTATAGGAGCGAGTCCAGCTTAGGGGGATGGGCAACACTGACCATGCTCCCACTACAGATGCTCCTGCACCAAACCCTCTGGCCTCCACTCTAGCTGGAGTTCTACCCCTACCACTTCTCTGAGCAGCTCTCCCTGCCAATTCAAGTGTCCATGGTGGTCAAGGTTCTCTCCAAAGGCCTGTGGGCAGACTTCGTTGCTTTTTGCCTGTTCATCTCATCCCCTCCCCAGGAGTACTTGGGGACTAGGAATGAGTCCTGGTGTACCTGCCCCAGACAGGGTTTCCAGTTTCCTCTGCCTTTAGTGCAGCATCTGTGTCTCTTCCCTGTCTGCTCTCAATGCCTTTCCTCAGAAGATCTGCTAGGAGTGTGCCAGTCGTTGCCCCGTCCCTCCATGGGAGATGTTCCTCCTGACTGCATCTAATTGGCCGTCTTACCCCCAATCCTGAGATTTTATTCTTGTTATATTTGAATTGTTTATTTGTTTTTGCTTTTTTCATTAGAAGTTCACTTTTTTTCTTGCTGGCTGTCCTGGCTCATACGGGCTGCTATAACAAAATATCATAAACTGAGTGGCTTATAACAACAGAAGTTTATTTCTCACAATTCTGAATGCTGTGAAGTTCAAGATTGGGTGTTGGTAGATTCCGTGTCTGATGAAGGCCTGCTTCCTGGTTCACAGAAAAGGTGAAGGAGCTTTTTGGGGGTCTCTCTTTTTTTTTTTTTTTTTTTTTGAGATGGAGTCTCGCTCTGTCATGAGGGTGGAATGCAGTGGCGTGATCTTGGCTCACTGCAACCTCTGCCTCTCAGGTTCAAGCAATTCCCCTGCCTCAGCCTCCCCAGTAGCTGGGACTATAGGTGCATACCACTGTCCCTGGCTAATTTTTTATATTTTAGTAGAAATGGGGTTTCACCATGTTGGCCAGGATGGTCTCGATCTCCTGACCTCGTGATCTGCCCGCCTCAGCCTCCCAAAGTGCTGGGATAATGGATGTGAGCCACCACGCCCAGCCTGGGGGGTCTCCTTTATAAGGGCACTGATCTTATTCATGAGGACTCTGCCCTCATGACCTAATCACCCCCCAAAAGCCCCACCTTTTAATATCATCACCTTGGGAATTAGGTTTTCAACATTTTAATTTTAAGAGGGACACAAATACTCGGTTCATAACACTGGCCTTTTTAAAGACTTCTTCAGTGATATCTCCAATTTCTGTAATATGAAGACAGTAGCATATGCTGCTGTGTAAGATTAGGTTGACCCTCCTCTTCTCAGAGGTCTTGTCAGTCTTTTTCCTCTTAAGTTCTGGAAGATTTGCCAGACATTAATTGCCAGGCATCCATCCCAAGCTTTGCTCCAAAATCCATAAAAACATACACATTTTCCTCAAGAAAGTAAAATTTTACAAACATGAATGTATAAACCACTGATAGGGATGAATGTGTTAGCCCTTTTTCTTCACTCTTGGTTTATTTGCTTTTGTTGTTTTTCTAAAAAAGTCATTATATTTTCTTGCTAGTCTCTTTAGAGGCATTCACTGACATCATCTGTTGTCACCTTAAAAAGACAAAATGTATTGCCCACTAAGATCAAGGAAAGTGGACCCTCCCATGGGATGTATAAATGTGTTCACTGTGATAGCTCTGTTCTTCAGTCACCTTCTGATCCAGCCCCCTCTTTTTCTAGAAAGTTCTCTCTTTACTCCTCCACCCTTGCAGCAACACAGAGGTAAGGGAGTTTTCTTCAGTTCTTCAAACAATCATGTTCTGATCATGTTCTGGTCACTGAAGTTTATGTCCTCTAAAGTTTTGTGCTCATCGCCTACCATCACAGAAACTCCCAGGATAGCAGTCTTTAGTTCTCCTTCAACCAATTACATTGTGACCCTGTTCTCTGACCTTTACCATTTCCAGAAAATTCTGTCCTTATCATCCCACTCTCCCAGAAACACCAAGGAGACAGGGTTCATTTTGGTACTTCAAAAAACCATATTCTGAACCCAAGCATTAACACTTATTTCTTCCAGAAAGTCTGTCCTTATTCCTCATCCTCTCTCAAAAACCCCAGTGAGGAGGCTTCAGCTTTCTTTCAACTAATCATATTCTGATCTCACACCGCAGAGCTAGCTTTTATTGTGAGGGAGGGAGATTGAGGCTACTTTGGGAAATCCACAATTGGTGGTTGCCAGAAGGCACAGTACTCATTTTCAGAGGAACCAAAAGATCATTCATGGACTCTACTCAGTCAGCTACTCAGTCAGGCACCTTTTTGAAGTGCCTGAGTTCACCACTGTGCATTTTCAAATCAGACTCTATATCATCCTCTTCCTCTAGACAGATGAAAGATCACTCCAGCTCCAAAATTACCTGAGGCACAGAGTTTCCCTTGAATGTGGTTCTCAGTTGAACATGCAGGAATTCTGATGACTAAATAGTGTGAACTTCAAATAAAGTGATTTTTGCATAAGTTGTATATGCTTTTCCATTTACACTGACTGGGAATCAGCACATACTGCAAAAATTTCCAAATAATTTTTTGTGGAGGCAATGTGGTGAGAAGACAAGCACCCTGAAGCACTGTGGCTTGGTGGGTGGTTACAGGTCTTTCACTAATTGGCTGTGTGGCCTTAGGAATAATCACTTTCTTTACAATTCCTCACTTGTGAAACCAGGTTTGCACCAAATAAGTGATTTTCATTCTTTTTTTTTTTTTTCACTGTGACCTAGTTAGAAATACATCTTAAAGGTGGCAATATTTACTACATAGAACACATTATTTTCTCAAAAACAATTCTTAACACTACTCACGGGTGACAGGATGAGTTTTGTTCTCTTTTTAAAAAATTGCTTGTAACCCACAAAACTGATTTCAAGAGCCAGAGTGGCAACCCTAACTTTGAACAACACTGGAGGGCCTTATTTTTTTTATCCCTCAATATTCTAAAATTAAAGTGCCTGTATTTGAGATGTAGAAAAACAATGTATAGAAAATCAGCCCCCTTCTTGTTGAGTCTCTTTTACCATCCTCAGCCTGTCATCAAATTACAAAAGTCAAATATTCTGCATCTCCAGATGGTAAGGTCCAATAGAAAATGGCCCAGGCTGGATTCTCCCACCCCAAGCAGAGGTTAGCCTTGGTACTTAACATCTCTAAGACCCAGTGACCTCATCTGTAAAAGTGGGATAACAACACAGATTTTATAGGTTATTCTAAGGATAAAATGAGATCCTGGATGTGAAACTGCTGACAAGGGTGATGAATTCTGAGTTCCTCAGGCTGTGACCTTCAGGCATGCTTTGTTCTGCACAGTGAATAATTTTGCCACTCTCCCTACCGCTCCTATAATCATCAGTCTATTTTAAGGTCTCATACAGTTTTAATTACTTGCCCACCAAAGTCAGAGAGATTCATCTTGATATTCTTTATTGTTTACGGTTATGACACATTATATATACACACATACATAGTTACATACACACACACCAATGGCACTGATTTTGGTACACATCAGAATTACTTAGAGTTTGCTAAAAATGGAGATTCTGGAGCCCCACTCTGTGAGTCTGGACGATAGGTCCCACATTCTTAAATGCCCCTGCCCCCAAGGTGTTTTTATACAGATGGTAGACTCACTCTGAAAAACACTAGAACACATACATTCTTAAAATATCAAACAGTGAATTATGGGTATGATCATTCTTTTTTGGTCAGGGACAAGAAAAAAATTGTCAAAGACAACTGAGATTTTGAGTACAGGTAGCCGGAGGAGGAAAAGTAGTATTTACAAAAAATAAGGACAGGAATGAAAGAGGAAGATGATGGAATACAGACTGCTTTTTGAACTGCTTTATGCAGTTCATATTATGAAAAGAGTATTTTTCCTAAAATGGGTGAATTGCCATGCTGACAGTAACTTTTTGGCTGAGACAAAATAATATACAATTAGAATTCTAATTTCCATTAGAAACTGGTTAAGTGGAAACACCAAAAGGCTTACAGAAAAAGTAAATCACAAAAATACAAGCTTGTAAAGCAGTGTTCACATTAACCTCAGCAAAAACTTTTAGGATTCAAGGTATGAGGCAAAAGTCATAATGGTTGTCAGGTTCAGGAGTTTGGAAGCGCATATAGTGCCTCATCTGCTGTTCCCTAGTCTTTCTCTTGATTTCCATCATCTGCCCTACAAACCTTTCTACATCATCTCTCACTTCATTGTGCTCAATATGCCTATTAGGTATGGCCCATCGAAAATTAGGGACAAGTCGCCTAACTCGCCCCCGCCTGATATTTCCTCCAGGCTTCTGGCCTTCACCCCCTCCCAAATGGCGGGATTCTTCTTCATTCGGCATGGGGGCCTGCTCCCCTCCATCGTTTTCTTGTTGGGCATTTTTCCCGTTGAGATTGTTTGCCGCTAGTTCCTCTTTGGACTCCATTACTCCTAGGAGACAAGAGACAGAAAATGAGCTGAATTTGTGGACTGATAAGCACTGAGGACAGAGGCCCTACTAGGCACCTTTTAAAATTCAGAGCCCTGGACTTGACTTTATACTCTTTAATATTTCATTTTTTTCCACCTGAGAAGCCAGTGGGCCCTGTGGGGTGCCCCCAATCCGAGCCCCTCCCTCCCGCAAAGCCCACCATTTTCCCTGTAGATCCATCTCCACGCTTCTGCAGGCAGTAAAATGGAGGACGAGGATGGGGTGTGGGAAGGGGAGGGTTGCATGCAGTAGAGGGAGCCGAGGGTGAAGGCATGGATTGGGGTCTCAGACTGGGCTTTCCTCACGTTCCAGCCCCCGCCTCACCACTGTCGCTCGCACCGACCTGGGCCTATCCTTGCAGTCTCCTCCTCCTCCCGATTCTCGACGCGAGGTGCGCCGCCGCGACACTTAGCCTCGCAGACCTGCAGACGGCCGGGGTTGGGGAAGTGGGGGCTGCTGCAGCGGAACGCTAGCTAGGACCCACCGCCATCCGGCCCCTTCCCCGCCCCGCACCGGGCCCGAGTCCGGGCCCGGGCCCTCGGTGCCTCCCTCGCCCCCCGCCTCAGTCACCCCGCCCGCAAGCTGACCACCATTTTCTTCACCAAGAAGGGCGGGGCAGGGGTGTCGGAAAAGCTTGCGCTGGTGGCGGAGGCAGGTGTTTCCGAACGGTCGTAGCCTCAGGACCGCCGGCTCCCTCGGGGACGGGCACCTCTCCGCTCAACGAAGGCTCGCGGGCCCGCGGCGGGGCCCGGGGGCTGCATCGCGGACCGACTGCGTCTCCGCGTGGCTCCCCCGGGGTGGGGCCTCTGCAGGCCGGCGCCGCTCCCCAACACCAACCCCAGGGACCCCACTCCGGATCCCTTACCTGCTCCCCCTCCGCTTCCTACTTTCCGGGCCGCCCCTGGCCCGCACGTCCTCAGGGCCACCGGGAGCAGGTACCGCCACCGAGAAGGGAGCGAGCGACGATGGCTCTGACGACAGAGCCAGACGAGACTCAGTGTTGGCTGGTCACGTGGGGCTGTTGTCATCGCCAACAGCTCCGCCCCCGTCCCACGCCCCCTCCTGCAGCCCGGAGTCTGGCGGGGCTTTCGGGCCCCCCCATCCTCATCTGGAGTCTCTTTCAATATCTCCAGCCTGGCCGGCCTTTCCACTCTCCTGTCTTTGTGTATTCTTGGGCCTTCCTCTGCCTCACCAAGAAGGAAACTGTCTTCTCAGGGAGCTCTTGGTCATTCCCACTTCCGTGGGACTTGCCTCTCCTTGTCCTGGGCTCCCAGGATTTTCCCCACCTCTCCCAATCAGGACACGGGCGCAGAATTTAAAGGGGTGCAAATTTCCTCAGCAGTCAAGAAAAATAACATCTTAATGCAACATCTTAAAAAACAAAATTATTGCAAGAAAATTTATGATGAGCAAGATGCCAAAAATTTAAATAAAGAGAGCATCTGTCCCGCCCACCCCAACGGAAAACCGTGGTCCTTGTTACCAATGCTCCCCCTTTTCTCTACACCAGAACGTTTGGCGGGAACAGGAAATGAGTCAAGGACAGTGGATTTTTTCTAATTCTTCTTAATAACTTTCTGTTCTTTTTTCCCCCCCTTTTTAAATTATATTATGTTCTAGGGTAAATGTGCACAACGTGGAGGTTTGTCACATATGAATACATGTGCCATGTTGGTGTGCTGTGCCCATTAACTTGTCATTTACATTAGGGATATTTCCTAATGCTATCACCCCCTTCCCCCACCCCACAATAGGCTCTGGTGTGTGATGGTCCCCTTCCTGTGTCCAAGTAATCTCATTGTTCAGTTTTCACCTATGAGTGAGAACATGCGGTGTTTGGTTTTCTGTTCTTGTGATAGTTTGCTGAGAATGATGGTTTCCAGTTGCATCCATGTCCCTACAAAGGACATGAACTCATCCTTTTTTATGGCTGCATAGTATTCCATGGTGTGTATGTGCCATATTTTCTTAATCCAATCTGTCATTGAGGGACATTTGGGTTGATTCCAAGTCTTTGCTATTATAAATAGTGCTGCAATAAAAATAGGTGTTCATGTGTCTTTATAGCAGCATGATTTATAATCCTTTGGGTATATCCCCAGTAATGGGATGGCTGGGTCAAATGGTATTTCTAGTTCTAGATCCTTGAGGAATCGCCACACTGTTTTCCACAGTGTTTGAACTAGTTTACAGTCCCACCAACAGTGTAGAAGTGTTCCTATTTCTCCACATCCTCTCCAGCACCTGTTGTTTCCTGACTTTCTAATGATTGCCATTCTAACTGGTGTGAGATGGTATCTCATTGTGGTTTTGATTTGCATTTCTCTGACGGCGAGTGATGATGGGCATTTTTTCATGTGTCTGTCGCCTGCATAAATGTCTTCTTTTGAGAAGTGTCTGTTCATATCCTTTGCCCACTTTTTGATGGGGTTGTTTGTTTTTTTCTTGTAAATTTGTTTAAGTTCTTTGTAGGTTCTGGATATTAGCCCTTTGTCAGATGAGTAGATTGCAAAAATTTTCTCCCATTCTGTAGGTTGCCTGTTCACTCTGATGGTAGTTTCTTTTGCTGCGCAGAAGTTCTTTAGTTTAATTAGATCCCGTTTGTCAATTTTGGCTTTTGTTGCCATTGCTTTTGGTGTTTTAGATATGAAGTCCTTGCCCATGCCTATGTCCTGAATGGTATTGCCTAGGTTTTCTTCTAGGGTTTTTATGGTTTTAGGTCTAACATTTAAGTCTCTAATCCATCTTGAATTAATTTTTGTATAAGGAGTAAGGAAGGGATCCAGTTTCAGCTTTCTACTTATGGCTAGCCAGTTTTCCCAGCCCCATTTATTAAATAGGGAATCCTTTCCCCATTTCTTGTTTTTGTCAGGTTTGTCAAAGATCAGATGGTTGTAGATGTGTGGTATTATTTCTGAGGGCTCTGTTCTGTTCCATTGGTCTATATCTCTGTTTTGGTACCAGTACCATGCTGTTTTGGTTACTGTAGCCTTGCAGTATAGTTTGAAGTCAGGTAGTGTGATGCCTCCAGCTTTGTTCTTTTGGCTTAGGATTGTCTTGGCAATGCGGGCTCTTCTTTGGTTCCATATGAACTTTAAAGTAGTTTTTTCCAATTCTGTGAAGAAAGTCATTGGTAGCTTAATGGGGATGGTATTGAATCTATAAATTACCTTGGGCAGTATGGCCATTTTCACGATATTGATTCTTCCTATCCATGGGCATGGAATGTTCTTCCATTTGTTTGTGTCCTCTTTTATTTCATTGAGCAGAGGTTTGTACTTCTCCTTGAAGAGGTCCTTCACATCCCTTGTAAATTGAATTCCTAGGTATTTTATTCTCTTTGAAGCAATTGTGAATGGGAGTTCATTCATGATTTGGCTCTCTGTTTGTCTGTTATTGGTGTATAAGAATGCTTGTGATTTTTGCACATTGATTTTGTATCCTGAGACTTCGCTGAAGTTGCTTATCAGCTTAAGGAGATTTTGGGCTGAGATGATGGGGTTTTCTAAATATACAATCATGTCATCTGCAAATAGGGACAATTTGACTTCTTCTTTTCCTAATTGAATACCCTTTATTTCTTTCTCTTGCCTGATTGCCCTCACCAGAACTTCCAACACTATGTTGAATACCAGTGGTGAGAGAGGCCATCCCTGTCTTGTGCCAGTTTTCAAAGGGAATGCTTCCAGTTTTCACCCATTCAATATGATACTCGCTGTGGGTTTGTCATAAATGGCTCTTACTATTTTGAAATACGTTCCATCAATACTGAATTTATTGAGAGTTTTTAGCATGAAGGGCTGTTGAATTTTGTCAAAGGCCTTTTCTGCATCTATTGAGATAATCATGTGGTTTTTGTCTTTGGTTCTGTTTATATGCTGGATTACGTTTATTGATTTGCTTATGTTGAACCAGCTTTGCATCCCAGGGATGAAGCCCATTTGATCATGGTGGATAAGCTTTTTGATGTGCTGCTGGATTCGGTTTGCCAGTATTTTATTGAGGATTTTTGCATCAATGTTCATCAGGGATATTGGTCTAAAATTCTCTTTTTTTATTGTGTCTCTGCCAGGCTTTGGTATCACGATGATGTTGGCCTCATAAAATGAGTTAGGGAGGATTCCCTCTTTTTCTATTCATTGGAATAGTTTCAGAAGGAATGGTACCAGCTCCTCCTTGTACCTCTGGTAGAATTCGACTGTGAATCCATCTGGTCTTGGAAATTTTTCAGTTGGTAGGCTATTAATTATTGCCTCAATTTCAGAGCCTGCTATTGGTCTATTCAGGGATTCAACTTCTTCCTGGTTTAGTCTTGGGAGAGTGTATGTGTCCAGGAATTTATCCATTTCTTCTAGGTTTTCTAGTTTATTTGCATGGAGGTGTTTATAGTATTCTCTGATGGTAGTTTGTATTTCTATGGGGTTGGTGGTGATATCCCCTTTATCATTTTTTATTGTATCTATTTGATTCTTCTCTCTTTTCTTCTTTATTAGTCTTGCTAATGGTCTATCAATTTTGTTGATCTTTTAAAAAAAACCAGCTCCTGGATTCATTGATTTTTTGAAGAGTTTTTTGTGTCTCTATCTCCTTCAGTTCTGCTCTGATCTTAGTTATTTCTTGCCTTCTGCTAGCTTTTGAATGTGTTTGCTCTTGCTTCTCTAGTTCTTTTAAATGTGGTGTTTGGGTGTCAATTTTAGATTATTCCTGCTTTCTCTTGTGGGCATTTAGTGCTATAAATCTCCCTCTATACATTGCTTTAAATGTGTCCCAGAGATTCTGGTATGTTGTATCTTTGTTCTCATTGGTTTCAAAGAACATCTTTATTTCTGCCTTCATTTCGTTGTGTACCCAGTAGTCATTCAGGAGCAGTTTGCTCAGTTTCCATGTAGTTGAGAGGTTTTGATTGAGTTTCTTAGTCCTGAGTTCTAGTTTGATTGCACTGTGTTCTGAGAGACAGTGTGTTATAATTTGTGTTCTTTTACATTTGCTGAGGAGTGCTTTACTTCCAACTATGTGGTCAATTTTGGAATAAGTGCGATGTGGTGCTGAGAAGAATGTACATTCTGTTGATTTGGGGTACAGAGTTCTGTAGATGTCATTAGGTCCGCTTGGTGCAGAGTTGAGTTCAATTCCTGGATGTCCTTGTTAACTTTCTGTCTTGTTGATCTGTCTAATGTTGACAGTGGGGTGTTAAAGTCTCCCATTATTATTGTGTGAGAGTCTAAGTCTCTAAGGACTTGCTTTATGAATCTGGGTGCTCCTGTATTGGGTGCATATATATTTAGGATTGTTAGATCTTCTTGTTGAATTGATCCCTTTACCATTATGTAATGGCCTTCTTTGTCTCTTTTGATCTTTGTTGGTTTAAAGTCTGTTTTATCAGAGACTAGGATTGCAACCCCTGCCTTTTTTTGTTTTCCATTTGCTTGGTAGATCTTCCTCCATCCCTTTATTTTGAACCTATGTGTGTCTCTGCATGTGAGATGGGTCTCCTGAATACAGCAAACTGATGGGTCTTGACTCTTTATCCAATTTGGCAGTCTGTGTCTTTTAATTGGACCATTTAGCCCATTTACATTTAAGGTTAATATTGTTATGTGTGAACTTGATCCTGTCATTAGGATGTTAGCTGGTTATTTTGCTCATTAGTTGATGCAGTTTCTTCCTAGCATTGATGGTCTTTACAATATGGCATGTTTTTGCAGTGGCTGGTACTAGTTGTCTTTTCCATGTTTTTTCCTCCTTCTCTTAGACAGAGTCTCACTCTGTAGCCCAGACTGGAGTGCAGTGTCATGATCTCAGCTCACTGCAAGCTCCGCCTCCTGGGTTCACGCCATTCTCCTGCCTCAACTATCCGAGTAACTGGGACTAGAGGCAGCCGCCACCTCGCCTAGCTAATTTTTTGT
Source organism: Chlorocebus sabaeus (assembly GCF_047675955.1). NCBI lineage: Eukaryota > Metazoa > Chordata > Mammalia > Primates > Cercopithecidae > Chlorocebus > Chlorocebus sabaeus. The sequence goes on from NC_132933.1 coordinate 50,282,877, forward strand.
ATTTTTAGTAGAGACAGGGTTTCACCGTGTTAGCCAGGATGGTCTGGATCTCCCGACCTCGTGATCCACCCACCTTGCCCTCCCAAAGTGCTGGGATTACAGGTATGAGACAGTGCGCCCAGTCCCTTTTTTGTTTAAGAAACACAGTCTTCATAGTTTATGTTAACTTTATCTCAATTTTAATGGAAAATTTTGAACATTTGGAAAAATGGAATAGTATAATGCAAACCTATATACTAGTCCTCACTCAGATTCCACAGTTAGCAACTCATGGCCCATCTTATTTCATCTTTATCTTACCCACTTTCCCACCTTAAAGATTATTTTTGAAGCAAATTCTAGACATAATATCACTTTAGGCATAAATATTTCAAAGTACATATCTACAAGATAAGGGTTCTCTTCTTTTTAGCATACAACCACAATACCGTTGTCACATCTAATAATTCACAATTCCTTAATATCATTTTATGTCTAATCTGTGTTCAAATACCCAATTGTGTTATAGCTTTTTTTTTTTTTAACAGTTTGTTTGAGTCAAGATCCAAATAAGACATGAGTGTTTTGATTGGTTGCCATATTTCCTAAATTTCTTTTAATCTGTGGGTTTTCATTTTTTAATTTTTTCTTTAATTATTGATGAAATACTCATTTGTTCTCTATTTTCCTACAGTCTGGATCTCAGTGGTGTCATTAACGCATACCTCTTTACTCTGTGATTCCTATAAAATGGTAACTAAGTCTAGAAAAGCTTCCTTGAATTTGGGTTCAATTTCAGTTCGGGTTTGTCCAAGAGAAAGCAAATACTCTTTCTACTTTTGAGATTTTAGCTGAAATATTTCTATAAAGAGACCCTTCCTATTTTAGGTCGGGCTACCTAAAAGCAGAACTTGGAACAGAGATCCTTATGAATATAGTTTCTTGTAATAATGCTGTCTCGGGTTAAAGGAAGTAAAGGAAGCAGGACAGGGCTGGGGAGCGGGGCAGTGGTGAAGAATGGGGTTTAACTAGAGATTGGGTTTAGTTAATCGCACCTGAAAACTCTGAAGCACACGCAAGTCATCCCACCTTGACAGTAAGTCACTGGCTTTTTGTAACTCAGTCTGTCAGTCACAGATCAAAGGCTGTAGGTGGAGCAGAGCATAGTCTCTGGAGCAAGGCAGCTCCCATTTGGCAGAGAACAGTTCCCTGGAGAAGGGGTAAAATGTGAGTTGTATGGCTCAGGCCTATAATCCCAGCAATTTGGGAGGCTGAGGTGGGAGGACTGCTTGAGCCCAGGAGTTTGAGACCAGCCTGAGCAACATAGGGAGAAGCCCATCTCCACACACACACACACACACACACACACACAAATTTAGCTGGCTGTGGTGGCACTCACCTGTAGTCACGCCTATTAGAGAAGCTAAGGTGGGAGAATTGCTTGAGCCTGGGATGTCAAGGCTGCAGTGAGCTATGATTGCACCACTGCACTCCAGCCTGGACAGCAGAGTGATACCTTGTCCCCTCACTCCCCCCGAAAAAAGATGTAAGTTGTTATCAGCCAACACACACAGCCAGGGAAGGCTTCATAGGTATATGACTTGTGCTGTTGCACAGGGCCCTGATGTCAGAAGAGTTCTACTCCTGGTTTAATGCTCTGCTGTCGTTGTGTTGAAATTCTTACTGAGTTTATTTCTGAATACCGTCAGGCATAGATATGTCTACAGGTTATCTAAACTGTATTCAGAAACAACTCCAGTTGGCTTACAGGTGCCTCCAACTTCTGTGTCTCCTTCCTTCTCCCCTAGGTACTTCCAAGTTTACTGTATACTGCTGTCCCTTCTACTGTCCTTTTCCCCTCTGCTGACCTAATGCGCCCTAGCGCCACTGATTTATCTGGGCTTTTTGTTGAGCCAGAGACCCACTCTGTCCCTAACAAAGTGGATAATGACTAGGTGTGGTGGCTCATGCCTATAATCCCAGCACTTTAGGAGGCCTAGGCAAGTCTCTCCAAAAACCAAAATAAAAGATGTGAATAAAACCTCTTTCTTTACTTTATACTTACATGTACTGTGAGATACACATATTCTTCTGTGGTTTTTGGCTCATAATTCCCATAGCCCTTGTTATTCCCTAAATGACTGGAACAATAAGCACACCTTTCATGAAAGTATTTGGTCTTTTGTTTCGGAGCAGCTTCAGAATCATAAACATAAAAGACTGTCTTTCTTGGCTGGGCACGGTGGCTCACGCCTGTAATCCCAGCACTTTGGGAGGCTGAGGCGGGTGGATCACGAAGTCAGGAGATCGAGACCATCCTGGCTAACACGGTGAAACCCAGTCTCTACTAAAAATACAAAAAAAAAAAAAAAAAAAAAAAAAAGAAATTAGTCACGTGCAGTGCCGGGCACCTGTAGTCCCAGCTACTCAGGAGGCTGAAGCAGGAGAATGGCATGAACCCAGGAGGCAGAGCTTGCAGTGAGCTGAGATCATGCCACTGCACTCCAGCCTGGGCAACAGAGCGAAACTCTGTCTCAAAAAACAAAACAAAACAAAGACTGTCTTTCCCTTATGTTGGGGCACTTTCAGGCCTCAGAAGCAGGCCTCAAAAGACAGAATTTCTCTCTCTGACCTTCTTTTGCTCTCCTTTCACCTACTCCTTTTTTCTCTCCACGGCAGGCCACAGAAACTAAAAATATACTTTAGTTTTCCCCTGCCTTTCTGCCTTGGAGGTGGCCATAAGTAAATTCTCCGATTTACCTTGTCTGATTGTAGGTCATAATGATGCAGGAATGGGAAGCTCCCATATTGGGGACTTAGCCAGGGTGGCTTCTTGGCTTCACCCTGAAAAATAAATCAAGGGTGAGCTAGTGGTGTTGGGCAACAATCTGTTTTTGAACAGTACTGCTCTTTGTGGAGCAGCGCTAAATCAGAGGCAGTGCACCCAGAGTCAGCAACATATGGGCTCTTGGCAACAAATTTATACTTACTTATTCCCACTTGCAATTACACACAAATTAGGGAGTGGGTTAATGCAAACTGAGGGGTAGGTTATTTAGAACTTTCTAGGAAAGGAGCAGTAACTTCTGGGCCATTGCCATGGCATTCTGTAAACTGTGGCACTGGGTAGGAGTGTCTTATACTAATGAGCAATGAGAGCAGCTAGAGATCGCTTTTGTCGCCATCTGTTGGTTCTTGCCAGTTTCTTCACTTTAATCTGTCAGGACCAGGGAAATAAATCCTGTGGGTCTCTACCTCAATAAGACTCCAATTCAGAAGGGGTCCTCCCCCATACCCAGAATGAAGAAACGCTGCACAGAGAGGCCAAGAGGAATCTGAATAGTCAGGCCTTTCTGGGTTTCCCTACTCAGTCTAATAGTGTTAGATTACACCCTTTTTGTCCAATCACATTTCTACATGGTTGTCCATGATAGTCCTGCCTATCTAATGACATCTTGATAAAAGGCCCAAGGGGATGGACACAGAGAGCTTCTGGACAGCTGAACTCATGGAGGCCTGCAAGAGGGTAAACAAGAACTCATCAGCTTGCCGGGAGGGGAGTACACCCCAACTTCACAGGAACGAGAGCTCCTGTGCTCGGGACTCTTTCAGACCTTGCCCTATGTATCTCTTCATCTGCTTGCTTACTTGTATTTTTTAAAATATTCATAATAAACCAGTACACATGTGTCTCTGAGTTTTGTGAGCCATGTTAGCAAATTAGCCAAGCCCGAATAAGGGATTTTGGCCACCTTAACCTGAAGTCAGTTGGTCAGAAGTTCCAGAGGCCGAGACTTGCCACTGGTGTCTTAAGTCAGGACAGTCTTATGGGACAGAGACCTCAACTTGTGAGATCTAATGCTATCTCCGGGTAGATAATATCAGAATTGAATTGGGTTAGAGGACGCCCAGATGGTGTCCGCTGCAGAGAAAAAACAGGGTTATTTTTGTTTTGTTTTGTTTTTTTAACACACTAGATGAGTACCGCCTTAATGCTGTTTGGGCTCCGATGTCAAACAGACGTTTTAGGATAGTAGTCCTTTCTGCTGAGTGTGTGTGAGTGTGTGTATATCTGTGTCCATCTCCACCGGATTTACCCAGTGGGAAGTGAGCATGCCATGTTGACTCAGTATTGCCCAACTCTTGCTCCCCACAGGTGAGAAATATGATATGTCTTCTGGACTGGAGACTACTAAAATGCCTGCTAAAAACATATGCAAATTAAATAGAGGAAAATAGTTTAGGCTGAAGCTGGTGTGTTTCTCCTTCCAGGCTCATTCTTACCTTCCAGGCTCATTCTTCCAGGCTCCTTCCAGGCTCATTCTTCCAACTTCTTCCAGGCTCATTCTTACCTGGAGCAGGGAAAATATAATACAAATTCTTGTTTTTCTTTATTTTTTCATCAGGTTCAAAGTACAAATTCTTAAATACTGATTAGAGAATTGTCAGTCTTGAATTATGCCACAATGTAAATCATTTCTAGAAATTTTGACTTAAAATTCCAGTAGAAATTATAAGATGTTACCCACAATTCAACATCTGATATCATTTTGGGATTTTAGCACTTTTATTTAGATATAATTCCACATTTAAAATTCACCGTTTTGTAAAAAAAGTTAGCTGAGCATGGGGGTGCATGCCTGCTACTTGGTAAGCTGAGGCAGGAGAATCGCTTGAACCTGGGAGGCAGAGGTTGCAGTGAGCTGAGATCGCATCACTGCACTCCAGCCTGGGCAAAAGAGCAAGATTCCATCTCAAAAAAAAAAAAAAAAAAAAAAAAAGAAGAAAAGAAAAATCACCATTTTAAAGTGTGCAATTCAGGGCCAGGCGTGGTGGCTCATGCCTGTAATCCCAGCAGTTAGGGAGGCTGAGGTGGGCGGATCACTTGAAGTCAGGATTCTAGACCAGCCTGACCAATATAGTGAAACCCTGTCTTTACCAAAAAACACAAAAATTAGCCAGGCATGGTGGCACGTGCCTCTAGTCACAGCTCCTGGGGAGGCTGAGGCAGGAGAATCGCTTGAACCTGGGAGGCAGAGGTTGCAGTGAGCCGAGATCACTCCTCCGCCCTCCAGTCTGGGGGACAGAGCGAGACTCCATCTCAAAAATAAATAAATAAATATGAAAAATAAAATACACAAAGCAAAAACTAATAGACCTGAAAATAGGAATAGATGAATCCACTGTTATAGTTGAAAATTTGAAAAACCCTCTATCAGTAATAGACAGATCCAGCAGGGAGAAAATCAGTAAGGACATGGTTGAACTCAGGGTCACCATTGATCAGCTGGATCTAATTGGCATAGTAGAATACTTCACCCAACAACAGTAGAATATGCATTCTACTCAAGTTCATATGGAATATTTATTAATATAGACCACATTCTGGGTTATAAAACATATTGTAACAAATTTCAAAGAATAGAAAGCATACAAAGTATGCTGTCAGAATTCAGCGGAATTAAACTAGAAATTAATACAGAAAGATAGCTGAAAAACCCCAATATACTTGGCAATTGAACAACATATTTCTAAGTAACACACAAGTCAAAGAAGTCTCAAAAGAAATTTTAAGAAATTTGAATTAAATTAATATGAAAATACAACTTACTGAAATTTGCAGAATGCAGTAAAAGCAATACCTAGAAGGAAATTTATAGCATTGAACATATATATTAGAATACAGAAAAGATCTAAAGTCAATATGCTTCCACCCTAGAAAAATGGGAGCAAATTAGATCCAAAAGAAAGTGAGCAAAGAAAAGAAATAATAAAAATTAGAGCAGAAATTAATGAAATTGGAAACACAAAATTGATGGAGATTTTTCAGCAATGAAACTAAAATCATATCCAACATTGCATAAAAAGAATCACATGCTTTGACCAGATGGGATTTATTCAAGATGTGCAAGACTGGTTCAACATTCAAAAATCAATTAATGTAATTCATCACATCAACAAGCCAATGAAGAAAAAACATATAATCCTATCAATAGATGCAGAAAAAGCTTGTGACAAAAATCTAACAGCCACTAATAATAAAAACTCATAAAACTATTAACTTAGGGGAATTCCACAATTTGATAAAGAACATCTACCCAAAAACCTATAACATCATACTTAATGATGACAGACCAGCTGCTTTTCCTCTAATATCAAGGCAAAGATCAAGGAACAAGGCAAAGATGCCCCCTCTCATTTCTCCTATTCAATGCCTTACTGGAAGTCCTAGCCAATGCAGTAAGACAAAACAGGAAATGCAGATATACAAATTGGAAGTGAAGAAATAAAGCTGTCATTTTTCACAGATAATGTGATTATCTATGTAGTTAATTCCAAAGAATCAACAACAACAACAACAACAATAACAACAAACTCTTGGAGGTATTATGTGATAATAGCAATGTTCCAGGATACAATGTTAATATATAAAAGTCAGTTGCTTTCTTATATACCAGCAATAAATGATTGCAATTTGAAACTGAAAACATAATATTATTCATATTAGCAGCAGAAAATCAAATACTTAGGTATAAATTTATCAAAATATGTAAATTTTTAAAAATCTAAATAAATACGGCCAGGCGTGATGATTCATACCTGTAATCTCAGCACTTTGGGAGGCTGAGGTGGCAAGAGGATTGCTTGAGTTCAGGAGTTCCATGCCAGCCCTGGCAACATATGGAGACCCCATCTCTACCAAAAAAAAAAAAAAAATTAGCCAGGTGTGGTGGTACATGCCTGTCATCCCCAGCTATTCAGGAGGCCAAGGCGGAAGAATTGCTTGAACCCAAGAGATTGAGAGGTTGAGGCTGCAGTGAGCCATGATCACACCACTGCCCTCCAGCCTGGGTAACAGAGAAAGACCCCATCTCAAAAAAAAAAAAAAAAAGAAAGAAAAAGAAACCAAGTTGATATTACCTCAAGCTTGATTATTATAAATATGATAATTGTAATAGTCATGGTAATGACTGGAGGAAAAACTAAAAAATATACAGAAAAATAAATGAGAAAAGTGTCAAAATGATACACTAGAAGAAATAAATCACAAAAGAAATTTGTAATAGTGGAACAAAAAAGTATAAGAAATGTAAAACAAATTTAAAAATATGAAACAAATAGCAAAATGGCAGAACTAAGTCTCTTCTTATCAGTAATTACTCTAAATATAAATGGATGAAACTCTTCAATTAAAAAGTGGAGATTGGAAGAATGAACAAAAATACATAATCCAACTATGTGCTGTCCACCAGAAACTTGCTTTAGATTCCAAGATATAAATTAGTTGAAAGTGAAATGATGGGGGAAAAAAAAATGATGGGAAAAAATGGCAAATAGTAACTAAAAACAGGTGAGAAGGCTGTACCACTATGAGGCAAAATAGACTCAAAAATCGTTATAACAGATGAAGACAGACATTTTATATTTATAAAAGGGTCGAAACATCAAGAATATGTAACAGTTGTCTTTCTGCACTACCCAGAAAGGGATCTATACAGTGTTGTTTTGGATTCGTGTCATAACTTAAAGGGAAACTTTCACAATGTCTGGAGCCCTTGATGTCCTGTAAATGAAGGAGGAGGTCCTCAAATTCCTTTCAGTAAGAACCTACTTAGGTGGCACCAACCTTGACTCCAAATACAGTACGTCTACAAAAGGAAAAGTGATGGCATCTGCATCATACATCTAGTCAGTATGCCATCACTTTTCCTTGAGAAGGACCTGGGAGAAGCGTCTGGTGGCAGTTCATGCCATTGTTGCCATTGAAGTCCCTGCTGATGTCAGTGTCATATCCTCTAGGAATATTGGCCAGCAGGCTATGCTGAAGTTTGCTGCTGCCAGTGTAGCCACTCCTATTTCTGGCCACTTCACTCCTGGAACCTTCACTAACCAGATCCAAGCAGCCTTCCAGGAGCCATGTCTTCTGGTGGTTATCAATCTCGAGGCGGACCACCAGGCTCTGACAGACACATCTTACATAAACCTGCCCACAATTGCTCTGTGTAACACAGATTCTTCTCTGTGCTGTGTGTACATTGGCATGCCATGCAACAACAAGAGCTCTCACTTGGTGGGTCTGAAATGGTGGAGGCTGACCCAGGAAGTTTTGTGCATGCATGGTACCATCTTCTGTGAACTTCCATGAAAGGTCATGCTGATCTCTATTTCTACAGAGATCCTGAAATGATTGAAAAGGAAGAGCACAAGCTGCTGCTGAAAAAGATGTGATCAAGGAGAAATTTCAGGGTAAATGGACTGCTTCCACTTCTGAGTTCAGTGCCACTCAACCTGAGGTTGCAGACCAGTTTGAAGGCATACAGGTGCCCTCTGTGCCTATTCAGAAATTTCCCACTGAAGACTGGCCCACAGCCTGCCACTGAAGACTGCTTTGCAATTCCCACTGCTCGGGCCACTGAATGGGTAAGAACAAGCACTAGGTGGTCTTAAGCTGTTCTTTCACAGGCTCTTAAGCAAAATGAAAATAAAGTTGATGGAAAGTAAACATTAGTTTCTAAAAAGAAGAATATGTAGCAATTATAAAATATATGCTCCTAACAACAGATCCCAAAAATATGTGAAGCAAAAACTGACTGAATTGAAGGGCGAAATAGACAGTTCTACTCTCTGATAATAGTTGGAGATTTTAACTCCCCATAATCAATAATTAATAGAACCACTGAAGAGAAGGTCAGTAAGGAAATAGGGGATTTAAATAACACCATAAACTTACTATACCTATCAGATATCTATGGAACCCTCCAGCTAACAACAAATACACATTTTTCTCAAGTTAAAATGGAACATTCTCTAGGATAGATCATACATTAGACCAAAAGACAGGTCTCAATACATTTTTTTGTTTTTTTGAGACGGCATCCCGCTCTGTTGCCCAGGCTGGAGTGCAGTGGCAAAATCTTGGCTCACTGCAACCTCCACCTCCTGGGTTCACGCCATTCTCCCGCCTCAGCCTCCTGAGCAGCTGGGACTACAGGCACCTGCCACCACACCAGGCTAATTTTGTTTTTGTATTTTTAGTAGATACAGTATTTCGCTGTGTTAGCTATGATGGTCTTGACCTCCTGACCTTGTAATCCACCCCCCTCAGCCTCCCAAACTGCTGGGATTACAGGCGTGAGCCACCGCACCCAGCCTTCAATACATTTTTAAAATATTGAAATCATACAAAACATCTTCTCCAACCATGATGGAATGAAAGCTACTTGGGGAGCTGATGTGAGATCATTGATTGAGCCTAGGAGGTTGAGGCTGCAGTGAGCCGAGATCGTGCCACTGCATTCCAGCCTGGGTGACAGAGTGAGACCCTGTGTCAACAACAACAACAACTCGATATATATATATCCTAGAATTCATTGCATAGCAATACAGAGAAGTCTTCATTGCTTTTTACAGCTGCATAGTACTCTAAGATATTGATGTACTGTAAGTTTTTAAACTAGCCACAAATCCTATTCGTGGACATTTTGTTTCTAATCTTCTGCTATTATGAGTTGTTCTGCAAGAATGGCTTTCTGTTTATGGCGTTATGTTTTGTATTTTATTTTACCTTCCTGTATTGTTTCTTTGGGACAGATTCTTAGAAGAAAGATTGCTGGTTCCAAGAGCAAATACCTATGTAATTTTACTAGATAGTATCAAATCCCCTGGTTGGGGTTATATCATTTCCTATTGCTGATGCAGGGAAGGTGAATCCCAATTGGAACCTAGCCCAGAAGATTCTTGGCTTCAACCAGGAAAGAATTCAAGAGCAAGCCGGTGGTAAAAGACAACAGTTTATTTGAGGTGGCAGTGTTACAGCTCCATGATTGCACCAGCAGAGCAGTGCTACTTCATTACCTCATAGGCAGTGTGTCAATAGTAGCAGCTCAGAGGCAGTTTTGCAGTCCTATTTATACCCACTTTTAATTACATGCAAATTAAGGGGCATGTTATGTACACATTTCTAGAAAAAGGGTGGTAACTTCTGGGCCTTTGGGTCGTTGCCATGGAAAGGGGTGGTAACTTCTGGGTGTTGCCATGGCAATGACATGGTACACTAGTGGGTACATCTTCTGGAGAAGTGCTTCTGCCTCTTCCCGATTTTAACTAGTCCCCAATCTGGTCTGGTGTCCCAGCCCTGCCTCCGAGTCAAGTCCCACCTCCGACCTCATTACCACCAGCAGTGCTTGTGAATGCTATGTAATTGGTGAGAAGAGGTATCTCATCTTATTTTCTTTGTATATCTTATCAAGAACTAGGTTGAGCAGTTGAGCATTTTTGTGTATTTTTGGAGTCTTTAATTTATACGGATATATATTAGTTGTACATATTTGTGGTAAATGTAATATTTTGATACAAGCATACAATGTGTACTGATCAAATCTGGGTAGCTGGGATATTTCTCACCTCAAATATTTATCATTTTGTTGAGTTGAGAACATTCCAAATCTGCTCTTCTAGTTATATTGAAATGTACAATAAGTTTTGTTAACTATAGTCACCCTACTGTGCTATCAAACATAAGATCTTACTCCTTTTATCTAACTGTATTTTCATATATATTCACTAACCTCTTTTTATCTCCCTCTCCTCATTACCCTATGTTTAAGGAGCATTTCCAGTGAAATACTTGTTTGTATCTATTGCCCTTTTTCCTCTCAAGATGTTGTTTATTGCTTTTGCTTTTTCAACAGCTTTTTATATACTAGACACATAACCCTTTTCTGTGATGTAGGTTGTATTTTTCCCAATTTGTAGTTTTTTATTTTACTTTTCTTATGGGTCTTGTTTTTGCCATGCATTTTTATATAAAATCAAATGTATCATTTTTTTCCATTATTGCTTCTGGATATTAAGTCATATTTAGAAAAGTTTCCTCCACTACTACGGTACAGAGAAATTTGTTGTGAGTGTACTTTTGTGGTCGAGAGAGAGGAGAGAACTATGGGTCATATGATATTGGTGTGCCAGATGTGAAAGGAACCCTGAGGGAAAGTGGCCATCATGTGAAAAACTTTTGTAAAATAAGTCATGAAATCAAGCAAATTCGACGTTTGTATGAAATTTTTAGCCTTGTGTTTATCTTTAAGAACACTACCTCTACTCTTTTCTGTCTCTTGTGGATCTGGATTTGAGCCCACCTAACTGGTAGAGAAGATGTTACTTGAAGCAGAAACTCCACTTTACCTCAGATGGGGCCCTCAGAAAACTAAATGGGAGGGACCACCCTTCTAGGAATAAGTAAGATACAAAACCAGTTTAGAAATCTAGCACTCTGGGCCAGGTACATTTGCTCACACCTGTAATCCCATCACTTTGTGAGGCTGAAGTAGGAGAATCGCTTCAGCCCAGGAGTTTGAGACCAGCCTGGGCAACATAGTTAGACCTCACCTCTACAAAAGTTTAAAAATCAGCTAGTGAAACTGGATCCCTTCCTTACATCTTATACAAAAATAATTCAAGATGGTTTAAAGACTTAAATGTTAGACCTAAAACCATAAAAATGCTAGAAGAAAACCTAGGCAATACCATTCAGGACATAGACATGGGCAAGGACTTCATGACTAAAACACCAAAAGCAACGGCAACAAAAGCCAAAATAGACAAATGGGATCTAATTAAACTAAAGAGTTTCTGCATAGCAAAACAAACTACCATCAGAGTGAACAGGCAACCTACAGAATAGGAGAAAATTTTTACAATCTACCCATCTGACAAAGGGCTAATATCCAGAACCCACAAAGAACTTAAACAAATTTACAAGAAAAAAACAAACAACCCCATCAAAAAGTGGGCAAAGGATATGAACAGACACTTCTCAAAAGAAGACATTTATGCAGCCAATAGACACATTAAAAAATGCTCATCATCACTGGCCATCAGAGAAATGCAAATCAAAACCACAATGAGATACCATCTCACACCAGTTAGAATGGCGATCATTAAAATGTCAGGAAACAACAGGTGCTGGAGAGGATGTGGAGAAATAGGAACACTTCTACACTGTTGGTGGGACTGTAAACTAATTCAACCATCGTGGAAGACAGGTGGCAATTCCTCGAGGATCTAGAACTAGAAATATCATTTGACCCAGTGATCCCATTACTGGGTATATACCCAAAGGATTATAAATCATGCTACTATAAAGACACATACACATGTATGTTTATTGCGGCACTATTCACAATAGCAAAGACTTGGAACCAACTCAAATGTCCATCAACGATAGACTGGATTAAGAAAATGTGGCACATATACACCATGGAATACTATACAGCCATAAAAAAGGATGAGTTCATGTCCTTTGTAGGGACATGGATGCAGCTGGAAACCATCATTCTCAGCAAACTATCACAAGAACAGAAAACCAAACACCACATGTTCTCACTCATAGGTGGGAACTGAACAAGGAGAACACTCGGACACATAGTGGGGAATATCACACACCAGAGCCTGTCGTGGGGTCGGGGGAGGGGGAAGGGGTAGCATTAGGAGAAATACCTAATGTAAATAATGAGTTAATGGGTGCAGCAAACCAACATTGCACATGTATACATATGTAACAAATCTGCACGTTGTGCACATGCACCCTAGAACTTAAAGTGTAATTTAAAAAATAATAAAAAATAAAAATAAAAATCAACTGGGCATTGTGGTGCATGCCTGTAGTCCCAGATACTCAGGAGGCTGAGGTGGGAGGATCGCTTCAGCCCAGAAGGTCAAGGTTGTAATGAGCCATGATTATGCCACTGCACTCTAGCCTGCATGACAGAGTAAGACCCTGTCAACGAGAGAGAGAGAGAGAGAGAGAGAGAGAGAAAAGGAAGGGAAGGGAAGGGAGAAAGAAAGAGAGAGAAAGAGAGAAAGAAGAGAGAAAGAGAGAAAGAGAAAGAAAGAGAGAAAGAAAGAAAGAGAGAAAGAAAGAAAGAAAGAAAGAAAGAAAGAAAGAAAGAAAGAAAGAAAGAAAGAGAAAGAAAGAAAGAAAGAAAGAGAAAAAGAAAAAAAATCTACCACTCTGGTTTAACAAAAAGAAAGACAATCTACCACTCTGGCCTAACAAAAAATCAAAAGAGAAAGTAAAACCGCTAGCTCACACCCATAAAGAGAAAAAAGACTGAAGCCATAACAGTTGTCTCATCCTTTACTCTCTGCCTGTTCTGTCCTGGTAGGAGAAGTAGCCCATTAGTCCCATGCAAGAGGATGAAAGTGTGGGTTACAAGGTACCTCAGTTTCCCAAGATAGTGACTTCTCCCCACTCAACTACATCATTTCCTGTTTTGATGCTGGATTTCCAGGACTCAGTGTCAAGCTTAGACTAAACTTACTTGGAATGGAATCCAGTTGAGGTCATAGATCATGGGGTGGTGACTGATATCCATCTTGCTCCCCATGGATATTTCCAAGAAATCAAGAGAAGGAAAGTATGGGAGGCAGATGTGGAATTTGACTGACCATGCCTGGCCATCCTACACATTAATAAATCAATGAAATGCAGGAATAAGCAGGATAGAAAGATACACATTTTTTTTTTCAGCTTTTAAATACACATGAAGTTTTCAAAGAGAGTTGAGGTCTTACTGTACTTATTGTTTTGTAACCTGCTTTGAGGAAACATTTTGTTTCTGTTTATTAAATTTATGCCTTTTCATTGGGGAAAAAACCTGCGGAAAATGAAGAAAGATTCCACTTGGTCTTCAGGGTCAGTTTGAGACAAAAGAAACACACATACACACATGCACATACACATCTCACACACGCACAAACACACACACACACACACAGAGAGAGAGAAACTGTCAAGTAAATTGTTTCAATCTGCTTCCAAAGCAATAAATATATGAGCATTACATTTGTAATCATTTCACAATTATATTAGGCTTGCAACATTATCTTCAATAGTTTGCACATGTAAAACACTATAGATATGCACACTTATAAAATAAAAGTACTCTCTATATCCCACTATGTGCACACACTGAATTATTATCAAAGAAATATTTTAATGTGCTGTTTTTTGCAACAGTGTATGAACATATTTCTAAGTCAGTGTATCCTAAGCAAATTTATTTCTACACCATTATTTTATGGCTCAGCTTTACAAAACTTTATCTCAATATTTTGCCGGATTGCCAACTAAAACTTTTTGTTTAACATGTATCAAACAATATAGAAATATATACTTAGAAGCTGAAATATTTTGTCCCTCTAGTCTGTCCCCATCTCTGCCCATGATGATACCAAAATATTTTCTATTAATTTATCAGTGCCTATTCTTCATATTTTTCTCCGTATGGGTTAGCTTATATTTATTTATTTATTTATTTATTTATTTATTTATTTTTTTTTTTTTTTTGAGATGGAGTCTCGCTCTGTCACCCAGGCTGGAGTGCAGTGGTGCGATCTGGCTCACTGCAAACTCTGCCTCCCGGGTTTACACCATTCACACCATTCTCCTGCCTCAGCCTCCCAAGTAGCTGGGACTACAGGCACCCACCACCACACCCGGCTAATTTTTTGTATTTTTAGTAGAGATGAGGTTTCACTGTGTTAGCCAGGATGGTCTCGATCTCCTGACTTCATGATCCGCCCACCTCGGCCTCCCAAAGTGCTGGGATTACAGGCGTGAACCACAGCGTCCGGCCTATTTAATTTTTAAAATTAAAGGTGGGATCTCATTATGTTGCCCAGGCTGGAGGGCAGTGGCTAGTTGTAGGTGCAATCATGACTCACTGCAGCCTTGAGTTATCCTCCAGGTTATCCTCCCACCTCAGCCTCCTGAATAGCTGGGATCACAGGTGTGCACCACCAGGCCCAACTAATTTTTTCATATTTTGTAGAGACATGGTCTCCCTCTGTTGTCCAGGCTGGTCTTGAACTCCTGGACTGAAGTGATCCTCCCACATCCACCTCCCAATATGCTGGGATTATAAGCATGAACCACCGTGCCCAGCCACTTAAGTTATATTTAATCACACCATACGCCCATGTTGATATATATTCTTTTGTAGAAATGGGATCATGTTTTACATTATATTTTGTGACATATTGTTTTACTTAATATTATTTTTACAAATTAATTAATTTTGTTTGGCATGTTTCCAAGTATCTACCGGTAATTTATATTCCTTCTTATGTTCATTCTCTTTGGATATTATTCACTATCTCTATTTTTTTTAAGTAGAGATAGGGTCTCAGTTGTTGCCCAGGCTGGTCTTGAACTCCTGTGCTCAAATGATCCTCCTATCTTGGTCTTCCAAAGTTCTAGGATTACACACGTGAGCCACCACACCCAACCACTATCTATTTTTAAAGACTAGTGTATGCATTGAAGATATACAGATACAGATATGTCTGAAATAATTTCAGAGTAATTCTAATTAATTTCTCCCAGGTTTTCACACACCATTTACAGTTTGTTGTGCAGATGGCATTTGATACTTTATAGTGATTTTTAGTATTTTAGAACTAATTCAGCACCTTGTTTTAGATAACTGAGTAACAATGCCTTGAGGTGTATTGAATATTAACTCACAAGACAGAGGAGGAAATCTTATTGTTTCGAATAATCTCAAGTTTTGAGTCCTGGAGCAGTAATTGATAAAGTTTGTTTCCCTAGGTCAAGTTACCTCACTTTTAATTTATCTTCCATGATCCAAGTAATGGGAATAATTTAATTTTGGCCTGAGTAGAGCTGTTAGAATTAAAATGAGATGAAATGTAAAATACCCTCCAAATAGTAGTTGTGTACCTGTTGATAGTCTACTATTCACTTTCCGTTTCCAAAGAGCCCCAGCTTGTGGTGCTTCCTGGGTCCAGTTCAACATCTCAGGAACCAGCCAGTCCATGTGACGCCCACACCCAGACCTCTTGGCCCAGAGGATAGAATTTCATCTCCACCATTAACTTCATCAACAAATGAAGGGGTGACTACTAATGCGGGCATAACACTATTTCCATACTGGGGTAGTTTCCCACTATCAGTCCTTAAGCTCTGGAAAGTCATAACTTAAACGGGAGGCTGCTGGTTAGTGTACACAGAGAACAAAGCACAGATTTTTAAAATTTTTGGCAAAATATACACAACACAATTTATCACCCTTTGTTTTAGGTACATTTACACTATTGTAAAACTATACCATCATCCATTTCCAGAGGTCTTTCTTCTTGCAAAACTGAAACTCTATACCCGTTACAAACTAATTTCCCAGTCGGGCGCGATGACTCACGCCTGTAATCCCAGCACTTTGGGAGGCCGAGGCGGGCGGTTCACGAGGTTAGGAGATCGAGACCATCCTGGCTAACATGGTGAAACCCCGTCTCTACTAAAAACACAAAAAGTTAGCCAGGCGTGGTGGCAGGCGCCTGTAGTCCCAGCAACTCGGGAGGCTGAGGCAAGAGAATTACGTGAACCCAAGAGGCGGAGTTTGCAGTGAGTTGAGATCGTGCCATTGCACTCCAGCCTGGGTGACAGAGCAAGCCTCCGTCTCAAAACAAAACAAAACAAAAAACAGATTTCCCATTTTCCCCATCTCCAGCCCCTGACAACTACCATTCTACTTTCTGTCTTTACGAATTTGACTACTCTAAGAACCTCATGTAAATTGAATAAATCATATAGAGGAGCAAAGAATAGTAATGGATCAGCTGACAAAATATGAGAGTCATTAAATATATGTCCCAGTTGCCAGACCTATCAATTAGCCACAGGACCTTGGGTGAGTCTCTTCCCCAGTGCTGGCCTCTGGCTTAACACAGAAGGGCACTCTATACAAAAACAGTGGTCAGGTGAGAGGTACTGAGATTTTATGCTGAGAAACATTACCTGCTGGTATGAAGTGAGAAAAAAAAAATTATCAACTATATGTGCTATAATTATTGGCATCTTTTATTATTATTGTTGTTACTTATTATTTATTATTTGTTTTTCACTTAGATATGGAATCTAAAAAAATTTTAACTCATAGAAGTAGAGAGTAGAATGGTGGTTACCAGTGGCTGGGGAGATGTTGATCAAACAATACAAAATTTCAGTTGGGGCCGGGCACAGTGGCTCACGCCTAGAATCTCAGCACTTTGGGAGGCCAAGGGGAGCAGATCACTTGAGGTCAGGAGTTTGAGACCAACCTGGCCAACATGGTGAAACCCCATCTCTACTAAAAATACAACAACAACCACAAAAATAGCCAGGCACGCACCTGGAAGTCTCCCAGCCACTCAGGAGTCTGAGGCATGAGAATCACTGGAACCTGGGAGGCGGAGGTTGCAGTGAGTGGAGACTGTGCCACTGCACTCCAGCCTGGGTGACAGAGCGAGACTCCGTCTAAAAAAAAAAAAAAAAAAAAAATCAACTGGATAGGAGGAATAAATTCAAAACATTTATTGTACAACATAGTAACCATAGTTAATAACAATATATTGTATTCTTGAAAATTGCTGAGAGTATATTTTAAGTATTCTCACCACAAAAAAAATAAGGATGTGAGGTAATGCATACGTTAACTAGCTCAATTTAGCCATTTAGCCATTTCATTCAGCCTATATTTCAAAATGTCATGTTGTACTTGACAAATATATGCATATGTAATTTCTTGGTTTATTTCCAAAAGAATTCAAATTGATATGTCAAAAAGATATCCGCACTCCCATTGTCATTGTAGCATTATTCACAATACCTAAGATATGAAAGCAACCTAGGGGTCCAACATCAGATGAATAAATAAAGAAAATGTAGTATATATGCACAAGGGAATACTCTTCAGCCTTTAAAAGAAGGAAGTTCTGTCATTCGTAACAACATAGATGAAAATGCAAGATATTATGCTAAGTGAAATAAGCCAGGCACATAAGGAGAAATATGGCATGATCTCACTAATATATTAAATCTAAGAAAGTTGAACACATAGTAGTAGAGAGTAGGGTGGTGGTTACCAAGGACTGGAAGTGAGGAGTGAATGGGGAAAGGAAAGATGCTGACTGAAAGATACAAAGTTTCAATTAGGCAGGTTAAACTTTAGTAATCTATTGCACAGAATTGTGACTATAATCAGTAATAATGCATTGTATTTTTCAAAATTGCTAAAAGAGTAAATTTCAAATATTTTTACCACAAAGATATGTGAGGTGATGGATTTGTTAATTAGCTTGATTGAGTCATTTTGCAATGTAAGCATATATGAAAATTTCACATTGCACCACATAAATATTTACAGTTATTTTTTAGAAAAGACTCAGAAGACAACCTACAGGGGCTCCCACTGGCCAAACATAAAAAGTTTAAGTATCAAAAACATTAATAACTGAAATGGATTAACATACATTAAATATAGAAAACTCTATGAGTTCATGATGACACTCTAAAAAAGAAACAACAAATAAAATCAACTCACTGCTCAATTTTGGAGGATCCTGGGGAGACAACTCATATATAGTGGAAAAATTACAAAAGAATTAAACATTCACCTTACCTTTCTTGTGTGTACTATTCCTAAACATAACCTAATAGCTGATAAGAGGAAGTTTCTTTTATAAAGGAATTACAGCTAATAAATGCAACAGAAATTAAAGAATTAGTACATCATAATTTGAAACCTTTAATTAAATGCAGTTGTAGGCAACAATCATCAGAAGCTACAAAAAAAAAAAAAAAAAAAAAAAAAGCCATGAAGGGAAAAACCTATGGGAAATTTTACAATGCATGGATCAGGTTGACAACAACTAAATGCAGTGATCAATCTAGAGTCACAGGAGAGACAGCCAGACAAGATAAGCTTCCTAGTTGAAAGCCATAGGAAACATAACATCACATTTGAGGTATTCTTGCCAAAAAGCCAGAATCTGTTCAAGCTTATAAATCTAATTAAAGGAATTAGAAGGGGCCAGAGGAACATAAAAAGCAACACTATAGGGATACAATCAGCAAAACCCAAAATGCAAACTCCACAGGGCAAAACACCGAGTTCCTTAAATATATAAACTAGAGGATCAGGGAGGGAGGGAGGGAGAGAGAGAGAGAGAGAGAGAGAGAGAACAGACCTTCCTTAGAATAAAAGAGACAACATTTCAAAGTTAGATTTAATAGAAATTAAAATTAAAACCACAATGAGATACCACCACACACCTAACAAAACAACAAAAACGAGAAAGAAAATACCGAGTGGGGGCAAGGACGTGTAGCAGTGGAACTCTCAACACTGCTGGTGGGAATACAGATTGGAAACAACCACTTTGAAAAATTGCTTGGTGGTATATTCTGAGCTGAACAGACACCCTGTGACTCAGAAATACCATGCTTAGGTACATACATGCCCAAGGGAAATAAAAGTAAATGTTCATCCAAATGATACAAACAAGAATGTTCATACCACTGTTATTCATAATAAGTCAAAAACTGAAAAATACCTAAATCCCATTGACAAATATATGTATTTTCAAATAGTCACATGATGTAATATTATACATCAATGAGAATGAATAGTCTACAACCATAAACACCCATCGAGGTAAATTTCATGCACGTTATGTTGATTAAAAGGAGCCAGACACAAAAAAAGTACAAGCTGTATGATTCCAAAAACAATTTTTCTTCAAATCTTCCAATAAAGTTTGGGGAAGAAGAGGAAAATCAACATCCCATCTTATTTTATTTGAAGGTGTTTAGTATCTTTTTATATTACCTGCAGGGTAATCTCAGAGAAGCGTGTATCCACTCAGCTCTTGAAACGAAATTTGCTACCAGCAGGAACTAGGCTAATGTCGCGTCTGAGGACAGGCACTAAGTGCAAGACACTAACTCTAGGTGACCTTGGGTAAATCACTATACCTCATCTGCCTCATCCATCAGTGGGGGTCAGATCTGCACTGCCTCCCAAACAATGAAACCCAGAGCACAGAAAAATGTTATTTCCATCTAGAAAGCCGTCTGAGTTCCTAAAAAAAATAGAATTTACTGTGGAAGTCCAAGGAATTATCTTAATAGCCAAGTGGTCTAGTGTGTAGTATCTGTTATGGTTGTTACTTTTTATGTTTTTGTAAGTATTACCTTTTTGTTTTCCTTATATAAATATCCTCTCTTACATGGTACAATTACCAAGCGGTAATTTTCATCGAAAGAGATAGGGCCCTGTCTACCATCAACCACCGTGGACTGACATGGTTCAACACATGGCTTTTTCTTCCTCCTAAGTGTATTAGTTAAGAGTTGCATTCTTGGCCGGGCGCGGTGGCTCACGCCTGTAATCTCAGCACGTTAGGAGGCCAAGGCGGGCGGATCACGAGATCAGGAGATAGAGACCATCCTGGCTAACACGGTGAAACCCCGTCTCTACTAAAAATACAAAAAATTAGCCGGGCATGGTGGCACGCGCCTGTAGTCCCAGCTACTCCGGAGGCTGAGGTAGAAGAATGGCGTGAACCCGGGAGGTGGAGCTTGCAATGAGCCGAGATCGCACCACTACACTCCAGCCAGGGCGACAGAGCAAGACTCCATCTCAAAAAAAAAAAAAAAAAAAAAAGAATGTGCATTTTCGTGACAGAATGATTGCAAACTCTAGTCTGCCACATAAAAACTGCATGACTTTGAATCGTTTTACTTGATCTTAAAGTCACTCAAATATCTCACCCATAAAACTGGGTTTATATAGTACTTAGAAAAAAAGTTTTTAAAATATTGTCTTGTGTTTTAGTTTTTACAAAGATAAATGGTCAGAAATCCAATCATTTTAAAAATTCTACTGCCGACACATTGGGATACCTGGCTCTGTGATCCTGAGACAGTGAAAAAACTCTGTGCCTCAGTTTTGTCTGCCAAGTGGGGAAAGCAATCGTTCCCACCTCATGGGTTTTTGCTTTGAAAATTATTTGAGTTAATACATGAAAACGCTTAGAACAGCGGTAGGCACACAGTAACTTCATTAAATGTAAACTTGCATATTGAGATTTTTATAGTTTTAAAAGTGTGATAGTGTCTTCAATAAATCTTAATAGTCTCACAAGTAAATCTTAATTACTAATTGATGTATTTTTAAATTACTAACTCTTACTATAACCACTTTTGGATGTCCTAATTAACTTGAGAATATCTCAAAAGCACGTGTAACCACTGATCTCAGAAAGCTGCACCAACATTTCTCTATGTAGCTATACAAACGACTAAGGGGTCATTCTTGACTGTGCCTTATCCTCACATACCATGAATAGGCACTGCAGGTCCCACCTGCCCTACCTCCAAACATTCTCTGTACATTGTCTTCCAAACATTCTCTGTTCATGTAATTACTCAAAACTGCACCAGTCCTTCCCTCCCACCTAAGATCACAGATTGCTTTCCCACGTAGGATCACACTTAAACTCCAGAGTATATTACTGGTTATCAGGAAGATTGGGTACTGTTATTCTGCTATATACATGAGGCTGGTAGAAGGGTAGTGACTCATGTCAAGTGTCCCTATGATGGGACCCTGATCTTTTCACTCTTGTTCCAGTAAGCTGTCTAGCAGACTCCATACCACACTTGGTTCTTTTCCATCAACTCCTGGTTCTAGGATGCACAGTCCACACCCTTCTCTGATGTT
This sequence comes from Chlorocebus sabaeus, assembly GCF_047675955.1. Classification (NCBI taxonomy): domain Eukaryota; kingdom Metazoa; phylum Chordata; class Mammalia; order Primates; family Cercopithecidae; genus Chlorocebus; species Chlorocebus sabaeus. The sequence continues at coordinate 50,304,422 of NC_132933.1, forward strand.
GCATTAGAAGGGAGATTAAGAAGATAAAATGCACGTGGAATAGAGAGGAAAGTAAGAGGATGAGAAAGCACATGAAAAGCAGGGGATGGGATGATGATGTCTGGCCTGTCTCCACTCAGTTAACTGAAAGCTGTGTAATGACACTTTTCCTCTTCCCTAGCTCCGTTCTACAACCCCCAGCCACACAGAGCAGTGACACTGAAGCTAACACATAGTGGAAATGTGGGCTTATCTGTGCTTTCTGTTACATGTCCAAATATTGTCCCTGGTAGTCAGGCTATTACGTTAATGCCAGAGGCATCACATTGACGGAATGAAGGAGACAAGTTGGAATGGGGAACTAACATTTGCTGAGGGCCTTTTCTCTTCAAGCCTTCAAGGTGCTGCTCTGAGGTAAGCATCATTACTTTTTTTCTACAGATGGGAATATAGTCAGATTCAGAGAGCAAAGGACATGCTCAAGGAATTCGAGGAAGCTGTGAAATGGACACTGAGGCCAACTTGAAGGGGCTTCCACTAGCCAATTCTGGGACAATTTGAGCATCAAAATAATTAAAGTACTATATGGTAATAAAGTTTTTCTTCCTCATTCTCTGCAAATCCACCTTGATGAATTTGTGGAGCCTTGAGTTTGCCTTTGGGCAAAATAGGAATCTATGAGTCATACTGATACAAATAAATGCTTGAATAAATCCATAAATAAACAATAGAATCAAAGAGATCTGTCTACCTTACAGTTGAATGACACCAAATAAATCTAGAAGGACTAACAGAATTAGAAAAATAGCACTTGTAAAGTCTCATAGTAATAAGTGATTCAGGCAAGAATTATAAATGCATGCATGATCTGCACGAAATCCCACAACAGTAACCATATCACCATGGTAACCCTGCTAGCCAAAGAAAGCTAGGAAAAAAACAAACAAACAAACAACAACTTATTTTATTCCTAATATGTACTAGGAACTGAACAGTACTGATACATTGCATAGTAATTAACCTCAAGTGTTCCTCGAAATACATACTCCCAGCAGCTTTAGTGATACACACATATATACATATATACCCACATACATACATTGCTCTGTTATCTCTCTCACAACTCAAGATTCCACAAATTCATCAAGGTGGATTTGCAGAGGATGAAGAAAAAAAACTCCAAAATTCGACAAATTCAATTCTAACCACCCACATCAAATTGAAAGTACCATAACCATTTTCTTCTAGTAATTGAGTTTTTTCTGCATCACCTATAAAATTGTCTCTGAAACATTTTTGTCTCTTTTTGAGTCAGAAGGCTTAATATTGTTAAGATGAAAATTGGTAAGATGAAAAATCCCCAAACTGTTCTGTGAATCCAATGAAAATCCTAGTGTGTGTGTTTTTTTTTTTTCAAAAGAAATGGAGGAGCTGATTCTAAAATTCATGTGGAGATACAAAAGATCTACACACACACACAAAACTTGAAAAAGAACAAAATTGGGGAACAAACACTACCTGATTTCAAGACTCACTCCAAATTTACAGTAATTAAAACAGTGTGCTGTTGGCATCAAGGTAGACAATTAGATCAATGGAACAGAATAAAGAGTCTCAAAACAGACCCTGCTAATATGGAAAACTGATTTTTGACACAGGCACAAAGGTAATTTAGTGGGGAAAGGATTGCCTTTTCAACAAATGTTGCTGGGACAAGTGGATATTCATATGCACAAATATAAATTATGATCCATATATCATACCATATGCAAAAGTCAATGTAAAATGGATCATAGACCTAAATGTAAAATGTAGAGCTATAGAAACATTGGAAAAAACACAAAAGAAGAAAACTAGGAGAAAATTCTTGCTATCATTGATTAGGTGAAGATTTCCTAGATGTTACAACAAAACTACAGTCCATACATGAACAAATTGATAATTTAGATCTACTTAAATTAAAAATGTCTGCTATTCCCAAAGCACTATTCAGAGAATGAAAAGACAAAACCACTGACTGGGAGAAAAAATATCTTTATTTTTATTTTTTATTTATCTATTTATTTATTTTTAAGATGGAGTCTCCCATTGTCTTCAAGGCTGGAGTGCAGTGGCTCGATCTCAGCTCAGTGCAAGCTCCACCTCCTGGGTTCACCCCATTCTCCTGCCTCAGCCTCCCAAGTAACTGGGACTACAGGCGCCCGCCACCACGCCAAGCTAATTTTTGTACTTTTAGTAGAGACGGGGTTTCATCGTGTTAGCCAGGATGGTCTTGATCTCCTGACCTCGTGATCCACCCACCTCAGCCTCTCAAAGTGCTGGGATTACAGGCGTGAGCCACCGCACCCAGCAGAGAAAAATATTTTTAAATCATATATCTGATAAAGGACTTGAAACAATATCTCACAAACCTTCATAGAACAAAACAGACATTCTCGAAAACAAATATGAAAAGGATTTTAATGGTTACTTTATCAAGAAGATCTAAAAATCTCAAATAAGCACACGAAACTATGCTCAACATCATCGGTCATTAGAAAGTTGTAACTATAATGATATGTCATTATACTCGTATGAGAATGGCCAAAATTAAAAATACTGACCACACTAAGCATTCGAAAGATTGTGGAGAATGGAACTCTCATAAACTGCTGGTGAGAATAAAAAATGGTGGCCGGGCACGGTGGCTAAAAATACAAAAATTAGCTGGGCGTGGTGGTGCACACCTGTAGTCCCAGCTATTCAGGAGGCTGAGGCAGGAGAATGGCATGATCCCGGGAGGTGGAGGTTGCAGTGAGTCGAGCTCTCCAACGCCATTGCACTCCAGCCTGGTGACAGAGTGAGACTCTGTCTCAAAAAAAAAAAAAAAAAAAAAAAAAAGTACAATGATTTTTGAAAATGGTTTGGCAGTATCTTACATTATTAATCTTACAACTACCATATGATTCAGCCATTGGACTCCTAAGTATTTATTCCAGAAAAAAAAAAAAACCTATGTATCCACGTAAAGATTTATGTTCATGTCAGCTTTATTTGAAAGAACTCCACATTGAAAACAACTCACGTTTATCATCAAGTGAATAAATTGTTATTTATCCATATAATGGAATACCATTTAGTAATAAAAAAGAAACTATTAACACATGCAACAAGTGGATAATGTAGACATAATAATGCTGAATGAAAAATGTCCAGGCCTAGCACAGTGACTTATGCCTGTAATCCCCCCCCAAGTAAAAAAAAAAAAGAAAAATGTCCAAAAAGAACACATTCTGTATGATTCTATTTATATAAAACTATACAAAGGAAAATTAATTGTGACAGAAGTTAATTGGTTGCCTAGGAATGAGCAGGAGTTGAGGGGAGGGAGTCCGAGGCTGGAGACAAGTGAGTGGGGAGACTACTATACTAAAGCACACGAGGAAGCTTTGAGGGTGATACGTTCATTATTTTGACTACAGTGTTAGTTTCACAGTGTGTGTGTGTATATATGTCAAAACTTACTAAAACATATACTTTAAATGTGCACATTTGATGTGTATTTGTATTTTTATGCATTAAAGAATGAGATTAACTTAATCATTAGAAAGTTAGACCATAAATATGGTCTAATCATGTTAACAGGTCCACACTATGGCTTACCAAATTAGTTCACATTACATTTGACCGAAATCGAGATAATTATTTGCAATGAAGCGTATCTAAATATTTAGGGAAAGTTGATACACATGTCATTTGAAGGACATAACTAAAAGTATCATTTCCTGGAAAATAATCATAATGATGTTTAACGATACATGTTTTTTTTTTTTTTTAAGGGATATTTATTTATTTATTTTTCCATGTAGGCTTACATTCTAAAATTACTAGAAAAAAATGTAATTCATCACCCTGGAACCCTAATATTTACAAACCTCATGAGTAGATTCAAATGCATCTACCCATTACCCATGGCTTTCTTGGGTAAATAGCATTCAATAACTGCGCCTCGTAAAGATTTAGGGCCGGGCGCAGTGGCCCATGCCTATAATCCCAGCACTTTGGGAGGCCAAGTCGGGTGGATCTCCTGAAGTCAGGGGTCTGAGACCAGCCTGACAATACAGTGAAACTCTGTCTCTACAAAAAATACAAAAATTAGTTGGGCATGGTGGTGTTTGCCTATAATTCCAGTTACTTAGGAGGCTGAGACAGGATAATTTCTTGAACCTGGGAGGCAGAGGTTGCAGTGAGCTGAGATAGTGCCACTGCACTACAGCCTGGGCAACAGAGTGAGATTCCATCTCCCCTGCCAAAAAAAAAAAAGGAAAAAGAAAAAAAAAATTCAGCCCTCGGGGGCATACATCAGGATGTTATTGTTTCATCAATATTTTCTTTTCGTTCCTTTTTTATTTCCTTTTGCCTAACATTGGATCTGATACATGGTTATTTTAGGAAACATGGCTGAGTAACATTATAATAGGGTAAACTAGAGGGTAATTACTATTTTTGAAAATACTGAATTCTTGTGCCTGGTATTTTTTACTAACACTTTATAAATTCCTGGCTTCTTAAAAAATGTCGTTATAGGGTGGATACAAATGTGGTAACCGTGAAAGAATGCATATTATAATCTCAAATTGTTAGGAAGACCTTCCTACCAACTGCATATTTCAACACCCATGAGAGAGATACATAGAGTCACTTATTATTATTTATACAGCCAGAAAATTATATGTGATTTTATTGCAATTTTATGTTAAACGTCAGGTTATTGCCTCAAGCAGGTGAATTCATTGCTTTCAAAGAATATATCTATAAGATGGGCACCAAGGGCTACTACAAAGCATGTAGCTGTTGATGGAATAAATTTCACTTGCTAAACATTTTCTCCAATGATAAGATTCAAGTAGCTGCTCTACTTTTGGAGTATTTTAATATTTACTAATCTGATAGCAAATCAGATTGTTGGAATGTTGTTACTTTTCATTTTCCTCCTATTTCCGTATAAGTGGCATAGTTCTTATTTATGCCACAGAATATGTCTTGAAATAATTCTACAGTTTGAAAAACAACTTTGATGACTATGTGTGTTTATGCTGCATCTTATTTAAGTGGAAAATGTGGGACCAGGAGAACTTCATACACTGCTGTGAGAGAACAAACTGGTATAATCTGTTTGTAGAGACCTTTGGCAACACTTATAAGTAAGTGAGGACCTCATTAGCTGCTGTATACTTGGTGACAAACTGCAGAGAGTCTCAGGCACATGTGTCCCAGGAAACCTGTGCGAGATGGTTACGGCAGCATGGTTAGTCATGTCAAAACAGCCCCAAAGTCACCTTATTAGAGAAATCTCAGAAACACTATTTTCAGAGGGGAAAAAGGTACAAAGGGGCACTTACTCTAAGATAGCACAAATATTTATAGCCAAAAATGTGCAATTACATATTTTGCATTATTCTCTCACAACAAGTCTGCGAGGAAGGCATCATTATTTCTCGTTTACAGATGACCAGTTCAGACTCCCTGATGGGAAATCAATTTTGCAGAGGCATCTAGTAAGGATCAGAAGTGGAGTTGTAACTCTTACTCTTCTCAAAGGACACCACATGGTCTCCTTTTACAGATAATGATCATCTAGGACTTAAACACTTGTAGTTTTTTATGGTGCTAGGATTGTGCCTGTTGGGATTCGATCAGGCTGGTGGGAAAAATATTAGTTATGATAGCCACAAAACCCTTTTGGAAGGCCTGAGGGTTTTCGCATGACTTTGGTAATAGACCAGACTGAAAGCAGCCTGGTCCCATTACTTTTAGTTAAATAAAGTAGTAAACAACGCAATGTGGGGAAGCTATCTAGCTAGCTTGTTTACTCATATGATCTTAAAACTAACCTTTGATGTACCTCGGGTGCTTTAGTGCCTTTTACTCAGGAAGTCCACAATGTCAATTACTCCCTAATGGTGTTGACTCAAGCTTTTGTTAGTTAATCTTACTGAAGAAATGCAAATCTCCCTAGCTGATGGAGGCAGGCCACAGTACAGCACCTCTCTTGGTGTGTAAGCAGCTCGGACAGACTCAGCTGGACTGGCAAAACAGAATATCTGTGTGTCAGTGTATGTTTATTCATCCGTTGCTGAATCAGGGGTCTGCAGGAACAGACGCCCCTGCAGCCAGTGCCTCCGTGAAAGGAGCGCTGCTTTACATACCCTTGTGGGTACTCACTCAACAACCCCTCTCTTTGAAGAAGCTGATGGTGCAGATGAAATCCCAGTGCAAAGTCCTATAGGTGGTAATCGGTCTGGTATGAAGGTCAAAGGCTTATTGAGAGGTGACAACGTGCTAGCAGCCCTCACTCTCAGCGCCTCCTCGGCCTCAGCGTCCACTCTGGCAGTGCTTGAGGAGTCCTTCAGCCCGCCACTGCACTGTGGGTTCCCCTCTCTGGGCTAGCCTAGGCCGAAGTCAGCTCCCTCTGCTTGCAGGGAGGTGCGGAGGGAGAGGTGCAGGTGGGAATGGGGGCTGTGTGCTGTGCTCACAGGCCAGCGTGAGTTCCCCCCAGTGCAGCAGTGGACTTGGTGGGCCCCACACTCTGAGTGGCTTGCTGGCACCACTAGCCCAGGGCAGTGAGGGCCTTAGTACCTGGGCCAGCAGCTGCAGTGGGTGCACCGAGTCCCCCAGCAGTGCCAGCCAACCGGCACTATGTTGGAGTTCTCACTGGGCCTCAGCTGCCTCCCTGTGGGGCAGAGCTCAGGACCTGCAGCCCACCATGCCCAAATCCCCACCCCACGGTGGTGGGCTCCTGTGCTGCCAAGCCTCCCCAAGGAGTGCCACCCCCTGCTCTGCTGCGTCAGTCCCATCAACCACCCAAGGGCTGAGGAGTGTGGGCACATGGTGCAGGACTGGCGGGCAGCTTGGCCTGCAGCTCCGGTGGAGGATACACTGGGTGAAGCCAGCTGAGCTTCTGAGTCTAGTAGGGATTTGGAGAACTTTCATGTCTAGCTAAGGGATTGTAAATACACCAATCGGCATTCTGTGTCTAGCTCAAGGTTTGTAAATACACCAATCAGTACTCTGTATCTAGCTAACCTAGTGGGGACTTGGAGAACTTCTGTCTAGCTAGAGGATTGTAAAAGCACCAATCAGCACTCTGTATCTAGCTCAGGGATTGTAAATGCACCAATCAGCACTCTGTCAAAATGGACCAATCAGCTCTCTGTAAAATGGACCAATTCGCTCTCTGTAAAATGGACCAATCAGTTCTCAGTAAAATAGACCAATCAGTTCTCTGTAAAATGGACCAATCAGCAGGATGTGGGTGGGACCAGATGAGGGAATAAAAGCAGGCTGCCGGAACTAGCCAGGTGCAACCCACTGGGATCAGTTTCCCCACTGGAAGGTTTGTTCTTTCTCTCTGCAATAAATCTTGGTGTCGTTCATTCTTTGGGTCCGCGCTGCCTTTGTGAACTGTAACACTCCCGGTGAAGGTTTGCAGCTTTAATTTTGAGGCCAGTGAGACTACGAACCCACAGGGAAGAATAACAACTCTAGATACGTGGCTTTTATGAGCTGTAACACTCACCCCGAAGGTCTGCAGCTCCACTCCTGTCAGCATAGACCAGAAACCCACCAGAAAGAAGAAGGTCCAGATACGTATGAACGTCTGAAGGAACAAATTCCGGACACACCATCTTTAACAACTGTAACACCGTGAGGGTTTGTCGTTTCATTCTTGAAGTCAACAAGACCAAGAACCCACCAACTCCGGACACATGACTCCTGCCTCCTCTTCATTTGAGATCCATGGTAAACTGCTTTTGTAATATCAATCTAGAAGATCAAATGAAGGGGCAGAAAATGATAGGGGATTGGTTTGATGATCTTCTCACCTCACCCCATACCTCAGCAAGTCATCCTGTAATGCAGCAATGGCCCCAAAGGTACGTGTGTAAGTGTGAGCCACATGCTCCATCTTCCTGGTCTCCTTCCAGGTGGTCTCTGTGGTAGTTAGACTGTTTGGTTTAGATAATAGTCATCACTTCTCTGAGAGGAAAAAGGTGGGCCTGGATGACCATTCGTTGAAGTTCTACTAGGTGCTATCTACTCTGTATGGGATTTCTCATTTACCCCACAGAAAACTTGCCTAAGGAAGGCATTGTGAGTCCCGTTTTACAGATGACCAAGCGTAGGGTTACAAACACTGAAAAAGGATTCCAGTGTCACACATGAAGTAAGGGATAGGAATGGGATTCCAGCTCTTGCCCTCATCACATCATATACCATGTAATCTCTAGGCGCAGTATTACCCACACGGGGCTAAAGATTGCTTTAGGGTAGAGGAGTGGGAGTAGACATTGCAATGGTTTGTGGTTCTCCAAAGTTTCACAATGCATGTAAAAATATACACTATATTTGTATAGTGAAAAACATACACTATATTCGAATTCGGAGCAAAAGGGGGTTGGTAAGGAAATATGTCTAAAAACTCTCTTCAGAGGGGCAATAATGAAAGAAGGTTGAGAAACATTGCATATACCCAGAGACGACTATTGCAGATGATATCCCACTAAGGCTTAGGTACTGGTTTTTTACACTTTCCTGTGGATACTTTACAACCCCTCTTGGTGGTGGTGATAATGGTGATGATAGAAATGAAATCCTGCCCTTTGGGCCAAGAGACCTGAGCATGGGGATCATGTGAATTGACTGGTTTTTAAGGTGGCAGACAGGCGCTCAGTCAGAACAATAGGTGTTTCCTCTGGGACAAATGAACTAAGAAGATAGGAGTCAGATAGGAGGGAGATTCAGCTTAATTTTATTTTATAAATATGTATGTCATTATTGCTTGAAAGGCTATAAACAGGAACATTTATTAAGATAAAAATTTGAAAACAAAAAATTTTTTTTTTTGAGATGGAGTCTCGCTTTGTTGCCCAAGCTGGAGTGCAAGTGGCGCAGTCTCGGCTCATTGCAAACTCCGCCTCCCGAGTTCATGCCACTCTCCTGCCTCAGCCTCCCACCAGCACGCCCGGCTAATTTTTTTGTATTTTTAGTAGAGACGGGGTTTCACTGTGTTAGCCAGGATCGTCTGGATCTCCTGACCTCGTGATCCGCCTGCCTTGGCCTCCCAAAGTGCTGGGATTACAGGCGTGAGCCACTGCGCTCGGCTCCAAAACAAAATACTTTTAAAAATATAAAGAAATAATGTATCCATGATTTTATTGTTTTGGAAATACATTCAAAGGATACCAATTAGGAGAGAAAAGAAACTGATTACAATTTATAACAATGGATCTGTATGTGTCAGTGTGTATTAGTGTGAGTTTCTGTAGCTGAAATTTGATAGTATCTGTGTGCTTCTGTGTTTCAAACCCTTATCACCCTAAGCAGTCATGGGCTCTGGGGCTCTGGAACATGCTGTCCGTGTTCAAATCCATGATGTGTCACTTTATAAATGTTCGAGTTTAGGCAAAGTACTTTACCTCCCAGTTGTTCATTTTCTTCATCTGTAAAATTGGAATGAAAAAGGTTAAGGCCGGGCAAGGTAGCTCACGCCTGTAATCCCAGTACTTTGGGAGGCTGAGGCGGGTGGATCACGAGATCAGGAGATCAAGACCATCCTGGCTAACAGGGTGAAACCCCATCTCTACTAAAAAATACGAAAAATTAGCCGGGTGTGGTGGCAGGCACCTGTAGTCCCAGCTACTCGGGAGGCTGAGGCAAAAGAATGGCGTGAACCTGGGAGGTGGAGCTTGCAGTGAGCTGAGATTGCGCCAATGCACTCTAGCCTGGGTGACAGAGTGAGACTCCATCTCCAAAAAAAAAAAAAAAAAAGAAAAGAAAAAGATTATACTGTAGTTTTGAGAATAAATATGGCTACTTGGTGCAACAATGTTAGCTAATTTTAATACTTTCATATTTTAGTGTCCATTTGTATTCTTGCAAGCACTGAAACTGTGATACAGATGGTTGTTTATTGACATTGAATGATATTCAATATGTGTTGCTAGTGAAGAAAGGCAGGTCATAAAATTTTAATTAAGATACAATTTTATTTTAAGACAGAAATATCATGACTTGCAGAAGAAGAGCAACAGAAATGGTAAATATCTGGGCAAATATAATAGACTATTCTTCTCCTTTTTCCTTTAAAATACGTTTGTTGAAAGCAAAAGTATAACATTGCCTGATAGTGTTTTCAGTGAATGTAGACATAGTACATGAGATATTGATAGATTTTTATGGCATAAAGGGGAGGGTATAGGAACTTATAAGATGATGAGATTTCAACAAATCAATCAAAATGGTAAAATTTTGATTCTAAAATTCTAAAAGACTGTGAAAAGTTAAGATAATAGTTTGTACTAAATAGAGTGACCACTAAAAGTGTTAAACAAAGAAATAGTGTCAAAATCACCACAGAAAAAATAAAATGGACTATGAAACCGTTCAAATAAACCAAAGGAAGGATGGAAAGGGGAAACACAGAAATAAAAAATGGAGGAAATAAAGAGAAAATATATAATAAAATGGTAGACATAAATCCAAATATTTGAAAAATTACATTAAATGTAAAAAGCTTTTTGATATAATAAAAATAAATACTGTATTTAGTCTTTGTCCCCAGCTCTTGTTTGAGACGAAGTCTCGCTCTGCCGCCCAGGCTGGAGTGCACTGGCCAGATCTCACTGCAAGCTCCGCCTCCCGAGTTTAAGCCATTCTCCTGCCTCAGCCTCCTGAGTAACTGGGACTACAGGCGCCCGCCACCTCGCCCGGCTAGTTTTTTGTATTTTTTAGTAGAGACGGGGTTTCACTGTGTTAGCCAGGATGGTCTCGATCTCCTGATCTCGTGATCCACCCGCCTCAGCCTCCCAAAGTGCTGGGATTACAGGCTTGAGCCACCGCGCCCGGCCCAAAAGGTTTTATAGAGTGGTGAGATGGATCTTGCAGGGTGAGGGTGTAGATACTTTCAGGGTGCAGCCTGGTTGTCAGAAAAACCAACCAGGTAATTAAAGTGTTAGAACTTTCAGCCCCACTCCCTTGATATCCAGAAGGTGGAGAAATTAAGTGTAAGTCGCCAATGGCCAATGATTTAAATCAATCGTATCTATGTAATGAAGTCTCCATAAAACCCCTAAACAATGGAGTTTGGGGAATTTCCAGACTGGCAAACACATTCACGTGCTGGGAAGATGGTGTGCCCCAGAGAGGACATGGAAGTTCCACATTCATCCTCCCCACCCTACCTGGCCCTATGCATTTCTTCCATTTGGCCATTCCTGAGTTATATTCTTTATAATATACCAGTAATAGCAAGTAAAACATTTTCCTGAGTTCTAAGAGTTATTTTAGAGAATTATCAAATCTATGGTGGGGGAACCTTAGAAACCCTTGAATTTGTAGTCAGTTGGGCAGAAGGGTGAGTTGCCTGAGGACCCTACTTGTTTGTGGCTGACATCTGAACTTGGACAATCTTACAGGACCGAGCCTTTTAACGTGAGAGATCTGAAGCTAATTTAGGTAGATAGCATCAGAATTGAATTTAACTGTTGGGCACTGAGCTGTTGAAAAATTGGAGAACTGGTTGTTGGTGTGGAAAAATGACACACACTTGATGTGAGAAAATACCACACAGGTCTAAATACAACAGTAACATGACAGAAATTATCTAGTTGTTGCATCAATTGTAGAGGGAAGAGTGTTGAAGTCTCCTAATAATGTCACGACTTTGTGTATTTTTCCTTTCCTTGCTATCAGTTTTTACTTAGCATATTTTGTAACTCTGCTGTTTGCTATATATACATTTAGGATTGCTGTATCTTCTAGGTGGATTGACTCTTATTTTGTAACATTCCTCTCTGTATCTAGTAATTATCTTTGCTGTAAAGTGTACTTTATCTGAAACTAATACAACCACACTCCTGTTTTCCTTTATTTTCATAATGTATATTTTTCATCCTGCCATAGTCTGAATGTTTCCCCCAAAATTTATATTTTGAAACTTAGTTGTCAATGTGAGCCTATTAAGAGGTAGGGCCTCTAGGAGGTGATTAAGTCATGAGGGCTCTGCCCTAATGAATGAGTTTAGCGACCTTATAAAAGGGCTAGAGGGAACCAGATTTGTCCTTTTGCCCTTCCACCTTCTACCATGTAAGCATACAGCTTTTTTTCCCTTTAATTATGTGAGAATATAGCAAGATGGCCCTTACCAGACAATAAATACCAGTGCCATGATCTTGGACTTCCCAGGTTCCAGAAATGTGAGAAATAAATTTGTGTTCTTTATAAATTACCCAGTCTAGGTATTTTGTTATAGCAGCACAAACAGACTAGCACACATCCCTTTGCCTTCAACCTACATCTGTCATTTCATTTGAAGTGAGATTCTTGTAGCAGCATCTACATGATAGATACTAAAAAGATTTTTATTTGCATTCTTTACATAATTAATGAGTTAGAACATTTTTTCATGATTATTGGCGATTTGCATTTCTCTTTTTTTGAGACAGGGTCTTTCTCTGTCTCCTAGGCTGGAGTGCAGTGGCACAATCATGGCTCACTGCAGCCTCGACCTCCTGGGCTCAAGCGATCCTCCTGTCTCAGCCTCCTGAGCAGCTGGGATTACATGTGTGAGCCACTGCACCGGGCCTCTTTTTTTCTGTAGGTCAGATAACCTTGTTGGACCTCAATTTCCTACTTTATAATGACAAAGGAGTGTGTTTGGGTCAGTGCTTTAGAAAGTAGAGTCCCCAGACAACTGATATCATGAGGAACATGCATTCTCTAATAAAGGGACAGGTATCATACTGAGGATGAATATTTGAAGGGACATTCCAAACATACAGATCAGAGATGCATAGACTCTTTAATAGATGCTGACAAATCAACCTGAAAAGAGGTTGTACTAAGTGACATCCCCATCAGCAATATGAGACAGGGTAGATGTCTCTGCATGTACACCTCACTGGAATCTTCAATAGTTTTTTTAATACTTTGATAACACGACAGGTGGAAATTCTCTCACTGTAATCATATTTAACTGGATATTAAGGTAACTTTTAAAGAATTATCTAGTAAACAAATACTCTGTTAGCATCGCTATCACTATTTTTCAATGCAAAAGGGTCCAGTTACATATGCAGCCTAACAGACACAATAAGCAACAAGCACAAGAGCCTACAGGTTCTCCTAGGGCTACTGCTGACATGTGAGTCCATGACAGGGTCCAAGGCCTTCCCTCTATGATTGGATGTTAACATTATTAGTTTCTTCACTCCTCTGTGGCCTTTCTCACATGACTCTACTTGTGGAGCCTGAATGGCACTATCTTTCTGGGTAGCAGTATGGCAATACTTATCAACAGGCTACATAATTGCACACCCTTTGCACCAACAATTTTTTAGAAGGTTATCTTCAGGATGTAGTGAAGGATATTGATAAGGATTTGGATATAAGGATTGCCATCTTTTCGTTGTTGTTGTTTTTGAGATGGAGTCTCATTCTGTAACCCAGGCTGGAGTGCAATGGTGCAATCTCGGCTCACTGCAACCTCTGCCTCCCAGGTTCAAGAGGTTCTCCTGCTTCAGCCTCCTAAGTAGCTGGGACTACAGGCATGTGCCACCACACCCGGCTAATTTTTTGTGTTTTTTAGTAGAGATGGGGTTTCACCATGTTAGCCAGGATGGTCTGGATCTCCTGACCTTGTGATCTACCCGCCTCAGCCTCCCAAAGTGCTGGGATTACAGGCGTGAGCCACCGCGCTGGGCCAGGATTGCCATCTTAATAATTCTTTACCTTTCCTTCTGGGCCAGAATTTAGGAAGGGAGACTAATGGGAAGCAAAGACATCCAGGGGCAGAAGGAAACAGAGGGATATGTGGTTGTCAGTACAAACACACACACACAGAGGGAGACGGAGACAGAGAGACAGACAAGACGGGGGGGGGGGGGAGAGAGAGAGAGAGAGAGAGAGAGAGAGAGAGAGAGAGAGATCGATCGAGAGATCCCAACCATATTCTGTCATCACAGTACTAGAATTCTTCCAAGCCAGTTAGGTGGGCTCAAAGTGGGCACATTCCACTTACCAATGCAAACAACCACATGACCATTGCCCTGAACTGCACTCTTCAGCAGTGCAGACTCTGAAAAGATACCATCCACAGAGTGTAGATAATAGGGAATATCAGAATACTCTAAATAACATGGGCTTGTGAAAACTGATTATGTCACATCTATAGGATGGAATTTTGGAAGGCAACAAAAACAAATTTTGATGAAAACAACGATGAGAGATGATATGTTGCCTAGCAGATTAATAACAATTCCCATTACTTCGAATGTGCAGAGAAACAAGTACTTTCATGCTGCAAAGTTAAAATATATACTAGTAATATAGTGGTTTTTTTGAGACAGGATTTTGCTCTGTTGCTCAGGCTGGAGTTCAGTGGAGTGATCACAGCTCACCATAGCCTCAACCTCCCGAGCTCAAGCAATCCTACCTCAGTCTCTTGAGTAGCTAGGACTACAGGCACATGCCACCATGCCTGGCTAATTTTTAAAATTTTTGTAGAGATGCAGTCTCGCTATGTCACCCGGGCTGGTCTCCAACCCCTGGGCTCAAATGATCCTCTTGAGGCAGCCTCTCAAAGTGCTGCAATTACAGACATGAACTACTGTGCCTGGCCAGTAATAGCATTTTGAATTCATTATGCTAATATAAAATTTTATCATTTACCAGGGTTTTGAAAGGACACTTTCAAGACTTTATTATAAAGAAACACTTACTAAGATATTTTCATGTATATGAACAAGAACATTAAGTATGTTATTGGTTGTAATAGAAAATGTGGTAAAATGACTATATTTCCATCGCTAGGGTACTGGAAAAATAAATTTTGAGAGCTTTATACAATGAAACACTTGGTTCTTGTAAAAAAAAAAAAAAAAGTGAAATTTTGTTGCAAAGTAACTTAAAGTGCTAGCATATAAATGTATTTACATGGAAATCTACTAAGTGTGAAAGCAGGTTGCAATGGTCACAAATAGCCTGGATCCATTTTTGTTTATATGGGTCTCAACCTACTTATGCAGAGGTTCTAAAGTATAAAAATAAAAATTACTCTTTTGTTCAACCTACAAAGCATAGAAAGAGGCTTCACTTTTTGCCTAGATACCCAGGGTATGTCTACTTTCTTCCCAGACCAGAGAACTGTCTGGCTTCCTGTTCATGGATGTTCACGCTGCAGTTCAGGCTTGTGTCACGAGGGGGCACCACAGTACCACTATATACCACTCTTCTCAACCTTCAAAGTGTCTGCAAGGAGCAAAAATTACAAGACCTCCCTTGTGGCCCAGTTTATAAATCTCGGTACAGAATATTCTAATACTCTCTGAAGAAAACGGATAGGTATAAAATAATGGTGTCAAACCATATAATGAAACACCAGGTAGCAGCAGTGCACCTTGGTGGTGGCCGGTAGGCGAGCACAGCGCAGCAGAGGGCAGGCGGGAGGTGTCTGAGAGAGGATCGGCAGTCATTGAGGGGTCTGGGCAGCTGTGTCCACCGTGTCCTGGAGAGGGGATGACTGAGATGAGATGGGAGAAGGTCTGGGAAACCTATACAGGAGTGGGGTAATGGAGAGTGAATGCCCTGCTTTCTGGGAGGGAGGGTCTCTCCTACAGTGTGGACCCCTCAAACTACACTCAGGAGGGAAGAGATAAATCAGTGAATGTGATGTAGATTTGAAGTCGACAGCCATTGGAGCTGCTTTAATATACATATGAATTTTCCAAACAGAATTTTTATTATAGTAAACAAAACATTCCAAGTCATTTCTTACTCTCTGCAAACCGTACTGTACCCCTTTTCTTTAAAAAACAAATTGCTCCGTCTGAAAAAAAATAAAGAAAAAAAGAAATTGGACTGGTCACGGTGGCTCATGCCTGTAATCCCAGCACTTTGGGAGGCCGAGGCGGTTGGATTTACAAGGTCGGGAGTTCAAAACCAGCTTGGCCAAGATGGTGAAACCCCGTCTCTACGAAAAATACAAAAAAATTAGCAGGGCGTGGTGGTGGGTGTCTGTAATCCCAGCTACTCATGAGGCTGAGGCAGAGAATTGCTTGAACCCAGGAGGCAGAGGTTGCAGTAAGCCGAGATCATGCCACTGCACCCCAGCCTGGGTGAAAGAGTGAGACCCCGTCTCAAAAAAAATAAAAATAAAAAAGAAATTGGAGGTGTATATAGTCTGGTGGTCACAACCAGGATTGCAACTCTGAAAGTCTCAGTCCAAAGGTTTCGGCAAGGAGTAGGGAGAAATGGAGTTGGGGGTCTTTTAAAGTATTTGTTTGTTTGTTTGTTTACTTATTTATTTATTTATTTATTTATTTATTTATTTATTTGAGATGAGGTCTCAGTATGTTGCCTAGGCTGGTCTAGAACTCCTGAGCTCAAGCTATCCTCCTACCTTGGCCTCCCAAAGTGCTGAGATTACAAGTGTGAGCCACTGTGCCCAGCCAGAGTTGGGGATCTTGATTTAATGGTACCAGGCAGTTTTCTGGAAATTTTTTAACCAATTAGCAGCAATCTCTCTGTATTCATCATTTTCTAGGACAGCTGAACCTCAGATTGGAATTCAGCTGCAGTCTCAACTAAAGATAAAGCAACACCTGTGAGGTGAGGCAGTCCAGCTACAGGAGACATAGAAACACACACACACACACACACACACACACACACAGTAAATTCAACTTTTCATCTATTTCATTTTCCTATGAAATTAAACACAATGAATGCCTTTCCAAAGTAATGAATATATGTGCACATATTTGCGCACTACCGTCTTCATCACCGAGAAGGGTTCTTGAATGAGGACCCATGAGACCACAATAGCAGGGGAGTGGAATCTGACCATTTCTCAAGCCCTGGGCTCCCATCTTCTAAAAGGGAGGGTGTTCAGTGTCTTTTAAAAAGGGCGAGACATAGGACCTCATTCCAATCCTGTCAGTTATGTGGAGAGGTGACTTAGGCTCTATAAACTTCCATTTGGTCATCTGTGAAATGGGACTGACCATACCATCCTTACAGAGCTATCTTGAGGGTCAAATGAGAAAACTTTTCCAGACTCTATGGCATAGAATGGGACTTCAGTGGTGAATTAACTGTTGAGAACAGCAGCAGGGAATGGCTGAGACTCAGGGCTAAGGAGGCATTCTGAAAAATTATTTTTCATTGTTTTCCCTTATGAGAATATAGACGTGTAGATAAAGGAAGCAAATATCTTTCTGATATGCCTTGATTTCAACATGTTAGAGACAGAAGGTTTTCAATATTCTTGTATGTTTCATAATCTCATAAGAACTGTTTAATATCATGCTTCTGAGTGGACCCAAATCCAGTTCCTATGCTGGAAAGACAGATGTGTCTGTGAACTCGCTTGGTTATCTCATTAATACATAGGACCCGGGAAGCACGGTGTATTGTTTGCCTAAAGGTTGCTCCTGGACTGCTCAGAATGTTAATATATTTAGGAAAATGCTGGAGCCATTCCATAGTCATCAGTGTAGGATCCTCAGATCATGCATTATCCAGCCATATCACAACAGGATTTCAGCCATCTGTTGCCTCTCTGAGAGACAAAAATCCAAGAATTACTACCATTTCTTCAACAGACAATTAACTATTCTTACATTCACCAATTCACTAAATATGTATTAGGCTCAAAATCCATACTATTCCATTGGAGGCATCTCATTAGCCCCCTCTTAAGTAAATATAAGAGAGTAAGAAGGGAGATTAATATGTGGGAAAATTCAAGGTTTAAGTCTAATATGAGATGGCTCCTGCACATTGACTTTTAAACTTGCCAAACTTTCAAGGAATTAAAGATTTTTAAAAATTCTTTTTTTTTTTTTTTTTTTTTTTTTTTTTTTGTGAGACGGAGTCTCGCTCTGTCACCAGGCTGGAGTGCAGTAGCACAGTCTTGGCTCAATGCAACCTGTGCCTCCCGTGTTCAAGCGATTCTCCTGCCTCAGCCTCCCAAGTAGCTGGGACTACAGACACATGCCACCAAGCCCAGCTAATTTTTGTATTTTTAGTAGAGACAGGGTTTCACCATGTTGGCCAGGATGGTCTTCATCTCTTGACCTCATGATCCACCTTCCCCTCTTGGGCACCTCTCTCACTTCATTCAGCCATAGACCTCTTTCTCCCTTTCTACTTTTCTGTCTCTCTCTTCTCCTTCAAAGACAAAGTTTCAAAAAGAATTTTCTACATTCCCTGTTCATATTCTTCACTTCCCACTGACTCCTTATCCCACCATCCTACAGGTTGTTCCTTCAGGATTACAATGAATGTGATCGCACCAAGATCTCTATCCACCTTTTTGTCACTAGGACTAGCTATTTTGAAAATAAATATATTAGACTTGGCATGCTGGCGCACGCCTGTTATCCCAGCACTTTGGGAGGCCAAGGCGGGCAGATCACTTGAGGTCAGGAGTTCAAGACCAGTTTGGCTAACATGGTGAAACACCGTCTCTACTAAAAACACAAAAATTAGCCGGGCGTGGTGGTGGATGCCTGTAATCCCAGCTACTCGGGAGGCTGAGGCAGGAGAGTCACTTGATCCCGTGAGGTGGAGGTTGCAGTGAGCCGAGATCACACCATTGCACTCCAGCCTGGGCAACAGAGCAAGACTCTGCCTCAAAATAAATAAATATTACTTTAAATTGCTTTAAATGCATGCATGTGCAGACTAGTTTTTTCATTTACAAATCTGAGTTTTCAGGCTCTGGAGCATGACGTACTAGACACAATCTAAGCTTTCCCACTCCCTAACTGTGCAGTTAATCAGGCAAAGTGCTTATTCTCTCTGTCCCTCAGTTTCTCAACTGTAAAATGGGAATTAGCAACTACTTAGTATCTACTTCATATACGGTGCTGTGAGCATTAAATGAATCAACACATAAAAATAACTTGGCACTTGAAGAAAAGAGTCAGACTCTAAAATATTTGAAAAGATTTATTCTGAGTCAAATATGGGTAACCAATGGCCGATGACACAGCCCTTAAGAGATCCTGAGAACATGTGCCCAAGGTGGTAGGAGCACAGCTTGGTTTTATATATTTTAGGGGGACATGAGACATCAATCAATATGTATAAGATGTACATTGTTTTGGTCTGGAAAAGTGGGACAACTCAAAGTGGGGGCTTCCAGGTCATATGTAGATAAGGGACAAAAGTTTGCATCCTTTTGGGTCTTTGATTAGCCTTTCTCTGAATACACAATTTATGTGTGAGACGGGTGTAGAGGAATAGTCATTTATGCCTTAGTCTGACTCAGGGAATCTGCATTTATACATAAACAATAGGGCAGAGGAAGCAATCAAATATGCATTTGTCTCAGGTGAGCAGAGGGATGAATTTGAGTTCTGCTTGTCCTTTGTCCTGCACCTGCAAAGATAAGCTGTCGACTTTACATTGCCAGGGTAAAATTTAACAGAACTGTTTTAGGGTAAATATGTTGAAGCTCACAAGGAATTTCCTTGTGGGCAAACTGTGAGGGAGAAATGTAGCCTTTAATCTTTGTAGCTATCGTATTTAGGAATAAAATGGGAGGAGGCAGGTTTGCTTGACACCCTTTGACTTAGCGATTTTGGATCCTGAGGTTTATGTTCCTTTCACACACTGAAGGAGCACAGAGAATTTCACCCCAAAATATGCCTCCGTGGCATAATGAATATTTTGAATTAAAAATTCTTGGAAATCAGTGGGCCTCAAAAGAGACTTTTCCCCTATCTTCCTAAAGATCAGATGAACCCATCAAGAAGAATAATTGCTTTTCCTTCTCTTCCCTGTTATCTATTTCAGGTAAGGAGAGGAAGAATGTAACCAGGTCTGGCCCAGTCTTCTTACAGAATAATGCCCTTCTCTCAGGTTCAACTTCCAAAGAGAACCACTTACAAGTCAATCTCTGTTCCCTCCATCCATTCATTCTCCATTCATTTTTTTCCTGCTAATTATTTAATGCCCCTTAACGGAATTACCTGTGCTCCCCATCTCCTCGATCTACTCTGAAAGGAGGTCATATATGTTTAGATCCCAGTGGGAAATTGGGCGATCATTCTGCCATTCCCCTCATGTACTTGGTTAAATAAATGTATGTGCCTTTTCTCTTATTAATATGACTTATTGTGACTTGATTTTTTCAGCAAACCCTCCAAGGGCAAGAAGGAAGCTTCCTTTTCACCCCAATGGCATATAATATATTTTAGCCATTTTTCCCTTTATATGTATTTTTATTGGCATTATACTCAGAAGCATGAAAAAATAAGATAAAGACATAAAGACTGATGTTGATAATGATAGGAGACAGGGATATACTGGGTAGAAGAGGGCAGTTCCCCGGCAAAGGCCCCACCCTCGAGCCCAGAAACCTGTGGTCCTATGTGACAACACACATTCCCGTTTTTGCACCCAAAAAGTTGCCTTTTGGCCTCCCACGGCCCTCTATCCTGTACCCGTATAAATCCTGAACCCCAGGCTCTAGAAGGAGATGGGCAGAGGAATGGCAGAATGGTGCAGCAGAGGAGAGAAGGAGTGCCTGAATGCTCCCCTTCCCATAAGCGGTCTGCGCTCTCAGTGGCGGAACAGAGAGCCACATCTCTGTTGCACACCCTGCGAGGGGGTCCAGGGAACTCTCCCATGTCAATGTTTAAGGCCAGGCACAGTGGCTCACACCTGTAATCCCAGCGCGTTGGGAGGACGAGGCACGCGGATCGCTTGAGCTCAGGAGTTCAAGACCAGCCTGGGCAACATGGTGAAACCCCGTCTCTACCAAAACTACAAAAAGTTAGCCAGGCATGGAGGCATGCACCTGCAGTCCCAGCTACTCAGGAGGCTGAGGTGGGAAGATCACTTGAGACTGGGAGGCAGAGGCTACAGTGAGCCAAGATACCGTCACTGCACTCTGGGTGACAGAGCAAGAATGTATCTCCAAAAACAAACAAACAAAAAATGATATTTACTCACATCACCACAACAAATTATCACATGCTTCATGGCTTAAAACATCAGAGATGTATCCAAAACATAGTGTTTTGTATTCTTTTATGAAATCATCAATTAGGTACAGTCATAAGAAGAGACACAGGAGAGGTTTAGGAAAAAATATAGTTTTACTCACAGGTCCTAGATGCAGGAGGCACAGCAAATCATTCACAGCCACATGGGAAGGACGCAAGGGTGGTCAGGATTAGGGGTAGGTTTAGGCCACTGCTTTCATTGGAGTTACAGGAAAAGCAAGGCAGGGCAAGGTGAACAATTAAAAATAGACTAGCTTGGGCTGGCCGCCCGACCGTCTGGGAAGTGAGGAGCGCCTGTGCCCTGGCCACAGTGCAACCCTCCAGGTGTGAAGTGGAAGTGGCAGCCTGTGTGTGATCTTTCTGCCCTCCCCAAGTTTGCATTTTCGACAGTAAAGTTTACTTTTAAATTAAAAGATTTAAATTGGGGAAGATTAAAACATTTGGCTAGCTTGAATAATTTTGGTGAGCTCTATGCCACAGAAGTGGTCCCTAGTTTTCTGGTACCTGGCCCTGGGATGATTAAGGTAGAGGAATATAGCCTTCTGGAGTATATGGGTCAGACAGAGGATGTGTGGCTCTGAATTGGTTAGTTTGCATATCAAAGGCATGTTCCTGACAGGGAGGGCCCTTTGCTATCACTAAGAATTGGCTAACCCCTGGAGGAGCAGTCTCTTCCCAGCCAGAAATATTTTAAGATGTTAAAACATCATAAAATAGAGTACATTAAAAAAGTATATTTAGAGGCCGAGCATGGTGGCTCATGCCTGTAATCCCAGCAGTTTGGGAGGCTGAGGCGGGCAGATCACGAGGTCAGGAGTTCAAGACCAGCCTGGCCAACATAGTGAAACCCCGTCTCTACTAAAAATAGAAAAATTTAGCCGGGCATGGTGGCAGACGCCTGTAATCCCAGTTACTCGGGAGGCTGAGGCAGGAGAATTGCTGGAACCCGGGAGGCGGAGGTTGCAGTGAGCCAAGATTGTGCCATATATATATGTTTATATTTATATATTTATATTTATATATTTATATTTATATATCACATAGTCAAGTCTAGAGATAATTAATAAGCAACTCTACCTCTAAGTACCTCAAAAAATATATCGTGTGTGCATTCCTCTCATTATATTCCTCCATGCGTGCATATATAATGTATATTCACTGTATGTGGGTCTCACATATCTTGACACTCAACATTTGCCAGACAGCATAAAACCAGTTATTAAATGATCTGAAGTTTATACTGAGCTCTATCTGACTCCCAAGTCCCCATCCCTAACCACTGGGATACACAATCGTTTTCTGTGTAGGGCTGAGGCCAGCTCAGGGGAAGTGACACATCATGGTCCTATGGACAAGGAAGGATCTAGTACTAGAAACCAAAGTCTCCTGATTTCAGTCTGTTGTATAGTAAATGTTCCTTAAATGCTGTTAGTCAATACTGTCCCCATTCTTTGCAATATCAAAATGTAAAATAGAAGGAGAAAATAATAAACCAAAAACTAAAGAGCAAATGATTTACTTTCTCTTGTTCACCATTCTCCAGTATCTCATTCTTCAAAGAAATGGCACTAAAGGCCGGGCATGGTGGCTCATGCCTGTAATCCCAGCACTTTGGGAGGCTGAGGTAGGTGGATCACCTGAGGTCAAGAGTTCAAGACCAGCTTGGCCAACATGGGGAAACCCCGTCTCTACTAAAACTACAAAAATTGGCCGGGTGCAGGGGCTCACGCCTGTAATCCCAGCACTTCGGGAGGCCAAGGTGGGTGAATCACGGGGTCAGGAGATTGAGACCATCCTGGCTAACATGGTGAAACCCTGTCTCTACTAAAAATACCAAAAATTAGCCAGGCGTGGTGGCGGGTGCCTGTAGTCCCAGCTACTTGGGAGGCTGAGGCAGGAGTATGGCATGAACCCAGGAGGCGGAGCTTGCAGTGAGTGGAGATCACGCCACTGCACTCGCCACTGCACTCCAGCCTGGGCAACAGAGTGAGACTCTGTCTCAAAATAAATAAATACATAAATAGAAAATAAAAATAAAAATACAAAAATTATTCAGATGTGGTGGCTAGCACCTGTAATCCCAGCTACTAGGGAGGCTAAGGCAGGAGAACTGCTTGAACCCAGGAGGTGGAGGTTGCAGTGCACCAATGCACTCCAGCCTGGGTGACCTCTGTCTCAAAAAAAAAAAAAAAAAAAAAAAAAAGGCACTAAAACTTATCCATCATATAAATACATATACATTTCATTTCCTGCTGCTTCAAATCCAAACGATATCTATAAGATGTTCATATTTAAGTCATCTTGTTTGTGGGAGGGAGAACACAAAGAAAGTTTATCTATCTGTAGATGGATATATAGATATATGAAACTTTCTGTAGGTTTTTTCTTCTCCTCATAATGGTTCTATGAGGCAAGTATCAGTATGTCCATTTTACAAATGTTCAAGGTCAGCTTCAAGAACGAAATATCATTACTCTATGGTAACACATCTACTTAGAAGCAAGAATGGGGTTCTATACACTATATGTACAAATATATAGAGAGACAAATATATATATAGATACATACACATGTATGAAATATATATCAAATAAATGTGATAATCTACTTGTCTAAATCACAAAAAAAGCTAATGGTATTTAATTTAGATTACATTAAGTTAATAAATTAACTTGGGGAAACTGGCATCTCTATGAAATTGAGTGTTCTTAGGAACATCATGGTTTTTTTTTCTGTTTGTCCAAGCCTAGTTTTGCATTCTGTACAGGTTTTGAATATTTGACTCAGTTCTGTTGTATTGTTTATACATGTAACATAAATTACAATTATTTATATAACTTTACATATATATAAAATTTTACTAGGTATTACACTGGATTGTTGGTTTTATTTGCTCTCTCTTTTTAGTTGGTACTTAGAATTGTTATAGGTTTATTATTATTATTACTGAGACAGAGTCTCTCTGTCACCAGGCTAGGGTGCAATGGTGCAATCTTGGCTCACTGCAACCTCCGCCTCCTCGGTTCAATTGATTCTCCTGCCTCAGCCTCCGGAGTAGCTGGGATTACAGGTGACCGTCACTACACCCAGCTAATTTTTGTATTTTTAGTAGAGGTGGGGTTTCTCCGTATTGGTCTAGAACTCCTGACCTCAGGTGATCCACCCACCTCGGCCTCCCAAAATGCTGGGATTACAGATGTGAACCACCACGCCCGGCCTAGTTTTATTCTAATGGTTATATTTACGCTTTTTTTTTTCTTTTTTAAAAAATAGGGTCTCTGTTGCCCAGCCTGGAGTGCAGTAGTGCAGTTTCAGCTCACTGCAGCTTTGACCTTATGAGCTCAAGGGGTCCTCCTGCCTCAGCCTCCTGAGTAGCTGGGATTACAAGTAAAAGCCACAGCGGCCAGCTTATGCTAACTTTTTTTTTTTTTTTTGGCTTTTAAAGTAAACTTTATTTTTTAAAAGTTAATACGTGCATTACAGGAAACTGAAAAACACAAGAAGCAAAGAACAAAGTCATTCAAAATCACAAGCAGTTTATAGTTTGACATGTTCTTCTAGATCGTGTGTGTGTGTAGGCACAACCTCCAATTTTATGGGACTGAGATTGTACAGTATGTATCATGATTTTTCACACATCATGAATATTTACCAATTCAAAATCCCAAAGCTATATGAGTATTTTGATAACCAAGAATACACTACACCAACTCAAACTGCTAAAAAAAAAAAAAAAACAAAAATGTAATCCTGCCTTTCTTGGGACAAAAATTTCATAGAAGACAAAAATGGCAACACGCCTTTAGATAAAAGCATTGGCAGAGTTCCGATTTAAATGCTGCATTCCCTTAATGCTCAATTTAAAATGAACCACACAGCAACAGAATATACTAAGTATAACGTTTTTAAGAGAATTCATTAGCAGATCTATACCATTAAAATATTAGCAAAGTATATTTCCATTGAATTAATGTATTTCTATAGTACAGCCAAAAGAGATTCATACATCAATGGCTATCAAAATGTAAATATGGACATACATGGACACATCTGCATACACCTCTTCCTGTATACTTCCTTCTGCCCCTCTGCTGCCAACCTAATGAACAAGTAAGTCCTGACATACACTGCTCAGAGGTGGCTTAACAATTCCATGTCCAAGATGCATCTTTCTATCAATTATAACAAAGGTATTTACAAATTGGCTAATTCACTAGCTTAGTTTTTATCATAAGTTGTCACTCCCTTCATAAAGCTCAGATGTTACAAAATAATGAACTTTGTCCACAATGAACACAGGCACTTTACTAAAAACGCTCATATAGACCTGTGGTTATCATCTAAAACCATCGTCTAGATATGAAGATACTAGCAAAGAGCCCTTCCCTTCACCCTTCCTCGTCTCCCTCTTCCACCATCCCAGTGACTAAGTATAGGATGTCTAGCTCCAAGAGGTGAACTCATAAAGGTCACTCCCAGAACACAGGCCTTCCTAAAATATAACAAAAGGACATTCACAAAGGGACTGGTTTACTACATCTATTTTTAACATACTTTGAGCATTAAGACTTATCCTTTAATACACAATATTAACTAAAATGCACATATAGAACAATGGTTACACCATCTGAACTAATCTCAGGAGCACAGAACCCTTCTCCCTGCATACCTCCTCCCCCCTCACCCCAACCACCCAATGAAGTCTGCATTCGCTCCTAAACATCAGGTTTTAACAATTCCATTCCCAAGTGCAACCACTCCTAGGAAGTACTGAAAACAAACGCTTAGAGGGGTGTTACTTAAGCCCTCTACTTTTAACCTATATTGTGCACCTTTTTTTGAAATGAAGTCTTGCTCTGTCACCAGGTTGGAGTGCAGTGGTGCGATCTCGGCTCACTGCAACCTCCGCCTCCCAAGTTCAAGTGATTCTCCTGCCTCAGCTTCCCGAGTAGCTGGGACTACAGGTGCACACCACCACGACCAGCTAATTTTTGTATTTTCAGTAAAGACGTGGTTTCACCATGTTGGCCAAGATGGTCTCGATCTCTTGACCTCATGATCCGCCTGCCTCAGCCTTCCAAACTGCTGGGATTACAGGCATGAGCCACTGTGCCAGGCCATTGTGCACTTTTAAACACCTAGAAAGACTAGATGTTTCAAACTGGACTTAAGTTTTCCATTATATACACAGTAGCATTGAATAAATGGTATACATACATAACACAGACTATAATTTGAGTGTCTTCTAAATAGGAACATTCTGGCCTAGAACCCTTCCCTTTCCCACCTCTACCAACCTGGTGGACAGCTATAAGCCATCTGTAATGCCTAGGGGTGGATTTTAACAATTTTCCTTCTGTTTTTAAGAAGTCTTCCCTGTGAATTTTAACACAAAGTGTACTCGATGTATTAGTTTACTAATTCTACTTTTGTCATACACTGGCAACCTCTTTAACATCGACTAGATGTAAATTAGGACTCCTATGTCCACTTATATACACTATATACACAGCACAGTAAATGAAAATGCAGACACAAGGGACAATGGTCAATGTGCCTCCTCTTAAACACACTGGACACTGGTAGAAAGCCCTTTGCACTTTGTGCTCCTCCTTCCCCCTGAACCAGCACAAATATCTCAAAATGTGTACTGCTCAGGGAATTGATCAGTTTCCAAGACAATATTTCGTATCAAAAGGATAGCTACAAAATGTGTTATTTACTACCTCTACTTTTAACATACTTTGTGCACTTCTAAACATCTAGAAAGACTAGATGTTTCAAATAAGGACTTAAGTTTGTCTGCTATATACACAGTAGTGTTGAATAAACTACACACAGGTAACAATGGTTATATCTCAAAGTGTCTTCTAAATAGGAACATTCTGGTCTAGAACCCTTCATTCCTTCCAACTCCTCTCCACCACCAACCTGGTGGATATAGGCACGTGTCACTTAGAGCTGATGTTATCATTTCACTTCCAAAAGTCCTTTTCAGAAGACAGCCTTTCTACAAATTTTAACAAAGTGTACAAAATGTGTTAGTTTACTAACTCTACTTCTGTCATACATTGGCAACCTCTTTAATATCTAGAGACTAGATATTACAAAATCGGGACTAATTCATCCAGTATATACACAATATATACAGTATAGCAAAGTTAAATGAAATGCATGTGACATATAGGCAATGGATTAAGCTGAAATTTTCTAATAAACAATGGCAAAACACCTTTTGCAGTTTTTTCCCTCCCACCTCCCAGGTGGTTCAACAATTCCACTTCCAAACAGCATTTCCCATCAGTTTTTAAAAGCTATTTACAAAAAGTGTTATTCTACTACCACTTTTAAATACATCAAGCACTTCCTTCCAAATATCTAGAAAGACTAGATATTTCATATAACTTGTTCACCACGTACACAGCACTGTTAAATAAAATTGCACACATATAACAATAGTTATCATCTGAGGTATCTTCTAAATGTGGCCATTTTGGCCTTGAATCATTCCCTCCTCTCTTCCTTCCTTCTCTGTCTTTAATCCAGTGGACAAGTACAGGAAAGTGTAATGCTCAGAGATGGTTGAACAAATTCCTATGCAAAAGTCATTTACAGAAGACAAGTTTTCCTATGAATTTCAACACAAAGCATACAAAATGTGCTAATTTTACTACTTTGTCATACACTGGCAACCTCTTTAACATCTAGAGACTAGATGTTGAAAAATTAGGACTATTTGTCCATTATATACACTATATACAGAGCAAAACAAAATGCACAAAACATACAGAAAAATGTTTGAAAATGTCCAAGTATGAACACACTAGTATATTACCTTTTGCAATTTCTTCCCTCCCACCACCTCTAAACCATTGAACAAGTATAGACATTACTACACTGCTCACAAAGGTGGCTTCGCAATTCAATTTCCAAAAGTATTTCCTATGAATTTTAGCAAAAAGATATTTACAAAGTGGTATTTTACTACCTCTACATTTAACATACATCGGGCACTTCTAAATATCTAGATAGACTAGATGTTTCAAGTAAGGAGTTAATTTGTCCACTATATACATAGCAGTCTTGAATAAACTGCAAACATGTAACAACACTTATAATTTAAAAGTCTTCCAAATGTGAACATTCTGGCCTAGAACCCTTCATCTCCTTCAACCCAGAAGACATCAAATTTTCAGAAGATAATCTTTCCTAGGACTTGTAAAACAAAATGTACAAAATATATTAGTTTAAACTCTACTTTTGTCATACACTGGCAACCTCTTTAACATCCAGAAAGACTAGATGTTGTCAATTAGGACTCGTCTGTCCTTTATGCACACTATATACACAGATAAGTAAAACAAAATGCACAGAGATAATGATTCATCTTGCCTCGCTGCAAGCAGGATGGCATAGAGCTCTCTGCACCTCCCCCTCCTCTCTCCTCCCCTGAACCACTGCACAAACACAATGAGTATTACTCAACAGGTGATTTGGCCATTCCCCCCAAAAAACATTTCCTATGAATTGTAACAAAAAGATACTTACAAAATGTTATTTTGCTACCTCTAATTTTAACATATATCAGGCACTTCAGAACATCTAAAAAGAATAGACATTTCAAAAAAGCTTAGCATTGTCAACTATATACACAGTAGTGAGGAATAAAATACACACAAAACAATGGATAGACTATGAAAATGTCTTCTAAATATGACCAGTCTAGCATAGAACCTTCTCTTCCTTCTCACGTCTTCCAACTCCATGTCATCTAACCCACTTAACGTGGACGTATTGCTTCCAGAGGCTGTCTAACAACTTCATTTCCAAAAGTCATCTCCAGAAGACACGTATTTTCTATGATTTCTTTTAAACAAATGAGAATTTACAAGATGTGTGACTTTCTAACTCTACTTTATCATACGTTGGCAACTTCCTTCCATCTAAAAGGGCTAGATGTGACAAATGTTTTCTATTAAAAGGTTGGGGTGGAGTTGAGAGCAGCTTTTTCATATTATATACACAGGCCTTCCAAAATCGGCCAGTAAATCTTCCCAGAGGGTGGCGGGCATTTCCAACGGGCCAAACGTGGCGTGTCATTCTACCATTTCTCTCTTCCAACAGCAAAGTCTGGTAGAACGAAGACCAACTGCCCGATGGCCGCTAATCGTTCCACCCGTCGTCGTTCGGGACTTCGCTCACCTCCCAGCTCCGTTAAGGCCTTTGTCCGCTGTCGTCAGGACTAGGTAGGTTTCGCCCAATGGCGACAGAGTGGTCCCCCGGGAACCGGATCTGCGCGGCTCCGTGGCCTAAAGAGGCAGCCGAGCCTGCCTGCGTCCCTAGGCCGCCTTCCTGGGCCCTACACGCCCTAACGGCCTCCGCCACGCGGCCGCCATGCTGCCCGGCCCGCCACGCCCGCCGCCGCCCAAAGGCGCTGCGTCCCGGCGGCTCTGCGGGGGTTTCGTTGAGGCCCGGCAGGCTTGGGCCGGGAGACCCGGCGGTCGGCCGGGTCCGGGACTGGAGAGGCCGCCGCCGCCATCAGTCACCGAGGTGGGGTGGGGAAGAGAGGTTCGCGGCGGCTTCAAGGCCTGGGCACAGCCAGTGGGCAGCCGCAGCAGAGGCCTCCGGTATCTGCATGGCACAGGGCTCGGCCTGTCCCGGGGCCCCCCAGTTCACCCGCCGGCCCGGGGCCGGAGGGCCTGGAGGGCCCTGAAGGACTGGGCCGCGTTCTGCGTGTCTCCGCGTTCTCTGCTGACAGGAACTCTTTTTTTTTTTTGAGACGGAGTCTCGCTCTGTCGCCCAGGCTGGAGTGCAGTGGCGCTGCCTCAGTCTCCCGAGTAGCTGGGACTATAGGCGCCCGCCACCATGCCCAGCTAATTTTTTGTATTTTTAGTAGAGACTGGGTTTCACCATGTTAGCCAGGACGGTCTCGATCTCCTGACCTCGTGATCCGCCTGTCTCGGCCTCCCAAAGTGCTGGGATTACAGGCGTGAGCCACCACGCCTGGCCGCTTATGCTAACTTCTTAACTAACCTGCTTAATATACTTGATATGGAAAAAAAACCCTCTTAATAATGGATAGAGAAATGAGCAAATGATATTAACAGATAATTCATATAAAAAGCAGTATAAGGCCACGCACGGTGGCTCATGCCTGTATATAATCCCAGCACTTTGGGAGGCCAAGGCTGGAGGATCACCTGAGGTCAGGAGTTGGAGACCTGCCTGGCCAACATGGAGAAACCCTGCCTCCAATAAAAATACAAAAATTAGCCTGGTGTGGCGGCGGGCGCCTGTAATCCCAGCTACTCAGGAGGCTGAGGCAGGAGAATCGCTTGAACCCAGGAGGCAGAGGTTGCAGTGAGCCGAGACTGCGCCACTGCACTCAGGCCTGGGCGACAGAGCAAGGCTCTTTCTCAAAAATAAATAAATAAATAAGCATTATATGTACTCATTAAACTTTAAAAAAATGTGTCAAATTACAAAAAGTGCAGAAATGCAAAACAATATTCGGGGCTAGCATGCTGAGTTAAAAAGGCAAATTTAATGTGATCTCAGTTTTTTTGTTTGTTTATATTTTGTTTGTTTATTTTGTTTTGAGACAGAGTCTCATTCTCTCACTCTGTTGCCCAGGTTGGATGCGGTGGTGTGGTCGTGGCTCACTGCAACCTCCGCCTCCTGGGTGCAAGTGATTCTCATGCCTCAGCCTCTTGAGTACCTGGGATTACAGGCGTGCTCCACCACCCCTGGCTAATTTTTGTATTTTTAGTAGAGACGGGGTTTTGACATGTTGGCCAGGCTGGTCTTGAACTCTCAAACTCCTGATCTCATGTGATCTGCCCGCCTCAGCTTCCCAAAGTGCTGGAATTACAAATTTATTTGGCTTAATAAACCGCAAGACTAGTCAGATAAACCCTGCAAAAGAAGAAAGTGAAGGGAGGGAGCCCTACCAGGTACTAATGCATATAATAAAGTATGTGCAATATACAAGTATGACACTGGCTCATAAATAGACAGAAAAAGCTAATAAAATAGAGAAAATACTGATATTGTATTTATATTCTAGTATTACATTTGGAATTTGTTAATAGCATGTGATTAAGGTGCATTTCAAATCATTGAAGATATGATTGATAATTTCAGAAGTGGTGTTCTGATAGCTAGCAAACCAAATAGTTATAAAGGCAAAAAGGGATTAATTTTACATCAGAATAAATTCCAAAGGGTGCAGATTTTAATGTAAAACATGAATGCATACAAATATTAGGAAAAAACACTGGTGAATTCCTCTATCATGAGGAAGTGAAGAACACTTTCATAACTATGACTCAAAATCCAGGTGCATTAAGGAAAAAAGGTTGATACATTTAACAAAATTAAAATAACAGCAACATTGTATGACAAAAAACATGGTATACAACTAAAAGATATCTAAAATATTCTCAACTAATATTTCTAAGAAAGTGTTGCTATCCATTCTATGTAAAAGCTTATAAATATAAAGCCATTAAAAAACAACAACCCTATCAAAGACTTGTAAGAACCATAAACAGTTAATGGAAGAAAATGCAAAGAAACTCAAACTTGGTTCTAGTAAGGGAGATATAATTAAAACTATACTAAGTACCATTCTTCACCTATTAGATTGTCAAATATTCATAGGTTTGTCAATTCACTTAGTTCATGAGGGAGTGCAAAAAGGCACGTGTTTTTGTACATTGCTCACAGGGATGGAAAATGGTATGATCAAAGTAGAAGGCTTAATACTGGCCCCCAAAGATGTAAGGTCTCACTGCTTGAAGACTGATAATATTACTCATGGGAAAAGGATCTTGGCAGATGGGATTACGTTAAGAATCTTGAAATGGAGAGATTATATACTCGACTATCCAGATAGTCCTTAAATGCAATACCAGATGTTCTTATAAGAAAGAGGCAGTGGCCAAGCACGATGGCTCACACCTGTAGTCCCAGCTACTTGGGAGGCTGAGGCAGGGGAAACGCTTGAACCCGGGAGGCAGAGGTTGCAGTGAGCTGAAATCGCGCCACTGCACTCCAGCCTGGCGACAGAGCAAGACTCCCTCTATGAAAAAAAAGAAGCAGGGCTGGGCGCGGTGGCTAATGCCTGTAATCCCAGCACTTTGAGAGGCCGAGGTGGGCAGATCACAAGGTCAGGAGATAGAGACCATCCTGGCCAACGTGGTGAAACCCTGTCCCTACTAAAATACAAAAAATTAGCCGGGCATGGTGGTGCACGCCTGTAGTCCCAGCTACTTGGCAGGCTGAGGGAGGAAAATCGCTTGAACAGGGGACCCTGAGGTTGAAGTGAGCCAAGATTGCGCCATTGCACTCCAGACTGGCAACAGAGCGAGACTGAGGGGAGAGAGAGAGAGAGAGGAGAAAGAGAGGAAGGAAGGAAGGGAGGGAGGGAGGGAGGGAGGGAGGGAGGGAATCGACACAGATAGAACAGTAGAAGGCAGTAAGGCAGTGTGACCAGGTATGCAGAAATTGGACCAATGAAGCTACAAACCAAGGAATGCTGGAAAACCAGAAACTAGAAAAGGCAAGAAATTGATTATTTCCTAGAGCCTCTGGAAAAAGGATGGTCCTGCTGATACCTTAGTTTTGGCCCAATGAAACTGATTTTGAACTCTGGCCTCCAGAACTGTGAAAATAAATTTCAGCTGTTTATAGACACTAATTTTGTGGTAATTTGTTATAGTATCCGTAGAAAACTAACACAACCACTATGGACGGGAATTTGCTAATATCTACCAAATGCCCTGTGGCACTATTTGAAGAACAAAAAAATGGAAAAATGTAAATACTCATCATTGTAGGGTGCATGAAATACTATCATATAACCACACAAAGGTGGACACTAAGTTAGATGTAAAGAAAACTGATGAAAATCTCCAAATAGTGCTTTGGATATAAAGTAAAAAAAAAAAAAAAAAAAAAAAAAAAATTTATAAAGATGTGAGTAGCATGATACTTTTTAATGTAAGAAGGGGGAATGCAAAAATATATACTTTTTTTTACTTGTATTAAAAATAAAAGGACTTCTGTTTGGGGGATGAGATGAAATAGATACACTTCTCAGTACTATTTCTGCTGAGCATGGCTAAAATCTCAATATTTTAAGTAAAATAAACATAAGACTCCGAAAGGCTACCTCTAGAAAAAGAACCAGAAAAGGGGACATATAGTAAAAAAGCAAGCTTTTAGACTCTAACTGCCCTGTTTTAGCAAAGGACAATGGAATAAAACACAGCTCCACCCCCACAATGCCAGCAGACTGAGTGGGGAGCATTGATTCCACACTCATCAGATTGTAAACACTCACCCATCTCTACCCTTTGGGGTGATACCAGAGAAGACTATGTGGAGAATAAGTACTTTCATCCTCACCTGGTAGAAATGAATAACCCCCAATGGTGTCAGTGGACACCATGCAAGAAACTTGAGTTGTGCCCACACCCAGTGATAATGAGATGCCCCTTCTCTTCTTTTCTGGGCTGAGTCACCAGAAGTTGAGTGGGAAGGTGAAACGTTTGTGATCATCCAGTAATACGGGGCTTTCTTATCTTCACAGGGTCAGTGGAAGCTACATAGAGAACAGTTACAATGTGTCTTCCCCCTCCTGCCAGGATGGTGTCAGTGGAAGCCTGGCAGGGAGTGAAATTTCACCTCTGCCAAGCAGTAACAAGGAGACACTTCCCTTCCAATCTCACACCTGCCCCTTCCACAGTGTTAGTGGAGGCTGAGTGGGGAACCTAGACTTTTATCTCCACCCAGCAGTAATAAGCTCTCCCCATTCCCCTCCACACACACCATGGTGTCAGTGGAGGCCACATAGAAAATAGCAAGGAGGCGTGCTGCTCTTCCTAGCCAGAGTAGTGTAGATGGAGGCCGAGTGAGAATCCTGAAACCCATCTCTCCTAAGCAGTAATAAGGCACCACTTCCCCTCCCACCCTCCAGCCCCTGTGTCAGAGAGATTTGAGTAGTGAATCTGGATTTTCATTTAAATAGCATCCGGAGTTTCATAACATGATACCAAAAATATTTAGGATATAATTTAAAAATCTATCTTTGAGAATCTGGAAAATCTAAAATTGAGAAAGAAAATACAATCAATGGATACCAATACCAAAATGACGTAGGTGTTGGAATTATCCTATGTGGATTTTAAAAGCAGTCATCATGAAAAAGCTTCAGTGAGCAAATAAGATGTTCCAAACTGTGCTAACACCACAAATCAAATGCTGGAAAGCAATGAAAATACTGAAAATCTTAACAAATAAAGATATATAGGAGAACCAAATGGAACTTTAGAACCAGAAAATACAATAACTGAAATAAAACTCAGTGGGCGGGGTGTGCTTGGGATGCAGCTGTAATCCTAGCTACTCAGAAGGCTAAGGTGAGAGATTCCTTTGAGACAAGGAGTTCAAGACCATCCTGGGCAATATAGTGAGACCCCATCTCTAAAATAAAGTAAACACTCAATGAATGGATGCAACAGCATAATGGAGAGAAAAGAGAAAAGAATCGGGGAACTTGAATATAGAGAAACAGAAATTAACCCTTTTGAAAAGAGAGGATACACTAAAAATACAGAACAAAGCCTCAAGAACCTGTGGGACTATGACAAAAGATATATTTGTGTCATTTTTGTGTTGGAAGGAGAAGAGAAAGAGTGCATGAGCGAAAAAGTATTTGAGGAAATAATGGCTAAAGACCTTCAAATTTAGCAGAAGACATAAACTGAGAAGTACAAATCTGAGCATATCCCAAAAAACGATTATCCCAAATAAATCCATGAAAAGACACATCATTATCAAACTTTAGAAAACTAAACACAAAGATAAAAATCCTAAAATCAGGAAGAGATAAATAATGCATTGCCTATAATTGAAAAATACAGCATATTTCTCATTAGAAACCATGGAGAACAGAAAGGAGTGGCACATCATTTTTCAAGTGCTTAACGAAAAGAATTGTTAACCTCAAAGTACGTATTCAAGTAAATTATCCTTTAGAAATTGAGGATATACAGATATTCTCAAATGAAGGAAAAACAATTTGTAACCAGCAGACATACCCTAAAACAATGGCTTTAGCCAGAAAGGAACTGATAAAAGAAGTGCTCTTGGAACATAAGAACAAAAAGATGGGTAAATACAATAGCTCTTCCTTCTCCTCTTGAGATTTCTAAATTCTGTTTGATGGTTGAAGTAAAAAGTATAACACCATCTGATTAGTTCTCAATATATGTAGAAGAAATATTGAAGACTATAATAAGTGGCTGATGACAAAGAGACTTTATTGGCCTTGGCATTGGAAACAGCTGGACATACACACACTTGCCACTGTTTAGCATACCTATTACTGAAGGATACATGAAACAATGAATGAATGAGAAGTATACTGGGATGGGACACACAGTTTTCCCATGCTCTAAATAAACAGGATCTGAACATCACTCCCTTGGACACTTGGTTACTTTGGCCTCAAAGATCTTTCCTCTTCCCTTCAAAAATATCTCTACTGGAAAGTAACACTTTCCAGACGCTCCAAGTTGTGCTAACGCCACCAATCAAATTGTGTCAGATCCACTTCCTGGGTATTAAATGCTTCTTCCCTCAAGTCAAAGGGCTCAGGGTAGCCCAGGAATCATCTCCTGCATCTTCATTACTCCCTACCTTGAGAAAGTTGAGAGAGACATGAATTTAGAGAGAAATGAAAGGGGCATTATGGGCCTACCTGCTAAATCACTGAAGGCCATCCAAAAAAGATAGTGATAGGCCAATTTTGCATGTGGGAACATATGCAGATAACATGGCTGAAATCCAGTAACAAATCGTTACATCCCAGGGGAAATCTCGTACAGAGAGCACAGTTGAAAAGGCCAGGCAGTCTGTGGACAACAGAAAAGTGCACATTTGAGTAAAGTCGAGTGAATCCATATGCTTACAACAGCACAGAGTTGCCCAACCACAAAAGGCTGTTTGGGCAATACATGCAGCTTTGTTAGAGTGGGGTTATACATTTAACTCTGCAGAAATAACTGCAAAAATGCAATATGTAAAAGATAGTAAAGGTGTGTTAACTTGTGTTCAATCTTGTCAGAACCTTGTTGAGTTGTGATACAACACACTGAGCTGATGAAAAGAACTGAGGCAACAGAGGGAGAGAAAAGCCTCGTGAAAAATCTCAGGGAGGATGCAGAGAGAAAACAAACGAAAACATGGAGAGTGTGACCTCGTGGAGAGAATGTTCTGGTTAAGAATGTAACTCTAGGACTCACTGGCAGATAGGGGTCTATGGGGCCTGGAGTCAGAGAAATTAAAATGGATGGACAATTTACAGACAGCGTGGGTGATCAATTAGTGTAAATCCTTCCCCTTGATGTCCACTTCCCACTTTAATGAAGGTTTAGGGTGCTGACATCAATCACTTTATTATTGTCAGTGCTCCTGTTTCTTCCCTGCTGTCATGGACCAGTGAGAGGCATACAGGGCACTTCCCTTCTCACCATATTTGTGCAATTTCAGGTAAAGGTAACCTGCAGCATCCCATTGAAGCAAATGTGTCCTTCACCAATTGGTCCCAAACCTGGATGGCCTCAGGCCTAGAGTGTCTGGTCAGTTATCTCAGAGCCCTGTCTGCTCCCCTGGTCCAGTCAGTCAGGCTGGACGCCCCTGTCTTCTCTTCTCCAACTACCCCCAACAAGTCCTGCCCATTGTACTAGGCCTAGCCCCTCTTTGAGGAGTCTCTGATTATTCCAGCGAGGCCTCCCTGTTCTTGTATAA
This sequence comes from Chlorocebus sabaeus, assembly GCF_047675955.1. NCBI lineage: Eukaryota > Metazoa > Chordata > Mammalia > Primates > Cercopithecidae > Chlorocebus > Chlorocebus sabaeus. Next base: position 50,341,273 of record NC_132933.1, read on the forward strand.
TAAGGTGGTGCTACAGAAGTCACCATAACTTCCACAAGGATCTGGACTTCATGCAATGATTACCACGACCTCTCCATCCCCTGGGCCACTGGAGGTGTGAAGAGTGATGGACGCTCAGTGAACAACTGTGTGACAGTTCAGGTCAAGGCAAGAGAAGAAACTCACCCTGGATGGTTCGGGGACTGGGTCCCAGGAATAATTCTTGACTCTTCCTCCAGTGTTCCTCCTTGCACACTCACCGTCAGTAACCTCTGTCTGAAGCTCCAATAAGGCCCCAGAGCCCCAGGTCATGTTCACACCTGATGTGAACACAGAAGGCCCCAACAGAGTGCAGGAAAAGCACAATTATTCAATGGAAAAGGAGTGAGGACCTTCTCCACCCCAACTCCACTGGAGTGCATAGACCAGAGATAGCACTGAATTTCCTACATAATATAGCTGAGTGTGGTTCCCTTCTTACATTCCCAAATACACATCAAACTGTAATGATGCTATTGAGGTTAAGAGATATCATCCCTGTTAAATATGGTTGGAATGGTGCTACGGACTTAAGGATATTAACATACACAAAACTATTGTATGAAAGTGTTTTATATTAAACCTCATTTGATCCTATCAAGTCCATTCAAGACCAATTATTATCCCCATTACTCAGATAAGGAAACTGGAGCTAAAAGCTAAGTAGTACAACCTAGGGAAACAGCCTTTTAAATTATTATTCCAGAACTCAAAACTTAAGATTACAGAAAATATTAAGCTTTTCCTCCCTCTGTCCTGTGAGCTGACATTTGATATACCTTATTATTTTATTTATTTATTTCTCTGTGGTTTTTTTTTTTTTTTCTTTTTTGAGTCAGGATCTCTCTCTGTCACCCAGGCTGGAGGGCAGTGGTGCAATCATAGCTCACTGCAGCCTCAAACTCCTGGGCTCAAGTGATCCTCCCACCTCAGCCTCATGAGTAGCAGCTACCACCACACCTGGCCATGTTTTTAATTGTTTTTATTTTTTTATTTTTATTTTTTATTATTATTATACTTTAAGTTCTAGGGTACCTGTGCATAACATGCAGGTTTGTTACATATGTATACTTGTGCCATGTTGGTGTGCTGCACCCATCAACTCGTCAGCACCCATCAACTCATCATTTACATCAGGTATAACTCCCAATGCAATCCCTCCCCCCTCCCCCCTCCCCGTGATAGGCCCCGGTGTGTGATGTTCCCCTTCCCGAGTCCAAGTGATCTCATTGTTCAGTTCCCACCTATGAGTGAGAAGATACGGTGTTTGGTTTTCTGTTCTTGCGATAGTTTGCTGAGAATGATGGTTTCCAGCTGCATCCATGTCCCTACAAAGGACACAAACTCATCCTTTTTTATGGCTGCATAGTATTCCATGGTGTATATGTGCCACATTTTCTTAATCCACTCTGTCACTGGTGGATATTTGGGTTGATTCCAAGTCTTTGCTATTGTGAATAGTGCCGCAATAAACATACGTGTGCATGTGTCTTTATAGCAGCATGATTTATAATCCTTTGGGTATATACTCAGTAATGGGATGGCTGGGTCATATGGTACTTCTAGTTCTAGATCCTTGAGGAATTGCCATGCTGTTTACCATAATGGTTGAACTGGTTTACAATCCCACCAACAGTGTAAAAGTGTTCCTATTTCTCCACATCCTCTCCAGCACCTGTTGTTTCCTGACTTTTTAATGATCGCCATTCTACCTGGTGTGAGATGGTATCTCATTGTGGTTTTGATTTGCATTTCTCTGATGGCCAGTGATGATGAGTATTTTTTCATGTGTCTGTTGGCTGTATGCATGTCTTCTTTTGAGAAATGTCTGTTCATATCCTTTGCCCACTTTTTGATGGGGTTGTTTGTTTTTTCTTGTAAATTTGTTTGAGTTCTTGGTAGGTTCTGGATATTAGCCCTTTGTCTGATAAGTAGATTGCAAAAATTTTCTCCCATTCTGTAGGTTGCCTGTTCACTCTGATGGTAGTTTCTTTTGCTGTGCAGAAGCTCTTTAGTTTCATTAGATCCCATTTGTCAATTTTGGCTTTTGTTGCCATTGCTTTTGGTGTTTTAGATATGAAGTCCTTGCCCATGCCTATGTCCTGAATGGTATTACCTAGGTTTTCTTCTAGGGTTTTTATGGTATTAAGTCTAACATTTAAGTCTCTAATCCATCTTGAATTAATTTTCGTATAAGGAGTAAGGAAAGGATCCAGTTTCAGCTTTCTACTTATGGGTAGCCAATTTTCCCAGCACCATGTATTAAATAGGGAATCCTTTCTCCATTTCTTGTTTTTCTCAGGTTTATCAAAGATCAGATGGCTGAAGATGTGTGGTATTATTTCTGAGGACTCTGTTCTGTTCCATTGGTCTGTATCTCTGTTTTGGTACCAGTACCATGCTGTTTTGGTTACTGTAGCCTTGTAGTATAGTTTGAAGTCAGGTAGCGTGATGCCTCCAGCTTTGTTCTTTTGACTTAGGATTGTCTTGGAGATGCGGGCTCTTTTTTGGTTCCATATGAACTTCAAAGCAGTTTTTTCCAATTCTGTGAAGAAACTCATTGGTAGCTTGATGGGGATGGCATTGAATCTATAAATTACCTTGGGCAGTATGGCCATTTTCACAATATTGATTCTTCCTATCCATGAGCATGGTATGTTCTTCCATTTGTTTGTGTCCTCTTTTATTTCACTGAGCAGTGGTTTGTAGTTCTCCTTGAAGAGGTCCTTTACATCCCTTGTAAGTTGGATTCCTAGGTATTTTATTCTCTTTGAAGCAATTGTGAATGGAAGTTCATTCCTGATTTGGCTCTCTGTTTGTCTGTTACTGGTGTATAAGAATGCTTGTGATTTTTGCACATTAATTTTGTATCCTGAGACTTTGCTGAAGTTGCTTATCAGCTTAAGGAGATTTTGGGCTGAGACAATGGGGTTTTCTAAATATACAATCATGTCATCTGCAAAGAGGGACAATTTGACTTCTTCTTTTCCTAACTGAATACCCTTTATTTCTTTCTCTTGCCTGATTGCCCTAGCCAGAACTTCCAATGCCATGTTGAATAGGAGTGGTGAGAGAGGGCATCCCTGTCTTGTGCCAGTTTTCAAAGGGAATTTTTCCAGTTTTTGCCCATTCAGTATGATATTGGCTGTGGGTTTGTCATAAATAGCTCTTATTATTTTGAGATACGTTCCATCAATACCGAATTTACTGAGTGTTTTTAGCATGAAGGGCTGTTGAATTTTGTCAAAGGCCTTTTCTGCATCTATTGAGATAATCATGTGGTTTTTGTCTTTGGTTCTGTTTATATGCTGGACTACGTTTATTGATTTGTGTATGTTGAACCAGCCTTGCATCTCAGGGATGAAGCCCACTTGATCATGATGGATAAGCTTTTTGATGTGCTGCTGGATCCGGTTTGCCAGTATTTTATTGAGGATTTTTGCATCGATGTTCATCAGGAATATTGGTCTAAAATTCTCTTTTTTTGTTGTGTCTCTGCCAGGCTTTGGTATCAGGATGATGTTGGCCTCATAAAATGAGTTAGGGAGGATTCTCTCTTTTTCTATTGCTTGGAATAGTTTCAGAAGGAATGGTACCAGCTCCTCCTTGTACCTCTGGTAGAATTCAGCTGTGAATCCATCTGGTCCTGGTCTTTTTTTGGTTGGTAGGCTATTAATTACTGCCTCAATTTCAGAGCCTGCTATTGGTCTATTCAGGGATTCAGCTTCTTCCTGGTTTAGTCTTGGGAGAGTGTAAGTGTCCAGGAAATTATCCATTTCTTCTAGATTTTCTAGTTTATTTGCGTAGAGGTGTTTATAGTATTCTCTGATGGTAGTTTGTATTTCTGTGGGGTCGGTGGTGCTATCTCCTTTATCATTTTGTATTGTGTCTATTTGATTCTTCTCTCTTTTCTTCTTTATTAGTCTTGCTAGCGGTCTATCAATTTTGTTGATCTTTTCAAAAAACCAACTCCTGGATTCATTGATTTTTTGAAGGGTTTTTTGTGTCTCTATCTCCTTCAGTTCTGCTCTGATCTTAGTTATTTCTTGCCTTCTGCTAGCTTTTGAATGTGTTTGCTCTTGCTTCTCTAGCTCTTTTAATTGTGATGTTACAGTGTCAATTTTAGATCTTTCCTGCTTTCTCTTGTGGGCATTTAGTGCTATAAATTTCCCTCTACACACTGCTTTAAATGTGTCCCAGAGGTTCTGGTATGTTGTATCTTTGTTCTCTTTGGTTTCAAAGAACATCTTTATTTCTGCCTTCATTTCGTTATGTACCCAGTAGTCATTCAGGAGCAGGTTATTCAGTTTCCATGTAGTTGAGGGGTTTTGATTGAGTTTCTTAGTCCTGAGTTCTAGTTTGATTGCACTGTGGTCTGAGAGACAGTTTGTTTTACTTTCTGTTCTTGTACATTTGCTGAGGAGTGCTTTACTTCCAATTATGTGGTCAATTTTGGAATAAGTGTGATGTGGTGCTGAGAAGACTGTATATTCTGTTGATTTGGGGTGGAGAGTTCTGTAGATGTCTATTAGGTCTGCTTGCTGCAGAGATGAGTTCAATTCCTGGATGTCCTTGCTAACTTTCTGTCTCATTGATCTATCTAATGTTGACAGTGGAGTGTTGAAGTCTCCCATTATTATTGTATGGGAGTCTAAGTCTCTTTGTAAGTCTCTAAGGACTTGCTTTATTAATCTGTGTGCTCCTGTATTGGGTGCATATATATTTAGGATAGTTAGCTCTTCCTGTTGAATTGATCCCTTTGTCATTATGTAATGGCCTTCTTTGTCTCTTTTGATCTTTGATGGTTTAAAGTCTGTTTTATCAGAGACTAGTATTGCAACCCCTGCTTTTTTTTATTCTCCATTTGCTTGGTAGATCTTCCTCCATCCCTTTATTTTGAGCCTGTGTATGTCTCTGCATGTGAGATGGGTCTCCTGAATACAGCAGACTGATGGGTCTTGACTCTTTATCCAGTTTGCCAGTCTGTGTCTTTTAATTGGACCATTTAGTCCATTTACATTTAAGGTTAATATTGTTATGTGTGAACTTGATCCTGCCATTATGATATTAACTGGTCATTTTGCTCGTTAGTTGATGCAGTTTCTTCCTAGCCTCGATGGTCTTTACATTTTGGCATGTTTTTGCAATGGCTGGTACCGGTTTTTCCTTTCCATGCTTAGTGCTTCCTTCAGGGTCTCTTGTAAGGCAGGCCTAGTGGTGACAAAATCTCTAAGCATTTGCTTATCTGTAAAGGATTTTATTTCTCCTTCACTTACGAAACTTAGTTTGGCTGGATATGAAATTCTGGGTTTAAAATTCTTTTCTTTAAGAATGTTGAATATTGGCCCCCACTCTCTTCTGGCTTGTAGAGTTTCTGCCAAGAGATCTGCTGTTAGTCTGATGGGCTTCCCTTTGTGGGTAACCCGACCTTTCTCTCTGGCTGCCCTTCAGATTTTTTCCTTCATTTCAACTTTGGTGAATCTGGCAATTATGTGTCTTGGAGTTGCTCTTCTCGAGGACTATCTTTGTGGCATTCTCTGTATTTCCTGAATTTGAATGTTGGCCTGCCCTACTAGGTTGGGGAAGTTCTCCTGGATGATATCCTGAAGAGTGTTTTCCAACTTGGTTCCATTTTCCCCCTCACTTTCAGGCACCCCAATCAGACGCAGATTTGGTCTTTTTACATAATCCCATACTTCTTGCAGGTTTTGTTCATTTCTTTTTCTTCTTTTTTCTTTATATTTCTCTTCTCGCTTCATTTCATTCATTTGATCCTCAATATCTGATACTCTTTCTTCCAGTTGATCAAGTCGGTTACTGAAGCTTGTGTATTTGTCATGTATTTCTCGTGACATGGTTTTCATCTCTGTCCATTCGTTTATGGCCTTCTCTGCATTAATTATTCTAGTTATCAATTCTTCCACTCTTTTTTCAAGATTTTTAGTTTCTTTGCACTGGGTACGTAATTCCTTCTTTAGCTCTCAGAAGTTTGATGGACTGAAGCCTTCTTCTCTCATCTCGTCAAAGTCATTCTCCATCCAGCTTTGATCCGTTGCTGGCGATGAGCTGCGTTCCTTTGGAGGGGGAGATGCGTTCTTACTTTTTGAATTTCCAGCTTTTCTGCCCTGCTTTTTCCCCATCTTTGTGGTTTTATCTGCCTCTTGTCTTTGATGATGGTGACGTACTGATGTGGTTTTGGTGTGGGTGTCCTTCCTGTTTGTTAGTTTTCCTTCTAACAGTCAGGACCCTCAGCTTAGGTCTGTTGGAGATTGCTTGAGGTCCACTCCAGACCCTATTTGTCTGGGTGTCAGCAGCAGAGGCTACAGAAGATAGAATACTGGTGAACAGCGAGTGTACCTGTCTGATTCTTGCTTTGGAAGCTTCCTCTCAGGGGTGTACTCCACCCTGTGAGGTGTGGGGTGTCGGTCTGCCCCTAGTGGAGGATGTCTCCCAGTTAGGCTACTCAGGGGTCAGGGACCCACTTGAGCAGGCAGTCTGTCCCTTCTCAGATCTCAACCTCCGTGCTGGGAGATCCACTGCTCTCTTCAAAGCTGTCAGACAGAGTCGTTTGCATCTGCAGAGGTTTCTGCTGCTTTTATTGTTGTTGTTGTTGTTTAGCTGTGCCCTGCACCAGAGGTGGAGTCTACAGAGACTGGCAGGCCTCCTTGAGCTGCTGTGAGCTCCACCCAGTTCGATCTTCCCAGGGCTTTGTTTACCTACTTAAGCCTCAGCAATGGTGGGCGCCCCTCCCCCAGCCTCGCTGCTGCCTTGCGGGTAGATCACAGACTGCTGTGCTAGCAATGAGGAAGGCTCCGTGGGCATGGGACCCTCCCAGCCAGGTGTGGGATATAATCTCCTGGTGTGCCCGTTTGCTTAAAGCGCAGTATTGGGGTGGGAGTTACCCGATTTTCCAAGTGTTGTGTGTCTCAGTTCCCCTGGCTAGGAAAAGGGATTCCCTTCCCCCTTGCGCTTCCCAGGTGAGGTGATGCCTCGCCCTGCTTCAGCTCTCGCTGGTCGGGCTGCAGCAGCTGACTAGCACCGATTGTTCAGCACTCCCTAGTGAGATGAACCCAGTACCTCAGTTGAAAATGCAGAAATCACCTGTCTTCTGTGTCGCTCGCGCTGGGAGCTGGAGACTGGAGCTGTTCCTATTTGGCCATCTTGCTCCGCCCCTTTAATTGTTTTTGTTTGTTTGTTTTGTTTTGTTTCTATGTTGCCAGGGTTGGTCTCAAACTCCCCAACTCCTGGCTTCAAGTGACCCTCCCACCTTGACCACTCAAAGTCCTGGGATTACAGGCATGAGCCACCATGCCTGGCTTATTTTTTATTTCTTATATTTTTCTTTTATTTCTTTTTCCCACATGTTCGAAAGATATATCTTTTTCTTTCTTTCTTTTTTTTTTGAGATGGAGTCTCGCCATGTTGCCCAGGATGGAGTTCAGTGGCACAATCTCAGCTCACTGCAAGCTCCACCTCCTAGGTTCACGCCTTTCTCCTGCCTCAGCCTCCCGAGTAAATGGGATTACAGGCACCTGCCACTGCGCCCGGCTAATTTTTTGTAGAGACGGGATTTCACCGTGTTAGCCAGTATGGTCTCGATCTCCTGACCTCATGATCCATCCACCTCGGCCTCCCAAAGTGCTTGGATTACAGGCATGAGCTACTGCGCCCGCCCTAAAGATATATCTTAAAGCATTATTATTAAGTTGTCCTTTTAAAAAAAAATGTGCCAAAGTATTTTTTAAATTCTAAAAACCATTATAAAGTGTAAAATGCCATCCATATAGCAAAAATTAAAAATCAAAAAGCATGTGACCATGTGTATGCCACTGCACTCCAGCTTGGGTGACAGAGTGAGACTCCATCTCAAAAAAAAAAAAGTGAGGGGCATGTGAAAAGTTAGTAAAATTGCAACTTATACTCAGATATAGGGTTTATATGCTATATGTGTGATATACTCTTAGACATAAAGCAACACAAATCTCCAATAAACACCTGGAAATATGCCAAACCGAACAAATTAAAATAAATGAAAATGAATAATTACCTGAAACAGATAAGTTATAAAAATAAAGCATAAGATATGATTGCACTTTGCAAAAGAATATGTATCAACATGAGCGTATAGGTATTGAGAGGTGACAATGTGCTAACAGCTCTCACTCTCAGCGCCTCCTCGGCCTCCGGCATCCACTCTGGCTGTGCTTGAGGAGCCCTTCAGCCCTCCACAGCACCGTGGGAGCCCCTTTTTGGACTGGCTGGAGGCCGGAGCCTCCGCCCTCTGCTTATGGGGAGGTGTGGAGGGAGAGGCGGGGGCAGGAACTGGGGGCTGCACTTGCAGGCCAGTGTGAGTTCCGGCGGGCGCGGGCTCGGCGGGCCCGAACACGAAGCAGCCAGCTGGAGCCGCCCGGCCCAGGGCAGTGAGAGGCTTAGCATCCGGGCCAGCAGCTGCGGAGGTTGCCCAGGGGCCCCCAGCAGTGCCGGCCTCCTGGCGTGGCACTCAAATTCTCGCGGTCCTTAGCTGCCTCCCTGTGGGGCGGGGCTTGGGACCTGCAGCCCGCCAGGTCTGAGCTCCTCCCCTTGCCGTGGGCTCCCACGGGGCCTGAGCCTCCCCAATGGGCACCGCCCCCTGTTCTGTGGTGCCGGGTGCCATCCACAGCCCAAGGGCTGAGGAGTGCAGGTGCTGCTTGGGACTGGCAGGCAGCTCGGCCTGCAGCCCCAGTGCAGGATCCACTGGGTGAAGCCATCTGGGCTCCTGAACTGTATGGGGACTTGGAGAACTTTTACATCTAGCCAGAGGATCATATGTGCACCAATCAGCACTCTGTGTCTGGCTCAGGGTTTGTAAATGCACCAATCAGCACTCTGTGTCTAACTCATGGTTTGTAAATACACCAATCAGTACTCTGTGTCTAGCTCAAGGTTTGTAAATACACCAATTGGTACTCTGTATCTAGCTAACTCTGTATCTAGCTAACTAGCACTCTGTGTCTCTGTGTCTAGCTCAAGGATTGTAAACGCACCAATCAGCACTCTGTCAAAATGGACCAATCAGCTCTCTGTAAAATGGACCAATTAGCAGGATGTGGGTGGGGCCAGATAAGGAAATAAAAGCAGGCTGGCCGAGCTAGTGGTGGCAACCCGCTGGGTTCCCGTTTAGGACCACGGAAGGTTTGTTCTTTGGCTCTTTGCAATAAATCTTACTGCTGCTCACTCTTTGGGTCCACCCTACCCTAATGAGCTGTAACACTCACCGTGAAGGTCTGCAGCTTCACTGTTGAAGCCAACGAGACCATGAACCCACCGGGCAGAACCAACAATTCCAGACACACTGCGTTTAAGAGCTGTGACACTCACCACTAAGGTCTGCAGCTTCACTCCTGACAGCGAGACCACAAACCCACCAGAAGGAAGAAGGTCCAGACACGTTTGAATGTCTGAAGGAACAAACTCCGGACACACCATGTTTAAGAACTGTAACACTCACTGCGAGGGTCTGCGGCTTCATTCTTGAAGCCAGTGAGACCAAGAACCCACCAATTCTAGACACAGTATGTGTAGGATTACAAGAGAAAAATTTTGGAAAATAGGCATATATGAATTAACAGAGACTACGTTTTTACAATAACGGGCAGAAGGTGGAGCAGAAGAGGAAAACAGATTAATTTCTAAATATGCATTTCTATATCGTTTCATACTTATTAAACAATGGAAAGTCATAATTGGTAATCTGACAAGGTTATGAGATAAAGTTTTGTGAAACAGGAAAATCTGGCCGGGCACAGTGTCTCACGCCTGTAATCCCAGCACTTTGGGAGGCCAAGGCGGGCAAATCATGAGGTTAGGAGATGGAGACTATCCTGGCTAACACGGTGAAACCCCGTCTCTACTAAAAAACAAAACAAAACAAAAAAATTAGCCAGACATGGTGGCGGGCTCCTGTAGTCCCAGCTACTTGGGAGGCTGAGCCAGGAGAATGGCATGAAGCCAGGAGAATGGCATGAACCTGGGAGGCGGAGCTTGCAGTGAGCCGAGATGGTGCCACTGCACTCCAGCCTGGGCCACAGACCGAAACTCAGTCTCAAACAACAACAACAACAAAAAAGGAAAATTTGCAAACCAAGCTGCAAAATGACAGGGTAGAGATACATTTATTGACTAAAAAATATGTGCAAATATTGCTCCACAAAATAGCACATTAAAAAAGTTCCTTTGCTAATCAATGTGTGTATGTTGGTTTGATGATGGCGTGATACAATGTATGTACGTTAGTATGACACTTTCATTTAAATTTGCATTTCTGTAGGATTTAAAATATGGAAGTTTTATTGAATAAAAGGTTAGAAATATAAAAACGGGAATGATTACAAAATATGATGCTTATATAGTTACTGCTTTGTAAATGTATTCACGATATATGTTTTATGAGTAAAGAAGCAGATCACAACAATTTGGCAGTATTTCTGTGTGTGTCTGTACTACACAATTATTCACGCACCAACTCGTGAAGCTTTCTGTTTGGTTCAATAGGGACTGAACTTTCAGTCCTAGGGTTTGAAGATCCCAGGATGGGCATAGATATGGAAGAATTGCTGCCAGTGTGAGGAATATTCCAGAAAGCTTTGTTCTGTACAATGGAATTCATTCACCTCCCTCACTCCCCAAATCCTCAACCCCTTGCCAAGTCCTCTGGTTGACTTTCACTCTTGCAATTCTGACTCTGAGCACAAGGTGGCATTGTTATCCATTTTCTAAAGTTTTTTTCCCAGTGAAAGGACATATTTTTAATAAACAGAAACAAAATATTTTTCAAAGTACATTATGAAACAATAAGTACACAGTGATTCCAACTCTCCTTGAAAAATACATGTATATAAAAAGATTTATGAGATATATACTTATTTTCTTTTTCTGCTTCCTGCTGTATCTACATCTCACTAACTTATTAATATGTATTAGATGTCTACTATGTGGCAGGTGCTATGAGTTCAATTCTAATTCTGCATCCTGGACCTCCCTCTCTTGATATCTAGACCTGCACCACAGGGAACAAGATGAATGTTAGTGCCCACCCCATGGCGGAGTGAGGTATGACATCAAACACACCATTCCAAGCTAGTTTAGTTGAAGTTTCCCCTTGAGTCTTGGAAACTCAGCACAGAAAGAGGAAATTATGTGATTGAGTGGAGATAAATTACTACCTTGGAAAACTGAGGCAACTTGTAAAGTAAATATTTATTCTCTTGCACAGTGCCAACACGCTAGTGCCTTCTCCTGACAGGATCTCTGTAACAGCATGAAAGATGAGGCAACCCTTGTATGGTTTCATCTTCGTTCTTCTCACAGGTGGGACGTAGAGATTTTACTTTTTTCATTATTTCTTTGTTAGTTCCGAGTGTTTCTGTGTCTGCCTTATCCCTAGGAAGGGGGTCCTTCCCATTTACTTATGCAAAAAGCCTGTCTGTGATGATGTGGAGTTTCTGCTTCATTTAAGACTTCCTGTCCCAGTTAAGGGGGCTTGCCCATGCTTGGCTTCTTGTCATTCAGGACTTATTTCAAATGCCATTTCCTGAGAAAGAGCTTCACTGACATCCCCACCTATGATAATCTCCGTACTGGTCATTTTCTACTATATTTACATGTTTATTTTTCTTCAAAGCATTCATCCCCATATGAAATCACCCTGTTTATTGATTTGTTTACCTGCTCATTGCCGGTTTTCCCAGATTAAAATGAAAGCTCTATGTTTTGTTCCCTGTTTTGTTTTGTACCTGTTTTGTTCCCTGTGCCATATCCTCAGTTCCTAGTTTAGTGGCTCACATATAAATCACTGGATAAGTATTAAGTGAAGGAATTGTTACCTATTTTACACACTGCAATAGAGAACTGTTTAAAGCTGAGTGTGAGTAGCAGAAAAAAAAGACAACAAAATTAAGTATCAGAAGATTTAAAATTTTGAGAAGTCTTTGTTGTAGATCTATAGCAGTGCTTTTCAAATCTGGATGAGTATGAAAACCAGTTGACAAAATTACTCAAAATGTAGACACCTCCTACCTCACCTTCCTTGTTTTGGTTTATCACATCCAGGATAGGCCTAGGAATCTGCAATTTTTACAAGTACTTTCTGATGATTTTAATGAAGTGATGCATGAATCACACTTGGAAACATTCTGACCTAAACAACTGACATTTGTATACTATTGACTTTATGTCTACCAGGCAGAATTCTGGAATATATGAAGTGTCTCTGTTAATGTAATTACTTGAAAGTGTACTGGTCTTTCCGGCCGGGCGTGGTGGCTCAAGCCTGTAATCCCAGCACTTTGGGAGGCCGAGACGGGCGGATCACGAGGTCAGGAGATCGAGACCATCCTGGCTAACACAGTGAAACCCCGTCTCTACTAAAAATACAAGAAAATTAGCCGGGCGTGGTGGCAGGCGCCTGTGGTCCCAGCTACTCGGGAGGCTGAGGCAGGAGAATGGCGTGAACCCGGGAGGCGGAGCTTGCAGTGAGCCGAGATCGCGCCACTGCACTCCAGCCTGGGGCACAGAGCAAGACTCCGTCTCAAAAAAAAAAAAAAAAAAAAAAAAAAAAAAAAAGAAAGTGTACTGGTCTTTCCATCCCACCTAAGACCACAGATTGTTTTCCCAAATGGGATAACAATATTCTACAATATTCTTGGGTGGTCTGAAAGACTGGTTATATGGACAAGGCTGTGCATTAAAGGTAACTTTGTATTCTTATGCTTTAATGTCTGGGACCTTGTTGACACTGAAGAGACTGCCACTCCCAGGGCTAACCAATTCCTATATGTAGCAAAGTACTGGATTATGCCTTTCATATGGAAACCAACAAATCCAGAGTCCACATCCCTTCCATGTCTTCTCACACTCACAACACCACTACTCCCCTGCTTAATCAACCAAGGGCCAGGTACCAGGCAACTTGGGACAACCACTGTGTCCCAAAGCCCACTGAAAATGTTCAAACCAGCCAACACTAAGACTGGCTACCCTACCTTGCCCATTTCTCCTGACAGAAACCACAATAAAGAATCTTGGCTTGTCCAATGGTAGTGGGTTATCAAACCTTTTTAACATTAATGTCATTAAAGTTGGTATCCACCCCTCACTGCTAAATTTGACTGGCTTTAAATTATATATATATGTGTATTATATAAATTATATATATATATAATAGATATAAAATCTTGCTCATGATTTCCCCTTACTCCCTTTGCTTCCTGGCTGACACTTTCACCCTGTGAGGCACTGCCTTAGCTTTAGTTTATTTGAGAAGGTATATGTTTCTCATTCATTTTTGAAGACCAGATCTTCTGGATTTGGTATTCTTAATTGGCAGATTTTTTTTCTTTCCTTACTTTAAATATAGTATCCTATTCCCTGCTAGTCTATAATGTTTCTGCTGAGATTCTGTTGATAATCTTATGGGAGCTCCCTTGTACATGATGAGGATGAAGACCTTTATGATAATGCACTTCCATTTAATGAATATTAAATATATTTTATTTTCCTTGTGACTTTCTTAATAACATTTTTTTCCTCTAGCTTACTTTATTGTAAGAATACAGTATATAATACATATAACATACAGAATATGTGTTAATGAGCCATTTATGTTATTGGTAAGTCTTCTGGTCAATAGCAGGCTATTAGTAGTTAAGTTTTTGGAGAGTCAAAAGTTATATAAGGATTTTTGACTGCATGAGGCCCAGTGACCCTAACCCTCACATTGTTCAAGGATCCACTGTAGTTAATTTTTTTCTAGTTCATTGTAGTATACAGTTAGTTTGTTGATGAGATTTTTATTCTATTTTAATGTAAATGCTTACTGCTATAAACTTCTTGTTTGGTACATCTTTTGCTGCATCCCATAAGGTTTGGTATATTGTGTTTTCATTTTCATTTGTCTCAAGGTATTTTCTGGGAGGTTGAGTAGGCTGAAGAGGAGGAGCAAGCGAAGGGGTTGATTTTGCTGACTCTGGGGTGGAAAAGGTGATAGAAAAAATTTCACATATAAGTAGACCTGTGTAGTTCAAACTCATGTTGTTCAACTGCTGCAGCCACTATGTAAACAGTATAGAGGTTCCTCAACAATTTTTAAATAGAATTATCATATCATCCAGCAATTCCAGTTCTGGATATATATCCAGAAGAATTGAAAACAGAGTCTTGAAGAGATATTACATGACCACGTTTATTGCAGCATTATTCACAGTAGCCAAGAGGTGGAAGCAAGTTAATTGTCTGTCAGTGAATGAATACGTAAAGAAAATGTGACATAGAAATACAATTCAGTTGGGGCTGGGCGTGGTGGCTCATGCCTGTAATCCCAGCACTTTGGGAGGCCGAGGCGGGTGGATCATGAGGTTAGGAGATCGAGACCATCCTGGCCAACCCGGTGAAACCCCGTGTCTACTAAAAATACAAAAAAATTAGCCCGGCATTGTGGCGGGCGCCTGTAGTCCCAGCTACTCAGAAGGCTGAGGCAGGAGAATGGCGTGAATCCAGGAGGAGGAGCTTGCAGTAAACCGAGATTGCGCCACTGCACTCCAGCCTGGGCGACAGAGAAAGACTCCGTCCAAAAAAAAAAAAAAAAAAGAAAAAAGAAATACAATTCAGTCCTAAAAAAAGAAGAAAATCCTGTCATATACTATAATATGGATCAACCTTGAGGACATTATGCTGTCACAAAAAGACAAATAGTGTGTTAGTCCAAATATATGATGTAACTAAAGTAGTTAAACTCTTAGAAACACAAAGTAGAATAGTGATTGCTGGGGGCTTAGGGAAGTTGTGAAAAGGGAATTTTTTGTTCAATGAGTATAGAGTTTCAACAGATAATATATTCCCAGAGATCCATTGCACAACAATGTGCGTATAGTTAACTCTATTGTACAAGTGCATATAGTTAACACTATTGCACAAGTGCATATAGTTAACACTATTGCCCTGTATGCTTAGAAATGGTTGGTAAATTTTATTTTGTTTGTTTTTATCACAAAAATCAGTGAGACAGTCCAATAAATAAATGGGCAAAACTGTGAAAAGACACTCCAAGAAGGAAGATATACAAATGTCAAATAAGCACAAGAAAAGATGCTCAACACAATTACGCATCAGGGAAATGCAAAAGAAAACTATAAGAGGCCACTACACTTTCTTGAGAATGGCCAAAATTTAAAAGACTGACCATATCAAATGTTGGTAAGATTGTGGAGGATGGGACTCTCATATACTGCTGGTGGTTATGAAAAATGGTTTAACCTCTGTGGAAAATAGTTTGGTAGTTTCTTCTTTCTTTCTTTCCTTCTTTTTTCTTTCTTTTTTTCTTTTTTGATGGAGTCTCCCTCTGTCACCCAGGCTGGAGTGCAGTGGTGTAATCTCGGCTCTCTGCAACCTCAGCCTCCTGGGTTCAAGCGATTCTCCTGCCTCAGCCTCCTGAGCAGCTGGGAGTACACGTGCACGCCACCACGCCCAGCTAATTGCTAAGTGCTAAGATTACAGGCATGAGCCACCACGTCCAGTCAGCAGTTTCTTACGATGTTAATTTTACATCTACCATATAATCCAGCTTAGCACTCTTACGTATTTACTTACCACAGAGGAAGAAAGCATATGTCTACGGTAAGACTTATACACAAATCTTCATAGCAGCTTTATTTACAAGAGCCACCAATTGAAAATAAGCCAAAATTTTCCCAACAGTTGAATAGATAAATTGTAGTGTACCCATATACTAGAATACTATTTGGCCATTAAAAACAATAAAATTGGTCGGGCGCAGTGGCTCATGCCTGTAATCCCAGCACTTTGGGAGGCCAAGGCAGGTGGATCACATGAGGTCAGGAGTTTGAGAACAGCCCGACCAACATGGAGAAACCCCGTCTCTACTAAAAATACAAAATTAGCCAGGCATGGTGGTGCATGCCTGTAATCCCAGCTACTCGGGAGGCTGAGGCAGGAGAATCACTTGAATCCAGGAGGCGGAGGCTGCGGTGAGCCGAGATTGTGCCATTGCACTCCAGCCCGGGCAACGAGAGTGAAACTCTGTCTCAAAAATAAATAAATAAATAAATTTTTGATACATGCAACAATATTGATAAATCTAAAATTAAATAAGCGGAAGGAAAGAAGTGAGGCCAATAAAAAATACAACCTTCATGTTTCCATTTAAATAAAATTCCAGGAAATGAAAAATAATCTAAAGTAATAGAAGATCAGTGGTTGCCTAAGGACAGGACAGGGAGGGAGGATGATGGGAGCCTATGAATACAAAACAACAACCTATGAGTACAACAATCACAGGGTTCTGAGTTTTCAACTGTGTTATCACTATTCCAGCAATCCTGTGGGTGAGTATTTTTATCCCCATTTTACAGACGGGAACGCTAGGCTCAGAGAGAGTCATTACCTGTCTCATCCTCCCACATCCTGTCTGTATATGGAAAGTAGCTCCAGGACACTGGTGCAGGACACCACACTCACTGGGGACAGGAGAGTCCTATATCTCCCTGCCTCACCTCACCAGACAGCCAGGGCAACTTGTCTCAAAGTGGAAAGGAGGTGACTTGCATCCAGGATCGCTTCATCTCACCACACCCCAGGGAGGTTCATCCCCCACCATGGGGCACCCACACCTTCATCTGAGTCCCGAACTCCTGAAGTTGTGCTCCTGCTCTTCTCTCTAGACAACATTGGCCTTTATTAAAAAGTCTTCAGTCATCACAATGATATCAAGTTTCTTTCTCTTTCTCTCCTTCCTTCCTTCCCTCCTTCCTTCCTCCCTTCCTTCCTTCCCTCCTTCCTTTCCTCCCTCCTTCCCTCCTTCCCTCCCTCTTTCTTTCTTTCTTTCTTTCTTTCTTTCTTTCTTTCTTTCTTTCTTTCTTTCTTTCCTTTCTTTCTTTCTTTTCCTCCTTCCTTCCTTCCTTCCCTCCTTCCTTTCCTCCCTCCTTCCCTCCCTCTTTCTTTCTTTCTTTCTTTCTTTCTTTCTTTCTTTCTTTCTTTCTTTCTTTCTTTCTTTCTTTCTTTCTTTCTTTCCTTCCTTCCTTCCTTCCTTCCTTCCTTCCTTTCTTTCTTTTTCTTTCTTTCTTTCCTTCTTTCCTTCTTTTTCTTTCTTTTCTTTCTTTCCTGTCCATTCTTGCACTGCTACAAAGAAATACTAGGTAATATTAATATATAAAGAAAAGAGGTTTAATTGGCTCACAGTTCTGCAGGTTGTACAGGAAGCATAGCTGCTTCTCAGGAGGCCTCAGGGAACTCACAATCATGGCAGAAGGAGAAGCAGGCATGTCTTACACGGCCAGAGAAAGAAGAGAGACTTGAGGGGAGGAGGTACTGCAGGGGAGGAGGTTGTACTTTTAAATAACCAGATCTTATGAGAACTCACCCACTATACAGTACAAAGGGAGAAAATGGTGCCAAATCATTCATGAAGGATCCATCCCCATGAACCAATCACCTCCCACCAGGCCTCACTTCCAACAATGGGGATTGCAACCGAACATGAGATTTGGCTGGGGACACAGACCTAAACCAAATCACTTTCTCACTTTCTTTGTCTTTCTCCTCTTTCTCTTTCTCTTTCTCTTTCCCTTTCTCTCTCTCTCTCTCTCTCCCTTCTTTCCTTCCTTCCTTTCTTTTCTATCTTCCTCTCTCTTTCTTTCCCTCTCTCTCTCTCTCACAGGGTCTGACTCTGTCACCCAGGCTGGAAGTGCAGTGGTACGATCATGACTCACCAGAGTCTTGGCAATCTTCCTGCTTTAGCCTCCGAAAGTGCTGTAATTACAGGCATGAGTCATCATGCCCAGCCATGAGGTCAAGTTTCTATGGCAACCACCACGGGCAGTCTGGTCCTGCACAGTGCCTCAGCTCAGCCCACTGCTTCTGTGCCTTTCTCTAAAAGCAAAACACCTTCATTCTTCAGACTGCCACATAAGAAGGCTTACTAGTTAGAAGTAGGCTAGGACACAGGCAACTGCAGAACTTTGCCCAGGTGGTTGAAACGAAGCATGTCCTTGTTTTCAGGGGGTTTTATTTGCTTTAAAAGTGACAGAGCAGGAGTATTATCAGTACACAAAGATGCAAGGAGATATCCTAGAGTTCTTGCAGATAATCTAGCCCACTGACAGTGGACCTCCCTCTACTTCCTACAGAGTTACACCAGGAGGCTCATCTTGTCTGCTTGTCTCTCTTCCTGTGATGTTATAATTGATCACTGGGTTCGGGTGCTGTCAGCCTGAACTATCCATTATAAAATTTCCCATGTGCTTTTCACCTCATATGTTTTTGCATGCTTTGAAGATTGTTGCCAGAGCTACATTGGATTAAAGTTTGCACAAAGGTGATGTACTAATTCTACGGTTTTTTTTTTCTTTATTCATTAGTTGTAATTCTTTGGCTGGGCACAGTGGCTCACACCTGTAATACCAACATTTTGGGAGGCTGAGGCAGGAGGACCACTTGACCCCAGGAGTTGGAGACCAGCCTGGGCAACATAGTGAGACCCCATATCTGTCTAAAAATAATAATAATAGGCTGGGGACAGTGGCTCACACCTGCAATCCCAGCACTTCAGGAGGCTGAGGAAGGAGGATTGCTTGAGGCCAGGAGTTCAAGGTCAGCCTGGGCATCATAGTGAGACTTTGTCTCCAGAAAAAATTAAAATAAATAAAAATTAGCCAGGAATAATGGCGCACGCCTTTGGTCCCAGCTACCTGGGAGGCTGAGGTGGGAGGACAGCTTAAGCTTAGGAGGTCAAAGTTGCAATGTGCCATGATCATGCCACTGCACTCCAGCCTGGGTGACAGAATAAGACCCTGTCTCAATAATAATAATAATAATAATAATAATAATAATTTTAGAAAGAGGAAATTGTAATTACTTTATAAAAGACACTTTCTTTTATTAATGACAACTATTAGGTTATGCTGGGAATGGTATGCACAGGAAGGGTAGGATGAATGCTTTAATTCTTTTGCAGTATATTTCCACTTTTCAAAATAATGAGTTATTTTCCTAGAAGCCTGCATAGGTGAGCAGTTAGCTTGTTTTCTGTATTTTTCTTTTAGATTGTCATCAGAAGTTAATAGACATGCATGTATTTGATGTGCTATAATCCATTGCAGTCATTTTTTTTGTTGACCAAATTGTTCTCTGTTTGGCCAGTAGGAGCCCCTTCAGGTTAGCTTCTAAGTATTTTTTGACATGCTTTCTGGTATGATAGTTTGGTCCAGAATTATCTGTAACAAAGCTTACCCTGGACCTGGAATCATATGTCTCTCCAAGGAAGCTCAGTTCTTTTTAGCAGAAAATGATTTCAGAGGAATCTATCTGAGTAATAGGGTTTCTCATTGCTGCTGAGTTGATCATTATTTCTTACCTTTACAGTACCTGGATCCTATAAATAGGTATTATATTTTAAAAGACTATACATCGTCAGGTTCCATCCTTGCTGCTCTTCATCCTTAGAGTAACTGAGTTTTTAATTGCATTTAAATTTATCAAACTTAAATTTAAATAGCCATATGTGGCTAATGAGTACTGTATTAGAAAGCAGCAGCTCTACACATGTTTTTGCACCTTGCTTTTTTTCAGTTGACAAGATATCCTAGAGATTACTTCATAACATTATAGAGAGTGAAAGTTTGTTTTTTATAGCTTCATAGTGCAGCACTCCCTAATATAGACATTCATTAGATTATTCAATCATCCTCCTATTAATGAACATTTGTCTTGCTCCTAGTTTTCTGCTGTTACAAATTTTCTGCCAGGAACAGCCTTGTGTTTATGCCGTTTTTCATTTTTTAATTTTTTCTTTGGAATAGATTCCTAGAAAAGAGAGATCTCCTTCCAAGAGTAAATACCTATGCAATTTTACCAGATAGTATCACATCCCCTATATAGGGGTTGTTCTATCAATCCAGCCACTGCATGATGGTGGGTAACCTGGTAAGACAAGTGAATTTCAGGAACATAGGCCCGTTGTCTTTTCATTTGCTGTGAAGCAAGCTCCTTGGTCAGAAGCAATGCTGTATGTAATACCATGACAGTGGATAAAGCATTCTGTAAGTCCATGGATGGTATTTTTGGCAAAAGCACTGCATGCAGGGAGGGCAATCCATATCCAGAATACTCCAGTAAGGACATACTACAGTAAGAACAAAATGCTGCTCTTTCATGAAGAAAGTGATCCAATGTAATATATCTGCCACAAGGTAGCTGACTCTGGAAAATAGTGTCATACTGGGGACTCAGGATTGATCTCATGTACTAGCAGATACTCAGCTGTGGTTGTAGCCAAGTTGACATTGCTGAGTGGAAGTCCATGTTTCTAAGCCAAACATAAAGTCCATCCCTGCTTCCATGGACACTTTGTTCATAAGCCTATTGGGTAATGACAGGAGTGGCTAGGCAAAGAGGCTGACTGGTATCCACAAAATGGTTCATGTTATCCACCCTTCCATTAACATTCACATTGGACAAAAAATGTTTTCATATTTTCCCTGATTTATAGAGATTTATCCACATATCTCTTTTCTAGACTTTCATGTCACCAATTTTCCAATGATTTTCCTTCCAAGTCCTTGACCATCCAGACCATCCATTCTTCACAGTTCATGACTTCCACTCACCAGAGACTGACAGTTCTTTTAGCAGTTAAAGATGTACCACTTCTTTTTGGTCTACATGATTTCTGATGGGAAATTTGCTTCCCTTCCTATTGTTTTTCTCAACGAATTATTTCTTTCTTCCTGCTTTCAAGATTTTTTCCTTTTTGTTTTCCTCCTTTCTATCCAAGACAACAATGACAGGAAATTAGATAGTCTGTCATAGTCCCACAGGTTGTTGAGCCTTTATTCTATTATTTTTTTTAGTCTACTTTGTCTCTGTTGGTCTAATTGGATAATTTCTATTGTCTTATATTCAGGTTCACTATATATTTTTCTTTCCTTTCCTTCTGTTGAGTTCATCCATTAGATTTTTATTTCAGTTATTCCATGTTTCAGGTGATGGTTATTTTTTTTTTTTTTTTTTTTTTTTTGAGACGGAGTCTTGCTCTGTCGCCCGGGCTGGAGTGCAGTGGCCGGATCTCAGCTCACTGCAAGCTCCGCCTCCCGGGTTTACGCCATTCTCCTGCCTCAGCCTCCCGAGTAGCCGGGACTACAGGCGCCCGCCACCTCGCCCGGCTAGTTTTTTGTGTTTTTAGTAGAGACGGGGTTTCACCGTGTTAGCCAGGATGGTCTCGATCTCCTGACCTCGTGATCCGCCCGTCTCGGCCTCCCAAAGTGCTGGGATTACAGGCTTGAGCCACCGCGCCCGGCCGGTGATGGTTAATTTTATGCATCAACTTGAATGGGCCATGATTACCAAATATTTGGTCAAACATTATTCTTGAAGTTTCTGCTAAAGTATTTTTTGGTTTGTTTTTTGTTTTTAAGATGAGATTAACATTTAAAGCACTTGCTTTGAGTAAAAAAGGATTACCTTCCAGAATGTGAATGGGCCTCATGCAGTCAGTCAAAGACCATAATAGAACAAGATTGATCTCCCCTGATCAACAAAGAATTATGCCAGCAGACTTCCTATGGACTCAAAACTTCAACCCTCCTTGGGTCTTCTGGCTGCTGGCCTACCCTACAAATTTTGGACTTACCAGACCTCTACAATCTTGTGAGCCAATTTCTTAAAATAAATCTCTCTCTCTCTCATATTGGTTCTGTTTCTCTGGAGATCCCTGACTAATATGTTTCAGTTCTAAAATTTCCAAGCTGAGTGTGGTGGCATGTACTTGTAGTCCCAGCTACTTGGGATGCTGAGACAGGAGAAACCTTGAGCCCAGAAGTTTGAGCCCAGCCTAGGCAACATAGTGAGATTCCCCATCTCTTAAAAATAAAATATAATAATTATTTAAAAAATGAAATTTCCGTTTGGGTCTTCTTTATGCCTTTGATTCATTTGCTGAGACATTCTGGTTTTTCATTTATTTTAAACAGGTGTGTGAAGTAATTCCCCCTTATCCATGAGGTATATGTTCTAAGACCCCCAGTAGATGCCCCAAACCACAAATAGTACCAAATCTTATATGTATTATGTTTTTTTTTCCATTCTGATAACCAAGACTGCTACTAAGTGACTAATGGGCAGGTAGCATATACAGCACAAATATGCTGAACAAAGCGATGATTCATGTCCTGGGCAGAACTGAGTGGGATGCTGAGACATTTTAATCACACTATTCAGAACAGTGCAACATTTAAAATGTGAATTATTTATTTCTGGAATTTTCCATTTAATGTTTTTGGACCACAGTGGACCGAGGGTAACTGAAACCATGGAAAGTGAAACCACAAATACAGGGGGACTACCATATTTACTAAGTAGAACATTTTCATGATAACTTATTTAAAATCATTGTCTGATAATTTCAACATCTGCAATGCCTTAGTGTTATTATCTGTTGACTGTCTTTTCTCATTCAGGTTCAGATTTTTCTGGTACTTAGATAGGAGAGGAGTTTTTTTTGTATTATCTAGAACATTTTGGATATTATAAGTCTCTGGGTCTTATTTAAGTTGTATGTTTTTGCAAGGCTTCTCTCACACCATTCCAGTAGAGGAAGGGGGTTATCTCATAACAGCCAGATGGGGATGGAAGTTCAGGTTCTCCAAGTTGCCTTCTCTGATACTACCCCAGAAGGTGGGGAGGGAAGACTGGTTACAGTCAGCTGATTGTTGAATCTATGCTCCCCATTTAGCCTTTGCTGGCATGTTGGGAATAGAGCTGTGCTTCATTTTGTGGTGTGTCACTGGAGTATGCTAATTATGTACTAAAAGCTTTTTTTTTTTTTTTGAGACAAGAGTCTTGCTCTGTTGCCCAGGCCGGAGTGCAGTGGGGCGATCTCTGCTCACTGCAAGCTCCGCCTCCCGGGTTCATGCCATTCTCCTACCTCAGCCTCCGGAGTAGCTGGGACTACAGGCGCTCGCCAACACGCCTGGCTAATTTTTGTATTTTAGTAGAGATGGGGTTTCATGATGTTAGCCAGGATGGTCTTGATCTCCTGACCTCGTGATCCGCCCGCCTCGGCCTCCCAAAGTGCTGGGATTACAGGCATGAGCCACCGCACCTGGCCTATTTATTTATTTATTCTTAAATTGAGATAAGGTCTCACTTTATCACTCGGACTGAAGTGCAGTGGCATGATCTCAGCTCACTGAAGCCTAGACCTCCCAAGCTCAAGTGATTTTCCCGCCTCAGCCCCACAAGTAGTTGGGACTACAGGCACATGCCACCATGCCTGGCTAATTTTTTGTATTTTTTGTGAAGACGAGGTTTTGCCATGTTTCCCAGGCCGGTTTTGAACTCCTGGGCTCTACCAATCTGTCAGCTTTGGCCTCCCAAAGTGTTGGGATTACAGGGCTGAGACACAGCTCCCAACCAGCTTGTCTAAATAGGTTGTAAAAGTTAATGCTATTTGGCTGGGCGAGGTGGCTCACGCCTGTAATCCCAGCACTTTGGGAGGCCGAGGCAGGCAGATCACGAGGTCAGAAGATCGAGACCATCCTGGCTAACACAGTGAAACCCCGTCTCTACTAAAAAATACAAAAAATTAGCCGGGGGTGGTGGCGGGCGTCTGTAGTCCCAGCTACTAGGGAGGCTGAGGCAGGAGAATGGTGTGAACCCGGGAGGTGGAGCTTGCAGTGAGCCGAGATCACGCCACTGCACTCCAGCCTGGGCGACAGAGCGAGACTCTGTCTCAAAAAAAAAGAAGTTAATGCTATTTTTATTAAATCACACTAAATTAATAAATTAACTCAGGGAAATTGCCATCTCAATGATATCCACTTGAAGGGAATCAATTTATTTCACCCCATAATGTTACTACTTTGACATATTTCAAGGTGGCTATTCAGAAGAACTGCTGGAAATACAAGAATAGCTGAAAAGTTGTCTTTTGTGAAGGAGCTTTGAATTTGTAGAGAAAATCGGCCTTGATGTAGGTAATCTTTCTCTGGGGGACTTCCCTTATGGGGATCTAGGAAAGATTAACTGAGAGTTTGATACCTTGATGTAACAAAACTCAGAACTCTGAATGTGCTCCCCTAGCCCCACACAGATACAATGACAGAAGATAGAAGCCTCACTCGCAGGAATTGTTTGAGTGCAAATTCTGTCCAATCGTTTATTGGCTTTTAAGATAGACAGAACCAAGGGATATCCCTAATGAGACAGCTTTAGAAATAGATGCAAGAATACAACTGAGCAAACAAACACACACACACCACACTCATGGAGACATATACACACACGCATACACAAATGAACAAAAATGTCATCTGCTGTGTAGGACAAAAAAAACTTCACAGTTTTAACCCAGGCGTATCGTAGTACTAAACAAAGAAATGACAAATCCAGCAATAAAGGCAAACTTCATTAGGAGAAGCCAGAAGCCAGAGTAGCAAATACGTCTAGTTTTCAACAAAATGTTACAAGACCTACAAAGTAGAAATGGTTGACTGTAGCTAGGGCTGCCATAACAAAATGCTATAGACTGTGTGGCTTAAACAGCAGACATTTTCTCACATTTCTGGAATATGAAAGTCCAAAATCAGGGTGCCAGTATAATCATTTTCTGATGAGAGCTTTCTTTCTGGCTTATAGGTGTCTACCATCTCATGCTATGTGTTCACATTTTTGTAATTACAGAGAGAGCAAGCGAGAGCAAGCTCTCTGATGTCTCTCTTATAAGGGCACTAAATTCATCATGAAGACCCCAAACCAATGATCTCATCTAACCCTGATTACTTCCCAACGTCCTCATCTTCAAATGTCATTACATCAGGAGTTAAAGCTTCAACATGTGAATTTGGGGAAGATACAAGCATCCATAAGTCAAGAAAAATTGTCTTTGAGTGTCTTAAATGTTGGACAGAATGTTCTCTACATTCTTGAATGTTTCATAATCTCATAAAAGCTGTTCAACATCATGCCTCTGAGCACACCCAAATCCACTTTCCCACACTGGGAAGACAAGTGTGTCTTTGAACTCATCAAGTGGGCTTAGTGATAGATCTCACCAGGAACACAAGGCATGGTTTTTGCCTAACTGCTGCTCCTGGACTGCTTTGTTTGTTAATAGATTTATTTTTAAAAAACTCTGGACCCATCTCAGTCACCAGTGCAGTGTCCTCAGCTCATGCCTTATGCAGCCACATCACACCAGGATTTCAGCCACTTACTGCCTTCTTGAGAGGCAAACATCCAGGAATTCCTAGCATTTCTTTGATATGGAATTGCCAATTTTTTTCCATCGTTAATAATGATATATGTATTGAGCTCAAAACCCATATTATTCCATTGTGGAGGCATCTCAGCTCTAAAGTGAAAATAAGAGAGTAAGAACGGAAATGCATATATGGGCAACTTCAGTGGTTAAATCTGAGACGAGATGGTTCTTTCACATTAACTTTTTTTCTTTTTTGTTTGAGACGGAGTCGCCCAGGCTGGAGTGCAGTGGCGCAATCTTGGTTCACCACAACTTCTGTCTCCCCAGGTTCAAGCGATTCTCCCACCTCAGCCTCCCGAGTAGCTGGAATTACAGGCGCCCACCACCATACTTGGCAAATTTTTGTATTTTTAGTAGAGATGGGGTTTCACCATGTTGGTCAGGCTGGTCTCGAACTCCTGACCTCAGGTGATCCACCAGCCTCGGCCTCCCAAAGTGCTGGGATTACAGGAGTGAGCCACTGCGCCCAGCAAACATTAACTTTTAAACTTGCTCAACTTTCAAGGAATTGTGGCTGGGTGTGATTCTCAAGTGTGGAGAATCACTTGAGGCCAGGAGTCCAAGACCAGCCTGGGCAAAAAGGAGAGACCCTCATCTCTACAAAAAATAAAAAATAGTTAGCAGGGCATGGTGCTGCCTGCCTGCAGTCCCAGCTACTCCAGAGGCTGAGTGGGGAGGATCACTTGAGCCCAGCAGGAGATGTAGGCTGCAGTGATCTATGATGGCTCCACTGCATTCCAGCCCGGGCAATAGAAAGAGACATTGTTTTTTTGTTTGTTTCATTTTGTTTCTTAAAAAGGACTTGAAGATTTTCTTAAAATCCCTTTTTAGACTCCTCATCCTATTAAACCACAGGTCTGTGTCTCACTCAGTGTTTCTCTTACTTTCTTTCTTTCTCCCTTCCCCTTCAAAGACAGAGTTCCAGAAAGTGATTTCTACATTCCTGTTAATATTCTTCACGTCATACTGACTTCGTATTTTCACTACAGCCACACTATTGCTCCTGTACCCCTAATTGCAATAAAATTGCTCACCAACGTCACAGACTATCTTTTGTCACTACATCCAGCTATTTTGTATACAGATATTAATATACTGAATGTTACTTTTAGTGGCATTTGCAGGCTGCCTCTTTCTCTTAACCACAAGTCATTGACTTTTTTTTAGGCTCTGGAGCATGATGTACTGAACACAAATGCGCTGTTCCACTCCCTAATTGTGCACTCTCAGGCAAAGTCTTTATTTTGTCTGTCTCTCTGGTTTTTCATTTACAGACTAAGAATAACATTATGTCTATCTCAGAAGTGCGCTGTGACTATTAAACGTATCAATACATAAAAGTAATGAGCACATTTAGAAAAAAAATATAGAAGTAATTAGCACATTTCTGCATAAGAAAATTTAGAAATTTTAGTCTCACGCTGTCATAACAAGTAACTACAAACTTCAGGTTTAAAACATCAGTAATTTATTCTCTCACTGTTCTTGAGAGCAGAACTCTGAAACCAAGATGTCAACAGGGCCATGCAACCCCCCAAAGCTTTAGGGGGGAGTTCTTTTTTTCTTCTTCTCACATCTAGTGGTTCCTGGTTTACTTGTTTTGTGGCAGCGTGACTCCAGTCTCTGCCTCCTTTTTTTTTTTTAGAGACAGGGTCTCACTCTGTCTCTAGGTTGTAGTGCAGGAGTGCAATGGAGCAATCATAGCTCACTGCAACCTCGAATTCCTAGGCTCAAAGGATCCTCCCACCTTAGCCTCCCAAGCCATGAAGACCACAGGCACGTGCCACCACGCCCAGCTAATTTTTCTATTTTTGTACCGATGGGGCTCTCACTATATTGCCCAGGCTGGTCTTGAACTCCTGGCCTCAAGTGATCCTCCAGCCTCAGCCTCCCAAACTGCTGGGATTATAGGCATGAGCCACAGTGCCTGGCCTCTGCCTCCATCTTCACATGACTTTCTTCTTATGTGTGTCAAGTCCCCCTCTTCTTTCTCTTATGTAGACACCAGTCATTTGATTTAGGCACCAACCTCAATCTAGGATAATCACATCTGGAGCTCTTTAGCATAGTTATACCTGCATAAATCTTATTTCTGGGTAAGGCCACATTCACAGATATGGGGGGTTAGGATTTAGTGATACCTTTTTGTTCTTTTTATTTTATCATTATTATTATTTTTTTTAGAGACAGGGTCTGGCTGTGTTGCCCAGGCTTGTCTCAAACTACTAGCCTCAAGCAGATTCTCCTACCTCAGCATCTCAAAGCGCTGGGATGACAAGCATCAGCCACCACACCCAGTTTGGAGTTACCTTTTTGGGTGACGCAATTCAACCCAATACAGTGATATAGGAGGTTGCAAAATTACATGTAATGTGAGATGTTATTTTCTGTGTATAAATACAAATACATGCATGCATAAGTATACAAATACCTGCATAAGAAAACTTCTGGAAGAATATAATGCAGATGCAAACATTAACAGGTTTGATCTTTGAGTGTCATGTTTGTGGTAAATACAATAGCACAAACAAAAAGTAATTAGGGGATGATTTCCTTCCTCGCTTCCACCATCCTCAGGTATCTCATCCTACAAAAAAAAGGGCACCAAAGCTTATCCATTGTAGAAATATGTATGTGTTTCTTTTCCTGCTGCTTCAAATCTGTATGATCTCTATGAGATGTTCATATTTAAGTCATATATGTTGTTAGAGGGAGAACACAAGAGAGGCTAAACATATATTTATTTTAAACATTATAGGACTTTCTATAGATTTTCTCTTTTCTCCTCACAAGAGCTGTGTGAGGTATTTAATATGCCTGTATTGCGGATGACAGAGATCAGACATGATGAAGGGGAATTTAGTACTCCAGGTTCATATACATCTACTTAGAGGCATGTGTGTGTGCGTGTGTTTGTGTGTGTAATACACAAAATATGTTCATATACCTATATTCTTTTGCAAAATTTAAATAATATTAAATATATTTTTTTCTTGCAACTTGCCCTTTGCATTCAGCATGATAGCTCAGAATATTAATTTCCATTTCTAAATTTATGGTAATTTGGCATACTTTCAAAGTTTCATAAGTATGTATATGGTTTCATGTGAATTACCTGTTGGTAGCGTTTGTCCATTTCTTCATTCATGAGTCGTGTTCATTCCATATTAAGAATATTAATTAGAATATTAAAGAGTCAAAGTAACCACTAGAAAAAAAAGTAATAGCTTTTCTAAATACCAATTAAAAAGTAAGACCAGTGGAAACAGACAATAGTGAAAGTCCTAGTCAAATTACATATAGAATGTATTTGTATGTGTAAACATTGTAACAGAACTGAACCCAAACATACAAATATACTGATTATATCAAAAAATATAAATGGGGCTGGGCACGGTGGCTAACACCTGTAATCCCAGCACTTTGGGAGGCCGAGGCCAACAGATCACCTGAGGTCAGGAGTTCAAGACCAGCCTGGCCAACATGGTGAAACCCTGTCTCTACTAAAAAATACAAAAACTAGCTGGGCACCTGTAATCCCAGCTATTAGGGAGGCTGAGGCAGGAAAATCACTTGAACCTGGACAGCAGAGGTTGCAGTGAGCCGAGGCCATGCCAGTGCACTCCAGCCTGGGCAACACAGTGAGACTCCATCTCAAAATATATATATATATGTGTGTGTGTGTGTGTGTATATATATGTGTGTGTATTTATATATATATAAATGGGCATAACTTACCTATCAAAAGAAAAAGATTTTCATATTGCCAATTGAAGCAAAGTTCAAAAATGTTTTTTCAATAGATACACCTCAAAACCATTCAGATAGGTCAAATTTTAAATTAAGTAAATATACACCAAGCAATTGCAATTTTTTTAAAAAAGCATGTATTACAATCTTGATATTTAAGAGGGTAGATTTGACACCAGAATGGTTTAAAAGAGTCTACTTGGTAATGCTAAAGAATAAAATTTACAAGGAAGTTGTGTTATTAATATTTATGCACTCAGGCCAGGTGCGGTGGCTCACACCTGTAGTCCCAGCACTTTGGGAGGCCGAGGCAGGCGGATCACGAGGTCAGGAGATCGAGACCATCCTGGTTAACACAGTGAAACCCTATCTCTACTGAAAAAAAAAAAAAAAAATTAGCCGGGCATGGTGGTGGGCTGTAGTCCTGGCTACTCGGGAGGTTGAGGCAGGAGAATGGCGTGAACCTGGGAGATGGAGCTTGCAGTGAGCCAAGATCGTGTCACTGCACTCCAGCCTGGGCGACAGAGCAAGACTCCATCTCAAAATAAATAAATAAATAAATAAATAAATAAATAAATAATATTTATGCACTCAACTGCACAACAAAAATATTCATAGTTCAAAAAATAAAGGAGCTGCAAGGAGAAATAGGAAGAAGCATGCTAATGATCAATTATTTAAACACAATTTCCTTAACCAAAGAATGATACAGTTGCCAAAAAATTTGCTGAGTATACAGAAGACCTAAACAACATAATGCAGTGGGTAGACAGATATGCTGAATTCGGAAGCCTGATATTAGACAATATATCTACTTTACATGAACATTCATGAAAATTGGCTCTTTCAGAAGCTGTTAAACAAATCTTAGAAATAAATGGAAAATACGGAAGAAAACTGCAGAATTTGATGAGAATAATGACGAAGAAAATGCAAAGCCAGGCGCGGTGGTTCACGCCTGTAATCCCAGCACTTTGGGAGGCCGAGGTGGGCAGATCACGAACTCAGGAGATTGAGACCATCCTGGCCAACATGGTGAAACCCCGTCTCTATTAAAAAATACAAAAATTAGCTGGGTGTGGTGGAGCGCACCTGTAGTCCCGTGCACCTGTAGTCTCAGCTACTCCGGAGGCTGAGGCAGGAGAGTCACTTGAACATGGGAGGTGGAGGTTGCAGTGAGCCGAGATGGCGCCACTGCACTCCAGCCTGGGCGACAGGAGCAAAACTCCATCAAAAAAAAAGAAACAAGAAAATAGAAGGAAAAGAAAGGGCAAATATAGAACATTAAAAATAACAAGTGGGAAATAGTTATCAAAACATGGAGAGTTTCAAGATTCTTCAGTGAATAATTTGCACAACTCTATTCAATTACATTTAAAAACAGATGAAATGGATAAATTTCTAGAAAATTACAACTTACCCTAGTTGACTCCATTAGAGACCAAAAGTCTAAACAGACCTAGACAGATCAACTATGTAGAAGAAATAGAGAAAATAGTTCAAGACCTCTCCCATAAAAAAAGCACAAGACTAGATACTTCCACAGGAGAATTCTACTAAACCTTTAATGGAAAGATGTACAAGTATATAACTGAACCCAAAACCTAACAAAGGTTTCACCAAAAATGGCCAGACATGGTGGCTCACGCCTGTAATCCCAGCACGTTGAGAGGCCAAGGCAGAAGATCACTTGAGGCCAGGAGTTCAAGACCAACCTGGGCAACACAGCAAGACCTCATCTCTACAAAAAATTTAAAAATTAACCAGGCATGGTGGTGCACACCTGTAGTCTCAGCTACTCAGGAGACTGAGGTGGGAGGATCACCTGAGCCCAGGAATTTCAGGCTGTAGTGAGCTATGATTGCAGTACTGCACTCCAGCCTGGGTGACAGAGTGAGACACCATCTCAAAAAAAAAAAAAAAAGAAAGAAAAAAGAAAAAAAAAGATTTCACCAAAAATTAAAATTACAGATCAATCACAAAGAATATGAAGGGAGTTTCTTAACTATCAGCAAACACAGTCCTACAGCACATACACAAATTGTCCTCCAGATCACAGCATTGTAGAGCTTATTCCAAGAATGCAAACGTGTTTCAATATCATTAAATCCAATAATATGATCTATTGTATCAATAAAGCAAAAAAGAAAAAATACATGATCACCTCTATAGATACAGAAAAGTTTTTGATAACATCCCAACATCCATTCATGTTTAAAAGAACTCAAGAAAATGGGAGTTGGTGAATTTTTTTTGGTGGATACTTTCCTTTTTTAAATTTTAATTTAATTGAGTTAATTAATTAATTTTTTTGAGACAAAGTCTCTCTCTGTTGCCCAAGCTGGAGTGCAGTGATGTGATCTCAGCTCACTACAACCTTTGCCTCCCAGGTTCAAGCAATTCTCCTGCCTCAGCCTCCTGGGTAGCTGGGATTACAGGCATGCACCACCACGCCTGGCTAATTTTTGTACTTTTAGTACAGACAGGGTTTCGCCATGTTGGCTAAGCTGGTCTCAAACTCCTTACCTCAGGAGTGATCTACCACCCTCAGCCTCCCAAAGTGCTAGGATTACAGGTGTGAGCCACCACACCTGGCCTGATTTTTATTTTTTAGAGACAAGGTCTTGCTATGTTGCCCATGCTGGCCTCAAATTTCTAAGTTCAAGGAATCCTCCCACCTCAGCCTCCTGTGTAACTGGTACAATAGACATGCACCACCACACTGGGCTTTGTGGATACTTTCTTTTTTCTTTCTTTTTTTTTTTTTTTTTGGAGACAGAGTCTTACATTGTCACCCAGGCTGGAGTGCAGTAGCGTGATCTCGGCTCACTGTAAGCTCTGCTTCCCAGGCTCACGTCATTCTCCTGCCTCAGCCTCCCCAGTAGCTGGGACTACAGGCACCCACCACCACACCCAGCTAATTTTTTGTATTTTTTACTAGAGACAGGTTTCACCATGTTAGCCAGGATG
Source organism: Chlorocebus sabaeus (assembly GCF_047675955.1). Taxonomy (NCBI): domain Eukaryota; kingdom Metazoa; phylum Chordata; class Mammalia; order Primates; family Cercopithecidae; genus Chlorocebus; species Chlorocebus sabaeus. The sequence continues at coordinate 50,373,317 of NC_132933.1, forward strand.
GTCTTGATCTCCTGACCTCGTGATCTGCCTGCCTCGGCCTCCCAAAGTGCTGGGATTACAGGCATGAGCCACTGGGCCTGGCCTGGTGGATACTTTCTTAACATGATCATACACACAGACAAACTTGCACACACAATCCCCTGGGGCAAAAAGCCAGCATATTACTTATTGGAGAAACACTAGAGGCTTTCCTGCTAATACAAAACCAAGACATGATGCCCACTTATCTCCTCTCATATTTGACATTGTGTGGCAGGTATTATCCAACACAATTAGCAAGAGTAAGCAATTAGAAATAAAGGAAGGGGTAAAATTCTTTTTATTTGCTGATGTGATGGTTATACATTGGATAATCCAAAGAAACAATAGAAAAATTAAACAAAAAGAGAATTTAGCAAAGTAGCAGATTATACTATCAACATCAAAAATCAATAACTTTCAATATACAAACAAAAATTCAAACATATAATGAAAGAGAAGAAAATTATTAGCATAAACTTAAGAAGTAATGTCCAATACTTAAAACAGAAACTTAGACTCAAACAAGTAGGACACATGATATTCTTGAGTAAGGAGATTCAATACAATTGAAATGTTAATTTCCCCATATTAATTTATTAATTAAACATGATTCCAATAAAAATACCATTAGCTCTTTTTGTGGACTTAGACATGTTGATTATCAAAGTTATTTGACAGACTAAACAGCAAGACTAGGCCGGGCACGGTGGCTCACGCCTGTAATCCCAGCACTTTGGGAGGCTGAGGCGGGCAGATCATGAGGTCAGGAGATCGAGATCATACTGGCTAACACGGTGAAACCCCGTCTCTACTAAAAATACAAAAATTAGCCGGGCGTGTTGGTGGGTGCCTGTAGTCCCAGCTACTTGGGAGGGTGAAGCAGGAGAATGGCGTGAACCCAGGAGGCGGAGCTTGCAGTGAGCCGAGATTGCCGCACTGCACTCCAGCCTGGGCGACAGAGCAAGACTCAGTCAAAAAATAATAATAATAATAATAATACAAATTTTGAAAAAATAAAAAAATAAAAAAATAAAAGCAAGACCAGTCAGATAAACCCTGAAAAAGAAGAGTGAAGGAAGGGGGTTACAGCTGGTCCTACCAGATACTAAGACATAAAGTATATACAATATGAGTGTGGTACTGACTCATGAATGGACAAAAAACCTAATGAAACAAAAGAGAAAATACTGATATAGATCTAATCATATTTGGAAATTTAATATGTGATTAAGGCAGCATTTCAAATCATTAGAGATATAATTGATTATTTAAATGGTAATATTGTGATAAATAGATAACCATGTGTTTAAAAAGCTAAAAATGGGCTGGGCATAGTGGCTTATGCCTGTAATCCCAGCACTTTGGGAGGCCAAGGTAGGAGGATTGCTTGAGGCTAGGAGTTCAAAACCAGCCTGGTTAACATAGTGAGAATCCCATCTCTATAACAAAATTTAAAAATTAGTTGGCTCTGGTGGTGTGTAACTGTAGTCTCAACCGCTCAAGAGTCTGAGGGGAAAGATCGCTTGCGCCGAGGATTTCGAGGCTGCACTAAGCCATGATCGCACCACTGCACTCCAGCCTGGATGACAGAGCAAGACTATCTCGCTCTGCCAAAACAGAAAAGTAAAAATGAACTCATTCCTCCGTCTTAAATCAAGATAAATTCTAGATTGTTCAGATTTAAATGTAAAAATGAAGCCATCTAAGTATTAGAAGAAAAACAGTGAATTCCTCTATAATCTGGAAGTAGGGAAAACTTTTTAAGTATGATTAAAAATCCAGTGGCATTAGGTGGCAGGACACAAAATGAACCCCAGGCCTGAGTGCCCTCATAGACTGTGCTTTTTCCTCTGTGGAACCTGCAAGACAGTTGGGAGGGAAATTGGTGTTGTGCTCCTATTTCTGACTAACGGTTTAATCATCTTCCCAATCTGTTATCTACTCATCAACCAGTAGGTGTCTACTGAGTCTCTACCATGCTTCACTTCCAGTGGTCTTGTGCTATGAAAGCTACATGTAAGTGCCCACAAGATCTTGCAAGTAATAATGGAGCTCTGTAGGCCAATCTGATACACATCAAACAATTTCAAGGGAAGATTCAAGGCAGCACACTTGGAAATGCTTAACAGTTTTCTGCATCAGTCTACTCATCTCTTGCTAGACCATGGGGTCTTTTCTTTTTTTGTGAGATTGTTCATACAAAATTGGGTGCATTCAGGGTGGTATGGCTGTAGACTTTTCTGAGATTATTCAGAGATTTCCCCCAGGGGCCAACTGAAGCTCTGAAGAGTACCTTCTTCAGGGGGAAGTAAAAACCACTGCTCAGTAAGAGTAGCTCTCTACCCTCAGGAGGCCAAGTATAAATGACACAGGAGGTAAGGACCCTCACTGTCTCTTACATGGCAGGGGCCCTATATTGGTTTGATGGAAATTTGGATCAAGGCTGGCTAATATGATGCTGGTCTGGGACTGCCACACTGGAATGGCTGGTGTCTTCAGAGAAAAACCCTTGATATGTTTTCACATACAGTTGGTAAAATTTGAACTGGAACCCAGGCCTGTTGACTCCCAGTCCTATGCTCTTCCTTCCGTGCTGTTACCCTCATACTGAGTAAAGTTCCTGTCTACTCCTCACTTCTGCACCAGAGTCAGTTCACTCACTTGTGTGCCAATCTCAGGAGGGCCATGCTTTTCCGTGGCTCAACACTGGAAACAATCATCCCAATCAGAGAATAGCAATTGTCAAAACTTTCTGGGTATTATTATATTGTCAATAAACATGAAAAGATATTTGAAAGAGGGCACACCCTTTAAGCCTGCAATCATTCCTCTAGTAGTGTTTCCTAAGGAAGTGGTTAACCATGTGCACATAGACTTAGACATAGAATGGCTGTCCTTACAGATTGCTCACTTCAGTTCTCTGGCATGGGATGAGTTTCGAGGAAGAGAAAGGTGTAAGGGGAAAAGGAATCAGGGACAGGGAAGAGGGAAACAGCTTCACATACTCATATTCTCTGTTGTCACAACTCTACGGTTCTACCAAGGATTTTGATCATAGGCAAAGAGGGAGATCCACTACTACTCAATGATTCCCACAGTCCATAAGATATTACCCACCCACAAGCAGTCTCAAGTTCTCCATAGCCCTCATCTATCTTTCTTCTCATCGGCGGACAATGGTTCTATTTCCATGACTCAAACCCTAGAGGCTCTTATAATACTCCAATGCTCTCTGACAATGGTTTACGATAGGGATGAAAATTGAGACTACAGTAAATCCTCACTTTTTGTCCATAGGTTCTTGGAAATGGCAACTTCAAGTGAAACGATGTATAATGAAACTCCTTTTACCACAAGTTAATTGATATAAACAAAAGTTAAGTTTTTGCTTTTATAACAATCTATTTATAAAAGCATCACCAAATGTTTAAGTAAAGATCAAAACACTTCTAATATTAAACACTGAAATAAATGTGAGCTATACCTACTGATGTGGTTTGGATCCATGTCCTTGCCCAAATCGCGTGTCCAACTGCAATCCTCAATGTTGGAGGTGGGACCTGTTGGGAAGTTATTGGATCATGGGGGCAAATTTCCCCCTTGGTGCTATTCTAGTGGTAGTGAGTGAGTTCTCTTAAGATCTGGTCATTTAAGTGTGCAGTACCTCCTCCGTTCCCATTGGTCCTGCTCCTGCAACGTAAGACGCCTGCTCCTGCTTTACCTTCCACCACGAGTAAAAGCTTCCTGAAGCCTCCCCAGAAGCAGATGCCATCTTGCTTCCTGTATAGCCTGCAGAACTGTGAGCCACTGAAACCTCTTTTCTTTGTAAATCACCCAGTCTCAAGTATTTCTTTATAGCAGTGTGAGAACTAATACATCTGCATTTAAGAAAGATTAATAAGAACAAGATAATTATCTACCCAATTATTCCAGTTCAGGGTCACCGGTTGCTAAAGCCTATCTTCAAAGCTCAGGGTGCAAGGCAGGAACCAGCTCTGGACATGATATCATTGCATCACAGGGTGCACATACACACACCCACGTTCACTCACACTGGGACCATTTAGACACGCCAGTTCACCTAACCTGCAGATCTTTGTGATGTGAGAGGAAACTGGACTACCCAGAGAAAACCTAAGCAAACATGGGGAGAATGTGCAAACTTCACACAGATATCAGCCCCGGCCAGAAATCCAGTTTTTCCCCTGTTCAGTGTTAAAATAAAACATTGGGAACAAAATGACAACATTTCAGGACCCGCTATATTTCAGAACTGTAGGTTGGTCTACTGGAATTGTAGTACACACAGGGCTGTGTGTTTCCAACATTTTCCAGCCTGTGGAAACCTGTTGAACCCTATCCTGACAACCACTGTTTCCCTATGGTCCCCAGAGTCTCCAATGGGAGCAACAAGAATAAGAAATATGCCACTCATAATGTTTTTAAATTTTCAACATTATAATTTAAAACTACTACAGCTCACTATTAAAAACAAAAAAAAGCAATGGCTTGGGAAGCCTCAAATATCAGTACCAAAAAAGATTAGGGCAACTAGGGCCCTGGTGGCTTTGTGTCCGGAATTGGTGGGTTCTTGGTCTTGCTGACCTCAAGAATGAAGCCGCAGACCCTCACGGTGAGTGTTAAGTTCTTAAAGATAGTGTGTCTGGAGTTTGTTCCTTCAGATATTCAGATGTGTCTGCAGTTTCTTCCTTCTGGTGGGCTCATGGTCTCACTGACTTCAGGAGTGAAGCTGCTGCAGAACTTCGCGGGGAGTGTTACAGCTCTTAAAGGTGGTTGATTGTTCTACCGGGTGGGTTCGTGGTCTGGCTGACTTCAAGAGTGAAACTGCAGACCTTTGCGGTTAGTGTTATAGCTCATAAAGATGGCATGGACCCAGAGTGAAAAGCAGCAAGATTTATTGTAAAGAGTGAAAGAACAAAGCTTCCACAGTCTGGAAGGGGACCCCAGCAGGTTTCCACTGCTGGCTCAGGCACCCTGCTTTTATTCCCTTATCTGGCCCCATCCACATCCTGCTGATTGTTCCATTTTACAGACAGCTGATTGGTCTGTTTTACAGAGAGCTGATTGGTCCGTTTTGATAGGGTGCTGATTGGTGTGTTTACAAACCTTTAGCTAGACACAGAGTGCTAGACAGAAAAGTTCTCCAGGTCCCCACTAGATTAGCTAGATACAGAGCACTGATTGGTGCATTTACAAACCTTGAGCTAGACATGGAGTGCTGATTGGTGTGTTTACAATCCTCTAACTAGACATAAAAGTTCTCCAAGTCCCCACCCTACTCAGGAGCCCAGCTGGTTTTGCCTAGTGGTTTGTCGCGTGGGGCTTCTGATGGAGCTGCCTCTCATTCCCGGCTGTGTGCCCGCACTCCTCAGCCCTTGGGCGGTGGAAGGTACCTGGGGCCAGGGAGCAGGGGGTGGCACCCGTCAGGGAGGCTCTGGTGAGCTGCAGCCCACTGAGGGGAAGGGCCGGGGAGGGCATGGCGAGCTGCAAGTCTGGAACCCTGCCCCTGGGAGGCGGCTGAGGCCTAGGGAGAATTTGAGCAGGGCACAGGCGGGCTGGCAGTACTGGGGGACCCGGTGCACCCTCCACAGCTGCTGGCCCAGGTGCCAAACCCGTCACTGCCCAGGGCGACGGCACAGGCCAGCCGCTCCAAGTGTGGAGCCTGCAGAGCCTGCGCCCACCAGGAACTTGTGCTGGCCCGGGAGCACCGCCCACAGCCCCAGTTTCCACCTGCAGCGCCTCTCCCTCCACATCTCACAAGCAGAGGAGCCGGCTCCGGCCTCAACCAGCCCAGAGAGGGGCTCCCACAGTGCAGTGGTGGGCTGAAGGGCTCCTTAAGCACAGCCAGAGTGGACCCCAAGGCCAAGGAGGTGCTGAGAGCAAGGGTTGCTAGCACGTTGTCACCTCTCAGCTTCAGGGTGCAGTAGTAAAAGCTTGAGAGAAATTCCGGGTCAGCCCGGAATTTGATCAGCCATTCAAAGTTGTTTCCCTGATTTATTTAACCTCTCCTAATTTCTATACTCTGAAATAAACTATGGGACAGGCACAGTGGCTCACTCTTGTAATCCCAGCACTTTGGGAGGCCGAGGTGGGTGGATCACTTGAGGTCAGGAGTTTGAGACCAGCTTAGCCAACATAGTGAAACCCTATCTCTACTAAAAATACAAAAATTAGCCAGGTGTGGTGGCAGGTGCCTGTAATTCCTGCTACTTGGGAGGCTGAGGCAGGAGGATCTCTTGAACCTGGGAGGCAGAGGTTGCAGTGAGCCGAAATCACACCACTAAACTCCAGCCTAGGCGACAGAGTGAGACTTCGTCTCAAAACAACAACAAAAACAACAACAACAAAACAGTCAATTCACATAGTGCTCAAACCAAGGTCTCCTGGTCCTAGGGGGATGATTTCACTTCTCCCGCTATTATCATCATCAACAACAGGATTATTTGGTGAGCATCTATGCGGGAATATAAAATGACTAGTCCCTAAGTCTTGGTAGGAGAGGTCACTGGGTATATAAAACATTTCTCAATCTTCTTTCAGTATCACCTCCCTTAGGGTGGTTTTTAGACATATTTTCCTTATCAACTACTTTCTGCCCAGATAATGAAATTTTATTACCACAGACGAAATGTTAACTTGTTATGTACTATGGACCTTTGTGGTACCAAAAATCATTCCAAAGTCTATCATCCCTCTGTCCTCAAAAATCTATTTTCAGCCCCTTACTGGTAATATCACCCCTCTTGGGAACACAAAATAATGTTATGAAAGCTAAAGCTGGAACCACATTCCTGCCCCTTATTTGATGTGTGACACTGGAATCCTTTTCAGCCTCTGTCGGCCTGCCCTTGCTTGTCTGTGAAAGGGAACTCATGATGCCTTTCTTAGAAAAACTGTTCTGTGGGGATAAATGAGAAATACCACACAGAGTATATGGCACCTAGTAGGATTTCAACAAATGGTCATCCAGGCCCACCTTTCTTCTCCCTGCCAGAGAAGTGATGACTGTTATCTAAACCAAGCAGCATAACTGCTACAGAAACCATCTGAAAGTGGAGCAGGAAGATGGAGCATGTGCTCACACTTACATTATACATGAAGCTTTGGGGCCATTTCTGTGTTGCAGGATGGTTTGTTAAGGCATTGGGGTGAGGTGAGAAGATTTGTCATTTTCTTCCCCATTCTTTGGTCTTCTAGATAGATATTGGAAAAGCAGTTTCCCATTGAGTCTCAAATGAAGAGAGAGTGCGGATTAAGAAGAGGCAGGAGTCACAAGCCCTTGACCCTCATACCAGACACATTACTGCTTACAGGACCTTGTGCTGGGATTTCATCTGCACCATCAGCTTCTTCAAAGAGAGAGACGTTGTTGAGTGAGTACACATAAGGGCACAATCCTAGCAACATAAAAAACTACAGGTGTTTAAGTCCTAGAAGGTCATTCTTTATAAAAGGAGACCATGTGTTGTCCTTTGAGGAGAGTAAGAGTTACATCCCCATTCCTCATCATTATTAGAGGCCTCTGCAAAATTAATTTTCTATCAGTGAGTCTCAATTGGTCATCTGTAAACTGGAAATAATGATGCCTTCCTCACAGACTTGTTGTGAGAGAATTATGCAAAATGTATAATTGCACATTCTTGGCTGTAAATATTTGTGCTATCTTAGAATAAGTGCCCCTTTGCACCTTCTTCCCCCTGAAAATAGTGTTCCTGAGATTTGTCTAATAAGGTAGCTTTGCGGATTTTTAGATATTATGAACCCTGACCATTTTTTGTACCATTGCCCAAACTGCTTGATTCTATCCCTGGCTCCATCAGTTTGTGTGGTGAGCAAACTCTGCCATCCAGCTCTGTGCTTAGCAGCAAGTGCATTGTAGTCATATACATCCATGAAGAGAGCATAATTGTACCTCACTAGTAGGGTTGTCATGAGGATTAAATTCAGTCACTAAAGTCAAGAACATGGAGCTGGACCTTCTAAACAATATTGTTAGTTGCCTTTCCTCTCTGGATCAGGGAACTAATGTGGCTTCTACCCAGACCCCTCGGGTAGGACCCCTTCACTTGCATGCACATCAGAATTAGCTTGGAGAGCCTTTTAAAACTTTTAGCAGAAACTCTCTTGTTGTTGGAAATAGGACTTATATATTAAAGTGCATTCAAGTGATTAAGCCATAGTAATATGGGCCTCAGAAAGTAATGTTCCATTTGACACCTGAAGTGTTATGTGAAAGCTTATTTCCCCTTCATTCCACCAGTGCCAGGTATGACCAGCTTTTGCCTTTACTGACACTTTGAACACTCATTTCCTTACACCTGCCCATTGGAAGAGCTCTCTCAGATGATCGTTAACTTAGAGATTCACAGCTCTTTTTCCTCTGTGGTGTCTCCTGTTACAAGAACTCAACGTGAAAACATGGCATGCTTCCATGATGTTAAGCCTGAAGGTAAAATGAGAGGACACAAAATAGCTTATTATCTGGAAATAGGATGTTGATTTTTTTTTTTTTTTTTTTTTTGAGATGGAGTCTCACTTTGTCGCCCAGTCTGGAGTGCAGTGGTGTGATCTCGGCTTACTGCAACCTCCACCTCTTGGGTTCAAGCGATTCTCCTGCCTCAGCCTCCTGAGTAGCAGGGATTACAGGTGCCTGTCACCACGCCCAGCTAATTTTTTTATTTTTAGTAGCGATGGGGTTTCACCATGTTGGCCAGGCTGGTCTTGAACTCCTGAACTCAGGTGATCCACCTGCCTCAGCCTCCCAAAATGTTGGGATTACAGGCGTGAGCCACTGCGCCCAGCCAGATGTTGATTTTTGTCCCTGACCCCAAAGGCCATGAATGAAGTGATGAGATGGTAAGGGACTGATGATGCTCTATTCTTCACAAGATGCCATCAGCTGGAGATGGAAGCCCCAGTGCAGGCTCCTGGGGGTGCCTCTACTTCCCTCACTCCCTGAATTATTTTCTGTGGACTAAGATTTGTGCTCTGTTTCTGGCTCTGATGGTGTTGGAATGGTGTTGGTGTGTGATTTCTGGGAAGTAGGAATGGGGAGGAATGCTAGGGAGGTGTCAGCTGTTAGGGAAGCCTTGAGAGGAAGGGATCCTGATGTAAGAAAGGAGTGAAAACCATGGCCCTGGCCGGGCGCGGTGGCTCAAGCCTGTAATCCCAGCACTTTGGGAGGCCGAGACGGGTGGATCACAAGGTCAGGAGATCGAGACCATCCTGGCTAGCATGGTGAAACCCCGTCTCTACTAAAAAAATACAAAAAACTAGCCGGGCGCCGTGGCGGGCGCCTGTAGTCCCAGCTACTCGGGAGGCTGAGGCAGGAGAATGGCGTGAACCCGGGAGGCGGAGCTTGCAGTGAGCTGAGATCCGGCCACAGCAGTCCAACCTGGGCGACAGAGCGAGACTCCGTCTCAAAAAAAAAAAAAAAAAAAAAAAAAAAAAAGAAAACCATGGCCCTAAGTCAGGTTTAGTCTGGCATGCACATGTTGTCTATTTTTAAATTCTTTTTTTTTCTTTTTTGAGACAGTCTCGCTCTGTTGCCCAGGCGCAATCTCGGCTCACTGCAAGCTCTGCCTCCCAAGTTCACGCCATTCTGCTGCCTCAGCCTTCCGAGTAGCTGGGACTACAGGCACCCGCCACCATGCCCGGCTAATTTTTTGTATTTTTATTAGAGACAGGGTTTCACCGTATTAGCCGGGATGGTCTCGATCTCCTAACCTCATGATCCGCCCACCTCGGCCTCCCGAAGTGTTGGGATTACAGGCCTGAGCCACTGGTGCCTGGCCTTAAATTCTTTTTAGAGAAATTATTTTTTCAAAAAAGAGATGAGGTCTCACTGTGTTGCCCAGGCTGGTCTTGAATTCCTGGGCTCAACCGATCATCTTGTCTCTGCCTCCTGAAGTGCTGGGATTACAGGCGTAAGCCACCATGCCCAGCCACATGTGATGTCTAATAATAATCTTATATTTCTCCTCCTCAGAGGCGTCTGAATTTCCTGTCAGGCTATGACCCTGTTTGTGTGCCTTGGAAACTGGTTTCTGACACTGTGAGTAAGGACAGCATTAGTGTTGTTCTCAGAAGGCCGAGTGGTGGCATGAGGATGGGAGTTGTGGGAGAGGATTGAATCCTTTGGAGGACACAGGTGGTCAGAGCAACTTTCAAGACCCCACTGATGGGAAACAGAACAGCCTCCTCTGGCTGAGAGGAGGGCAGTAGAGACAGCTAGGAGGGCAGCAGGTGCCTCTTAAAGCAGGAACCATACAGTGGCACATGAGGACCTGGATCATCAACTGTGGCTAAGTGAGATGCTAACTTGAGATGTTAGAGCACTTTTACATGCTTTCATGAGCTGGAGCTAGAATATAGGCCACTGATTCCCAACTCTGCACTCTCCTCATGAAAGGCAGACTTGTTTCTTGCCATCTTGAAGACAGGGTTTCCTCATCTCAAAAAAGGGGATAGACACTGCTCCCTTAAAGAGTGGTCCTGAAGGTAAACTGCCATCTTGTGTGTGCAGAAAATAAGCCAAGTGCAAATATAATCCCATTCATGTTAATGAGACCCAGGGGTGATTGGAAAGTGGAGGGATCAGCCAATGGTGCAGTTTGCTCAAAGCACAGAGTGCTTGGCACACAGGGCTAGAAATGTGGGCTGGGTCCATGGGGATGGAGATGTCCTTAGCAGGGAGAAAAGGTGGGCTGCTTTTGAGGATGTTTTGAAGGCATGATTATCTTCATCTGCTTTCCTAACAGCACCAACATTATCTGGAACCATTCTTTGTTTCAAGGGCTATATTTGGCTCTGAGGCTCTGTTGCTATGCAACAGGCTCCTCTGAGCTCAGAGCATGATTCAGGGATACTGATCTGGACAGCTGCGTCCACAGAGTCCTGGAGAGGGGATGACAAAGAGGGAGTGGGAGAAGGTCTGGGAAGCCTGTACAGGAGTAAGGTCCTAGGGTCTGCAATGGCCTACTCTGGGAGGGGCCGACTGTATGGTGTAGACATGTCAGTCAACACTGGTGAGGGACAGAGCAATCAAAGGAGATGGATTAGTGAACAAAATATATGGAGTTAACATAAAATGAAATTTATGTTTAGTCTTTTAATATACATAGGAATTTTCCAAACATAACTGACAAAAGACTCTCCAAAATGTTTCATAAGTTACTCTGAAGAATAACCTGTTTTGTCATTTCGATAATTAGGGGCTTTAAAGCAATCCTAGGCAAAAAGAACAAATCTGGGGGCATCACATTATTAGACTTCAAAGTATGCTACAAGGCTATAGTTACCAAAACAGTATGGTACTGGTATAAAAGTAGGCACAAAGGCCAATGGAACAGAATAGAGAACCCAGAAATAAAGCTGAATACTTACAGTCAACTGATCTTCAAAAGGCATACAAAAACGTAAATTGTTCTACTTAAATGGTGTGCAGTAGGAGAAATTTTTCAAAAACATAAATTGGAGAAGGACAACCTATTTAATAAATTGTGCTGAAAAAACTGGAAAGCCACATGTAGAAGAATGAAACTAGATCTCTATCTCTCACCTTGTAGAAAAATCAGGGTGGATCAAATACTAAAATATAAGACCTGAAACTATGAAAATTCTGGAAGACAGCATTGGAAAAACTCTTATAGACATCAGCCTATGCAAAGAATCTATGACTAAGACTCCAAAAGCAAATACAACAAAACCAAAGATAAATAAATGGAACCTAAGTAAACCAAAAAGCTTTTGTGTTGGGAGAAAAGCTGAGTGTTGGGAGAGAAGCTCAGGCAGGGCTTGCATGTCTGCTAGACTTGCTGGCTCCTTGCTTCTAGCACTCCCATTATCTCAAGCCGCCATATGTTTCTCATTCACTTGATACACTGTTTCCTTTCAACCACCACATCCCCACCACCTGTTTGAGCACCAATAAACAGCATGGGCTTCCAGAGCTCAGGGCCTTCACAGCCTCCACACTTGCATTGGCCCCCTAGTCCCACTTTCTCTCTCAAACCGTCTTTTTCTCATTCCTTTCACTCCACCAGACTTCATCACTCCCACAACCTGGTGTTTGGTCTGATCACCCCAACACTTCTGCACAGCAAAAAAAACAATCAGCACAGTAAACAGACAACCCACAGAAAGAGATAAAATATTTGTGAACTACGCATCTAACGATGGACTAACATACAAAATCTACAAGGAATTCAAATGAATCAGTGAGGAAAAAAAAAACAAAAACAGTCCCATCAAAACGTGGGCAAATGACATGAATAGACATTTCTCAAAAGAAGATATACAAATGCCTAACAAACATATGAAAACATTCTCAACATCACTAATTATCAGGGAAATGCAAATGAAAATCACAGCCATACCACCTTACTCCTACAAGAATGGCCATAATTAAAAAGTCAAAAAACAATAGATCTTGGCATCGATGTGTGGCAAAGGGAATGCTTATATGCCACTGGTGGGAATGTAAATTAATACAACCTCTCTGGAAAACAGTATGGAGATTCCTTAAAGAGCAAAAAGGAAATCTACCATTCAATCCAGCAATCCTGCTACTGGGTAGCTACTCAAAGGAAAATAAGTCATTATATAAAAAAGTCGTTGCATACATATGTTTATAGCAGCACCATTCACAATTGCAAAGATGTGGAACCAACCTAAGTGCCCATTAGTTAATGAGTGGAGAAGTAAATTGTGGTATATATACACCATGTAATACTACTCAGACATAAAAAGAATGAAATAATGTCTTTTGCAGCAACTTGGATGGAATTAGAGACCATTATTCTAAGTGAAGTAACTCAGGAATGGAAAATCAAATATCATATGTTCTCGCTTATATGTGGGAGCTAAGCTATGAGGACATAAAGGCATGCTGAGTGATATAGTGGACTTTCAGAACTCAGAAGGGGGAGAGTGGGAAGGGGCTAGGGATAAAAAGTCATACATTAGGTACCATGTACACTACTTGGGTGACAGGGGCACAAAAATCTCAGAATTCACCACTATTTAATTCAGTCATATAACAACAACAAAAATTACTTGTACCCCAAAAGCTATGGAAATAAAAAATTAATAAAGAACAAAAACAAAAACAAAAATTAGGGGCTTTAAATTTTAGGAAAGAAAAACCAAAAATGAAATGGAGACCAATGCCTCTTAGCTCATTGCATCCAGAATTACAGCTTTAGAAACCTCAAATGAGGAATTGCCAAAAGTGATAGGAGGAAGAAAGGGACCCAGCTTGATGGCATCAGCCATGGCCTTCTGGAATTTTCCACATATTGTCAGCAATTCCTCTGTATCCATCACTTTTTGGCTTTTTTCTTGTTGTTGTTTTTCTGAGAGAGAGTGTCGCTCCATCGCCCAGGATGGAGTGCAGTGGTGCAGTCTCGGCTCACTGCAAGCTCTGCCTTCTGGATTCACGCCATTCTCCTGCCTCAGACTCCCGTGTGACTGCCAGCAGGTTGTAGTCCAGACTTACGCCACCCGAGATGATCTCTTGGAAGTCCCCTTAGCTAATCCTGACCTTAACCTATATACCGATGGAAGTTCATTTGTGAAGAATGGGATATGAAGGGCAGGTTATGCCATAGTTAGTGATGTAACCGTACTTGAAAGTAAGCCTCTTCCCCCAGGGACCAGTGCCTGGTTATCAGAACTAGTGGCATTTACCAAAGCCTTAGAACTGGGAAAGGGAAAAAGAAGATGTATACAGATAGCAAGTATGCTTATCTACTCCTACATGCTCATGCTGCAACATGGAAAGAAAGGGAGTTCCTAACCTCTGGGGGAACCCCCATTAAATGCCACAAGGAAATTATGGAGTTATTGCACAGTGCAAAAACCCAAGGAGGTGGAATTCTTCACAGCATTCTACAAAAACCCAAGGAGGTGGAATTCTACAGCAGCATAAGCAGCTGGCAGAGGCAGCAGAAAGGAAAGAGAGAAAGAGACAGGAAGTCAGAGTGAGAGAGGAAGAAACAGAGACAAAGAGAAGGAGACAGGAAGAGACAGAGAGACAGAAAGTCAAAGAAGGAAAGAGAGGAAGAGACAAAGAGGGAGAGAGAAAGAGAGAAAGAGAGAGACAAAGGAGAAGTCGAAGAGAAAGAAAGAGAGATGGAAGTAGTAAAGAAAAAACAGTGTACCCTATTCCTTTAAAAGCCGGGGTAAATTTCTAAATGTCTACCCAGCCAAGGTATATTCTTCTTATGTGGAACACTGACCTATATCTGCCTCCCCACTAACCTGGACAGGCACCTGCACCTTAGTCTTTCCAAGTCCCAACATTAACATTGCCCCAGGAAATCAGACCTTATATTTAGCCCTCAAAGCTCAAGTCCGTCAGCACAGAGCCATACAAGTAACACCCCTACTTATAGGGTTAAGAATGGCTACTGCTACAGGAACCGGAATAGCCAGTTTATCTACTTCATTATCCTACTACCAGAGACTCTCAAAGGATTTCTCAGATAGTTTGCAAGAAATAACAGAATCTATCCTTACTCTACAATCCTAAATAGACTCTTTAGCAGCAGCGACTCTCCAAAACCACCGAGGCCTGGACCTCCTCACAGCTGAGAAAGGAGGACTCTGCACCTTCTTAGGGGAAGAGTGTTGTTTTTACACTAACCAGTTAGGGATAGTATGAGATGCTGCCCAGCATTTACAGGAAAAGGCTTCTGAAATCAGACAATGCCTTTCAAACTCATATACCAACCTCTGGAGTTGGGCAACATGGCTTCTCCCCTTTCTGGGTCCCGTGGCAGACATCTTGCTGTTACTCGCCTTTGGGCCCTGTATCTTTAACCTTCTTGTTAAATTTGTTTCCTCTAGAATCGAGGCCATCAAGCTACAGATGGGCTTATAATTGGAACCCCAAATGAGCTCAACTAACAACTTCTACCGAGGACCCCTGGACCAACTTGCTGGCCCTTCCACTGGCGTAGAGGGCCCCCCTCTGGAAGACACTACAACTGCAGGGCCCCTTCTTTGCCCCTATCCAGCAGGAAGTAGCTAGAGGGGTCAATGGCCAAATTCGCAACAGCAGTTGGGGTATCCTCTTTAGAGGGGGGATTGAGAGGTGACAATGTGCCAGCAGCCCTTGCTCACTCTTGGCACCTCCTCAGCCTCAGCATCCTCTCCAGCCGTGCTTGAGGAGCCCTTCAGCCTGCTGCTGCACTGTGGGAGCCCCTCTCTGGGCTGGTTAAGGCTGGAGCTGGCTCCCTCTGCTTGCAGGGAGGTGTGGAGGGAGAGGTGCAGGTGGAAACTGGGGCTGCGTGTGCCACTCGTGGGCCAGCATGAGTTCCAGGTGGCCCAGGCTCGGTGGGCCCCGTGCTCAGAGTGGCTGGCTGGCGCCACCAGCCCTGGGCAGTGAGGGGCTTAGCACCGGGGCTAGCAGCTGTGGAGGGTGTGCCAGGTCCCCCAGCACTGCCGGACCGCCTGTGCCTTGCTTAAAATCTCACTGGGCCTCAGCCGCCTCTCCCACAGGGCAGGGCTCTGGACCTGCAGCCTGCCATGCCCTAGTCCCCCAACGGGGGGAATCCTGTGCAGCCTAAGCTTCCCCGACAGGCACCGCCCCCTGCTCTACAGCGCCCAGTCCTATCTGCCCAAGGGTTGAGGAGTGTGGGCATACAGTGTGGGACTGAGGAGCAGCTCCGCCCATGGCCCTGGCACAGGATCCACTAGGCAAAGCCAGCTGGGCTCCTGAGTCGGGTGGGGACTTGGAGAACTTTTATGTCTAGATGGAGGATTGTAAGTGCACCAATCAACACTCTGTATCTAGCTAATCTAGTGGGGACTTGGAGAACTTTTTTGTCTAGCTAAAGGATTGTAAATGCACCAATCAGCACTCTGTGTCTAGCTCAGGGATTGTAAACGCACCAATCAGCACCCTATCAAAACAGATCAATCAGCTTTCTGTAAAAACGTACCAATCAGCTCTCTGTAAAACAGATCAATCAACTCTCTGTAAAATGGACCAATCAGCTCTCTATAAAATGGAACAATCAGCAGAATGTGGGTGGGGTCAGATAAGGGAATAAAAGCAGGCTTCCAGAGCCTGCAGTGGAAACCCGCTGGGGTCCCCTTCCATGCTGTGGAAGCTTTGTTCTTTCGCTCTTCGCAATAAATCTTGCTGCTGCTCACTCTTTGGGTCCGCACCGCCTTTATGAGCCGTAACACTCATCGTGAAGGTCTGCAGCTTCACTCCTGAAGCCAGTGAGACCACAAACCCACCAGAAGGGATGAACAGCTCCAGATGCACTGCCTTTAAGAGCTGTAACATTCACCATGAAGGTCTGCAGCTTCACTCTTGAAGTCAGCAAGACCACGAACCCACCAGAAAAAAAGAAACTCCGGACACACTATCTTTAAGAACTGTAACACTCACCGTCAGGGTCCGCAGCTTCATTCTTGAAGTCAGTGAGACAACTCACCAATTCCAGACACAGAAGCATGTGCAGTGCCTTTCTTATCCTTGGGAATTGAGCACTCTCAATGTGCTTAGAAAGTTGTACGCAAGCCCGTTTGAGGCCTTTTTCCCTTTTCCAATGGAATGTCCCTGAGAGGTCATGCATCACCATTTTGTTTCTTAGTGCATATGCCCAGGAATTTTCTTCTCCCTGGCATCTGGTTTCAATGAACACTTTAATGTTAATAGCTGTGTATCATCAAGAGATTGTCCCTCCAGGCTGGGTGTGGTGGCTCATGCCTGTAATTTCAGCACTGTGAGAGGATGAGGCGGGTGGGTCACGAGGTCAGGAGATCAAGACCATCCTGGCTAACACAGTGAAACCCCATCTCTACTAAAAATACAAAAAATTATCCGGGCATGGTGGTGGGTTCCCATAGTCCCAGCTACTTAGGAGGCTGAGGCAGGAGAATGGCATGAACCCAGGAGGCGGAGCTTGCAGTGAGCCAAGATTGCGCCACTGCACTCCAGCCTGGGCAACAGAGTGAGACTCTGTCGCAAAAAAAAAAAGAGATTGTCTCTTCCTGGTGCCCTGGCACAGGCCGCTGAATTATCATTTTTGGAGAAGCAGTGTGATAATTGTCAAACTGTCACCAGACATTCCTAGTAGGTGGGGGGAGAGTCCTCTTCTGTCCTGCTCATGCCTATCTAACTACCTGTAACATTTGGAAATGGTGAAGCTGTTGGAGTGTTGTGGGAAGTCAGGGACTCTGAACAGAGGCACTGGCTGGAGCTGTGGCAGAGGAACATAAATTGTGAAGATTTCATTTTAATATGGACATTTATCAGTTCCCAAAATTAATACTTTTATAGTTTCTTATGCCTGTCTTTACTGCAGTCTCTGAACATAAATTGTGAAGATTTCATGGACATTTATCAGTTCCCAAATAATACTCTTATAATTTCTTATGCCTGTCTTTACTTTAATCTCTTAATCCTGTTAACTTCATAAGCTGAGAATGTACGTCACCTCAGGACCACTATTGTACAAATTCATTGTAGAACATGTGTGTTTGAACAATATGAAATCTGATTGTATAACATAGGTGTTTGAACAATATGAAATCAGTGCACCTTGAAAACGAACAGAATAACAGTGATTTTGGGAAACAAAGGAAGACAACCAAAGGTCTGCCTGCCTGTGGGATTGAGCAGAATAGAGCCATATTTTCCTTCTTGCAGAGAGTCTATAAACGGACATGCAAGTAGGAGAGGTATCGCTGAATTCTTTTCCTAGTAAGGAATATTAATAATTGATACCCTGGGGAAGGAATACATTCCTGAGGGGAGGTCTATAAACGGTTGCTCAGGGAGTGTCTGTCTTATGCGGTTGAGATAAGGACTGAAATATGCCCTGGTCTCCTGCAGTGCCCTCAGGCTTATTAGGGTGGGATAAAGATCTTGCCCTGGTAAATTTGAGGTCAGATCAACTCTCTGTTCTCAAACCCTGTTTTCTGTTGTTGAAGATGTTTATGAAAACAATATGTACCTGACTGAAAATAGACCCTCATCAGTAATTCTAATTTTACCCTTTGCCTTGTGATCTTTGCTTTGGCCTTTGCCTTGGGATCTTTATTGCCCTTTAAAGCATGTGATCTTTGTGACCTACTCTCTGTTTGTACAACCCCTCCCCTTTTAAAGTCCTTAATAAAACCTGCCGGTTTTGCAGCTCAGGTGGACATCATGGACCTACTGATATGTGATGTCACCCCTGGAGGCCCAGCTGTAAAATTCCTCTCTTTGTACTCTTTCTGTTTATTTCTCAGACCAGCCAACACTTAGGGAAAACAGAAAGAACCTACCTTGAAATTTTGGGGGCTGGTTACCCCAACAGTGGAGTTTGGTGGCTAATGATAATTAAAGCATTAGAGTATATTTGAGAAGACTTCTCACAGGAAGTGATGTTTAAGCAAAGACCTGAGGCTAAAGAATGCCAAATGAAAATTATAGGAGGTCATTGTTTTGGACTAACCTTTTGCACTAGGCCCCAACAGCATAGACTAAAAATCAAAATGGAGTCACCCATGCTAAA
The DNA here is from genome assembly GCF_047675955.1 of Chlorocebus sabaeus. Taxonomy (NCBI): domain Eukaryota; kingdom Metazoa; phylum Chordata; class Mammalia; order Primates; family Cercopithecidae; genus Chlorocebus; species Chlorocebus sabaeus. The sequence continues at coordinate 50,391,877 of NC_132933.1, forward strand.
GTTCCCTTAATTTTTTTTTTTTTTTTTTTTTTGAGACAGAGTCTTGCTTTGTCACCCAGGCTGGAGTGCAATGGCACAATCTCAGGTCACTACAACCTCTACCTCCCAGGTTCAAGTGATTCTCCTGCCTCAGCCTCCTGAGTAGCTGGGATTACAGGGGCCTGCCACCACGCCTAGCTAATTTTTGTATTTTCATTAGAGACAGGTTTTGCCATTTAGCCAGGCTGGTCTTGAACTCCTGACCTCAGGTGTTCCACCCACTTCAGCCTCCCAAAGTGCTGGGATTACAGGCATGAGCCACTGTGCCCGGCCCACTCATGCTAAAGTTCTAAGTAACCAAACCCAAACTAAGTTGCTGTATGACCTTCCAGAGAAAGAGATAACAGTCTCTTTTACTACACACTAGCCCATTTTAAATCAATTGGCATGATAATGAAGCTCCCTCTGCTTTAATTCTCACACAAAAAAGATAGCCTGAAGTTACCTGAGGTTAACTAATCAGTTGTTTTTCTATTGTTCTGCCTCTCTGTCCCTTCCTTATAAAAAAGTATCTTTGAAATGACTAACATGATCTTTATTCTTTCTTTCTGCATTTTTCAGCCTGTCTCTGTCTATAAAGTTAACCTCTTCTGTTCAACTCATTGGAGCACTTACTGTATTTTATGGTATGACGTGTGACCAGATTCTAGAATTACAAATAAAGCTAATTGAGATCTTTAAAATAAATTTGTTGTAGTTTTATCTTTTGACCTATCTGGCAACCATGAAGTGAACAGTCTTCCCCATGAAGCCCTGGAAGTCTTGAGTAAATCCCTCTTAAGTCTGAGTTCAGCTCTCTTTGGCATTTGAGCTCCCCGATACTTTTGGCTTTGTGGGTACCAAGGTTAGTTTGTGCTATGAGAAAGCATTTGACTTTGGAGTACATAGGGTTAGTTTGTTCTGTGGCAGGGCAGGGTTTGCAGTAGCTGAGAAGTTACTGGCAAGGGCTACATTTTTTTGCTCTGTTTGGAGATATCTCATGTGTTTTCTCAAGATTATAGCTATACAGAAATGTGGGTTTCACCACATTTGCAGCTAGCATAAAGGGCTGCAGTTTTAAGGTGACTGACAGGAATGGCAGTGAGTGGTTATTACTGCAGGGGAGTGATCTCCGGCTTTCGGAATTCACAGGTATGTGGATTTTTTTCTTCTGCACTTAGGTACGGGAAGCATCAGGTATCTGACTGGGTCAGACAGAAACTGTAAAATCATTGGCTAAGTTGGTCAAGAAGATCTTATAACCAAAGCCATCTTGGCTCTGGGAAACCCAAAATCCAACATGAAAATGGGAACCCTAATTTCCTTCTTTTTCTTTTTTTTTTTTTTGAGACGGAGTCTCGCTCTGTAGCCCAGGCTGGAGTGCAGTGACGCAATCTCAGCTCACTGCAAGCTCTGCCTTCCAGGTTCACTCCATTCTCCTGCCTCAGCCTCCCGAGTAGCTGGGCCTACAGGTGCCCACCACCACACCTGGCTAATTTTTTTTTTGTATTTTTAGTAGAGATGGGGTTTCACCATGTTAGCCAGAATGGTCTTGGTTTCCTAACCTCGTGATCCACTTCTTTTGGCCTCCCAAAGTGTTGGGATTACAGGAATGAGCCACCGTGCCCGGCTGGGATCCCTAATTTCTAAAGATCTGAGTACTTCACATTTCAGTAGACCTGCCTTAGTTGTGCATAAGGTTTCTAGTCCCAGGCAGGGCTTGGTGGTTCACACTCATAATCTCAGCACTTTGTGAGGCTGAGGAGGGAGGATTATTTTGGGTCAGGAGTTTGAGACCAGTTGTCTCTAAGACAAAAACATAAAAATAAAAAAATTAGATGAGCCTGGTGACACATGCCTGTAGTCCTAGCTACTAGAGAGGCTGAGGCTGGAGGATCCCTTGAGCACAGGAGTTCAAGGCTGCAGTAAGCTGTGATTGCACCACTCCCTTTCAGTCTAGGCAACAGAGTGAGTCAATATTTAAAAAAAGAAAAAAAGATTTCTGGCCCCAGAAGCAACAAATTTTTACAAAAGTGACAAAATTTTACTAAAGATAATCTAGTATTACAATGGCCATTATGTCGAACGTCATCTAAGAAAGTGTACTTGAATTCTCAGCCTCTCGAAGGCAGAGAAAATGGAATTCCTATTGGCATGTAGAAGGCTAGAGTAGACAACAGGACTCTAAAATAGCTTTTCTAAAAGACTTACTGTGAAAAGCTAGTAAAAGGCTAAAAACGCAAGATATCCCCCATATAAAGGACTGTAAAACTTACCTAACTCTTAGTGCTTCCCTTTAACTTACGTTACCTGGAATATTCCCAGTGTACTAAACAATTCAGTGTCTGAATTGCATTTCGTTTTTAAAAAACGAAAGTTAGGCTGGGCACGGTGCCTCACGCCTGTAATCCCAGCACTTTGGGAGGCCGAGGTGGGTGGATCATCTGAGGTCAGGAGTTCGAGACTAGCCTGACAAACATGGTGAAACCCCGTCTCTACTAAAAATACAAAAATTAGCTGTGCATGGTGGCGCGAACCTGTAATCCCAGCTACTTTGGAGGCTGAGGCAGGAGAATCTCTTGAACCTGGGAGGCGGAGGATGTAGTGAGCTGAGATCGTGCTATTGCACTCCAGCCTGGTCTACAAGAGCAAAACTCAGTCTCATTTAAAAAAAAAAAAAAAAAGGAAGTTAAACAATTTCCTTATAAGGTAGAAACACTCCAAAAGTCTGCAGATAGTACACTACTTGCTTATACTTTCTGGACAAAAAATGGAGGCCAGGGCCATAGTTTAAAAATTTCCAAAATTGGCCAGCCGTGGTGGCTCAAGCCTATAATCCTAGCACTTTGGGAGGCTGAGGTGGGTGGATCACAAAGTCAGGAGATTGAGACCATCCTGGCTAACACAGTGAAACCCTGTCTCTACTAAAAATACAAAAAAATTAGCCCAGCGTGGTGGCGGGTGTCTGAAGTCCCAGTTACTGGGGAGGCTGAGGCAGGAGAATGGCGTGAACCAGGAAGACAGAGCTTGCAGTGAGCCGAGATCACGCCACTGCACTCCAGCCTGGGCGACAGAGCAAGACTCCTTCTCAAAAAAAAAAAAAAAAAAAAAAAAATTCCGAAGATCTTCAAAAGTTTTCTGAAGAATTCAGGCCGGAGTCTTAGCGACAAAGTCTTGCTCAGTCACTCAGCAGGCTGGAGTACAATAGCCTGATCATAGCTCACTGCAGCCTCAAACTCTTGGGCTCAAGCAATCCACCTGAGGTCGTTGGAATTACAGGCATGAGCCACTGTGCCTGACAAAACAAAATTCAAAGTCTTAATTGTAACTTTTTTTTTTTTTTTTAAACAGAGTCTCACTCTGTGCCCAGGCTTGAGTGTAGTGGCACTATCTCAGCTCACTGCAGCCTCTGCCTTCCAGGTTCAAGGGATTCTCGTGCCTCAGCCTCCAGAGTAGCGTGTGCCACCACACCCAGCTAATGTTTGTATTTTTAGTAGAGAAGGGGTTTCACTATGTTGGGCAGGCTGGTCTCCAACTCCTGACCTCAAGTGATCAACCTGCCTTGGCCTCCCAAAGTGCTAGGATTACAGGTGTAAGCCATCGCGCCCGGCCCTTAATTGTAATTTATGATCCCCTGTGATACTTGACCTCTACCACCTAATACATTTGGTGGGACCTGGGGAGACCTAAAAGGGTAAAAGCGGCAGAATAATCTTCTCTTGAGAATGGTATCTGTAAGAATTAAAAAAAGAGGAAACACAAAAAGTTTATTTTAGAGAAAACAAATCTGAGAAGGGCATCTGGCCAAATTAGGTCAGAGGCACACTCTCTTACAGGCTAAGAGTTTTCAAGGATTCAGGGTGGGAAAGTTTATCAGAGGCTTGGACTGCTTCTGTGTCTCTTTGTTGTGCTTATCTGGGAGGGACAATTGTGTGTCTGTTCCCGTATATCTTTCTGCAGCTGCAGGCATATCCTCCCCGCCCCCCGCCGCGGCCCCCGCCACCTCCCAGAGTCTGCTTTTAGCTTCCCTATCTTAGTGTACCCGAAGGGAAAGGAATGTGTTTATTAAGGCCCACTGTTTTACTGGGGCCCACTGTATGAGGGTGAAGTTTGGCAGTTACCCAAGAGACTTTCCTCCCACCTCCCTCTGTGCCAGAGCTGTCTTACCTGTGTTTTACTGTCTGCTCTTTCCGGCTGCTTGAAGTTAGAAGAGAAGTGATTTCCTTGAAATGCATGAGGCTAGAAAGGGAGCTGGAACTTAAAGTGGCGGTGTTTGTTTGAGATGATGGTGCTCCTGCTCTTTCAATATCAAGGACCTGACAAGCCCCATCTGGTCTACTTATGGGCCAGGCAAAGCCAGAAAGACTGAAATGACCTTTTGAAAGTCGTTCCCAAAGTGTTTCAGCTCCATGGCAACCAACAACCTAGAATGACTTCCAGACTTGTCCCAGAGCACTTCTCCAATAAGGGACCCCTAAAACAGCAGTTTGTGAAGTATTGTTGCCATTTGTGTAAACAACTAGGACATTGAAAAAGGGAGTGCCCCCAAAGATTTCCAAGACAGCCCCTGAAAACAGGCTACCCACTCCCTCAGATAATAATCTTCATTTAACACCAGGATTTATAGGCCCCCAAGGAATGCTCAGGTTAAGTTTCTACCAGTTATTTTTTGTCCTATTCATTAAAGGACTCTTCCCTGAAGTCAGTAATCAAATTAACAAAAAAATCAAAAAATCTAAATTGAAAAGACTATGAAATGAAATCTTTACAACTCATCGGGCTCTGTGGCTCACACCCATAATCCCAGTGCTTTGGGAGGCTGAAGTGGGAGGATCGCTTGAGGCCAGGAGTTCAAGGCCAGCCTGGGCAACATAGGGAGACCCCCCCTCCCTACAAAAATAAAATTAGCCACACTTGGTGGCCTGCACCTGTAGTCCCGGTTGCTTGGGAGGCTGAGGTGGGAGGATTGCTTCAGCCCATAAGTTTGAGGCTGCAGTGACCTTTGATGGTGACCGTATGCTCCAGCCTGGGTGACAGAGAGAGACCGCCTCTAAAACTATACATAAAATCAAATACAACTTTATGACATTTAGTTGGCTATTTTGAAACTCTTTGTAAAAGAAATTTACATCTGTAAAGGAAATCCCCATTAGTAAGGTTGTCTCCCTTTCTGCACCTAAACCACTAGAAACTTTAACGATGGGAAAGGTAGTGGGTTAGTTTACATAACAATCTTACCTATGTTTAAGGTGCTTTTTCTAGCCATCTTGTCTTAATTGGAGCTTTACCTATGCCTTTTCTGTTTTGACAAATAATAGGGTTTCTATTAATCGAAGTTTCTATATTGCTCTAAGTATTGTAAATTGTCTTGTTTTATCTGAAAGTAATCTTTTTTTTTTTTTTGGAAGTGCAAATTGTAGAGTTGCCTGGCTAACAATTGCTTAGGGCAACGGAATGGGTGATTGAAAGATTGATGGTCTAAAGGGGAGAAGGTATTTCAAAATTAGCAAATGAAGAATCTTAATAAAGCTATAAAATCTGCTTCTTTTTCCACGTCTATGTGTGTCGTGCTTATGTAATATTTCTCAACCAAAATGTGTAAGAGACTCTGACTGATTGACTTAAATAAAAAGTGCTTGAATCAAATATTTTATCAAAAAATAGAACCTAACTCAAATGCCTTTTGGCTTATGTGACTTGAGTAAATTTTTGGTAAATAGGACTGTTTGGAAATAATTGTGTCTTCTGATCAGCAAAAATACCCATGTATCTAACTTTCGGATTTTTGGTTAAGTAGCCAATGCCTAACATTTTTATGCTGTAAAAATGATTAACAGAATAACGGGAGATGGTGGTTAGTTTTATTCAATGTCTTATAGAATTTTCATGATCTTGTGTCAGGTCAAATCAGCCTGGTTGTGCAAATTCTTATGAAGGTGGTGGGGGGAATGTTTCAAAATGACTCAGTGACTAATTAAATTCCTACAAATTCATGGTTTACTCCGAGGCTTTCACACACCACCAATCATGCAAATATATTCAACAGACACAGACAGTTATAGACAGAGAGAAGGAACACAGCAAGTAGTTCAGGAGACCAGCCTACTGACTGGGATGGGGTGGGGGGAGTGCTTCTTTTTCTCTCAGCAGTGCTTCCGGTAACTGCAATGGATGGAAAAGAGGCCTCCGAGTTCTCACAGGCAGAGTTTCTGCAGGTGTCTCTGTCATGGTCCATTTCTTTGTGGTTTTTATGGTCCTCTGTAGAAGTGTCCAGTATCCATATCCATCATCTTCAGCTACCTTTTGGCTTCACTTTCTTGTCAGGTCTTGTTACAGTAGGTAGCTAGCCAGGCATGAGTGGGGCAGGAGAGGGCTCCCCACCCCCGCACCAGAAATGTCAGGCGACCATCAGGTGATGGTTTGGCAGTTGTCACACTGCCTCTCTAAAAATGATAATTGGTCACAGGCACCAGGGAGAGGCAATTTCCTGATGATCCAACAGTTGTCACATTAAAATGTAATTGGTCACAGGTGCCAGGGAGAGGCAATTTCTCAATAGATAAAAACACTTGAAATTGGTAATCAGCAGCTTCCAATAAAATCTCAGGTATTGGTCAAGTGAGCCTGGGCATGCGCATTAAGAGACAAAAAGGCAGAGTATGACCTTCTGGGGGTATTCCACTGGAAAAGGGAGGAAAGCCTCCATTAAGCATGTGTACAACTGCAGTAAACACACTGCACATGCTCACCTCCCAAGTGTAATGAGGGCACTGTACATGTGGGTAGCCCACCCTAAGGGAAGAATAAAGGGAAAGAGATGTAGGACACCAAAAGTAGTCCAGCATATACAAGTCAAAAGGTCAAATGCTGCACTTGTCCTTCAAGTTGCCCACTGAGGCCCCTTCCAAGTGTCCTTTCCTTTATTTCGTTCCTGATCTAGAGCTTTTTAACAAACTTATACTCCTGCTCTAAAACTTGCCTCGGTCTCTTCTTCTGCCTTGTGCCCCTCAGTCAAATTATTTCTTCTGAGTAGGCAAGAACTGCAGTTGTTGCAGACCTGTATGGATTAGCTGTCAGTAACTTGAATATTCGCCACCCCTAACAGTGTCTGGCCACAACAAGTGTCATCTTATCACCTCATTCCACCATACATATGCTTATCACTCTCAGAGCTCAGTAGTTTCACTATCAGCTGAGTCACTTGTCATAAGTGACTCCATTTTGAGAGATTTAGGAACACAAACATTATAGATCACAGGAAAGGTATTAAATATGTAAATTAGACACAAATGAACTCTTCATAGTTTTAAAAATCTTTTTGGTAACTTGAATCCTTAAGTAATAAATAGTCATTAAATGTTCAGGTGATTTCTAAATAAGTTAGAATACTAAAACATTAATTACTAATCATATGTTTAAAATTTATATACCTTGGCATCTTGTTTTTATGTGGTATAGAGAAGCAAAATATACTTGGGTCTGTTAGTAAACATTTAAAAATTTGTTCTGTGAGACAGTACATGCTTCTAGAAATTATGAAATAAATTGTAGGGGCCAGAGGAACACCTCTCCTTCACTCTGTGAAGGTTTGCTGAAAAATCAGCTCACAAGAGGGAGATTAATAGGAGAAATGGCACGCACATTTATTGGCTTGCGTGGAGAGAATCACCGAGTGATTCCCAACCTCCCCCCTTTGGAGTATGGAAGCTTATATACTATTTCGAGGTTACAGCAAGAATGGGGACATGGAGCATAGCCAAAAACAGGTTATGGTGGTAAATCAGGTTATAGCTGCAAGATGGATTATGGGAGGGAGAGAAGCGGAGGCATGGCTGGCAAAGGTTGTCTTGTTATGTAGATGAAACATCACAGGTAGCAGCCATCAGAAACAATAGATGGTAAATATTTTGTATAGACCTTTAAGGTGTCAGACTCTCAGTTAATCTTTCCTAGATCTGGACAAAGAAGGGCTTCAGAGAAACTTTGGCTGCATCAATGCAGATTTTTTATAGATGCAAATCTCCTACAAGAAAAGAGTTTTGTGGGGTTACTTCTGCTCATTGTGTTAATGGTGGAGGGTGTCCAGGTTCTTGGTGTCATGAACAAGGAATTGGACAAAACGCACAAACAAAGCAAAGAAGGAATGAAGGGTTTTATAAAGTATACTCCACGGTGTGGGAGCGGGCCTGAGCACAGGAGCTTAAAGGACCCATTACAGAATTTTTTGGAGTTTAAATATCCTCTAGAGGATTCCATTGGTTACTTGGGGTATGCCCTATGAAATGGAGAGGATGGGCCGGGCGCAGTGGCTCAAGCCTGTAATCCCAGCACTTTGGGAGGCCGAGACGGGTGGATCACGAGGTCAGGAGATCGAGACCATCCTGGCTAACACGGTGAAACCCCATCTCTACTAAAAAATACAAAAAAGTAGCCGGGCGAGGTGGCGGGCGCCTGTAGTCCCAGCTACTCGGGAGGCTGAGGCAGGAGAATGGCGTAAACCCAGGAGGCGGAGCTTGCAGTGAGCCGCGATCCGGCCACTGCACCCCAGCCTGGGCGACAGAGCAAGACTCCGTCTCAAAAAAAAAAAAAAAAAAAAAAAAAAGAAATGAAGAGGATGAAGTAAAGTTACAAAGTCATTTACTTGGCCTATGCCCTATGGAGAGGCTATTTCCTCTGTCATGGCTAAAGCGTGAATCAGCCTTATATTCCCTACCTGCAGACCCTATTTCCCTGCCTCAGTTGGCTGTCTGGGCAACCATCTCGAAATATGTCAAAGAAGTGTATTTTGGGGTGAAATATTTTGATTCTCTTCAGTATATTCATAAAATATTGGCATGTGACACAGTTCAAATTGCCTATTTCTTACATTTTCACGAAAAAAATAAGATTACTAAGAATTTAAAATTTTAATTAATATATATAATTAAAACTACTAGAAATAAAAAAATTTATGTATGCAAAGTGTACAAGGAAAGTAAGGTGTGTTTTTGGCAAGAGAAATTGTAAAACGACATGAGAATATGTTTTTGTTAAAAGAGCAAATTTCATCTAATTTGGAGGTTTTTAAAAGGATATTTCAAAATATAGATTTAGGAAGTGTCGACAAAAAGAGTCAAACTCTGTAAAATATTTAAAGGGATTTATTCTAAGCCAAATATGAGCAACATGGCCCTTGACACAGCCCTCAGGAGGTCCTGAGAACATGTGCCCAAGGAGGTGGGGGTGCAGCTTGGTTTTATACATTTTAGGGAAGCATGAGACATCAATCAAATACATTTAAGAAATACATTGGTTTGGTCCAGAAAGGCGGGACAATTCCAAGGGGGGGCTTCCAGGCTATCAGTAAATTTAAGGTAAATTTAAACATTTTCTGGATGACAATTCGTTGAGGTTGTCTCAAGACCTGTGATCAATAGAAAGGAATGTCTGGGTTGTGACAAGAGGCTGTAGACACCAAAGTTTTACTATGCAGATGAAGCTTTTAGCTAGCAGGCTTCAGAGAGTATAGGTTGTGAGATATTTCTTACCAGACTTAAAGCCTTATGTTGATGTTAATGTTGGAGAGATATAATGAGGCCCGTTCAACCCCCACTTCATATCATGACATAAAACAGTCTCTCAGGTTCAATTTTAAGAAAGCTGGCTGAGGAGAAAGTCCATTCAGATGCTTGAGGGGACTTAGAATTTTATTTTTGGTTTACAGAAGGAAAGACAAACAAGGCAGAGAAGGAACCAGTAAGTAGAAGAGATTAAAAAAAAAAGTTATAAGTATGAAGATGTAGTTTTGGTAAAGAAAGATGAAAAAAGTAATTTTTTCTTTTGCTTAAGAGAACTTTGTGTGGTCAAAATGATATAGGGAAAAGGAAAGTAAATTTTGCAAGTTATAGAAAGTTCACGGAATAGACATCTCATGAAAAAAATTGTATGTGTCATCAAGTTGCTTAAAATTAGAAGCTAATTATAAATAATATAAAGTTTTGCCAAAAATTGATGATTAATAAAAAAAAAAATGCACTGGTAAAGGTAAGGTTTTGGACCCCTGTGTTGGAATAACTGGATTTTCTCAGAACATTGAGCTGTTTTTAAAAGGAAATTGTGAGAGGTTTTTCTTTACCTTTTAGGTAACTGGCCTAGGGAACAGAGATTCTTTGTTTAATCAAGATAATTTTTTGGACTTTGTGCTTATGAAATCTTTTGTCATTTTCATTTTATTTCATAGGGACCTGTGATCCTATTTTGATCAAGTATTCTAGACCATTGATAGTTGACATACTTCTCAAATATCAAAATTAAGTATTTTTGACCTTGAAGTAACTTTGGAATATTATGACAAGCCCTAGAACTTCTGAAAGTAGTTGTAAAAGAGATATTACACCAAGTCAGCTTATCTGATATGCTCATTTATATGAGAAGCACTGTCTAAATAAGGAATGATGGTTATTCTTCTTTTGAGTTATAGTCACATGGATATATTATTAATATGTGTTCCGAAATCGTATAACATTCGTGGAACTCTGATATATCTTGGTATAAATGCTATCAGTCACAATGTTGTTTCAGAAATAACCAAATTCTTTTTGTCAATTCCATCATTATTATAGTAGACTCTCATCAGGTTTTTAACAATGGCTATTTTCATATTTAATGTCCACAGTTAATAGCTTTATTCTGATGCCTTTTTGAAAGCGTCTTGCAAGCAATTATAATCCAAAAGTGTTATGGCTTCAAGGAGATTCATAGAAATAAGGAAAATAATTCTGACCAGTACAGGTTTTTAATAACTTTGAGTTCATACGATTAGACTATATTTCCATAATTCTAATGAAAAAATATGAGTTTGTGAAACTGATGACCAAGATTAGAGTAAGAATTACATGAGACACAATGAACTGATGAAAAAGAGTTATGGGTTTTTAAGGTTTCTTTATTTCAAACTTTTGCTAGTTCTTTTTTTTTTTTTTTTTGAGACGGAGTCTTGCTCTGTGCCCCAGCTGGAGTACAGTGGCACAATCTCAGCTCACTGCAACATCCGCCTCCCGGGTTCAAGCAATTCTGTGCCTCAGCCTCCGAGTAGCTGGGATTACAGGCGCCCGCCACCACGCCCAGCTAATTTTTTTGTATTTTTAGTAGAGACAGAGTTTCACCATCTTGGCCAGGCTGATCTTGAACTCCTGACCTTGTGATCCGCCTGCCTCGGCCTCCCAAAGTGTTGGAATTACAGGCGTGAGCCACCACCCCCAGCCAGCTTTTTTTTTTTTTTGAAACAGAGTCTTGTTCTGTGCCCCAGCTGGAGTGCAGTGGCACAATCTCGGCTCAGTGGAACCTCTGCCTCCAGGGTTCAAGCGATTCTTCTGCCTCAGCCTCCCAAGTAATTGGGACTACAGGCGTGTGCCACCATGCCCAGTTAATTTTTTTTTTTTTTCTTTTAGTAGAGACTGGGTTTCACCATATTGGCCAGGCTGGTCTTGAACTCCTGACCTGATGGTCTGCCTGTCATGCACCTCCATATGAAAAGACCACCAAACAGGCTTTGTGTGAGCAATAAAGCTTTTTAATCACCTGGGTGCAGGCGGGCTGAGTCTGAAAAGAGAATCAGCGAAGGGAGATAAGGGTGGGGCCGTTTTATAGGATTTGGGTAAGTAAAGGAAAATTACAGTCAAAGGGAGGTTGTTCTCTGGCGGGCAGGAGTGGGGGTCACGAAGTGCTCGGTGGGGGAGATTTTTGAGCCAGGATGAGCCAGGAAAAGGACTTTCACAAGGTAATGTCATCACTTAAGGCAAGGACCAGCCATTTTCACTTCTTTTGTAGTGGAATGTCATCAGTTAAGGTGGGGCAGGGCATTTTCACTTCTTTTGTAATTCTTCAGTTACTTCAGGCCATCTGGGCGTATACGTGCAAGTCACAGGGGATGCAATGGCTTGACTTGGGCTCAGAGGCCTGACACTGCCCACCTCGGCCTTCCAAAGTGCTGGGATTACAGGCGTGAGCCACCATGCCCGGCCAGAAACTTTGCTATTTCTTATAATGTTTTCTTTTCCAGATTTAAGAAAACCTTTGTTTCTTCTTTTAAGCTATCTATAGCTTACAATAATTTGGTAAAATATACTTTTGTAAACAAAAATTGAAGCATTTACACACATTTACCACACAATGGTTTTTTGTTTTTTTTGTTTTTGTTTTTTTTTTTTTTGGTTTGTTTTTTAATTGAGATGGGGTCTGAGACAGAGGTTGCCCAGGTTGGTCTGACACTCCTGGACTTAAGTAATCCTCTCACCCCAGCCTCCTGAGTAGCTGGAATTGCAGATATGCACCACATGACCGCACAAAATTTTAAATGTTTCCTTACAGCTATCTGTCAAACATGAAATGGTGTCTCTCTAGTTGGAACAACAACTCAAAGAAATCCATGGTAATAATACACAATGGCTGGGCTTCCAGCTAAAACCAACCCTCAAGCCTGGAACCTCGACCCTAAAGCCTGGAACATCGACCCTAAGTAAAAACAGACCCCATTTTTCTGCCCAAATGACTGCCTTTCTGGCCCGCCCTGCCCCTTATTCTGTGCCCATAAAAAGCAGACTGGCTGACAGAAAAAAAAGAAGAAAAAAAAGCAGCAAAAGTGGCTGATGCAATTGGTTGGGGATACAAGCTGCTGAACATTAGGGATGCATGTGGCTGAACGTCAGAGACAACAGATAGACATGGGTAACTTTAGATGGTGCAGCTTTGGAGGGGAGCCTGGCTGGAGATGGCTGGGCTTCAGGGAAAGATCACCTTCTTCCTGCACCACTCCCTTTCCAACTCCCCATTCCGCTGAGAGCCACATCCATCACCCAATAAAATCCTCTCCACACACTACTTTTCAGTCCATTCATGTGAACAGATTTTTCCTGGATGCTGAACAAGAATTCAGGTGTCAAAAAGGGCAGGTGCAGGAGGCTGTCACCCTGAACCTTCACTGAGCTGTAACAGCCATCCATGGACTGCAGGCTGAGTGAAATGAGCCACTCCATTTCCTCCCTACGAAGGGGGTCAAGGTCAAGAAAAAATCCTGTCTCAGTAATGAGGAGGACACTGTAACCTATAAATGGCATGTTGAGACCAGAAACCCAAAATGATGGCAACTGAGAGTAGTACTGATGTCGTAAATTTTTATCACACTCTCACTTACCAAAAGAGGGGGAATTGTCAAATAAAAATTATGGAAAGCCGTTGTTCGGACAGGAGGCATTAGCCAGGGCTAAGAGGAGAGGTCAGAGCTGATTTGAGACTAGCCAGATACATCAGGAAGGAAATACTTCATGATCTGGTTCATTCCTTGGAAATCCAGTGTGGAAATCCGTTACCCAGCAGTTGTGCATGTCGGGATAGATATGTAGGAAAAAAAAAATATATATGTAAATAAATATTTTATATGTATACACATATTACCTAAAGAGATACACATCTGAAAAACGAGTACCAGTCTATTTGCATTGTCTAATTACCTTGGATATCTTGGATATCTATAGGTCATTGTGAGGGGATCTTATAAATGAAAAATACAGAATGATTTTATTTTCTAAGTATACATTTTTAGTGTTTAATATTTTGTTATTAGGGAGATTCACTGAGAAATACTTGAAAGTATTGAATAGCAAATTGACAAGTTCACATATATTTACTATCTTTGTTTGGGCGGCTATAATAGAATGCCATAGAATGAGTAATTTATAAATAGTAGAAATTTATTTCTCAGAGTTCTGGAGGCTGGAAAGTACAAGATCAAGGCGTCAGTGGATTTGGTGTCGGGTGAAGGCTTGCTCTTTGCTTCATTGATGGCACCTTTGCTGTGTCCACACATAGCGGAAAGGGCAAAAAAAGATGAACTTGCACTCTCAAGCCCTTTTATAAGGGCACTCATCCCATCTATGAAGGTGGAACTTTCATGGCCTAATTACTTCCCGAAGGTCCTACCTCTTAACACTGCTGCATTGGGAATTAAGTTTCTACATGAATTTTGGAGGAACACAAACACTCAAACCATAGCATTTACCATTTTATTAAAATGTTCACATAATATTGTTTTATAAAAAAATAAAGATTTAGGCTGGGTGTGGTGGCTCACGCCTGCAATCCCAGCACTTTGGTAGGCTGAGGCGAGTGATCACTTGAGGTCGGCAGTTTGAGACCAGCCTGGCCAACATGGTGAAACCCTCTCTCTACTAAAAAATACAAAAATTAGCTGGGCATCGTGAAATGTGCCTGTAATCCCAGCTACTTTGGAGGCTGAGGCAGGAGAATCGCTTGAACTCAGGAGGTAAAGGTTGCAGTGAGCTTAGATCACACCACTGCACTCCAGCCTGGGCGACAGGGCGAGACTCTGTCTCAAAAACAAAAACAAAAACAATACAGATTTAAACTCACGACTTCACAGTTTGTGTAGGTGTGTGCTTTTTCGGTCTTACACTTCTTTCACCCCAAATGTTCACATCCTGTCGTATGTAGGTATCTCTTCAGCTTACTCAGGGGCTGGACTTTCTGTCTCAGGGCACTGAGCCCTAGGAAGGGACTTCAGACAACGTGTTACTGGCAGAAGGTATCTGAGTCACATAGCACCAAAATATGTTAGTGGTGGTAAATATTCAAGTTACTGGTGGCAAATATATATGAGTCTGCAGCAATCTCAATTCTTGCCTCCTCAGAAGAAAGAATTCTACTGAGGTACATAAGGCAGAAAAGGAGACCGAGGGAAGTTTCAGAGCAGGACTGGAAGTTTACTTAAAAGCTTTAGAGCAGGAAAGAAAAAAAGAGAAAGGAATGCTTGAGTCCACTCGGTCAGTTCTTGAGATCTTACTGGAAGCTGTCAATTACCCATTTCAGGTGTTTTTGTCTATTGGGAAACTGCCTCTTCCTGGTGCTGGCTGAGATCAATTATCATTTCAGAGAGGCAGTGTGACAACTGCTGAACCATCACCTGATGGTCACCTGACATTCCTGCCCCACTTATGCCTGACTAGCTACCTACTGTAATAAAGTGGTGAAAAATTCCAGAAAATTCTGGCTGATGCCCTGGCACACAGAGAGGCTCCTAGTTTATTCCCTCTCACTGGCCTGAGACTTTAAGAGCTACATTTCTGGCTCTAATCATTAGGAGTATCCATCTACATTGACTATATTTTATTTTGTCTAAGAAAGTACTTGATTCTTTTCTACTTTCATTATAGTGACACACTGAACTTTGACTTTATATTTTCCTGGTGTTTTTTTTTTTTTTTTTTTTGTATTCTCTCTCTAGGATGGGCTTTAGTTAATTCCAGTCACACGAGTATTTTCAGAACATTCTCTTACTTTGCCCTAACTTAAGTAAACCACAAATATTATAAGAATTTAGAAAAGCTGTGCATAGAGGGGGTCACCCACCATTCCATGGTTCTCATTTCCACTTCGTTTCTCCAGGTCACATCTGAATCATTCCCGACAAGCTCCTATAGCTTATTAAGCCTCAGCACCTTCACGGAGCTGGTGATTCTGAGTTCAGAGTCCCTTTGTGAGGAATACATGGAGAAAAAAAGTAATGTAGCAAGTACAGAGCTTGGGCTAAGATAGGCACTCAGAGTTCTCTGAGTCTGCAGAGTAAATGAATACAATGTAATGCACTGGAGATGACCAGCAAGCTGAGTTCTCCGTGTTTGTTTCAGTGAGTATCTGGGTCCTAGGCCTCATGATTGTGATTGTTGCTAACCACCTTTGCAGGAGTGGCTACATTAGAAACATCTCCCTGGGTGTTAGGCTGGCAGCAAACTTTCGGGGGTGGTAAGAACAGGAAGTTAATTCTCTGACTCCTAGGACACTCCTCTCTCTGCTTGGGGAAGGAACTTCCTGTAAGCAAGGCTTGGGACTTGCTCTCGCCTTCCTCAGCAGCCCTCCTCAATCTTCTCCAAACTCCCGTCGCCAGGCCACACAGATTCTCCTCAAGAGAGCCCTGTAAGGACATTGGTAAAATGTCACTGCCTTCAGGACACACCATGGGTGAGTTGGCCAGCATGAGGCTGGAGTCTCAGGTCTCCACAGGGCAAAAGGGACTGAGCCCCCTTCCCCACCTTACCCTAACCCGCATGACACCCAGCCAATCTCCCTTTAGATGGGGGTGGGCAGTGGCAAGGGCCCAGGCCTGAGTCTTGTGGTCTTCTCAGGGCCAGGGTTTGAGGTATGAGGATGGTCTCCTGAGGCAGGGGTTGGTAAAAATTAACATTCCGGCCGGGCGCGGTGGCTCAAGCCTATAATCCCAGCACTTTGGGAGGCCGAGACGGGCGGATCACGAGGTCAGGAGATCGAGACCATCCTGGCTAACACGGTGAAACCCCGTCTCTACTAAAAAATACAAAAAAACTAGCCGGGCGAGGTGGCAGGCGCCTGTAGTCCCAGCTACTCGGGAGGCTGAGGCGGGAGAATGGCGTGAACCCGAGAGGCGGAGCTTGCAGTGAGCTGAGATCCGGCCACTGCACTCCAGCCTGGGCCACAGAGCTAGACTCCGTCTCAAAAAAAAAAAAAAAAAAAAAAAAAAAAATTAACATTCCTTGGTTGTACACCTAGAGGTGGTAGTGGGGCCGGGAATAATACATCTTTAATCTTCACACTAACCATTCAAGGTAGATTGTATTACCCCCCACCCCCGCCCCAGAAATTTCTCAAGGCTTGCTTTACGGCCCAGCGTATGACTTATTCTGGAATGTTCCATGTGTAGTTTTTCTGTGCAGTGTTCTATGTCATTTAAGCAAACTTATTACTCATGCCATTTAAATCTTCGCTATGTAGCTGAATTTTTGTCTGCTAGTTTTATCTGTTACTCAGAGAGGTGTGTTAAATTCCCACAGTCACTGTGATTTTATTTATTTATTTATTTACTTAGATCCGTTTTTGCTTCGTATCTAAACATAGATTGGTCCATGTTAAGACATGCATACAAATTTAGAATTACTTTCTTTTTTTTTTTTGGTATAACTTGAAACTTTATTTTTAAAGTATTCTGAAAATTTTTCAATAATTTTAACCACCACCTACTTCCGTTAAGCACACACACATTTTTATCTTACAATTATAAGCCTTATTGCAGTACAAAACAAGAAACAATAATTCTACTAAGTTAGCCAGCCAATCAAACTACTTCAGTAAATAATCGTGCTACAGCCTGGAATCACTCAAACAAAAAATTCTTCTAGTTCTCTTTAAAGATATGTGTTTATTTTTTCATAAAATCAAAGTAATTGATTCAACAATACTAGCAGTTCTAGCGTGCAACAAACCATCTAATATCTAATGTTTAATCTTTTTTTTTTTTTTTTTTTGAGATGGAGTCTTGCTGTATTGCCCAGGCTGGAGTGCAGTGGCGTGATCTCCGCTCACTGCAAGCTCCGCCTCCCGGGTTCACGCCATTCTCCTGCCTCAGCTTCCTGAGTAGCTGGGACTACAGGCACCCGCCATCATGCCTGGCTAATTTTTTTGTATTTTTAGTAGAGATAGGGTTTCACCATGTTAGCCAGGATGGTCTCGATCTCCTGACCTTGTGATCCACCCGTCTCGGCCTCCCAAAGTGCTGGGATTACAGGCCTGAACCACCGCGCCCGGCCTAATCTTCTTAACATGTATATTTTCATTCCTATAAAGTTTCTGTAAAAAGATTGCAATGATAATAAAGATAAATAAGTACAGTTGTCCCTTGGTATCCACGGGGTATTGGTTCCAGGATCCCCCCAGCCTGCCCACCCACAGATACCAAAAATCCAAGTATACTCAAGTCCCTTACATAAAATGGCATATTTGCATATAACCAACAGACATCCTCCTGTATGCTTTATCTCTAGACTAATACCTAATGGAATGTAAATGCTATTTAAATAACAGTTATATTGTATTTTTTATTTGTATTATTTTAATTTTTTTTGTCCTAATATTTTTGATCTGCAATTGGTTTAATCCACAGAGACAGAGTCCGTGGATACAGAGGACCAACTGTGTTTTGTTACAGGTACTTCAAATAGCACTTCAGTACACCTTTGACAAAATTTTTACAATAGTCCAACTTTCAATATGAAACAGCTTAAAAAGGCATGGGTCAAAAATAAAGTATAGTAGTATCACTTAGGCAAATAAAGCCTCATAATCATACAAGCACAACAGTGTCAGGACTCTCCCTGTTTAGGTTGGGAAAGAGTATATAAAATATTTCCTTCAAATAAAATTACATAAATTGCTTAGAAAAATGCCAAAATCAATACTTTCAGACATACTAAGGAAAAAAACCTTGAACATTATTTGAAAATATAAACTAGTTATTCCTTGCTTTTGTGTAACAGATGAGTTCTTGAAAAGTTTTGTATAAAGCAAATTCTGTAAACCATTATCTTGCTTGCACTAGAGGAACATATCCCAAGGAAACCTAAGAGAAAGTGTTCTTTAAAGCATGTGATTCTCCTCTGTTTTTGTTGGCTGTCTCTATGTAATAAACAGGCGCACCTCTACGTCTTTGGGTGTGTTACTCAGACTGTCATGTTTCATCTCTGTAAATTAAACCCAAGTTACTTAAAAATCACCTGTGGTAAAAGAAGCAAGCAGATCACCCCCACCTACTATCCCTCCTGCCTCCGCCTTCCCCAAAAGGGAGTTCTCAGATTATGATGCAAAACTTACAATTGTTCATTTATCCACATTCTCAACAGAGGATTTTCCACTATATTTAAGTATGGTAGGATAATTACCCACCTGTTCCTCTTTTCAGCTTAGGAACATAATGGTTAATTCCTTTTATTGCTAGAAAATGTCATTCCTGAAGATTTTATAAACAAAGGAAAATGTGAAGGACCATTTGTCATTATGAAATAAGTCCTTTGTAGTTTAGAATATTTCCCAAATCATAACAGTTGTATTTGGAATGTTACCCGCAACTCTACAAGCATCTTATCCCTCTACAGGAATGACTACCTTACTAATTAAAGGAAAAATTTAACAAGGATCAAAATAAAATTCTGTAGCATTAGACTCTTGCAAAAATAAAAACTAAAACTAGACCTAGTCATTGCCATTTGATCAAACTTAGAACAGGTTTAAATAATAGGACCACTCCATTAAAGAGGCATAAAAAGAAAAGTTTACTAAAATAAATGTTAAAGTCTTATGGAGATGAAGATCTCTAGAATAGAGTCTTAAGTCTATGACTACTGCTATAATTAATGAGCAAATAAATGACTTGAAATTATTCCTCTGAAAAGATAAAACTGCATACATATTATGAAAAAGACTATGGCACTTGGAAAATATTCCTGGTAAGTAAACATGGTAAATGTATATGGATACATCCTAGCCTCTTGTCTACTTTTAATTTATTTTGTGAAAGATGGCACTCGCTGGGGAAAAAAAAAAACCTTAATCACCTGAAGAAGTGAGATTACCACATAGTCCTAAAAATAAATAGCTTTGAAAAGACCAGTGAAAAAATACTATAATTTTCTCATCCATATTCACCTTTAGTGTCTCTGTAGTTCTGTAAATTTACAAAAAAAAAAAAAAAAAAATTCCAATGCAATTTGAGCCACATGTGGACAAAATTATGCTTTCATATGAAATGTAAAATAAATGAAATATAGCAGGACTATGTGCTGCAGCTAAAAGCGAATTTTTGCCTCTCAGTCTTTTAAGTATATATACAAAGAGATGGCATGTCTTAAGGAATAATCCCTTTAAAAAATGAATTTGACTAAATTATTTGTACAGCATCATGAATTTATACTTTTCAGTACAGCCAAAGCATATGTTTACAATATTAAAGTGCCTACTTTATAGCATCAAATCATGTTCTTGCCTCTGAAAATTAATTTGGCTGTTTCTAAAACATTGTATTAATTTTCTATGTATTTTACCTACTTACTATGCAGGACAAATACTTGTGAAACCATTCAATTTAATGCAGGCCTCTTGATAAAAATGCATTTTAAATAATACAGGCTTTAAAAATAAGATCACCAGAGACCACAATTGTTAGTGGTTGCGACAGTTTACATAACCAAATCCAAGGCAGCCACTTTCTCTTGTGGTCATTCTTTAAATTGAATAAGTTGATGTCTCTTCCAGTGAGGAGCCTGTCTGAATGTTTTGCCACAAACTGAGCATTCAAATGGTTTCTGCCCTCCGTGAATTAGGTAGTGCTTTTCCAGTTTCGATGGAGATCGGAAACTCTTAGCACAAATACTGCATCGGTACAGGAAGACATCATTTTTCTCCTGACGCTCTGAATAACTGCAAAAAGGATGGCTTTGCTCTGATTCCAGAAGTACATTAGGAAGACAGGGCTGCCTGATGCTACCAGGAATAAAATCCTGTGAGTCTGCCTTAACTCCTGACATTTGATTTGACGCTGAGACCTCGTATTTTTGAACACCAGGAGCCTGACATTGTTGGGAATCATTATAGTTAACATTATTACCTGGATGATTAGAAAGATTGTTCAAGTTTCCAAATTCTACTTGGCAAAGGGATGCATAAGGACTCTTTTCATTATGAATCTGTTCATGTCTTTTTAAGTGAGCTGCCTGTCTAAAAGATTTCCCACAAATATTACAGTCAAAAGGCCTCTGTCCAGTATGAATTAAATAGTGTCTTTTTAGTTTGGATACAGAAGGAAATACCTTCTCACATTTGTCACAAGGGCATATCTTATGTCTAGTAAGTATGTTTTCCCTTGGAACTGAAAAACCACACTGAAGTACGTCACAGTTATTAAATAATTCCTCACCTGATGAGCCACAGATTGACAAGTCTTTCTTATTCACCGAATTATCAATGCTTAATAAGTTTGCTGTCGTAAGGATATCTTTCATTTTTTTCCCAAATTTTGGTTCTGGAACTGCTTTTGCCAAGAAAATGGCAAAATCAATGTTTTCTTTTTTTTTTATTGCCAATTGTTTTATATGTTCCATGTTTGCCAAGAGAACCCACAAATGTTCTTTGGGTTTGTTCAGAGCTCAGCTCACCAGAAATACGATCACGATTTTTCAAGAAACTCTTTTTAAATACGTTTTTCCCAGATCAAAAGTTATCTAATTTTTTACTCCTAGCACGTTTAAGCTTGGCCAAGATATTTTTTTAACAATGGTTTTATAGTTGTAGCTTCTTTTGAACCTGCTTGGAATTTTGCCACCTCTAGCAGGAAAACACGTGTTCATTGAGAATCTACTGTGATTCAAAACACTTTTCACACTTTGGACATTGAAAAGGGACAATATAAATTGAGTGGACATAAAGTGGATTATTCTACTCAGATTCACCAATATCACCATTTTCAAAACCACCCTGATTTGCCTTTAACTTATTAGGCAGGGGGCGATATTCTGTATGCCTCTTTTTTAATAAAAGAGCCCGAAAAGCCTTATTTCTAGTATGGATTTGTTTATGCTTCAGAAGTTTACTTTGAATCTTAAATCCTTTTTGACAAAAACAACATTGAAAACGTCTTTCTTCTGAATGTGTAAGTTGGTGGATTTTTAAGTGAGGTGACTGTTGAAAAGATTTACTACACAAGACACATTTAAAAGGCCTCTGACCAGTATGAATAAGTACATGCCTATTAAGTTTTGACTGTGATGGAAACATCTTGCCACAGATTGTACTTGCATGAATATTCTTTCTTCTCTTCATGTTATATGTGGGATTGGACTTACAGCACGGGTGTAATGCCCATCTTTCCTCTGGTAAAAGTATTATACACTCCATACATTGACTTTTCTTGCTTGGCCTCCAGCAGTCTTCTGACCTGTTTAACCTTATTCTGATAGGTTTCATTGTGAAGTTGTTGGTGCTTCACAGATGTCTTCAGATTTTTTAAGTGGCACTGACAAACACTACATTTAAAAGGCAGATTATGAGTTAGTTGATGCCTCTCCAGATGAACTAGTTGTCTAAAGGTTTTATGACACACATCACATTCAAATGGCTTTTGACCAGTATGAATGAGATAGTGCCTAGTTAATTTTGTTGATGGTGTTTCAAAGTGCTTGAAGCAAATATTGCAAATAGATGGCCTGTTTCTAGGTAGTTTGTTGGCTACCACGCACTGTTGAATCTTTAGCATTTTAAAATTGTTTTCAGCCATCATATTTTTCAGTGATATACTCTGATGAGCTCCATAGTGTTCTTACACCAATGTTGCCTCAAGGCTGAAAGTCTGTTGATTTTGTTGTCTTGACTAGTACCATTAAAACGATGTGAAGATTTCATGAAAGTAGGCGAACAAGAAATGAAAGACCTTAGCGGAATTGAGGCAGGTCCGACCCTCCCTGGGGGTCTTTCCACTTCTCAATCGGGTTTCTGAAGTCCTCCTCACACACCTGGAGCTGGCGAGGGCCTGGGAGCCACGCACCTCAGGCCCAGGTGCCGCGAAGGCAGTGCGCGCACCTGCTTTCTTAGTATCTTCTTGTTGATGTGAACCTTTATCATTATGAGTTCTTTTCTCTAGTATTTCTTAAAGTATATATTTTCTCTTATTAATATGGTTATATAAGCTTTTAGTCGGTCAGTGTGTAAATGGTATGCATCGTGCCATTTTTCTTATTTTCAAATATTCTATATTATTAAATTTTACATGTTTCTTTTCAGGATAATTTGATGGAATCTTTTATCTAGTGTGATACTCTCGGCCTTTTAATTTGGAATACTTAAGTCTAATTTCTTTTAATGAAAATATAGGTATGATTTGGTTTAAATAGACCATATTACTACATATTTATTTTTGCCTGTTTTCTTTTTCCACACCTCTCCTTTGAAATGATTAATAGTTTTAACTATTAAAATTTTACCTCATTTGGCTAGAAAGTGAAATGTTCTGCCATTGTCATAGTGTTTATCCTTAGGATTACAATATATATCTTTGGCCTATCACAATTCAGTGTAAATTAGTTTTGTTATTTTTTCTTTTGAGATGGAGTCTTACTCTTGTCACCCAGGCTGTAGTGCAATGACACGATCTCAGCTCACTGCAACCTCTGCCTCCCGGGTTCCAGCAATTCTCCTGCCTCAGTCTCCTGAGTAGCTGGGATTACAGGAGCGTACTAACACACGTGGCTAATTTTTGTATTTTTAGTAGAGATGGGGTTTCACCATGTTGTTCAGGCTGATCTCAAACTCCTGACCTCAGGTAATTCACCCACCTGGGATTACAGGCATGAGCCACTGTGCCCGGCCGGTTGGTCACATTTTTGCCCAATTTTTGTTACATTAACATCATTATGGAATGTATGTCTTTTCTTTAGAAATGTTTTTTCTTAAAGTACACATTTCCTCCTATTATTTTTTGAGACAGGGTCTTGCTCTGCCTTCCAGGCAGGAGTGCAGTGGCTTGATCATGGCCCACTGCAGCCTTGACCTCCTGGGCTCACATGATCCTCCTGCCTCAGCCTCCCAAGTAGCTGGGACTATAGGCACATGCCACCACACCTGGCTAATTTTTTTTTTTTTTTTTTTTTTTTTTTTTTGAGATGGAGTCTCCCTCTATTGCCCAGGCTGGAGTGCAGTGGTGTAATCTTGGCTCACTGCAACCTCTGCCTCCTGGGTTCAAGCGATTCACTTGCTTCAGCCTCCTGAGTAGCAGGGACTACAGGTACACACCACCACGCCCAGCTAATTTTTAACAAATATATTTTTAGTAGAGACAGAGTTTCACCATATTGGCCAGGCTGGTCTTGAACTTCTGACCTCACGATCCGCCCTCCTTGGCCTCCCAAAGTGCTGGGATTACAGGCATGAGCCACCACACCCCACTGGCAATTTTTTTTTTTTTTTTTTTTTTTTTTTTTTTTTTTTTTTTTTTTGAGACGGGAGTATTGCTCTGTCTTCCTAGGCTGGAGTGCAGTGGCACGATTTCTGCTCACTACAAGCTCCGCCTCCCGGGTTCACACCATTTTCTTGCCTTAGCCTCCCTAGTAGCTGGGACCACAGGTGCCCACCACCACACCTGGCTAATTTTTTTGTATTTTTAGTAGAGATGGGGTTTCACTGTGTTAGCCAGGATGGTCTCGATCTCCTAACCTCGTGATCCGCCCATCTCGGCCTCCCAAAGTCCTGGGATTACAGGCATGAACCACCGCCGGCTGGCTAATTAAAAAAAATAATAATTTTGTAGAGGCCGGGCACAGTGGCTGAAGCCTGTAATCCCAGCAGTTTGGGAGGCCAAGGTGGGCAGATCACTTGAGGTCTGGAATTTGAGACCAGCCTGGCCTGGAGGTCTGGAATTTGAGTCCCAGAAATAAGGAGAGGGAACAGTGGAGAAGTAGTATTAGATATGCTTACCACATGTTTTTTGTTTTTGTTTTTTGTTTTTGTTTTTTGTTTTTTTTTGAGACAGAGTCTCGCTTTGTCCCCCAGGCTGGAGTGCAGTGGTGCGATCTTGGCTCACTGCAAGCTCCGTCTCCTGGGCTCACTCCATTCTCCTGCCTCAGCCTCCCAAGTAGCTGGGACTATAGGTGCCCGCCATCAAGCCCGGCTAATTTTTTGTATTTTTAGTAGAGACAGTGTTTCACCATGTTAGCCAAGATGGTCTCGATCTCCTGACCTCATGATTCACCCACCTTGGCCTCCCAATGTACTGGTATTACAGGCAAGAGCCAACGCGCCCGGCCACGCTTACTACTCTTTTTAAATTCTCTCTTTCACTCTTCTGGTAATTAATTTCCATAAGTATGTCTCTCCAAGATTCATTCTGGATATTTTCTTCAGCAATGTTTTCATTTATCTGATTCTTCTTTGAGGCAGGGAACTTGCCTTTGACCCTTGAGCCATAATACCAAGCTTTTAGGGTAGATTTTATTATTCTCCAAGTAGAAGTGGGAATTGAGGGTTAGAAATGATAAGCAATTTGTTCCAGGTTACCCAGAATGAAAAGGGCAGAACAAGGACTATCATCATAGATCAACATCACCCAAACCCAAACCCTTTCTGCTGTGCTTGTTTTTTCCTTGGCTGTGAATGTTCCCCAACTCTCATCTCCCAGGAGGTGAAACCACAGTGAAGTCTTTCAACTTTTTTGGCACTGTGATATATTTCTTTCTAGATTATAAAAAATCACCAGCCTGGGCAACACAGGAAGACCCCATTTCTAAAAAAAAAAAAAAAAAAAAAAAAAAAAAAAAAAAAAAAAAAAAAAATCAGCCAGATGTGGTGGCATGTGCCTGTAGTCCCAGCTATCTGGGAGGCTGAGGTGGGAGGATCTCTTGAGCCATAGAGGACAAGGCCACAGTGAGCGGTGATCATGCCACTTGCACTACAGTCTGGCAATAGAGCCAGAGCTTGACTCTAAAAAATAAATAAATAAATAAACAAACATCAGTGAATTTTTTCATTATCCATTATATTTTCCCAAGATTTTTTTCTGGTATTCTAAGTGTTGATGTGCTGTTCTCAATTTAAGGTCACACTGATCAAGTTGCTCAAAGAAGAGCAAGATGTTCGGATATTTACCAAAGGAGATTGAGCAGTAGGTCTGAAAAAGTCAATCCTGGCATACATTCTTCATCCCATCAGCAGCAAGATGGAGAAGCAGCAATGCATGGTGCCCACATGGACTCTTCAGTAAGATAGTAAGTGACCAGTCAGCATGGCTGGAATGTACCAGCCGATGAAATACATAACCATGTAGCTGAATATGTCATTCTTTCCAACTTGACAGAGAGAGAATGACAGAACTCGATTAATGGTTGAGCAAACTTCATTGTAGCCCTGGTATCAGTGGATCAAATGTGTGTAAAAGACTTTCAGAGCATATGTGAACTACCTTTTCTCCACTTGCTCACAGCACTCCCTATGCTATTTCACCCTATAATCGGAAAGGCAGTTTTCGTAAACAAGACCAAACCCATGTTAACATGGAGAGAGAGCAAAAACCTCCAGAGAGAAGAATGGAGGGGAACATGCCGGATGGGACCTTAGGGAGCTGGTTCAAGATCACAGTGAGTGTCCTGGCAAAATGGATCTAATGTTCCGAAGGAGAACAGGGGTAACTGTGTTGGATTTGTGTAGACACTAGATCCTTTTGTAAGGGCAGGAAAGTTTGTAATCTGTCCTTTATTACTAGGAGTTAACATCCTAGATCATCTAAGAGTAAATTCAGAGAAGCAATGTAAAGGGAACAGACTGACTGCAGAGAGAACGGAAGAGGTCATTTACAATCAAAGGAGGAAACGAATGCTAAGGAGATAGAGTATCTCCACACCGGATGCTTCAGTTTGGCTCAAACTAAGGGTGTGAGGGGTTGAATTAGTGGGGTCCTTGTCAAAGGGGCAGGCCTGGTCTGCCTTAGGTAAACTCTTGTGGGACTTTATAAAAGAAAACTCATATTAAACATCTTAAATTGATTATTTTAAGAAAACTGAATAGTAAGAAAGGGTATTTAGGAAATCCATGTGTGCTTAGAAATAATAGATATTAGAAATGATGAATGACATAATAATGAAATACATAAGTTAGCAATAATGGATGTTGTCCTATCTTCAACTATTTTAAAGCCTGAAAGGAACATATTTGGGTCCAATTTTAATGTTTAATTCCATTATGTCAGTCTCCTTTCCTCACTCATTCTTTCTTTCACTCATAGGTTCCCTTCGGCATAAAATACAATGAGAAGTGGCTGCTGAATTTGATTCGGAACGAATGCAGTGTACCCTTCATCCCAGTTGAAGTAAGAAAGGACCATGAGGCAGATGAGAAAAAAACAGAACAGGTTGGGGACTGGATGAGCAGAGACTCTGGCCTCATATTTTATTTCTTTTGCAACTCTCCCTATAGTTTCACTATGAAAACATGCATGCCAGCTTCTTTGTGGAGAATGCCAGCATCGCCTATGCACTGAAGAATGTCAGTGGCAAGATTTGGGATGAGGATAACGAAAAGGTGTGTGTCAAGTGAATGACCAAGGCTAGCATTGAGCAAAAGGGCAGAGCAAGTGTGAGGTCTTACTTGAAATGGGGCTCAAAGTTCCTAGTGCTTACTCAGCCCCTCTTGGGTTCTTTGCAGATATCAATCTTTGTCAACCCTGCTGGTATACCCCACTTTGCGCAGAAGGAGCTGAAGTCAGAAAAGGTGGAGAAGATAAAGGTAATACAGACTCACGGCAAGTTGTTCACACAAAGCCAGACCCACCGCTTCTTCCCTACCTATCGTCCCCTTCACCACCTCAACTTCAGAGCCTCTGAAAACCATCTCTATACTCTGCAGCTGGCCATGAACCAACAGTGTGATGTCTCCCAGGAAGATCTGGATATCCAGAGACTCCCTTTTTACCCAGGTATGGCTGATAACAGTAATTCTATGGCAGATGAGGGCAGAGGTGTCTGTGTGAGATAGAGACTTAGAGTTGGCAACTTGGGGAGGAGTTAGTGCTGATGCTGTACCAGGCAGGTCCCTCTCAGACTTCTGATTTTCTCCTCTCTGCTTTCTGGAGACATGATGACCCGTGACACTAAAATGGCGTCGAATCCTGGAAAGTGCATGGCTGCCTCCCTGCACGTCCATGAAGAGAACATACCTATGGTGAGGCCTTAGGCTCATGCTGTGATTGAGGGTGAAAGTGGAAGAGATTAGCTAGGAGGCTAATTGGTCTAAGATATCCCCTGTTGGGGGCCTTCACTCTTAATTCTTAATTCATTCCTCATCATAGCTTTTGCCCTTGAACCCAAACAGCAACAAAGCCTACCAGAAGCTTGACATTATGCCAAAGGCTCCTGACATTAACAAGCTGAATTTCTTGAAAAATAAAATGAGGTGTAATACTCAGATCGTTCTTTGAAGAAAAAGGGGGAGGAGGGTTCATTAGGGTAGTGACAAGAGGCAAGGAAGTGGATTTGTTGGCAAGGGAGGAGACTGAGGGTGCAGGGCCCTCCGGCTGCTCTTTCCTGGGTCTATGTGGTTCTTCTGCATAATTGCAGGTGATGTCTGCAGTGGGGATGGACAAATGGAAAGGGACAGAGCCAGGAGAGAAGTGTGCGGACAGAAGCCCAGTGTGCACCACCTTCTCGGATAACTCCAGCAACATAAAGTCAGTCGTACCCTCTGTCACCGCCTGGGGCCCTGACCTGTGCTTGATAGTGCCCTTCTGCAGGAGGAGGCAGCACTGGTCTTCTGGGAGGACCACAGACCCTCTCCTTCCCCCTCGCCCCACTCCTCTCTCTGTGTCACTCACTCATCTGTGCTTAGAGGTCTCCTTTCCTTCACCTGACATGCTGCCCTTTTCACCTGCTCTGGTATGCGTTTCCCGCCTGTCTCCACCCAGCCTCCTTCAGCGTTGCCCTCTGTGAGTGTGCACCAGGAAGCGGGACTTCCCCACCTCCCCAGGACCAGCAGTATTCAGGTGCTGGTGCCCTGGACCCAGAAGAGTCCTCCAGCCCAGTTCTTCATGCTGAGACAGGCCTTCCTGCCTCCATGCTGAGACATGGTTTCCCTCCCCTGTCCTGAAGGGGATTCTCCTTCTCTTGCTCCAAATAGGTTCTCCCACCCGTCCTGAGCTGGCATGGGGGCTTCCCTGCCCCATACTGAGGGCTGAGGCCCTGGGTGGCTGCTGTCATGCCATCTCTTCTCTGGCCCAATGCCAGGAGCTGGGCCCTCCTTGGGGAGAAACCTGGGTTTCCTGAGTCAGGGGACCAAAAGTGGGCCACCTTCCCGAGGCAGGAGTGGAAGGCAGAGGGCCGAGGAGGTTGAGGAGACAGGCCTCTCGGGGCGCTGCCTCTCCTTCCCTTCACAACTCACATTGTCTTGCCTGGGCCCTCAGAGGAGTCCTGGGTAGCCCAAGACAGGTAGCATTCTTCGGTCAAGGCGTCAGCACAGAGGGGCACAGGTGTCAGGGACCATCACAAGAGAATGCAGTGGTCGGGAGAGGGGGTCCCCAGACTCTGAACCCCATGCTGAGCTAGGGCCTGACCCTTCACTCCTCCATTTCCCATGCGCAGCTCAGACTGAGCTCACACAGGTGAGAAAGGCTCCAGCTGCATCCAGTGGGCCCCAGCCCAACAGGTGCATGTTTTCCTTACCTGCCTCGGTCCCCAGGACCAGCCGGGGGCAGTGAGGGAAAGGGTTGCAGCAGGGGCGCCCTTTTCTTCTCTCTTCCTCCTTGAACTCCACCACCATGGTAGAGCATCTTTCCCTTCCCTTTGCTTTGCATCCTGTTTCTCACTTGTCTCTCCTCTCCTATGTCTCACCTGTCTCTCCCTCCCCTACCTTCACCCCGTTTCTGCCATCATCCCTCTGTCTTCCCCTTCCTGCCTCCTGAGCCTGCATCACCCCCTTCCCTGTCCCAGCATCCTGGGCCGTCCCTAAGAGCTGACCTGGTCTTGGACAGGGCCAGGCCAGGCAGATTGATGGACACCCAGTGAGGTAGCAGAGCCCTAGGCTCCCACCCCATTTCCTGCTCCCTGTGGAGCCTTCAGTGGGGACCTGGACAAAAGTGAGAGAGGGATGGAGGGAGGGGAAGAAAGTCCTGAAGCCTGGGCTCTCAATGCTGCCCAGGGCTGCAGGGGCAGGGACTCCGGAGTGTAGGTGGACACACTGCACTGTGTCTCTGATGTAGGTGTGATTGCTCCCATGAGGAGGACAGCTCCACAGTTTCACTTACCGTTGTCCATTTTGTTTTGATTTTCGGCAGCTCCATCCTGGAATTGTTCCCCAAATTATTATGCCTGGTAAGCGTATTCCTTGATCATAGACTTTCCTAATTGGGACTGATGCTGCCCCCAACTGCCCCAAACCCCTTTAGATATTGTCCCAGTTACATTTATGGATCTAACCCTTAAACCTCAAGGGAGGGGGGAAGGTGATACAGTCCCATGTGGGAACTTGGCAGAGCCTGTGGAGCTTCTTCACACAAGTTCACAACAGCCTTCAGGTGGCGGCAATCCTGACTGTAGTAATCTTGCCCATGTAATTTCCAGAACGCTTTCACACCTGATTTCTGATCTCACCCTCTCCTGGGTCTTTCCTTTTCCCTAATTATCCAGTGCCACCTCCCTACTTTGCACTATTGACTTCCTCTTGCCTTCCCCAGGATGGCCAGCAGTCACCCAGACCAACTCTGTGTGGTACTGAAGCCCACAAGACGTTACCAACCTGTAAGGTGAGAAGAGAGGATCCAGCAGGGTGGTGCATGAGAAAGGGGGGGTACCATCTGTGGTCCTGGGGACTCTTTATTCCAGGGAAGCTTCTTTGGATCTGAGATGTTGAAGAATCTGGTCCTGCAATTCCTGCAGCAGTAAGTATCCCTGGGAATCTGAGGCAAGAGAGGGTTAGGTCAGATGAGGTTACCCAAGTACAAGTCTGCCCACAGTGAGACTTTTAAGTCTCATTTGGCACCCAGGCCACAGAGATAGCCTATTCTCATTGGTCCCCAACAGGTATTACTTGATCTATGACTCTGGAGATCGACAGGGTCTCCTTAGTGCTTACCATGATGAGGCCTGCTTCTCCCTGAGCATTCCCTTCAACCCCGAGGACTCAGCCCCGTGAGTATTATAGCTCAGACCCTGGTCTGGGGCCGTGTGACTCCCCTGCAGAAAGACACCAACTCCTGGAAATGCCCTCGCTGGCCGGACCACCCACTCCTGCTCCTCTTTTTCTCCTAGGAGCAGCTTGTGCAAGTACTTCAAGGATAGCAGGAATATAAAAATTCTCAAGGACCCCTGTAAGTGTGTGATGGAGAAGACTGGGCAGGGTAAGCGGGTGTGACAGGAACAATCACACAACCGAGGTGTGGCAGCCCCCCAAATCCTTGCTTCTCTTCTCCTCTACAGACCTGAAGGGGGAGCTGCTGAGGCACACAAAACGTGACATTGTGGACTCCCTCAGTGTGTTGCCCAGAACTCAGCATGACCTCAGCTCCTTCCTGGTGGACATGTGGTGCCAGACGGTAAGTACCTGCTTCCTCCCTCGGGCAGGCCCAGAGAGCCAGAGGTGGGTAGGAGGTTAAGGGGGATCCTGAGCACCTGAGCTCTTCCCTTTCAGGAATGGATGCTCTGCTTTTCTGTCAATGGGGTGTTCAAGGAAGGTGAGTGTCTGTGGAGTCCCTTCCCCAGATCCCCCACTGCTCCCTCCCCCTGGCTGGGCTCCCTCTCAGAACTCCCCCAGCTTCCCTGATTTTGTTCCTTTCCTTCCTCTTGTTCCCTCTGTGTTTTCCCACTCCAACTCTGCCCACAAACCACCCTGATCTGACCTAGGTCCACGCCTGTCTGCCCTGCACAGCTCAGGCTTGCATTAAGGTCACAGACTGTGGAGTCTGACAGCTCTCATCCCAGGTCCTTACTCTGTGAACTTGTGCTAGTTACTTAACCCTTCACTTTCCTCATTTGCACAATAGGGCTAATAATAACCCATCTTTTGGGCTACTGTGATATAGGAATCAAGTGAACTTGTGGTTTTCACAGGGCCCCACACATGATAGGGGCCCTATCACTGGGAGCGGATTATTCCTGTTGTTGCCCTCCCCGTTCCTACCACATCCGCCTGACTCCAAGTGAGCAATTATCCTGGCCTGGCCCCCTTCTGTGTGAGTGTCAAGCAAGACTGATTGGGGAACACCGTGTGAACATGTAAAGCCTGTGCAACTCTAAGGCAATGTTGTTTGTTGTCTTTGAAGTGGAAGGACAGTCTCAGGGTTCTGTTCTTGCCTTCACTCGGACCTTCATCGCTACCCCTGGCAGCAGTTCCAGGTTAGTGCTGTGTTGTGGGTGGGACCACCCATCCCAGCCTGGGGCCAGTGGTGTGGGAATGTGGTGGTGCAGTCCTCGGGGTGTTCTCAATGTTGTAAAAAACTGACAGTCTAGTGTAATAGTTAAGAGTATGGGCCAGGAGCAGTGGCTCATGCCTGTAATTCCAGTATTTTAGGAAGCTGAAGGTGGGAGGATTGCTTGAGCCCGAGAGTTTGAGACCAGCCTAGGCCACACAGTGAGACCCTATCTCTACAAAAACACTAAAAATTAGCTGGATGTGGTGGTGTGCATCTATCATCCTGCCATTCAGGAGGTTGAGGTGGAAGGGTCTTGACCCCAGGAGGTTGAGGCTGCAGTGAGCCTAGATCACATCACTGCACTCCAGCCTGAGTGAGACCCTGTATTGAAAAAAAATTTTAAAAATGTGTGGGCTCTGGAGTCAGAGTATGAGTTCTTTCTTGATGCAATACTCACTGTGACTTTGGTCGAGGCATATGACCTTTTTGTAATTCAGAATCTTCCTTTGAAATTGGTGATTACACTGTCTATTCCCCCGGGCTATTGTAAAGGGCAAATGTGAGTGTAAAACCATCCTTGGGTTGTAGGTAAACCTGCAAAACTGGTGACGCATATAGGCAGTCTCTCCAAAGGTGGGCTCTGTGGGAGGGTTAGAGGGTACCAGCCAAAAAGCTAGGAGGCAGGCCCAGTAGAGGTATCGAAGAAATCAGGTTTCTGAACAGTAGGAAAAGATCTTTGTAGGGGGTGGGGAGATGTCCTTCTCTCCAGCTACCTGATGGCCCATTTTTCCTCCAGTCTGTGCATCGTGAATGACAAGCTCTTTGTGTGGGATACCAGCCACCAAGGGACCCAGAGTGCCTTATTCACCCTAGTGCCCACAGCCTTCTCCAGAGTGCCTGCCTTCTCCCAGGAGCAGCAGAAAATGGTGCAGGTTTTCTCTGTCCAGTCGGGGATGAACTACCAGGTGTCTCAGAAGTGAGTGCTAGGCCGGGCGTGGTGGCTCACGCCTGTAATCCCAGCACTCTGGGAGGCCGAGGTGGGCGAATCACGAGGTCAGGAGATCGAGACCATCCTGGCTAACACGGTGAAACCCCGTCTCTACCGAAAATAGAAAAAAAAATTAGCCAGTTCCCAGCTTGACTTTTCCCTTTAGCTTAGTGATTTTGGGATCCCAAGATTTATTTTCCTTTCACAGTTCCGTGGATCTTGTTCCTTTGTTGGTAGACATTTGGCTTTTCACAGGGTTCCTTCTGCTGCAATAAATTCCAGAAAACACAGACATGTTTCTGTTGCATAGATTAAGAAATGGCATTGTATTGTCAGAGTGTCTCCACTTGGGTCCTAATGGATGTTACCTGTCCTTCCCCCACCACAGCTGCCTTCATAACAACCAGTGTGACTTCGTCCAAGCTCCTCATGTTCTTGCACGGCCCAAGGTGAGGTCTAGGAATTCAGGCCAAGTGAGCAGAGGTTGGGTGACCTGGGGATGGAACTTTGGGCTTCCGGCTCTGCTGATCTCCCAGCTCCCTCCTGCACTTCCTCTCGGCCAAGGGCAAGATCCCAGAGAAGGCCCTCACATAGACTGACCTAGGATTCTGAAAACAAAGCCCTAAAAGGAAATCCTTAAGTGTCATAATCTTCAGCCTCATCATCTTCCTTGTATTTTTATTCCAATAGATGTATTTCCCTGTGACTGAACCAGGAGATCTGGCTCGGGCTAAGAAACCAAAGCCCAACTCACAGGGTTGACTCTCATCCTTCCAAAGGGGTCAGTTCTGTGCACTTGTCCACCCCTGTCACCCCCAGGATCTCTGTTTCTTTTCACAATAAAGAATGATGTTGCTTGTTATGTCAAATCCCTGCAAAATCCATTTGAGTCAGGCATTATGATCTCTGTTCTACGGAAAAGGAAAGGAATATTCAGAGAGAATGAGTAATTCCTGGGAAATCCTAGAGTAGAGTCTCAAATCTTGGACCCAGCCTTAGGACAGAGCTGTGCTCCAGAGGCCCATGTGGCTTCCAAGGTGGGGAGTGCTCTCTAACCCTGTTAAACCTGGAGGCTAATATTCTATGTCCCTAGTCCATCAAGTAAGATATTTTTTATGCAGAGAACATTATTACTTTCTTAGCCATACAAATCTATTCAAATTTAAAAACAACCCATTTGGGGAAAAATAGCATTAAAGAATGCATGAAAACCTGGGAAGAAAAAATTGCCCACATATATGATGGACATAGGATTAATAGTCTTCATATATAAAGAAATCAGTAGAGAGAAGGGAAAGTGATATCAATCTCAAATCGTTATAAAAAGGAGTTGCAGCTGGGCACGGTGGCTCAAGCCTGTAATCCCAGCACTTTGGCAGGCTGAGGCAGACGGATCACTTGTCAGGTGTTCAAGACCAGCCTGACCAAAATGGTGAAACCTTGTCTCTACTAAAACTACAAAAATTAGCCAGGTATGGTGATACATGCCTGTAGTCCCAGCTACTCTGGAGGCTGAGGCAGGAGAATCGCTTGAACCCAGGAAACAGAGGTTGCACTGAGCCGAGATTGCACCACTGCACTTCAGCCTGGGTGACAGAGCAACACCCTGTCTCCAAAATAGTAGTAATAATAATTTCAAAGTAAAAAATAAAAAAGCAATTGCAGTGGCCCCCCAAAATCTATGAAAAGCTATCCAACTATAATAACTACAAAAACATAACTGCAGTCATTGAGATAAGATGGTAATTTAGAAGAAAAAGCTAAAAACATTTTCAGAAAAATAACATTGTGTGTGTGCACGCACATGTGCATGTGGGGAATCGTGTCTGTATTGACGTAGTAGTTTCCTAGAGCTGCCATAATAAAGTACCACAAACTAGGTGGTTTAAAACTGCACAGATTTCTTTTCTCACAGTTCTGGAGGTCAGAAATCCAGAATCAAGATGCCAGTAGGGCCATGCTCTGTCCAAAGGCTCTAGCGGAGAATTCTTCCTTGCCTCTTCCAGCTTCTGGTTGCTGCTGATGATTTTTAGCTTGTGGCAGCATAACTGGTATCTCTGCCTCCATCTTCACATTGTCTTTTTTTCAGTGTCTTCTTTCCTTTCAAAGTCACTCACTGGATTTATAGTTCACCCTAATCCAGGGTAATTTCATATCTAGATCCCTACATTAATATCTGCAAAGACATTTATTCCAAATAAAGTCCCATTCTGAAGTTCCAGGTGACATATCTTTTGGAGGCCACTCTTCAACCTCCTACGTTGTACCCTCTGGTCCCTGAAAATTCCTATCCATCTAATGTGAAAAATACATTCACCCCGTCCCACCATATCCAAAAGTGAATGCAGTCCAGCATCAACTGTAAGTCACATATCCTGTCTAAATACCATCAACTCAAAAAGTCCCAAATATCATCTAAAGCAGGTATGAGTGAAATCTGATCTATGAACCATGTAGGGGCAAAATTCCTTTCCATCTGTGGACTTGTAAAACCAGAAAACAAGCAACCTGCTTCCAAAATTCATTGGCAGGACAGGTATAGAATACACATCCCCATTCTGAAGGGGAGAATATGAAATAATAAAAGCAGTCACTGATCCAAGCATGTTTGAAATCTAGCAGGGTTTTGCTGGGCGTGGTGGCTCACACTTATAATCCCAGCACTTTGGGAGGCTGAGGCAGGTGGATCACTTGAGGTCTGGAATTTTAGACCAGCCTGGCCAACATGGTGAAACCCTGTCTCTACTAAAAATACAAAAATGAGCCAGGCATGGTGGCAGGCACCTGTAATCCTAGCTACTCGGGAGGCTGAGGCAGGAGAATTGTTTGAACCCGGGAGGTAGAGGTTGCACTGAGCCAAAATTACACCACTGCACTTCAGCCTGGGCGACAGAGTGAGATTCTGCCTTAAAAAACAAAAAACAGAAACCTGGCAGGGTTTCAAGGCCTGAGAATTACCCTCTGGGGCTTGATGCTTTATTGTCTGGGCCACAAAGGCATCACTGCTCTACTGGCCTCCTCCTCTGTATCCATGGCTCTGCCCTCTGAGTCTTTCTTCCTTTATCTTAAAGGATGTCAGATGTTAACAGTCAAGTAACTCTATCATCCTTTTTACTGCCTGTAGAATCCTAGATGTCTGATAGCTTTCTTTCATTTTTCCCTTTTTTTGTTTTCTTCAGGTCAAGCTGGCAGTGTTTTTAGTGGTATAACGTTCTTCTAAAAAAACCTTGTGGGTCTCCTGTGTGTGTCAAAGGGATCCATGCCATCAGACGAGGATTATCCACAGATCCTTTCTGGATACTATATATTTTTCCTTGATTGGGCTTAGAGGATTGATTGGATTTATTAATCACACATTAAATGTCTTTAGCAAAAGATATCCAACCACATTCTTGGCTCTTTATCCAAAACACACTTAAAATCTTTCATGTGTTTATTGCTACTTGTATGTCTTCTTTGGAGAAATGTCTAAGTCCTTTGCCCATTTTTGAATTGGGTTGTTTTCTGTTGTTGTTCTTGCTGAGTTGTGGGAGTTCTTTATATTTTCTAGATATTAATCTCTTATCAGATATATGATTTGAAAATATTTTCCCTTTTCATTCCATTGCTACATCCTCTGATGCACAAAAGTCTTTCATTTTGATGTAGTACAATTTATCTGTTATTTTCTTTTGTTTCCTGTTCTTCTAGTGTCATATCCAAGAAATCATTGTGACATCCAATATTATGAGGCTTGTCCCTGTGTCTTCTGCTAAGAGTTTCATGCTTTTAGCTCTTATAATTTTATCTTTCATCCATTTTGAGTTAATTTTTGTTTATGGTATAATGTAAGGGTATAACTTCATTCTTTCCTGTGTGGATATCCAGTTTTCACAACAACATTTGTTGAAAAGACTGTACTTTCCTCACTGAACACTCTTTGCACCCTGTTGAAAAGCATTTGACCATTTATGCCAGGATTTGTTTTTAGACTACCAATTCTATTTGTTTACATGTCTGTCATTCTGCCAGTACCACTGTTTTGATTACTGTATCATTGTATTCAGCTTTGAAATCAGGATGTGGGAGACTTCAAACTTTGTTCTTTTTCAAGATTGTTTTGGCTAATCGGGTCCTTTGAGTTTCCATATGAATTTTAGGATAGATTTTGATTTCTGCAAGAAAATCATTGTGATGTCGATAGGGATTGCATTGAATCCATAGATCACTTTGGGTAGTATTGATATTTTAACAATACAATGTCTTCTAATCCATGAACACAGGATGTCTTGCATTTATTTGTCTTCTTAAATTTCTTTCAGTAACATTTTGTACTTTTTAGTGTACAAGTCTTTCGCTTCCTTGGTTAAGTTTAATCATAAGTACTTTAAATGGAATTGTTTTTTAATTATTCTTTCAGATTGCTCACTGTTAGTGTATAGAAATGTAAATAATTTTTTTTTTAAGAGCCAGAGTTTCACTCTGTCACTCAGGCTGGAGTGCAGTGGTGTGATCATAGCTCACTGTAACCTTGAACTCCTGCACTCAGGCAATCCTCCTGTTTCAGCCTCCTGAGTTGCTAGGACTATAGGCATGTACCACCACAGGTGGCTAATTTTTAAAATAATTTTTTTTGTAGATCAGAGTCTTGCTATATTGCCCAGGCTGGTCTCAAACTCATGGCCTCAAGCAATGCTCTCACCTCAGCCTCCCAAAGTACTGGGATTAGAGGAATGAGTTACTACACCCAGCCTTGTATATTGATTTTGTAGCCATCAACATTGCTGAATTCATTTATTACTTCTCACAGATTTTTGGTGGAGTCTTTAGGATTTTCCACGTATAAAATTATTTCCACTGCAAACAGGACTAACTAATTTTATTTCTTGTCTAACCTGAATGCCTTTTTACTTATTTTGCTTGCTTAATTGTTCTGGCTAGGACTTCCAGTACTGTGTTGAATAGAAATGGCATGAGTGGGCATTCTTTTCTTATTCCAATCTTAGAGGAAAAATTTTCAGTCTCTCACCATTGAGTATGATTTTACTTGTGGGTTTTTCATATATGGCCTTTATTACGTTAACATAATTTCCTTCTATTCCTAGTTTATTGAGTGTTTTCAATTGTGAAAGGGTATAAGTTTTGTCAAATGCTTTTTCTAAATTGAGATAATTATGTGCATTTTCCCCCTTCATTCTGTTAATGTGGTACATTACATTACTTGATTTTTATATGTTGAAGCACACTTGTATTCCAGGAATAAATCCCACTTAGTCATCGTGTATAACCTTTTAATATCCTGTTGAATTTAGCTTGCAAGTATTTTTTTGAGGATATTTGCATCAGTATCCATAAGGGGTACTGTTCTATAGTTTTCTTGTAATACCTTTGAAATTATTTCAAAAGTTATATTTACACTGCACTATAGTCTATTAAGTGTGCAATAGCATTATGTTTAGAAAAATGTTGGCTGGGCACGTGGCTCACGCCTGTAATCCCAGCACTTTGGGAGGTCGAGACGGGTGGATCACGAGGTCAGGAGATCGAGACCATCCTGGCTAACACGGTGAAACCCCGTCTCTACTAAAAATACAAAAAATTAGCTGGGCATGGTGGCGGGCACCTGTAGTCCCAGCTACTTGGGAGGCTGAGGCAAAAGAATGGCGTGAACCTGGGAGGTGGAGCTTGCGGTGGGCCAAGATTGTGCCACTGCACTCCAGCCTGGGGACAGAGCGAGATTCCATCTCAGAAAAAAGAAAAAAAATGTAAATAACGTAATTTTAAAACACTTTATTGCTAAAAAATGCTAATGATCATCCGAGCCTTCAGTGAGTCATAATCTTTTTGCTGAAAGGATAAATGGTCTTACCTCAATGTTAACGGCTGCTTGTTGATCAGGGTGATGGTTGCTGAAGATTGGGTTGGTTGTGGCAATCTGTTAAAATAAGGCAACAATGGCTGGGTACAGTGGCACATGCCTGTAGTCCCAGACACCTGGGAGGCTGAGGAGAGAGTATCCCTTGACTACAGAAGTTTGAGTTCAGCCTGGTCAACCTAGTGAGACCTCTGACTCTTACATTTAAAAAAAGACAACAATGAAGTGTTTTTTTTTCTTGCTCTGTCGCCCAGGCTGGAATGCAGTGGCATGATCTCCACTCACTGCAAGCTCCGCCTCCCAGGTTCACACCATTCTCCTGCCTCAACCTCCCAAGTAGCTGGGACTACAGGTGCCCGCCACCACTTCTGGCTAATTTTTTGTGTTTTCAGGAGAGACAGGGTTTCACCGTGTTAGTCAGGATGGTCTCGATCTCCTGACCTTGTGATTCACCCGCCTTGGCCTCCCGAAGTGCTGGGATTACAGGCGTGAGCCACCACGCCCAGCCAATAATGAAGTTGTTGCTCCACTGATCGACTCTGCCTTACGTGAAAGATTTCTCTGTAGCATGTGATGCTGTTTGATAGCATTTACCCACAGTAGAACTTCTTTCAAAATTGGAATCAATCTTCTCAAACGTTGCCATTGCTGTATCAACTAAGTTCATGGCATATTTTAAATCCTTTGTTGTCATTTCAACATTGTTCACAGCATCTTCACCAGGAGTAGATTCTATCTCAAGAAGCCACTTTCTTTGCTCATCCATAAGAAACAACTCCTCATCCATTTAAGTTTTATCATAACATTGCAGCAATTTATTCACATCTTGAGGCTCTACCTTTTTTTTTCTTTTTTCTTTTTTCTTTTTTTTTTTGAGATGGAGTCTTGCTGTGTCACCCAGGCTGGAGTAAAATGGTGTAATGTTGGCTCACTGAAACCTCCATCTCCCGGGTTCAAGCGATTCTCCTGCCTCAGCCTCCTGAATAGCTGGGATTATGGGCGCGTGCCACCACACCTGGCTAATTTTTGTATTTTTAGTAGGGATGTGGTTTCACTATGATGGTCGGGCTGGTCTCGAACTCCTGACCTTGTGATCTGCCTGCCTCAGTCTCCCAAAGTGCTGGGATTACAGGCGTGAGCCACCGTGCCCGGACCAGGCTCTATTTCTAATTCTAGTTCTCTTGCTGTTTCCACCATATCCGCGGTGACTTCCTCTACTAAAGTCTTGAAACCCTCAAAGTCATCCATGATAATTGGAATCAACTTCTTCCAAACTCCTGTTAATGTTGATATTTTGACCTCCTCCCATGATTCAGAAATGTTCTTAATAACATTTAGAATGATGAATCCCTTCCAGAAGATTGTCAATTTACTTTGCCCTAATCCATAAGAGGAATCACTATCTATGGCAACTGTTGTCTTATGAAATGTATTTCTTAAATAATAAACCTTGAAAGTTGAAATTACTTCTTGATCCATGGGCTGCAAAATGGATGCTGTATTAGCAGCTACGAAAATAACATTGATCACTGCACATCTTCATCAGAGCTCTTCAGTAACTAGGTACATTGTCAATAAGCAGTAATATTTTGAAAGGAATCTTTTTTACTGAGCAATAGGTCTCAGTAGTTAATTTAAAATATTCAATAAACCATGCTGTAAACATATATGCTGTCATCCAGGCTTGGTTGGTTGTTCCATTTCTAGAGCACAAGTAGAGTAGATTTAGCAAAATTCCTTAGGACCCTAGGATATTCAGAATAGTCAATGAGCATTGGCTTCAACTTCAGGTCACCAGTTGCATAAGCCCCTAAGGAGAGTGAGTCTGTTCTTTAAAGCTTTGAAGTCATGCATTGACTTCTCACTAGCTATGAAAGTATTAGATAGCATCTTCTTCCAATGGAAGGTTGTTTCATCTACATTGAACATTTGTCATTTAGTGTAGCCACCTTCATCAATTATCTTGGCTAAATCTTCTGGGTAACTTGCTGTAGCTTCTATATCAGCACTTGCTGTTTTACCTTGTGCTGTTATGTTATAGAGATAACGTCTTTTCTCAAATTTCGTGAACCAGCCTTTGCTAGATTCAAACTTTTCTTCTGCACCTTCTTCACCTCTCTCAACCTTCACACAACTGAAGAGAGTTAATGCCTTGCTCTGCATTAGGCTTTGGCTTAAGGGAGTGTTGTGGCTGGTTTGATCTATTCAGACCACTAAAACTTTCTCCATATTAGCAATAAGGATGTTTTGCCTTTTTGTGCCCAGGCTAGAGTGCACTGGCACAGTCCTGGCTCACTGCAACCTCCACCTCCCGGGTTCAAGCGATTCTCTTGCCTCAGCCTCCTGAGTAGCTGGGATTACAGGCACACACCACCACGCCTGGCTAATGTTTGTATTTTTAGTAGAGATGGTGTTTCACCATGTTGGCCAGGCTGGTCTCAAAGTCCTGACCTCGTAATCTGCCTACCTCAGCCTCCCAAAGTGCTGGAATTACAGGCGAGAGCCACCACACCTGGCCCTATTTTGGCTTTTGACATGCCTTCCTCACTACACTTAATAATTTCTGGCTTTTATTTTTATTTTTTTATTTTATTTTATTTTATTTTTATTTCTTGAGATGGAGTCTCATTCTGTCACCCGGGCTGGGGTGCAGTGGCACGATCTCAGCTTACTGCAACCTCCACCTCCTGTGTTCAAGTGATTCTACTGCCTCGGCCTCTTGAGTAGCTAGGACTACAAGCATGCTCCACTACTCCCAGCTAATTTTTCTATTTTTTTTTAGTAGGAACAGGGTTTTGCCATGTTGCCCAGGCTGGTCTCAAACTCCTGACCTCAAGTGATCTGCCCCCCTTAGCCTCCCAAAGTGTTGGGATTACAGGCGTGAGCCACCACACCCAACCAATGGAATTGTTTTGAGAGTCCAAAAGTAAAACAACATGACTAATCTCAACTGAATTTTGACAAAGGTTCCAAGACAATTCAGTGGAGAAATAATAGTCTTTTCAACAAAAGGTGCTGGGCCAACTGGATAGCCACATATAAAAGAATGAAGTTACACTCTTACCTCTCGCCTTATAAAAAATTAGTTCAAACTGAGTCAAAGACCTAAATGGAAGAGCTAGAACTATAAAACTCTTAGAGGAAAATACAGGGATAAATATTTGTGACCTTGGATTACAAAAGATTCTTAGATTCAAATGACTCTTGAATTCAAAAGATTCTTAGATATGACACCAATACCAGGAGCAGCAAAGAAAAAGATAATCTAGACTTCATCAAAATTAAAAACTATTGTGTTTCTTTTCTTCTCTCTCTCTCTCTCTCTTTTTTTTTTTTTTCCTTTTGAGACAGGGTCTCGATCTGCGGCTCAGGCCGGAGTGCAGTGGTGCAATCTCGGCTCACTGCAACCTCCACCTCCCAGGTTCAAGCAATTCTCCTGCCTCAGCCTCCTGAGTAGCTGGGACTACAGGCAGGTGCCGCCACACTCGGTTAATTTTTTGTATTTTTAGTAAAGGCGGGGTTTCACCATGCTGGCCAGGCTGGTCTCAAACTCCTGACTTCAAGTGATTCACCCGCCTTGGCCTCCCAAATTGCTGGAATTACAGGCATGAGCCACTGTGCCTGGCCAAACACCATTGTGTTTCAAAAGGCACCATTATGAAAGTGATTAAAAAATCCACAGAATGGGCTAAAATATCTGCAAATCATATATGTAGTGAGGGATTTCTGTCTAGAATATATAAAAACGCTTGCAACTCAATAATAAAAAGAAAAATAACTCAAATAAAAAGTGCACAAAGATCTGAATAGACATTGATCCAAGGAGGATATACAAATGACCAGTAAGCACATGAAAAGATGTACCACATTATTAGTCATCAAGGATATGCAAATAAAAACCACCATGATATACCACTTCACCCCCACTAAAATGGCTGGAATCAAAATTTCAGATAATAACAGATGTTGACAAGAATATGGAGAAATCAAAACCGTCATACACTATTGATAGGAATGTAAAATATTCAGCCACTTTGGAAAATAGTTTGGCAGTTCCTCAAATGAGTAATCATATTGGAATCATAAAGCTTAAAAACATCATGCTAAATAAAAAATCCAATTTCCAAAGAATACATATTATACAATTTCATTCCTATGAAATGTCAAAATAGGGAAATCTATAGACAGAAAACGTATTAGTAGTTGCTTTGGTATGAAGAGGATGGGGGACTAGGAGAGTGATAGCAAAAGAATAGGAGGTCGCCTTTTTTTTTTTTTTTTGAGACAAAGTCTCTCTGTCGCCCAGGCTGGAGTGCAGTGGCTCCATCTCCGCTCACTGCAAGCTCCGTCTCCTGGGTTCAGGCCATTCTCCTGCCTCAGCCTCCGGAGTAGCTGGGACTACAGGCGCCCGCCACCACGCCCGGCTAATTTTTTTGTACTTTTAGTAGACATGGAGTTTCACCGTGTTAGCCAGGATGGTCTCGATCTCCTGACCTCGTGATCCACCCGCCTCAGCCTCCCAAAGTGCTGGGATTACAGGTGTGAGCCACCGCGCCCAGCCAGGAGGTCGCTTTTGGAGGTGATGAAAATATCCTAAAGTTGACTGTGATGATGATTGCATGTATCTGTGAATATACTAAAAACCATTGAATTTTACACTTTAAATGGGCAAATCTTATGGTTTGTAAATTGTATCTCCATAAAGTTGTTTCTAAAAGATCAATTGAGGCTGGGTGCAGTAGCTCACGCCTGTAATCCCAGCAATCAGGAGGCCGAGGTTGGCGGATCACCTAAGGTCAGGAGTTTGAAACCAGTGGGGCTAACATGGCTGAACCCCCATCTCTACTAAAAAGAAAAAGAAAAAGAAAAATTAGCTGAGCATGGTGGCATGCACCTGTAGTCCCAGCTACTCTGGAGGCTGAGGCAGGAATATCCCTTGAACCCGGGAGGCAGAGGTTGTAGTGAACCAAGATCGTGCCACTGCACTCCAGCCTGGCTGACAGAGTGAGTCTCCATCTAAATAAATAAATAAATAAATAAATAAATAAATAAATAAATAGAGACTTAACCAGACTTGGTTATTATTTGAATATGAGGGACAATGTAAAGCGATTCAAGGATAATAGCCACGTTTCTGGGTTGGTCAATGGGTGAGTACTAAGGTAAAAAACAAAGGAAAATAAACATGTCTAAGGTGAGAAGAAGTGATGAGAGAGAGAGAGGAAGAAGAGAAGAAGAAGAAGGAGGAGGAGGAGGAGGTGGAGGAGGAGGAAAGAAGAAGGAGAAGAAGAAGAAGGAAGAAGAGAGGAGAGAGAAGAAGGAAGAAAGAAGAAGAAAAAGAAGAAATAGTAGTATTAAGGGCTTCTGAGTTGAGAAAGCCAATATAGTAAGAATGGTCAGTGGAGAGTGTTCCTCAGGCCCTAGCATAAATGAAGAGGTATCAGAGTGGGCATGGACTGGCAGATAGTGACCCTGCAGCAAGATGAGGCTCTTCTGGGTGACCTGGAGGTGAGACAGTTAGGGTGAGGGTCTCAGTATTCTGCACTACAAAAGTCAGGTGAGAGATAGCAAAAATGTCCCAAAGAGGCTTTTCCCTGGGGTGGGTGAAAAAGAGAAGAGAGCAAGCAGATTTGAGAACTGCTCCCCACTCCTCCCACCTCCTC
Source organism: Chlorocebus sabaeus (assembly GCF_047675955.1). Lineage (NCBI taxonomy): Eukaryota > Metazoa > Chordata > Mammalia > Primates > Cercopithecidae > Chlorocebus > Chlorocebus sabaeus. The sequence continues at coordinate 50,436,126 of NC_132933.1, forward strand.
AATTACTTCTAGGCTTTTCTTGGAATCTCTCACCACAGAGCTGTAGAAAAGCCCTATTCTGGTTTCCAGAATGGGAAGAGACCTCCCAACTATGCTCAGAAGTGAGTCACTAGGTGGGAATTTGGGGAAGAAATGGAGGGAAGGAGGTAAAGTGATATATTAAGGTCACCACCTTGGTCACATGTCCATCTATATTTTTGGAGTAAGCAACAGAATTAGGAGTCTGAACTTAAGAATTAAGAAGCTCTGTAATATAACAGTGGAAGATCAGCACCTTCCCAGCCTCTTGTCAGGGCAGGGATGCTCTATCTCTGCATCACTCAACCTGCCTTGGCCTCACAGCTCTTCCTTTTGCTTAGGTCTTCAAACCATCAACAGTGAAAGCCACTAATTTTAGCAGGTGGCATTAGTTGTCAGCAAATGTTTTTTTATATTTAATGAATGTTTATTATAATAGAATAAAATAAAAATGTTTATTAAATTTGAAATTTGTCTCAGAAGGATAAAAAGGTAGATTATTTACGTGAAATGGCCAAGATCTGACAACAAAACTGTTCCCTGAAGATTTACTTCACAGATTATTTTGAAAACACCAACTGTGTTCAGGAAAATTTTCTCTCCTTTTTTCCCATAAAAATTTCAAACAAGTGAGAATGCTCTAAAAATGATGGTGTGGAGCCCAGAGAAAATGTTTTCTGTGTGCTATAGATGAACATAAACTATATATAAATATATTACTTTCCCAGGTTGAAGTGTTTCTTTCAAAAATAAAATTTGATTATTTTCAATTTTGTGAAGCATGCTGATTTTTAAAAAGGAATTAAAGAGGAATTATTAGGAAGCATATACACAGCCATGGAGAAGAGGAGAGAAAGCAGAGAAGGCCAAGGCCAGGGTCCGGGGGTTTGGGGTGGGGGGAAGGAAGGGTACAGACCCTCCCGAGTAACCGAAGATGGGTAAACTCCAACCGCAAGGCGATGATGCCACTTGTGGGCCCTCAGATTGGAGAGGACAGAGATGAGTGACGGGGCTGTGCACACTGGGGCACCGCGCACAGACGGGAGGAGGGGGGTGTCTGTGTGTTCCAAGAGGGGAGTACCAGCTGACTGGCCGCCGGCCCGTGGGGGTTGGTGGGAAGGAGGGTGAGTTTGGCGGTGACGCGCGGCCCTCACGTGACCGGGAGCTGCAGAGCGACGCAGCCTTCGGCGCAGTCGTCACTCGCGTCTAGCTACCAGCTCCCCGCTGCCCTGCGCTCGGCGGGCTGGCATCCGGCCCAGGGGAAAGCGGAGCAGGTAAGGGCCCTGGGGCCGGCGCGCCCTGACCAGGCCAGTAGCTGCTTACCGACCCCCTGACGGGCGCAGAACAGCGCAGGGGGTCCCGGCCAGCTTTCTCCACAACCCAACATTCTTGGGAACATAGTGGTCCCCTGGGGTGGGGAAGCAGGGGCGGCTGGGGCTCCAGGGGCAGCAGAGCAACCAAGAGCGATGGAAAACCATTCCCGAGTCCTTGCAGGAAAACGGTGAACACCACGGGGGGCGGGGCGGCCGAGGGTGGGGACGGGGGGCGGGAGACGCGGGGCGCTGGCAGTGAGGAGGGCCCTGAGCGGGGAAGGAGCCGGGTGCCCGCGGTTCCTCGCTAGCTTTCCGCTGCAGCAGCCCCCGCTCCCCGCACCCCAGCCCATCTGCAGGTCTGCGGGGCCAAGTGTCCCGGCGGCGCACCTCGCGGCGAGAATCGGGAGAAGGAGGAGACTGCAAGGATAGGCCCAGGTCAGTACGAGGGACGGTGGTGGGGACGGGTGCAGAGTCCAGTCTGAGGTCCCCTCCCGACTCCCCCATCTCTCGTCCTCCATTTTGGTGCCTACGGAGATCTAGGGATGGATCTGTAGGGAAAATGGTGGGTTTGTGGGGAGGGAGGGGAAGACACGAGAGGTCGGGGGGTGGGGTGGGGGGGCTCGAATGGAGGCCCCCTAGTGGGCGCACTAAGCCTCTCTGGTGGGAAACATGAAATTAAAACAAAACATGTTGATATCCATGACGTGGAATTCTGAAAAATGAATATCCATGCCTCTGTCCTCGGTACTGAAGCGTTCACCAGCTGTTCAGCCCCTTCTCTCTCCTTTTGTCTCCTAGGAGTAATGGAGTCCAAAGACAAACGAGCGGTAAACAATCTCAGCATGGAAAATACCAACCAAGAAAATGAAGAAAAGGAAGAAAAGGAGCAAGTTGCTAATAAAGGGGAGCCCTTGGCCCTCCCTTTGGATGCCGGTGAATACTGTGTGCCTAGAGGAAATCGTAGGCGGTTCCGTGTTAGGCAGCCCATCCTGCAGTATAGATGGGATATGATGCATAGGCTTGGAGAACCACAGGCAAGGATGAGGGAAGAGAATATGGAAAGGATTGGGGAGGAGGTGAGACAGCTGATGGAAAAGCTGAGGGAAAAGCAGTTGAGTCATAGTCTGCGGGCAGTCAGCACTGACCCCCCGCACCATGACCATCACGATGAGTTTTGCCTTATGCCCTGAATCCTGATGATTTCCCTAAAGTTATTAGGGAGACAGACCCCTGCTTTCGAAATTTACATGTTCATGATGTGCCCTTGTTGTAAACCTTTACCTGTCACTTGTTTACGTGGGTCTCCTATTACCAGCTTCTAATTGAATATTGTGTTTTTGAACCAGTCTGTAAGATTTTTGTTAGCAGAAGAATTTTACCTATTGCATGGAAAGATGCTCATTATATATTGTGAAGTTAATAAAGCAGCTTTAAAAAACAATCTCTATATTCTTTTTTTGTTTAAAAAATTATATTAATCTACTTAATACATGAAAAGTACTGAAATTAAATATACCAAAGGATTAATATAGGAACTCATTCTATTGGATGGGTTAATGTATTTTTTATATTTTCTGTAATTTAAGAAGAATTGGAAACATTTTTAAATAACCTTTGAAAGCAGTAGAGTCACTTAATAAATACTTGCTGATCAGCACTACTCACAATAGCAAAGACATGGAATCAACATAAATGTCCATCAGTGAGAGACTGGATAAAGAAAAATGTACATCATGGAATATTATGCAGCCATAAAAATAAAGAAATCATGTCTTTTGTGGGAATATGGATAGAGCTGGAGGCTATTATCCTTAGCAAACTAATGCAGGAACAGAAAACCAAATACTGTGTGTTCTCATTTATAAGTGGGAGCTAAATGAAAACCCATGAACACAAAAAAGGGAACAACATACTGGGATCTGTAGGGGTGGAGAGTGGGAGGAGGAAGAGGAACCTAAAAGATAACTATTGGGTGCTGTGCTTAACACCTGGGTGATGAAATAATCTGTACAACAACCCCCAACCTGCCCCCGGCCCATGACAGGAATTCACCTATGTAACAAACATTCACATGTACCCTGGAACCTAAAAGTTTTTTTAAAAAAAGAAAAAAAAATACTTGCTGATCAAATTTGGATCTCTTAGCCAGGTAAATAAACCCAGGACCTTGTATAAATTGGGGGTGGCATTTCCTTCACATGACTGGAATGAGGTCATTTGTGTGAGACCTGTGTTTACCTGTTTTTTCTCCCATCCACACCTATTATGCAAGACTCCTATCCTCAGATTTTTCCCTTCAGATATTTAGCAGAGTGCTCAAAGTAGGTCTCACTAGTCCAGCATACCTCCTGTTCTCAGGATTAAGATGTCTGTTGGTCATGCTATGATTTCTTCCTGACGAGGCAGGCACTTAACCAAAGTAAAATTAATAATGACTGAGTCAGGAGCTCTGAGTTTTTGTCTTGGTTCAGTTTTTAAACAAGTAAATAACTTTGGACGTGTAACTTAGATTACTTGCCATTCCTAAAGGAACACTGGGTTCATTTAGTAATGTCACAGTGTTTCCAAAACTATGCTAATCTGCCACCTGTGTGAGAATCACCAGGGGACTTTCTTGAAAATGTGGATTCATACACATTATTAGTCGCCACCATGCCTGGCTAATTTTTTTGTGTTTTTTAGTAGACACGGGGTTTCACCATGTTAGCCAGGATGGTCTCCATCTCCTGACCTCGTGATCCGCCCGCCTCGGCCTCCCAAAGTGCTGGGATTACAGGCGTGAGCCACTGCACCTGGCCGGTATCAATTCTTAAATGCCATAATAACTTGTAGAATATAAAGGTGAATATCTGGATTCAGTTCAGGGAAGCATTAAAATGTAAAGGATGAGATCATGAAAAAAGCATTAGATTTATTACATAACAATTTGAATTTTGTTATCTTTTGTGGGATATTAGGTGATTTCTTTTGTACTCAATGTATTTTTCTTAACATGGATTATGTTAAAAAGAAATACAAGCTAACAACAGATCCAGATCCAAAGAACTATTCAGTGAGCTTACAAAAGCAAATGAAGCACATAAAAATTCCCATTGACAGAACTGAGATATGCAAATTTCACGTTAGCCTTGGATAGAGTGTTCATGCCTTAGTGTAATTATCCCTCCTATGGAGTGTAGGTAAAATCACTGTCTTACTTTTAATCAATAGAACACAGCAAAAGTGACAGGATGTCACTTCTGTGATTATGTTACAAAAGATTGTGATTGTCATCGTGCTAGCAGATTCCTTGTCTCCCTTCCTTCTTCCTCCCACTTGCTGGCTTTGATGAAACAAGCTGCCATGTTGGAGAGGCACATATAGCAAGGAATTGAGAGTGTTCGCCAGCCAACAGCCAGTGAGGAACTGAGGCCTTCAGTCTAATAGTCCTCAAGGAATTGAATCCTGCCAAAACAACAAAGGTGAGTTTGGAATCAGATTCTTGCCCAGCTTAGTCTTCAGATAAAACTGTGGTCCAGGCTAACATCTTGATTACAGCCTTCTAAAAGACCCTGAGGTGGAAGATCCAGATAAGCCACATCCAGACTTTTGATTCACAGAATCTCTGGGATAATAAATGAACGTTCTTGTAAACTGCTAAATTTTGGGGTGATTTGTTACACAACAATAGATAACTAATACAGTCTCTAAAGACTTTTAAAAACAACCACAGCACCATTATCACAAATAAAAATGGACAAAAATTTCTTAATGTCCAGTCAGTATTCAAATTCTCAGTGGTCTCATATAGATAGATAGATAGATAGATAGATAGATAGATAGATAGATAGATGGAGTTTCACTCTTGTTGCCTAGGCTGGAGTGCAATAACACAGTCTCAGCTCACTACAACCTCTGCCTCCCAGGTTCAAATGATTCTCTTGTCTCAGCCTCCCAAGTAGCTGGGATTACAGGTGCCCACCACCATGCCTGGCTAATTTTTGTATTTTTCATAGAGATGGGGTTTCACCATGTTGGCCAGGCTGGTCTCGAACTCCTGACCTCAGGTGATCCGCCTGCCTTGGCCTCCCAAAGTGTTGGTCTTACAGGTGTGAGTCACTGCGCCCTGCCAGGTCTCTTTAATTTTTAACCTCAAACTATGTAAACTAACACAAAATTAATTATGTGCTTGAGGAACACTATTGGCCTCATCAAGTTACAAATAACAAGAAACACCTAATGTAAAGCCTTCTACTGAGAAGCTGACAAAAGAATGCGTGTTTGAAAAAATGCCTCAGATCCAACATAGGTCTGGGGTCACAGACTCTGAAAGTCTAGCACATGATAACAGAAAAGCTGATCTGTTTATGCAATGAAAATTTAAGACAGTCTGAGGATAAGGAAGGGTCATCACACACAACTGAGTAATCCCAAACAGTCATTTGATACTCTGATATCTGCATTTTTCAGAAGTCTTGTCAAATAGTTACATGTACTCAGATTTGTCAAAGTAACTTGTTTAACTCTAGAAGAAAAAAAAATATCTGCATGGTGGCTCATGTCTGTAATCTCAGCACTTTGGGAGGCTGAGATGGGTGGATCACCTGAGACCAGGAGTTAGAGACCAGCCTGGCCCACATGGTGAAACCCCATCTCTACTAAAAATATGAAAACTAGCTGGGCGTGGTGGCGGGTGCCTGTAATCCCAGCTACTTGGGAGGCTGAGGCAGGAGAATTGCTTGAACCCGGGAGGAGGAGCTTGCAGTGAGCCGAGATCCCACCATTGCACTCCAGCCTGGGTGACAGAGCGAGACTTTGTCTCAAAAAGGAAAAAAAGGAAAAGTGGCTGCAGGCTGATAAAGTCGGAAAGATGCAGGCATAAATTACAAGATTACCATTCACTGTTGCCATTGAGTATATACCTGCAATGACAAGTTGTATTACAGTGCTATTAGAGGAAGCATGGGACTGAGACAACAGGATAAACCAACAAGCATAAGAAACCATTTCATCAACCAGTTTGATTGAAGAAGGGATGGAGTATGTCACCACGATGTCATTTTTTTTCTCAAGATGCACAAAATTTAGGGGACTAACATAAATACAGTAGGCCCTTCATATCTGTGGGTTCTGCATCCATGGACTCACCCAATCATGGATTGAAAATATTTGGAAAAACAAATTCCATAAAGTTTCAACAAGAAAAATTTGAATTTGCAATATGCAAGTACTACATTGAATTTGCATTTAACAAAGTTATATGTAGGCATTGCATAAGGTATTAAAAATAATCTAGACATTGTGTAAAGTTTACAGGAGGATGTGTATAGGTTATGGGCAAACTCTATGTCATTTTATTTAAAGAAAATGAGCATCTGCATCTGCATATTTTTATATTCCTGGGGGTTCCTGACACCAGTCCTCCATGGACATTGAGGGACAACTGACTGTACATGAAGGACATAATTGTGAGTCTTCAGGGCCTCACATTTTGGAAATAAAGATGTCCTATGAGAGTTATAAATGAGTAAATCTTATAGACAACAGACATGATTTTCCATCTCTGTGGATAAAGCAGGAAAATATCTGTGAATATGATACTGAAAAGATTGGGTTCATCTAGTCAACATCATCTGGAAGTAGTCCCATGGAGGTGGGGCAATGGAAGTGCTTCAGTAAGAGAAATAATAATAATAGTATGCTCTCATGAGCAGAGGCTTGGAGATCCTTTGAAACAGCATGGGGTTGAAACAAAACTTGAAGACCAATGACAAATTTTAGAATATTTTAAGGAAAGGAACTATGAAATAGATGGCATAAGTGTAGGGTAAGAGGCAGCTTCAGAGAGAAGGAAAGATGCAAAAACAGGGCACAAACCAATGCAGAAAGAGCTGAAGGGGGTTCTGCCGGTAATATTCGACTAGCCCAGTGAAGAAAATGCATTCAATACAGATCAGAACAGCTGTTAACTAATGGATACTTGAGGTACTAAAATGTATTTTTTTTAAAGAATAAAAAGCAGCTTCATTCCACGGGGAATTTATAGTAAACTGTCCCAAAAGAACTAGAAAATAAAATTCTTATGAATGTTAAAGGAATAAAATTTACCACACAAGCTATGAATCAATATAATCAGTTGAAGGAGGTAGTGAGAGTTTGAATTTCAAAAGATAGTATTTACAGAACCAAAGGAAAAGGTAGATGGGCAGATATAAAGACAAGCTTTCTATCAGATGTCTTAACAAGGACAAAGGCAGTTGTGTATTGATAAATGTTTAACAATTGAGTTTCCATTAAACTATTTGTAGTGTTAGCCTATTTCCACTATGTAAATGCTCCGGCTACAGTTGATTTCCAGCTACCAACATGATGTCACTTAATGCAGAGTTGAGAAGGGATGTGCACAATTTGCTGTCAAGAGCACACCACTTGCTTAAAGGCCTCCCTCATCAATGTGATTAAAAGGGGAACATTCCCATGCAAAGAAAATGAAAGATGAAAGTGAGAAAAGGAAATACGTGTTGTAAACGAGATGTAGGATGAGCATAAATGAGGGGAAGATGAAATAAAACGAGATCAAGGTAGACAGAAGTCAGCTGTATACAGTACTCTTATGAGCAAAAGGGCCAAGAAAAGTGTGTGAGAGTGTGTGTGTTGTGCGTTTGTGAAAAGTGGGGGTAGGTGTAATGGTGGGAAGGGATAGATTGGTTGATTACCTAGACATGGATACTCCTAGGCAGTTTAAAGGAGTGTTTGTAGAAGCATGGACTTTGGAGTCAGGAGACCTTACTTCAAATATTGGCACCACCACTTACAAGCACCGTGTGTGACCTTAAACAAAGTTGGTCAACCTCCCTTAGCTTTCTTTCTTTTATCTATGAAATGCAGAAAGTGTTTAGCAAGATGCCCTTCACATGCTAAGCTCTCAGTAAATGCTAGCTGTTAATGTTATAAAGCAGTAAAATGAAAAAATGCTTTTGATTCACTAAAAATGGGTAGTCTAATCTTTCAAAGTTAATAACATTAGTGGGTTTTAAAAAGTATTTATTGATTCCAGATGTCAAAATTTGGCCTAAAGAGGATCAAATCTGACAAGCACATAGTTTGTATCACACACTGATGTATGATTTTTGAATCACTGCTGATATTTAATAATTGATAAATTCCACAGGAAAAATCAAGATTTTAGATTTTCATGAAAAATCAGGAGTTTTGTAAACCCTGGGGTTGCATTCCCACATTGCATCAGTTGACTGGAGGTATCCTAGTGTTGGTTTCAATCCTTTAGAAAGGCAGGTGTTTCTGTTTTACTTTCCTTACTCAGCTTTAAAGAAAGAAAAGCTTGTTCACATTACCTACTTACTTTCCTGGCCCCCAGAGGCACTTCAGTTTGTGTTCTTTAATTCATATCAACTGCATTTCAAAAGTGATATGAAGCAATGGTTCAGCAAATGATTGAGATTCAGACCAATGTGGAATTCAGTACTTTTTATGTTCCAAATCTGCAATTTACAATAAAGTAACCATGAGCCATATTTGGATATTGAGAACTTAAAAAGTGACTAATGCAATTGGAGATGTGCTAAAAGTATAAAGTACACACAGGATTTTAAAGACATAGTACAACAAAGTGAAATATCAGTCATTTTATATTGATTATATGTTGAAGTGATAGCATTTTGGATATACTGTGTTAAATATATTATTAAAATTAATTTTATCTGTTTCTTTTTACTTTTAAATTACGTTTACTACAAAACTTAAAATTAGATTTATAGTTCATAATATATTTCTATTAAATAGCACCATTCCAAATCATTTAAAAGATATACCATGTTTTTAAAATTAAAAAAACTTACTTTAAAATGCCTGATAAAAATGATAAACAATCATTTTGGAAAACACAAAGAAAGAAAAAATTAAAAAATCTTAATTCTACTAAATATTATTAAATATTTCAGTTTCTTTTTGTTTAGTTTTTTCTACACGAAATATTCATACATAGAATCTTATTCTATAAAAATTGGATCATACTGTATATACTATTTTACGTTCCTTTTTGACTTAACATTTAAACATAATCTTGGCTGGACACGGTGGCTCACCTCTGTAATCCCAGCAGCACTTTGGAAGGCTGAGGCGGGCGGATCTTGAGGTCAGGAGATCCAGACCAACCTGGCTAACACGGTGAAACCCCGTCACTCTTAAAAATACAAAAAAATTAGCCGGGCGTGGTGGCGGGCGCCTGTAGTCCCAGCTACTCGGGAGACTGAGGCTGGAGAATGGCATGAACCCGGGAGGTGGAGCTTGCATTGAGCCGAGATCATGCCACTGCACTCCAGCCTGGGTGACAGAGCGAGACTCTGTCTCACAAAAAAGAAAAAAACAGTGAGCTGAGATCCAGCCACTGCACTCCAGCCTGGGCCACAGAGCGAGACTCCGTCTCAAAAAAAAAAAACAACAAAAAAAACCAAAAAACAAAAACATAATCTTTTTGCAATGTTTTTAAGAATTCTTGACCAGGCGCGGTGGCTCAAGCCTGTAATCCCAGCACTTTGGGAGGCCGAGACGGGCGGATCACAAGGTCAGGAGATCGAGACCATCCTGGCTAACACGGTGAAACCCCGTCTCTACTAAAAAATACAAAAAACTAGCCGGGCGAGGTGGCGGGCGCCTGTAGTCCCGGCTACTTGCCAGGCTGAGGCAGGAGAATGGCGTAAACCCGGGAGACGGAGCTTGTAGTGAGCTGAGATCCCGCCACTGCACTACAGCCTGGGTGACAGAGCGAGACTCCGTCTCAAAAAAAAAAAAAAAAAACAAAACGAATTCTTTGAAACAAAGTTGTTAAATGGATTAACAAATTGAGTACAATAATAATAAAACTGGGAGAAAATACAGATAAGTATTTAATTCAAGTATGTTAAAGGCATTTCTCAGCATATGACTCAAGGAAATTAAACATAAAATAACTGATTTTATTACATAAAAAACAAAATTTTGTATAAGTACAATGCAAAAACAAGCAAATGAAATACTGAATAATATTACATGTAGGAAAGACAAAGGATTAATATTATAACTATAAAGTAAATTGATTCAAATCAATCAAGGAAAGGGGAACATATAAATATAAAATGGACGAAAAAAGGAAAGGTAAAAAATTTTATGACTGACTAGTAGACACATGGAAAAAATGATCAATTTCATCCACGTCTTAGCTCAAGCTGCTATAACAAAATACCATAGACTAGGTGGCTTAAACAACAGAATTTTACTTCTCACTGTCTGGAGGTTGGAGTAAGAGTGCCAGCATTGTTGAGTTCAGTGAGGGTTTTCTTCCCAGCTTGTATTATACATGACTTCCTTCTTGCTGTATCTTCACAGGCAGAGAAAGAGATCCTGTGTCTCTTTTTCTTTTTATAAGGCCACTAATCTCCTCCTGAGAGCCTTACTCTCATGATATAATCTATCATATAACCCTAATTACCTTCTAAGGATCCTACCTCTAAATACCATTATATTGGGGATTAGGGCTTGAACATATTAATTTTGAGGAAACAGAAACATTCAGTCCACATCAGCTAGTAATCAAGGAAGTGCAAATGAGAGCAGGTAACATTTTGAAGTATCAACTTGGCAAATAATTTTGATAATAACATCAGCCAACATTTATTGACCACTTATGATCTAAGTGCTTTACATACCTTACTCATTCAATTTCCCTAACCATATAAATTGTTTATGGATACTAGTATAAGGAGATTGGACCACATATTCAAAGCCACATTACTATATACTTATGAGGCTGGAGTTGAACATAGACAGTCTGACTTCTGAATCCATGACATTGTTAATTATTCATACCTAGAGATGAGGGTTCAGAAAAATGGGCAGTTTCGTACAGTGCTGGTGAGAATAAGAACTGGTACAACATTTGTGGAAGGTAGGTTGGAAATAAGTATTAAAAGAATTTCTATAACCTAGAAATTCTATGCCTATTACTGTACTATAACAAAAGTGAGTAGTCATACAAATAATCTGTACTTGGACTTTGAAAATATCCAAGTGATTAAGAAAATGTGGCACATATACACCATGGAATACTATGCAGCCATAAAAAAGGATGAGTTTGTGTCCTTTGTAGGGACATGGATGCAGCTGGAAACCATCATTCTTAGCAAACTATCACAAGAACAGAAAACCAAACACCACATGTTCTCACTCATAGGTGGGAACTGAACAATGAGATCACTTGGACTCGGGAAGGGGAACATCACACACCGGGGCCTATCATGGGGAGGGGGGAGGGGGGAGGGATTGCATTGGGAGTTATACCTGATGTAAATGACGAGTTGATGGGTGCTGACGAGTTGATGGGTGCAGCACACCAACATGGCACAAGTATACATATGTAACAAACCTGCACGTTATGCACATGTACCCTAGAACTTAAAGTATAATAATAATAATTAATAAGTTAAAAAAATCCAAGTGTGCAAGAATGTAAATATATGCAATAATAGGATGTTTATTTTAGCATTTTTGCAAAACCAAAAAGCTCAGTAAGACTTTAATGCTTAGAAATAATGGGAAGGATTAGTACATTAAGATGCAATAATACTCAGGAAAACTATACAGCCATTATAAATAATGGAGTAGTTCTGAGCAGAATGAAATGGAAAACTCTTTAGGCAATATTGTTATATCAATTATATTGCATAGGGAGTTTTAGCTTTATATAAAAAATAATCCCCTTAAACTAGCTTAACTATTAAGGAAGTTTGTGATCTCACATAGCAGGAAGAGCACAGTAGGTAGGACAGGCATCAGGGGCCATTGATTCAGTAACTAAATGAAGTCATTAAGGATCCAGGTTCTTTCCATCTCTGGTCAGCTTCTGCTGTGCCTGGTGTCAGCTTCATCCTAAGGCTGGAATTACCCCTAATGTAATAAGATGGCTGTTTATTGTGATAGAGTGTACATTCTTCTTTGTTTCTGTCTCTCAGGAGAGAGGGGAAAACCTTTCCTAACTATGGAATAAAATGCCATCCCTTCAATATGATCAGGCCATTTTAAGAGGGTTGTCCGCCCTCAACCAGTAATGGCCCTTAGGTAAATTCCAGGTATTGACAGTTTCAGAATAACTAGGACTTGTCCCCGAAGCTTGTGGTGAAGTGGGATGGTGTTGACATCCAGATATTTGGAGTTCTGTTAGGGAGGAAGAAGGAAATTTATGTTAGGTAGGTATAGATGACACTGGGAGCCTCAAACATAGGAATGGCTGAGGATACTATGGACTCCAAGAGGACCTGGTGAGAGGTGAAAGACAGCAAGAAGACATACTGAATAATCTTTGGAAGGAAAGGAGGCAGGGCATAAATAACTGAGGCAATCCAGAAAGTGCCAACACCCAGGGGAGGAGAGAAAAAAAAATAGAGGATCAAGAGACAGAGAGAGAGAGAGAGAGAGAGAGAGAGAGAGAGAGAGAGAGAGAGAGAGGCTAAATATATGAATCAATAAAAGCTCCCCAACTGAAAAAAATCTGAAGGATCCCTGGAGCCCTGGGGTTAAAACTGGAACAAGGAGCATTTTTCAGAGTACCAGCTCTGACAAGGCCATTCACTAGAGCTAAGTGGAAGTCATGTGGGTCTGTGCCCACAGGATGCCCACAAAACCAGTCATTGAGGAATAGAATCAAGTGAAGAGAACTGCAAATAGATACATTCTTTAGAGTTGTCACTCTTATGACATACACAGCACTTCCCTTCCCATAATCTTGCCCTGCTCTGTGGACCATGTTGGGCATCCCTCTCCTTCCAGGAGTAGTTAGAAAGTCAGCATTGAATGTTGTTGCACAACATCCCTGAAAAACAAACACTTTGGTTGTCTCAGCTTTGAATCTTGCTGAGGTTTGCAAGGGCTTCCACTGGACACTGTTTGTTCACTTGTTAGGCTCATAACATCCACTCCAGCCAGGCTACTCTCTTTACTTCACTAGCCCTTTCCAGAACACCTCAAACAACAACAAAAGAAAAACAAAAAAACCCCTCCAATCCAATCCACCTTTCTAGATCGGACCCAGATTCGTCTTCCTCACAATAGCTTCTCTGGCTCTACAGATACTCCCCTTCTCTGACTTTTATTGAGCTGACAGGACCCCATAGTTTTTCCACTTTTTTTCCCTTGCAGTTGTTATATGCAAGAGTGGACCTGCACAGGCATCCCATGTTCTGCTCCCACCCACATCCCATGATGCCTTAAATTATGTTTCATAATTGTTTTGTATCTATCACAGATCTTAGGCCACTGAATAATCAGTGAACTGGTCTTTCAGTTTCTCCTGTTACCCTTCTCCAATCCAGTCTCTATATGGCAATCCAAGGAACATTTTTTTTTTCTTTGACACAGAGTCTCACTCTGTCGCCAGGCTGGAGTGCAGTGGCGTGATCCTGGCTCACGGTAACCTCTGCCTCCTGGGTTCAAGCGATTACCCTGTGTCAGCCTCCTGAGTAGCTGGGACTACAGGCGCGTGCCACCACACCCGGCCATTTTTTTTTGTACTTTAGCAGCGACAAGGTTTCACCATATTGGACAGGATGGTCTCGATATCCTGACCTCGTGATCTGCCCCCCTTGGCCTCCTACAGTGCTGGTATTATGGGCAGGAGCCATCGCACCCGGCCAGAACATTTTACGAGGAAATTAGAGCATACACCTCCCCTCATTATATCCAATAAATGCCTCTGTTGCATTCAGGTAGTTAAAAAATAAATAAAATCCTTCAGGCCCTGTAAGATCTGGCTCTTGGCCACTACTCTGACACAGGTACTCTTCCCCTTCATTGCTAAGCTCCAGCCACACTGCTTTCCTTTAGTTCTAAATGGGCTGAGGACTTTCCTGCCTTAGAGCCTGTGCATTTGCTGTTTCTCCTAGGAGGCAAACTACACTCCTGCCCTGGCTAACAACTATTTACTCTTTAGGACTCATCTTAAATATCATGCCTACTGTTAGGGACAAGCTGCCCCAAAAAACTTCTTGATACTGCCAACACTTCCCCCAAACCTCTCCGTGCTGCCCACCCCTCCCCCTAAACACTGCAACTCTTCTCCTTCCCCCAAGCCTCCACTATGCCCTTATCTAGGTGCTGCAGTGAAGTCAGCATCACTTATCAGACCTTGCTGCAATAAACAAATCCCAATTATAAACCATCTGGACCACACAGGGAGAGGTCGTGGGAAGCATAAACAAACTTTACCTACACCCTCCTGTAATAAATGTCACAAGATGATATGTGGCAAAATTAACCAGCAAACAACCCCAGGGTCTCTCTCCCCCATCTAAATCCCTCATTTTGTAAGCTCAGGGCTGCCTCCTCTGTCTGTAGTGGAGTAGCCAGCAGGTTCAATAAACGTATTTGCCTGACTTTGGGTCTATTCCTCCTTTCTCTCGGCTGACCTTACATTCTGGTACCAAAACCCAGGAAGGTGATAGACTCTGGGCAGGACTCTCTCTCTCTCTCTCTCTTTCTCTGCAACAATGTAAAAACTGATAAACTGAAAATACAACAATTCTTAGACTATGAGAGAATTGAGGTCACAGGGCAAACTATTGTTCCCTCAAATTGGAGAGACAGACAGGTGTATACAAAGAATCACAGCTTACCTGGAGCAGGAGCCCAGGAGCAGAAACCACCACAGGAGCTTGTACCACGGTAGGAAAACATAAACCATAATTGACAAATTACTGAAGGTTCAGTGTAGACAAGATTAAGAGTTGGAAACTCCAGGTGGGCTCAGTCTTAGCCTGTCTCCACCTCTACTTTTGTGTGTTTATGTCTGAAGCCCTACCAGTTTCTCACAGTGAAGATCAGAAAAAAATACCTTCCTGCTTCTGACAAGGGGATGCTAAAAGTAAGCATTCTGATACATACCCAGAATCTTTCGTTCTTCTTAACAAGACCTGCTATCAAGAGAAACAAACCAGCCAGGTGCAGTGGCTCATGCCTGTAATCCCCCCACTTTGGGAGGCTGAGGTGGGCGGATCATGAGATCAGGAGTTCGAGACCAGCCTGGCCAACATACTGAAACCCCATCTCTACTAAAAATACAGAAATTAGCTGGGCATGGTGGCATGCATCTGTAGTCCCAGCTACTCGGGAGGCTGAGGCAGGAGGATTGCTCGAACCCGGGAGGTGAAGGTTGCAGTGAACCGAGATCACGCCACTGCACTCCAGCCCGGGCTACAGAGTGAGACTCTGTCTCAAACAAAACAAAACAAAACAAAACAAAACAAAACAAAACAAAACAAAACAAAACAAAGAAGGGTACCTCAAGGCATTTAATAATCAAACTCCCAAAGGTCATGGATAAAGGAAGGATCCTAAAAGCAGCAAGAGAAAAGAAAAAAAATACAGTGGAGTTCCAATACATCTCACAGCAGATCTTTACATTTACATTAGAAACCTTACAAGGTAGAAGAGAGTAGCATGATGTATCTAAAGTGCTGAAGGAAAAAACAACTTTTACCATAGCAAAGTATATTTGGTGAAAATATCCTTCAAACATAAAGCAGAAATAAAAACTTTCCAAGACAAACAAAAGCTGAGGGATTTCATCAACATCAGACCTGTCTTACAAGAAATTCTAAAGGAAGTTCCTCAATCTAAAAAAAAGATATTAATAAGCAAGAAGCTATCATCTGAAGGTATAAAACTCATTGGTAATAGTGAGCACACAGAAAAACAGAATATTATAACACTAATTGTGATGTGTAAACTACTCATATCTTAAGTAGAAAGAGTAAAAGAAGAACTGATATAAAATAAGTATGACAAATTTCCAACACATAGACTGCCGAGACCAGCTCGGTCTCAGAGACCCTAACCCAGTGGTGCTAGAGGAATTAAAGACACACACACAGAAATATAGAGGTGTGAAGTGGGAAATCAGGGGTCTCACAGCCTTCAGAGCTGACAGCCCCAAACAGAGATTTACTCACATGTTAACAGCAAACCAGTCATTAGCATTGTTTCTATAGATATTAAATTAACTACAAGTATCCCTTATGGGAAACAAAGGGATGGGACGAATGAAAGGAATAGGTTGGGCTAGTTAACTGCAGCAGGAACATGCCCTTAAGGCACAGATTGCTTATGCTATTGTTTGTGGCTTAAGAATGCCTTTAAGCAGTTTTCCACCCTGGGCGGGCCAGGGGTTCCTTGCCCTCATTCCCACAAACCCACAACCTTCCAGCGTGGGTATCAGGGCCATTATGAACATGTTACAGTGCTGCAGAAATTTTGTTTATGGCCAGTCTTGGGGCCGGTTTATGGCCAGATTTTGGGGGGCTTGCTTCCAACATGTCCCCCTTCTCTGATTTGCAAATTGATAAAAGCAAGGGCAGCTTTGTCACGGTGAGCTACTTCTTGCAGGAGTCGGGATCCACATCTGCAGGGTTTACAAAGACAAACGACATAGATTAAAAGCACAGTTATCATTGAAATCACAGAGCTTCCAAGTGTTTTTATCCATTTTAATGGGTTACTAGCTGCTAATTTGTCTGCAGCTCCTTCAAGCACTCCAGTTCCTGGCATTAAGGTCAGGTGTGCCTGGGATGCTTTAAATATTTGTTCTTTTAATTTTGCTATATCCAAAAACAAGTTTGTAGAGTGTTCTTCTAGATGCTTTTTTATTCTTTCCCAAATTTTGATCTTATTAAGAGCATTTAATAGTTTCCACAAATCCTTATGTTTAGCTCCTAGAGCAGGCCATATCATTTGAGGCTGAGGTGCCACTATACCGCCATGGTTCCAGATAATAGGAACTTTTGCTGTACTTCTTATTATATCTACCATCTGACCATTTTGTTCAGATAATCTGAACATAGTGTGACCGTGGTATGCAGACTGAGAGGTGCAATTCAAGCTAAACATCCCCTTAGGGGACCAATTAATAATGATTCCATAGGAATCCTTGTGTAGCACCTCTGCCTGTTCTGCAAAGCAATGTTCCTAAACAAGTATGTTCATTTTTTCTAACTGGGTCCAATCCTGTTTACAAATGGGATTTTGAGGGCGGTATGCCTCAATTACAGGAGCAGATTTATTAGAGTAAATACTGAGATCACAAAGCACGTGTAACTGTGTCATAGAGTGATTGCATCCAAGCATTATTACCAGCCCTTATTGAAGGAATACTGACGGCAGTGGTGATAACCGCTATCATGGCTACCATTAAATTATTTATTGTGACTGGTTGTCCCGCTTTCCTCAGGTTTTCTTCTGCCATCTGTGACAGCTTCTTGATCTGTCCCCAGGTGAGTGGCTGTGTTCAACGGGTGTTGCTCGTGACAGTTGGGGTCCTCCTCAGTGTCAGTCTCAACATGGCTACAACCGGGGGGTCCTCGGGATCCTCCCAGAGTCTCTTCCTCAGCATCTGGCTCATGATAAGGTTTCAGGTGTCTTGATGGTATCCAAATCGGCTGTTGATTTTGGCCTGGAGAAATACAAGCATAATCTCTACCCCAAGTTATTATTTTACCTATTTCCCAAGTTTTTGTTATGGGATCTTTTCCCCAAATAATGCTAGATTCAATTGTGTATCAGCTGTCCTGTAATCCCTATTTTTCCTCCTTTTTTGTTTTTGTCAGCAGTTGTTCATCTATATGAAATCGTAACTGAGCAATTTCAATTAACTGTGTGGAATGAATCACGTATGAAGAATCAGAAATCACATTAACAGGCATATCAAAAGCAGTCAATACCTCAATTACAGCTACCAGCTCTGCTTTTTGAGTTGAAGTATAGGACGTCTGGAAAACTTTACTTTTTGAGTCAGAATAAGAAGCTTTACCATTACTAGGCTCATCTTTAAAAACATTCTCAGCACCTTCAATTGGTTTAAATTTAGTTATTTTAGGGAGAATCCAATTAGTTAATTTTAAAAACTGAAACAGCTTCGTTTTAGGAAAATGATTATTGAGAATACCCACAAAGTCAGCTAAATGGGTTTTCCAAGTAAGACTATTTATAAAAGGTTGCTGTATTTGTGCCTTCATGAGAGGGACAATAATTTTTCCAGGATCATATCCATGTAATTTAACAATCCAAGTTCTCCCAATCCCTATCATAGTAGCGATTTGATCTAAATAAGGAGTTAAAGTCTGTGAATTAGCATGTGGAAGAAAAAGCCACTCTACTAAGTCCTGTTCTTGGACAATAACACCAGTAGGTGAATGCTGAGTTGAAAAAATTAGCAAATCTAGAGTCTTCTCTGGATCTATTTTATTTATGTGAGCTTTATGGACTTGCTTCTCAATCAGTTGTTAAGTCTGCCTCAGCCTCCTTTGTTAATTGTCGGGGGCTAGTGAGACTAGGATTTTCTCTAAGGATAGAAAACAGATTACTTATGGCATAGGTAGCAACACCTAGAGCAGGTCATATCCAATTAATATCCCCTAGTAATTTTTGAAAGTCATTTAATGTTTTTAGTTGATCCCTACATATGGTTACTTTCTGTGGCACAATGGTAGTGTCATTTGCTAAGGTCCCCCAGTAGGAGTAAGGAGTAGTAGTCTGAATTTTGTCAGGAGCTATGATTAAACCAGCACGAGAAATCGAATTTTGCAAGTGATCATAACATTGGAGTAATATTTCTTGAGTGGGGACGGCACAAAGTATATCATCCATATAGTGAATAAGGTAACACTGTGAAATTTTTTTACGAGTAGGTTCAATTGCTTGCCCCACATACGTCTGGCAAATTGTTGGGCTGTTTGATATGCCCTGTGGCAACACTTTCCAATGATAACGTTTAGCAGGCTGCCGGTTGTTTACTGCAGGAATTGTAAATACAAACCATTTACAGTCTTGCTCAGCTAAAGGGATAGTAAAGAAACAGTCTTTTAAATCTATGACTATTGAAGGCCATTTTTTTTGGAATTATACCAGGAGAAGGCAATCCTAGCTGTAATGCTCCCATAGGTTGTATAACTGAATTGATGGCTCTTAAGTCAGTTAACATTCTCCATTTACCTGATTTTTTTCTTAATTACGAAAACTGGAGAATTCCAAGGGGAAAATGTTGGAGCTATGCGCCCATTTTCTAATCTTTCAGTAACTAGTGTCTCTAAAGCCTCTAGTTTCTCTTTACTTAGCGGCCATTGTTCTATCCTAATTGGCTTATCTGTTAACCATTTTAAAGATATAGGTTCTGGAGGCTTAACAATGGCCATCATCAAAAATGTATCCTAATCTTTGGCGGGAACTTTGTTTTCCCGCTTGAAGTGGTTCTTTCAAATCTTGCAAATTTTTTTCTAGTCCCATACCAGGGACATACCCCATTTCATGCATCATATGTTGACTTTGAGGGCTATATAATTGTTCTGGAATTAGAACTTGTGCTCCCCATTGTTGTAATAAATCTCTTCCCCATAAATTTATAGGTACAGAAGTTATAATAGGTTGAATAGTCCCAGGTTGTCCATCGGGCCCTTCACAATGCAAAATATAACTACTTTGATATACTTCAGGGGCTTTACCAACTCCAACTATGTTAAATTGAGTGGGTTGAATTGGCCACACGGATGGCCAGTGCTGTAGAGAAATGATTGAAATATCTGCTACTGTATCTACCAAACCTTTAAATTTCTTTCTTTGAATAGTTATTTCACAGGTAGGACATTTATCAGTAATTTGATTTACCCAATAAGCTGCTTTGCCTTGTTTATTTGTGCTTCCGAATCCTCCTGTTCATTTAATTTCACTTTTTCCCATTCCCACATACAGCACAATCAGGAGCTGTGCTATGCGCTCTCCTGGTTCTGCTTTCCACGGAACAGAAGTAGATATAACAATTTGAATTTCCCCATTGTAATCTGAATCAATGACTCTTGTATATATTTGTACGCCTTTTAAACTTACACTAGACTTTCCTAAAAGTAATCCTATTGTCCCTGCTGGCAAGAGTCCACAGACTCTTGTTGGGATCTTTTGCGGGGGTTCCCCAGGCAGAAGGCTCACAGTTTTTGTGCAGCATAAATCTACTGTGGCACTACTGGCTGTGGCAGGGGACAGACATTGTACAGGGGTGAGGGAATGGCCTGAGCTGGAAATGCCCCGGTTTAGAACGGGGCCCGGGACGGGCCCCTCATGGCGTTTCCCGAAATCGGGTTCCCATCTTTATCAAACTTAGAGTGACACTGAATAGCCCAATGTTTTCCTTTTTTACATTTTGGACATATTTCAGGCTCAACAGTTTTCTTTTTTCCCCTATCTGGCAGCCTGACTAGCTGATTTTTTCTACATTCTTTTTTAGTATGACCATGCTTCCCACAGTTAAAACAAGCTCCAGGAAATGGAGTATTTACCTTATCCACTCTCAGTCCTGCCATTGCCTGTGCCAACAAAGTAGCTTTATGCAGATTACCTCCAATACCATCACAGGCCTTGATATAATCAACTAAATGTGCTTTCCCTCTGATATGTCACAGAGCAGCCTGGCAATCGGGATTAACATTGTTGGAAGCTAATAACTGCAACACTATTTCCTGAGCAGCCGAATCTGCAATCATCTTTTTAAGGGACTCCTGTAACCGAGCTATAAAATCAATGTATGGTTCTCTTGGCCCCTGTTTTATAGCACTAAAGGAAGGGTATTGTTCCCCACCTGAAGTGATTTTTTTCCCTAAGCTCTAATGCACACTCCTCTAAGCTGTTCTATGGCATCATCCTGCATGACCAGTTGTACATCTAAACCAGCCCAGCCGTCAACCCCCAAAAGTTGGTCTGCAGTTAATTTGAGGTTTGACCTGGGCATTGCGAGCTGCCTGAATGGGAGCTTCATCTGCCCACGAAGTTTTAAATTTTAAGAACTGAGCAGGAGTTAGACAAGCTCAAGTAAGAGTGTCCCAGTCAGTAGGAATCATCTGACTGGAAACAGTAACATTCTTTAACAGTCCCATTACAAAAGGAGAACCTGGTCCATACTGATATATAGCTTGTTTAAATTCTTTGAGTAATTTAAAAGGAAAAGGCTCAAATGTAGCTGTAATATTTCCCTGTTGATCTGGCGGATGTATTCTAACAGGGAACTGCCAAGCCTCTAAATCACCATCTTGTCTAGCTTGCTGAATTCCTGCCTGAATAGAATTAAGAGCCGTTGCTTGAGGCGCTGCTTGAACAGTCACTGGGGCAATTACTTTTCGCCCAGTGTCCTCTGGAAAAGAAAGATTTGGAGGGTCATTTTCTTCAAAATAATAATGAGGGGGTGCGGAAGGGTAGGGATGAACCTCTCCTTCCTTTGCGCTTTAGCTGGCAAATAAACATGCTCTGTAACCTCGTCTGTTACTTCGCTATACTCTTGTTCCTCCTCATTATCAGTGTGAAAAAGTTCCGAGGTGAAACGAACCAGACCCCATACCTGTTGCATCGTTACCCTGATGCTTCCAAGCTCCCCTTCTTACTCACCACAGGAATTGTTTTAAGAGTACTCGGGTATCCTCCAGCTAGTTTTCCATTCCAACCGTCATTCTGGCGACCCTTCGACCTGGATTTGAGCCCCCATGAATGGACGCCACTTGCTGAGACCAGCTTGGTCAAGGAGACCCTAACCCAGTGGCGCTAGAGGAATTAAAGACACACACACAGAAATATAGAGGTGTGAAGTAGGAAATCAGGGGTCTCACAGCCTTCAGTACTGAGAGTCCCAAACAGAGATTTACCCACATATTTATTAACAGCAAACCAGTCATTAGCATTGTTTCTATAGATATTAAATTAACTAAAAGTATCCCTTATGGGAAACGTAGGGATGGGCCGAATTAAAGGAATAGGTTGGGCTAGTTAACTGCAGCAGGAACACTCCCTTAAGTCACAGATCACTCATGCTATTATTTGTGGCTTAAGAATACCTTTAATAGGTTTTCCACCCTGGGCGGGCCAGGGGTTCCTTGCCCTCATTCCTGTAAACCCAAAACCTTCCAGTGTGGGCATCAGGGCCATTATGAACATGTTTCAGTGCTGCAGAGATTTTGTTTATGGCCAGTCTTGGGACTGGTTTACGACCAGATTTTGGGGGGATTGCTCCCAACATAGACAGTACATTAAGATATAAATGGAAACAAAAAAAGTTAAAAAGCACACGAAAAAAGTTAAAGTGTAGAGTTTTATTAGTTTTCTCTATGCTTATTTGTTTGTATATGTAATCAGTGTTAACTTGTCACCAGTTTAAAATAATGGGTTATAAGACATTATTTGCAAGCTTCAGGGTAACCTCAAATCAAAAACACACAACAGAAGCAAAACAAAACAAACAAACAAAAACAAGAAATTAAAACATACCACCAGAGAAAATAATCTTCACTAAAAGGAAGACAGGGAAGAAGAAAAGAAGGAAGAGAAGACCACAAAACAACAGAAAACATATAACAAAATGGCAAGAGTAAGTCCTTACTTATCAATAATAACATTGAATGTAAAAGAACTAAACTTTCTAGTTGAAAGATGTAGAGTGGCTGAATTGACAAAAAATTAGAACTATCTGTTGCCTACAAAAAACATACTTCATGTATAAAGCCAAATATAGAATAGAAATAAAGGGATATAAAAAGATATTCCATGTGAATGGAAACCAAAAAAGAGCAAGAGTCACTATAGTCATATCAAACAAAATAGGTTTCAAGACAAAAACTATAAATAGAAACAAAGAACATCATTATAAAATACAAAATGGGTCAATTAAACAAAAAGATACAACAATTATAAATATGTATGCACCCAACAATGGAGCATGCAGATATATAAAGTAAATATTACTGGAGCTAAGGAGAAAGACAGACATCAACACAATAACAGCTGGAGACTTCAACACTCTACTTTTAGGATTGGACATCATCCAGACAGAAAATCAACAAACATCAGACTTTATCTCCATTATAGACTAAATTGAGCTAGTAAATATTTATAGAACCTTTCATCCAATAGTTGGAGAATACATGCTCTTCTTCTCAAAACATGGATTATTCTCAAGGATATATCATATATTAGGTCACAAACAAGTCTGAAAACAGTTTTTAAAAATTTGAAATAATATCAATTATCTTCTCTGACCACAATGGGATAAAACTAGAAATCAATAACAAGAGGAATTTTGAAAACTATACAGACATATGAAAATCAGACAATGTGCTCCTGAACGACCAATGGTTCAATTAAGAAATTAAGAAAGAAATTGGCCGGGTACAGTGGCTCATGCCTGTAATCCCAGCCCTTTGGGAGGCTGAGATGGGCAGATCACGAGGTCAGGAGATCGAGACCATCCTGGCTAACATGATGAAACCCCGTCTCTACTAAGAATACAAAAAAATTAGCCGGGTGTGGTGGCAGGCCCCTGTAGTCCCAGCTACTCAGGAGGCTGAGGCAGGAGAATGGTATGAACCCGGGAGGTGAAGCTTGCAGTGAGATGAGATCACACAACTGCACCCCAGCCTGGGTGACAGAGCAAGATTCTGTCTCAAAAAAAAAAAAAAAAAAAAAAAAAGAAAAAAAAGAAAAAAAGAAAAAAAGAAAAAAAGAAAAAGAAATTAAGAAAGAAATTGTAAAATTTCTTAAAGCAAGTGATAGTGGAAACACAATATAACAAAACCTATGGAATACAGTGAAAGCAGTACTAACAGGGAAGTTTATAGTTATATGTGCCTACATCAAAGAAGTAGGAAAACTTCAAATAAACAACTTAATAATGCATCTTAAAGAATTAGAAAAGCAAGAACAAATCAAACACAAAATTTAGTAGAAGAAAATAAATAATTAAAATCAGAGCACAAATAAATGAAATTTAAATGAAGAAAACAATACAAAAGATCAATGAAATGAAAAGTTGAGTTTCTGAAATAATAATGAAATTGATGAACCGTTAGTCAGAGTCATTATGAAGAAATGAGAGAAGACCCAAATAAATAAAACTGGAGATACAAAGTAGACATTACAACCAATACTACAGAAATTCAAAGAATCATTAGAGGCTACTATGAGCAGGTATATGCCAATAAATTGGAAAATCCAGATGAAACAGACAAATTTCTAGACACATACAATGTGCCAAGATTGAACCAGAAAGAAATACAAAACCTGAACAGCAAAGCCATTATAAAAATTCTCCCAGGAATGTAAAGCCTGGGACTCAATGGCTTCACTGCTGAATTTTACCGAACATTTTAAGAAGAACTAATACCAATCCTACTCAAATTATTCCAAAAAATAGAGGAGGGAATACTTCCAAACTAATTCTACTAGGCCAGTATTATCCTGATACCAAGACCAGACAAAGACACATCAGAAAATAAAGTACAGGCTAATATGTCTCCTGAATATTGATACAAAAATTCTCAACAAAATATTAGCAAACCAAACTTAACAATACATTAGAAAGAGCATTCATCATGACCAAGTGGGATTTATTCCAAGGATACAAGGATGATTCAACATATGCAAATCAATCAATGTGATACACCATATCAAGAGAATGTAGGACAAAAAGCATATGATCATTTCAATTGATCCTGAAAAACATTTGATAAAATTCAACATCGTGTCATGATTTTAAAAGAATCTAAAAAAGCTGAGTATCAAAGGAATATATCTCAACATAATAAAAGCCATATATAACAGACCCACAGCTAATAATTAAACAGAATGGAAGAAAAACTGAAAGCCTTTTCTTTAAGATCTGAAACACAAGGATGCTCCCTTGCTACACTGTTGTATTATTCTATTCTTGCATGGCTATAAAAAACTATCTGAGATTGGGTAATTGATAAAGAAAGGGTTTAATTGACTCACATTTCTGCAGGCTGTACAGGAAGTATGGCTGAGGAGGCCTCAGGAAACTTACAATCATGACAGAAGGCAAAGGGAAAGCATGCACGTCTTACATAGCTGGAGAAGGAGGAAGAGCGAGATGCGGGAGGTGCCACACACTTTTAAACAACCAGATCTCATGAGAACTCACTCATTATCAGAAAACAGCAAGGGGGAAATCTGCCCCCATGATCCAATCAGCTCCCACCAGGCCTCACCTCCAAAATTGGGGATTACAATTTGACATGAGATTTGGGTGGGGACACAAATCCAAACCATATTAACTGTTATTCAAAATAACACTGGAAGTCCCAGTTAGAGCAATCAGACAAGAAAAAGAAATGAGGGGCACTCACACTGAAAAGGAAGAAGTCAAATTATCCTTGTTTACAGATGATATTATCTTATATTTGGAAAAAACCTAAAGGCTCCACTAAAAAATTAGGAGAACTGATAAACAAATTCAGTAAAGTTGCAGGATACAAAGTCAACATACCAAAATCAGTAGCATTTCTATATGCCAATTGTGAACAATCTGAAAAGGAAATCAAGAATGTAATCCCATTTATAATAGCTACAACAATATTAAGTACCTAGGAATTAACCAAAGAAGTGAAAAATCACTATAATAAAAATTATAAAATATTGATGAAAGAAATTGAAGAGGACATAAAAAATGTCGAGATGTTCAAAATTCACAAATTGGAAGAATCAATATTGTTAAAATGTCCATACTACCCAAAGAAATCTATGGATTCAATGCAATCCCTATCAAAATTCCAATGACATTCTTCACAGAAATTTAAAAAAAAAACTATTCTAAAATGTATATTCAATCACAAAAGACCCAGAATAGCCAAAGCTGTCCTGAGTAAAAAGAACAAAACAAGAAGAATAACATTTCCTGACTTCAAATTATACTACAGAGCTATTGCAACCAAAACAGCATGGTGTTGGAATAGAAACAGACATATAGCAGTGGCTCACACCTGTAATCCCTGCACTTTGGGAGGCCAAGGCGAGTGGATCACCTGAGGTCAGGAGTTTGAGACCAGCCTGGCCAACATGGTGAAACCTCGTCTCTACTAAAAATACAAAAAAATTGCTGGACATGGTGGCAGGTGCTTGTAATCTCAGCTACTCAAAAGGCTGAGGCAGGAGAATCACTTGAACCCAGGAGGTGGAGGTTACAGTGAGCCAAGATTGTGCCACTGCACTCCAGCCTGGGTGACAGAGAGAGACTCCATATCAGAAAAAAAGAAACAGACATATAGATCAATGGAACAGAATAGAGAACTCAGAAACAAAGCTATGCATCTATAGTGAACTCATTTTCGACAAAGCTGCCAAAAAATACACTGTCTCTTAAATGGTCCTGGGAAAACTGGTTACCATATGCAAAAGAATGAAACTAAAACCCTCTCTCTCACCATATACAAAAATCATATCAAAATGGATTAAAGACTTATATCTAAGAACTCAAACTATGAAACTACTACAAGAAAATGTTGGGGCGAATCTCCAGGACATTGGACTGGTAAATATTTCTTGAGTAATATCCTACAAGCACAGGCAACTAAAGTAAAAATGGACAGATAGGATCACATTGTTACCTTTGCTGTGCAGAAGTTACAAAGCTACTGCACAGCAACGGTAATAATCAACAAAGTGAAGAGACAACCCACAGAATGGGAGAAAATATTTTGCAAACTATCTATCTGACAAGAGATTAACCATGAGAATATATAAGGAGCTCAGACAACTCTATAGGAAAAAAATCTAATCATCCAATTAAAAATGGGAAAAGATCTGAATAGACATTTCTCAAAGAAGACATACGAATGGCAAAGAGCTATAAGAAAAGGTGCTCAGTATCACTGATCATTAAAGCAATACAAGTAGGAACTACAATGAGTTATTATTTCACCCCAGTTAAAATGACTTTTATCCAAAAGTTAGGAAATAACAAATGCTGATGAGGATGTGGAGAAAAGGGAACCCTTGTACACTGCTTTTGGGAATGTAAATGAGTACAACTACAAATTTAGGAGTCTCCTGAAAATAAAAAAATAGAGCTATTATATGAGCCAGCAAATCCACTACTAGTTACATACCCTAAGAAAAGAAATTAGTATATTAAAGAGATACCTGCCTACCCATGTGTATTGCAGCACTAGTCACAATAGTCATGATTTGGAAGCAACTCAAGTGCCCATCAACAGATGAATGAATAAAGAAAATGTGGTACATATACACAATGGAGTACCATTCAGCCATAAAAACAGAGTAAGATCCTGTCATTTGCAACAACACAGATGGAACAGGAGGTCATTATGTTGAGTGAAATAACCCAGGCACAGAGAGACATACTTCATGTGTTCTTGCTTATTTTCATGAGCTAAAAATTAAAACAATTGAACTCATGGAGATAGAGAGCAGAAGGACGGTTATAAGGGGCTGGGAAGGGTAGTTGTAGGAGAATGCAGGGGTGTTTGGGAAGGAAGTGGGGATGGTTAATGGGTACAAAAAAAAATAGAAAGAATGAACAAGATCTAGTATTGATAGCACAACAAGACTATAGTTAAAAATAATTTAATTGGGCTGGGCGTGGTGGCTCATGCCTGTAATCCCAGCATCTTGGGAGGCTGAGGTGGGCGGATCACCAGGTCAGGAGATCGAGACCATCCTGGCTAACATGGTGAAACCCCATCTCTAGTAAAAATAAAAAATATTAGCTGGGTGTGGTGGCGGGTGCCTATAGCCCCAGCTACTCGGGAGGCTGAGGCAGGATAATGGCGTGAACCCAGGAGGCAGAGCTTGCAGTGAGCCGAGATCGTGCCACTGCACTCCAACCTGGGTGACAGAGCAAGACTCCGTCTCAAAATAATAATAATAATAATAATAATTTAATTGTACTTTTAAAAATAAAATGGTATAATTGGATTGTTTGTAACACAAAGGATAAATAATTGATGTGATGGATACCCCGTTTATCGTGATATGATTATTACACGTTGTATGCCTGTATCAAAATATCTCATGTACTCAGGAAATATATATACGTGCTGTGTATCCAGAAACATTAAAAATAATAAAAAAATTAAAGTAAAAGAGAGAAAAAGACTTTCTCAGACAAATTAAAATTAGGAAATTTGTTGCCATGCCATAATATACACTTCAAACAACGTTAAAAGAAGTTCTTCAGAGAGAAAAATAATAGAGATCAGAATTTTGGATCTACATAAAGAAAGGAAGACCATTAGAGAAGGAATAGATGAAGATAAAATAAAATCTTTTCTTATTTTAATGAATGTATCAGGTTACAATTTATTCAAAATAACAATGGCAACAATGCATTCAGTGATTATTGCTATGGATAAGTGATAGGAATAACAGCAATGTTTTAAGTGAAAGGAGGGAGAAATTGGGAATACTCTTTTAATTAGTACTTATCCATGAAAATATATAATATTATTTGGAAGTGGAATTTTATTAGTTATAAATATGTATTACAAACTCTATGGTGACCACTAAAAAAAGTTTGAAAAAAGTATTATTGATATGCTAAGAGAAGAGATAAAATGGAATTATATAAGGTGCTCAATTAAAACCAGACAAGACAGAAAAAGAGTGGAAGACAAAAAAGAAAGAGATATAATAGTGATAACAATTAGAAAACAGGTAAAATATGGTAGATATTAATTCAACTATACCAATAATCACTTAAATTTTAATAATTTAAGTACATCAGTTGAAAGAAATGAACTGTCAAAGTGCATAAAACAACATGACTCAACTATATATTTTCTATATTCTACAAGAAACCAACTTTAAATATGAAGACATAGATAATGTAACAGTAAAGGGGTTGAGAAAAATATACCATGTTAATTCTAATGAAAAGAAAGCTATAGTAGCTATATCAACTCGGGCAAAGAAAAATTTAAAGGAAGAAAAATTACCAGGGATAAAGAGGGGCACTGAATAATGATAAAAGAGTCGATTCTCCAGAGACATAAAAACCCTGAAGGTGTATGTGCCTAACAGAGAGCCATCAAAATATATGAATCCAAAATTTACAAAACTGCAAAGAGAAGTAGATGAATCAACTATTGTAGGTAGAGACTTCAATACTTTTTATCAGTAATTGACAGATTTAGCAAGCATAAAATCAATAAGGATATAGTTAAACACAACATCATGAATCAGTTGTATCTAATTGATATTTATGGAATACTTCATTCAACAACAGCAGAATACACACTCTTTTCAAGCTTACACAAATTATTCATCAAGATAGATGACATTCTGGGCTATAAAACACACCTTAAAAATTTAAAAGAATAGATATCATGCAAAGTATGCTCTCAGACCACAGAGGAATTAAATTAGAAATCAACAAGAAAGAGATAACTGGAAAACCCCCCAAATACTTGAGGGTATAAATAACACACTTAAAAATTAATATTGTTAAAATGATCATACAGCCCAAAGCAATCTACAGATTCAATGTTATCCCTATTAAAATACCAACTTAATTTTTTACCAAATTAGAAAAAAACAATTATAAAATTCTTGTGAAACCAAAAAAAGATCCTGAATAGCCAAAGCAATCCTATGCAAAAATAATAAAACTGGATGCATCATATTATCTGATTTAGAATTATACTACAAGTCTCTAGTAACCAAAACAGCATGATATTGGAATAAAAGTAGACACATAGATCAATGGAACAGAATAGAAAACCCAGAAGTAAAGGCACATATTTACAGCCAACTGATGTTTGACAAAATCAACAAGAACGTACACTGGGAAAAGGACATTCTTTTCAATAAATGGTGCTGAGAAATTGGATTGTCATTTGCAGAAGAACAAAACTGGACCACTGCTTCTCACTATATACAAAAATCCACTCAAGATGGATTAAAGACTTAAATGTAAGACATGAAATTATAAAAATACTAGAAGAAAATCTATGGAAAACTCTTCTGGACATTTGTCTGGGCAAAGAATTAATGACGAAAACCCCAAAAGAACAGGTAACTAAAACAAACATAGACAAATGGGACTTAATTAAACTAAAGAGCTTCTGTGTGGCAAAATAACTAATCAACAGAGCAAACAGACAACATGCAGAATGGGAGAAAATATTTGCAAACTAAGCACACATCAGGGGACTACTATCCAGAATTTTCAAGGAACTCAAACAATTCAACAACAATAACAACAAAATTATCCCATAAAAAAGTGAACAAAGAACATTAACAGATACTTTTCAGAAGACATACACATGGCCGACAGGCATATGAAAAATGCTGAACATCACTAATCACCAGAGAAATGTAAATTAATATCACAATAAGATATCATCTTACACTAGTTAGAATGGCTATTTCTTTGGAATGGCTATTTTTAAAAACACAAAATATAACAGATATTCATGAGGATGTGGAGAAAAGAGAACTCATACACTGTTGGTAGAAATGTAAATTAGTAAAACATCTATGGAAAACATTATGGTGACTTATCTAAGAACTAAAAGTAGAACTACCAGTCAATCCAGCAATCCTACTGCTAGGCATCTACTCAAAGGAAAAGGAAGAATTACATCAAAAACATACCTGCACCTGTATGTTTACTGCAGCACTATTTACAATAGCAAAGATATGGAATCAACCTAACTATTCATCAATGAATGACTGGATGAAGAAAATGTGGTATGTATACATAATGGAATACTATTCAACCATAAAAAGAATAAAATCATGTCTTTTGCAGCAACACAATGAACTGGAGTCCATTGTCTTAACTGATACAAGTCAGACACAGAAGGATAAATACCACATGTTCTCACTTATAAGTGGGAGCTAGATAATGTGTATACATGGATGTAGAGTGTGGAATTATAGACAATGGAGATTCAGAAGGGTAAGTGGGTTGGAGGGTTATGGATGATGATAAATTACTTAACGGGCACAATGTGTATTATACAGATGATTGACACCCAGAAAATCCTGACTTTACCACTACATAATTTATACATGTAACAAAATTACATTTGTATCCCATAAAATTAGATAAATAAAATTAAAATAAACAAAATGGCAGCAGTAAGTCTTTACCTCTCAATAATTACTTTGAATATACATAGATTAAAGTTTTCAATCAAAAGACAGAGAGTGACTGAATGGAAAAAAATGAATACCCAACTACATGTTACCTACAGGAGATTCACTTCAATTTAAGGACACAAAGAACTGAAAGTGAAAAGATGAAAAAAGATATTCCATGCAAATGGAAACGAAAATAGAACAGGAGTAGCTATACTTAGATTAAATCGACTTTAAGTACAAAACTGTAAAATTAGACAGAGAAGGACAGTATATAATGATAATGGTGTCAATCCATCAAGTGGACATAAAAATTGTAAGTATATTTGCACTTAACATAGAAGTACCTAAATATATAAAGGAAATATTAATGAATCTGAAGGGCAAGATGGACTATAATACAATAATAGCAGGGGACACTGGGAGGCCAAAGTGGGCGGATCACGAGGTCAAGAGATCGAGACCATCCTGACCAACGTGGTGAAACCCCATCTCTACTGAAAATACAAAAAGTAGCTGGGCGTGGTGGCGCATGCCTGAAGTCCTAGCTACTCAGGAAGTTGAGGCAGGAGAATCGCTTGAACCTGGAAGGTTGAGGTTGCAGTGAGCCAAGATCGTGCCACTGCACTTCAGTCTGATGACAGAGTGAGACTCCATCTCAAAAAAAAAGAAGAAAAAAAAAAAAAAGGCAGGGGACATTAAGTCTGACTTTTAACAATGAACATATCCGGAGCGAAAATCAACAAGGAAAACTTGGACTTAAACTGTACTTTAGCCCAAGGGTAACTATCAGGCATACAGAAAGAATTCCGTCCAACAGCAGGAGAATATACATTATTTTTAAAACTCACACAGAGCATTTCCAGAAGATCATATGCCAGGCCTCAAAACAATCTTAACACATTTCAAAAGACTGAAATTATATAAAGTATCTGACCACAATGGCACAAAACTAAAAATAAACAACAGAAAAAATTTTGAAAACTTCACAAATACATGAGAATTAAACCACATACTTCTAAACATCGATGGATTAGTGAAGAAATTAAAAGGAAAATTTTAAATATCTTGAGACAAAATGGAAACACAATATAACAAAACTTACGGGATGCAGCAAAAGTAGTTCTAAGGGGAAAGTATAGACCAATAAATACCTGTAACAAAAAAGAAGAAAGTCTCACACGAACAACCTAATATTACAACTCAAGGGACTGGAAAAAAAACCAAATTCAGCCCAAAGTCAGAGGAAGGAAGGAAATAATAAAGATTTGATTAGAAATAAATTAAATAGAGACTAGAAATACAATAGAAAATATCAAGGAATTGAAGAGTTAGTTTTTTGAAAATATAAACAAAAGTGACAAAACATTAGTTAGACTAAAAAAAGACAAATGACTTAAACAAAAGCAAGGATGAAAAAGAAGACATTATAACTGATACCACAGAAATTGAAAAGATCATAAAAGACCACCATAAAAAATTGTACACCAACATATTGAATAACCTACAAGAAACGGATAAATTCATAGACACATACACCTACTAACACCGAATTATGAAGAAATAAAAAATCTGAGCAGAACAATAATGAGTAAGGAGAGTGAATTAGTATTAAAAAGTCTCCCATAAAAAAAGGCTCAGAATGATTTATAATCCTTTGGGTATATACTCAGTAAAGGAATTGCTGGGTCAAATGGTGTTTCTGTTTCTAGGTCCTTGAGGAATCGTAACACTGTCTTCCACAACAGTTGAACTAATTTACACTCCCACCAACAGTGTAAAAGCATTCCTATTACTCCACAGCCTCGCCAGCATCTATTGTTTCCTGACTTTTTAATAATCACCATTCTGACTGGCGTGAGATGGTATCTCATTGTGGTTTTGACTTGCATTTCTCCAATGACCAGTGACGATGAGCATCCTACTATGAAGACACATGCACAAGTATGTTTATTGCAGCACTATTTACAATAGCAAAGACTTGAAACCAACCCAAATGCCCATCAATGATAGACTGGATAAAGAAAATCATGGCACATATACACCATGGAACATTATGCAGCCATAAAACAAAATGAGATCATGTCCTTTGCAGGGACATGGATGAAACTGGAAGCCATCATTCTCAGCAAACTAACACAGGAACAGAAAACCAAACACCACATGCTCTCACTCATAAATGGGAGTTCAACAACGAGAACACATGGACACAGAGAGGGGAACAACACACACCAAGACCTGTTGGGGCATGAGGGGCAAGGCGAGGGAGAGCATTAGGACAAATACCTAATGCATGCGGGGCATAAAACCTAGATGGTGGGTTGACAGGTGCAGCAAACCTTCATGGTACATGTATATCTATGTGACAAATCTGCACATTTTGCACATGTATCCCGGAACTTAAAGTAAAAAATAAAGAAAGGCTCAGGACCTGATTGATGTCTTTACTGCCAAATTCTACCAAACGTTTAGAAATAAATTGATATTAATCCTTCTCAAAATCCTTCAAAAAATTAAAGAAGAGGAAATACTTCCAAACTCATTTTAGGAGGCCAGCATTACAATGACACCAAAGCCAGTCAAAGACACTATAAGAAAAGAAAATTGTAGGCCAATATTCCTGATAAACATAGATGCAAAATCCTCTGCAAAATAAGAGCAAACTGTATTCAACAACACATTAAAAGAGTCATTCAGCCAGGCATGGTGGCTCATGTCTGTTATCCCAGCACTTTTGGGAGGCCGAGGCGGGCAGATCATGAGGTCAAGAGATTGAGACCATCCTGGACAACATGGTGAAACTCTGTCTCTACTAAAAATAAAAAAATTAGCTGGGCATGGTGTAGCAAGGCTGTAGTCCCGGTTACTCGGGAGGCTGAGGCAGAATTGCTTGAACCCAGGAGGCAGAGGTTGCAGTGAGCCGAGATCATGCCACTGCACTCCAGCCTGGTGACAGAGTGAGACTCTATCTCAAAAAAATAATAAATAAAAAACAGTCATCTGCCATAATCATGTGGTACATGTGGTATTTACAACAATGATGCATGATGGTTCAACATACACAAATCTATAAATGTGATTTATTATATGAACAAAATGAAGGATAAAAATGTTATGATCATCTGAATAGATGTAGTAAAAGCATTTGACACAATTCAACATCCATTCATGATAAAAATTATCCACAAATTAGGTATATAAGGAATGTACCTCAGTATAGTAAAGGTCATATATGAGAAACTCATAGCTAACACCATACTAAATGGTGAAAAGTTGAAAGTTTTTCCTCCGAGATCAGGAACAAGATGAGAATGCTCACTCTCAACACTTCAACATAGTACTAGAAATCCTTGCCACAGCAAATAGGTAAGAGAAATAAATAAAAGTCATTCAAATTGAAAAGAAAGCAGTTAAATTGTCCCTGTTTGCAGGTGACATGATCTTATATATATGTGTGTGTATATGTATTACATATCTAAATAATATACATGTATGCATATTTGTATTACATAAATGTAACACTTATATAATAAAAATATATACATATATACATGTATATTTATATAATTAAATATACACGTATATATACACATGTGTATATATTTATAGACAATGTATATTATTATATTTATATACATATTTATATGTATATTATTATATTTTAGGGTGTTATATATATATAAAAAACTCTAAAAACTACCAAAAAACTCTGTACTTATTTATTACTATTTTTTAGGCAGTGTCACTGTGGTGCAGGCTGGAGTGCAGTGGCACAGTCTCGGCTCACTGCACCTCTGCCTCCTGGGTTAAAGCAATTCTTGTGTCTCAGACTCCCGAGTAGCTGGGCTACAGGTGTAAGCCACCATGCCCAGCTAACTTTTGTATTTTTAGTGGAGAAGGGGTTTCACCATGTTGGCCAGGGTGGTCTCGGCCTTTTGGCCTCAAGTGGTTCGCCTGTCTTGGCCTCCCAAAGTGCTGGGATTACAGGCATGAGCCATTGCACCTGGCCCCAAAAACCTTTTAAACCTGAAAAACAAATTCAGTAAGGTTTTACGATACACAATTAATGTTAAAAATCAATAGCATTTCTATATACTTACAAGAAATTATCCAAAACATAAATCAAGAAAACAATCCCATTTACAATAGCTACAAAAAAGAATACTTAAGAATGAATTTGGCTGGGCGCGGTGGCTCACGCCTGTAATCCCAGCACTTTGGGAGGCCGAGGCAGGCGGATCACAAGGTCAGGAGATCGAGACCATCCTGGCGAACACGCTGAAACCCCGTCTCTACTAAAAATACAAAAAAAATTAGCCGGGCGTGGTGGTGGATGCCTGTAGTCCCAGCTACTTGGGAGGCTGAGGCAGGAGAATGGTGTGAACCTGGGAGGCAGAGCTTGCAGTGAGCCAAGATCACGCCACTGCACCCAGCCTGGGTGACAGAGCGAGACTCTGTCTCAAAAAAAAAAAAAAAAAAAAAAAGAATGAATTCATGCAAGCTTGACCACTGCCTAAAATTGAAAAAAGAAAAATGAATAAACCTAGCCAAGGAAGTGAAAAAAACTGTACACTGAAATCTACAAAATGTGAATAAAAGAAGAAGACATAAATAAGTGAAAATATAGTCCTTTTCATGAATTGAAAGAAGTAATATTGTCAAAATGTCCATTACCCAATTCCTATTGAAATTTCAATGACATTTTTTTCATAGAAATAGAAAAATCAGGCCTGGCATGGTGGTTCACACCTGTAATCCCAGCACTTTGGGAGGCCGAGGCAGCTGGATCACAACATCAGGAGATTGAGACCATCCTGGCTAACATGGTGAAATCCTGTCTCTACTAAAAATACAAAAAATTAGCCTGGCATGGTGGCGGGCACCTGTAGTCCCAGCTACTGAGGAGGCTGAGGCAGGAGAATGGTGTGAACCTGGGAGGTGGAGCTTGCAGTGAGCCAAGAATGTGCCACTGCACTCCAGCCTGGGCAAAAGAGTGAAGACTTTGTTTCAAAAAAAAAAAAAAAAAGAAAAGAAAAGAAAAGAAAAAAGAAATAGAGAAAACAATCCTAAAACTTACAAAAACAAACAAAACACCCCAAAGAGCCAGAGCAATCTTGAACAAATGGAAGGAATCTGAATTGACCACACTACTTGACTTCAAAATATATCACCATGCGGTATTAAACAAAACAGCACGGTAGTAGCATAAAAACAGACTCACAGGCAAATGGAATGGAATATAGAGCCCAGAAATAAATCCATGCATATATGGTCAATTAATTTTCAACAAATGTGCCAAGAACACACAGTGAAGAAAGGATAGGTTCTTTGATAAAGGATGTTAGGACAACTGTGTATCTGTATATCTACATGCAGAAGAATTAAACTGAACTCTTATCTCACACATTTTTTAAAAAAACTCAAAATGTATTAAAGAGTTAAATGTAAGACCTGAAAGTGTAAAACTACTAGAAGAAAACATATGAGTAAAACTCCATTGCATTGGTCTGGACAATAATTTTGGAATATAGACCCAAAAGCATAGACAACAAAAGCAAAAAAAAAAAAAAAAAAAAAAAAAGACAAACCAGACTACATCAAACTAAAAAGTTTCTGTATAGCCAAGGAAACAATGAACAGAGTGAAGTGACCATCTACAGAATGGGAGAAAATATTTGCAAACCATACATCCGATAAAGGGTTAATATCCAAAGTATGTAGGAAACTCAAACAACTTTACAGAAAAAAACCAAATAATCCAATTAAAATATGAGCAAAGGACCTGAATAGACATTTCTCAAAAGAAGACATACAAATGACCAACAGGTATATGATAAAAATGCTCAAAATCACTAATCATCAGAGAAGTGTAAATTAAAACCACAATGAGATATCACCTCACACCTGTTAGAATGGCTATTATCAAAAAATCAAGAAATAATTACTGGAGAGGATGCGGATAAAAGGAAACACTAGGACATTGTTGGTGGGAACGTAAATTAGTATAGCCATTATGGAAAACACTATGGAGGTTCCTCAAAAATTAAAAATAAAACTACCACAAAATCCAGCAATCTCACTACTAGGTATATATCCAAAGGAAATGAAATCAGTATGTCGAAAAGATATCTGCAGTCCTATGTTCATTACAACATTATTCACATAGCCAGGATGTGGATGTGGAGTCAACCTAAGTATCTATTGATCTATCGATCTGTCGATCTATCAATCTATCAGTCTACCTATACATACATACATGCACACAATGGAATATCATTCAACCATAAAAAGAATGAAATCCTGTCATTTGCAGTAACATGGATGGAACTGGGAGATTTTATGTTACATGAAATAAGCCATTGCATGTTCTCACTCATATGTAGGGGAGTAAAAAGTGGATCTCATGGAGGTAGAGGGTAGAATGATGGTTACCAAAGGCTGGGGAAATGTAGTGTGGAGGGAGGGATGAAAAGAGGTTGGTTAATGGGTATAAAAATATAGTTAAGTAGAAGGAATAAATTTTAGTGTTCCATAGCACACTATTGAATATACAATATTATACTATTGTGTATTTCAAAATACCTAGAAGATTTGGGACATTTCCAACATAAAGAAATGATAAATATATGAAGTGATGGATATCTAAATGACCTAGATTTAATTATACATTGTGTGCATGTACCAAAATATCACATGTACATCACAAATATGCATAAGTATTATGGACTAATAAAAATATTTGAATTCATAGATGTAAAGAGGAAATTGTGGTTACCAGTTGGAGTGGAGGTTGGGGTTGGAAGATGTTGGTCAAAGAATAAAAATTTCAGTCAGGAGCAATAAATTCAAAATATTTATTGTACAACAAGGTGACTATACTTAGTAACAACATATTTTATTCTTGAAAATTCCTAAGAAAAGATTTTAAGTGTTTTCACCACAAAATTGCAAGTAGTGAGGTAAAACATATGCTAATTATCTTGATTTAGCCATTCCACAATATGTATATATTTCAAAACAACATGTTGTTTTGAATGATAAACATACGAATTTTTGTCAATTTAAGAAATAATAAAAATAAAAATAATCTCACCTTGATAAGGACCATAAAAATTCAAATAATTCACTAAATGGTACATTTATATGTCAATTTTATGTGTATACAATATACCCCATTAATAAGTTTTAAAATATTAAGCACATTATGTTGATATATTAGTATATCTTATTTTTTTGTGTGTTCAGTCAAGGAACTAGCTTTTAGCCTATTATTTATTCTATATTTTTTCTATCTTCTCATTTAATCTTTATTCTACTTTAGTATGTTTCCCATAATTTCTTGAAACAGAATCTTAATTCATTTGTTCTCATTCATTTTTATTTTTCATGTAAATATTTACTAGCATAAAGTTATATTTTCTCTGACTTAGTTAAATAACTTAGGTTCTGATATGTAGTAGCTTTATTATATTATTTTTAAAAATTTAATTTAATTTAAAGTGCTAGGATACAAGTGCAGGACATGTAGGTTTGTTACATAGGTAAACATGTGCCGTGGTGGTTTGCTGCACCTACTAACCCATCACCTAGGTATTAAGCCCCGCATGCATTAGCTTTTTATCCTGATGCTCTCCTTCCCACTGCACCCCTGACAGGCACCAGTGTGTGGTGTTCCCCTTCCTGTGTCTATGTGTTCTCATTGTTCAGCTCCCACTTGTAAGTGAAAATAATGTGTTTGGTTTTCTGTTTCTGTGTTAATTAGCTAAGGAAATTGGCTTCCAGCTCCACCCATGTCCCTGCAAAGGACATGATCTTGTTCCTTTTTATGGCTGCATAGTATTCCATGGTGTATATGTACCACATTTTCTTTATCCAGTCTATCATTGATGGGCATTTGAGTTGATTCCACATCTTTGCTGTTGTGAACAGTGTTGCAGTGAACATATATGTCCATGTATCTTTATAACAGAACAATTTATATTCCTTTGGGTATATGCTCAGTAATGGGATCGTTGGGTCAAATGGTATTTCTGGTTCTAGGTCTTTAAGGAATCGCCATACTGTCTTCCACAATGGTTGAACTAATTTACATTTCCACCATCAGTGTAAAAGAGTTCCTATTTCTCCACAGCTTCACCAGATCTGTTGTTTCTTTACTTTGTAATAATTGCCATTCTGATTGGCATGAGATGGTATCTCAGTGTGGTTCTGATCTGCATTTCTCTAAAAATCAGTGATGTTGAGCTTTTTATTCATATGTTTGTTGGCTGCATAAATGTCCTCTTTTGAGAAGTGTCTGGTCATCTCCCTTGCCCACTTTTTAATGGGTTAGTGTTTTTTTTTCTTGTAAATTTGCTTATGTTCCTTGTAGAATCTGGATATTAGATCTTTGTCAGATGGATAGATTGCAAACATTTTCTACCATTCTTTAGGTTGTTTCTTCATTCTGATGATAGTTTCTTTTGCTATACAGAAGCTCTTTAGTATAATTAGATCCCATTTGTCTGTTTTTGCTATTGTTGCAATTGCTTTTGGTGTCTCTTCATCATGAAATCTTTGCCCGTGACTATGTCCTGAAGGGTATTGCCTAGATTTTCTCCTAGGGTTTTCATAGATTTGAGTTTCAAATTTAGATCTTCAATCCATCTTGAGTTAATTTTTGTATAAGGTTTAAGAAAGGGGTCCATTTTAAATTTTCTACATATGGCAAGCCAGGTCTCCCAGCACCATTTATTAAATAGGGAATCTTTTTACAAAATTAAATAAGAGCCAGACAGAGATTAATATTAAGTTTGGAAGTGTCTATACAAACTGGCATCTAGGAAATCTCAGGTGTCTTGAATAACAACATGGTCAGTGGAGGGCAGTGGACCACATCACCTGGCACAGATAGTGAATCAGGCAGGGTGATAGGCAGGTAGGGCTTTAGTGTGGGAGTGGGAGGGTTGTCCTACCCAGCTTTTACAGCCCTGCTGCCGAGAGATGACTTACAAGTTCATCAGCCGCCACCACCCCACTACCACACCCCTCCCCCCAGCCCTTTAGTCCCACATTCTGCCTTAGTGCTTTCTCCTCCTTCACTTCACTCTACCACTGACAGTTCTTGTGAGTCCAGGATCAAGACACACATGCACACACATTCTTTCTTTGCCAGGCATATACATGTTTGGCCACATTTGGAAAGTCTTCCCCTCTACCTCCACTCAATCCCCACTTCCCCCTTGACCCTCTGCCATTTGGAAACCACTCTGCTAACCCTTGAAGCCCAATTCTCTGAGTAAACTTCTAGTACTAGCTAGAGCCCCTCCTACCAGAATACTGTTCACCATGTCAGGATATAAATGTTGGTGGAAAGACTGATATCTGAGCCAGAGTCTGATCAAACTTTGGCCTGAGCCACGGCATGGATCACAGTTCTAAAGGTCATCTACATCTATAGGTCTGACTCCTCCGGAGGT
Source organism: Chlorocebus sabaeus (assembly GCF_047675955.1). Classification (NCBI taxonomy): domain Eukaryota; kingdom Metazoa; phylum Chordata; class Mammalia; order Primates; family Cercopithecidae; genus Chlorocebus; species Chlorocebus sabaeus. The sequence continues at coordinate 50,476,858 of NC_132933.1, forward strand.
CAAATTCAAAAGACTTTCTCTACACCTAAAGAGCAGGTTTTTATACCTGGACCATAGGGGAGGTCACATAACCATGGGAACCACCTGACCAATAAGGTTCAGGGGCACTCAATCTTTACATGACTGAGAGGCCTCAACCTCATGTGACCATGGGTTGGTACATGACCACAGAATCCACGTGATCAGCAGCAATAGGTCACCTATGTGACTTCCAGGACCACATGATGGTGAAGGTCATAAAAGAGCAGGATCCACAGGACCCACAGCATTAGGATCCCACAGTCCCTACATGACTGAGAGGGCTCAGCCTGTCACATGACTGTGGTAGGGGAACATGACCATAAGAAGGTACATAACCATAGTATTCATATGACCAACAGTGGTGTGGCACCAATGTGATTTCAAAGGGAAATTGAGGGCCTTCCACTTGAAGGCTGGCGGCTGTATTCAACCATTTTGTATTGCTATAAAGGAATATCTGAGGTTGGGTAATACATAAATAAAAGAGGTTTATTTGGCTCACATTTCTAAAGACTGTAAAAGAAGTATGATGCCACAATTTGCTTCTGGTCATGACCTCAAGAAGCTTTCTCCTGTGGCAGAAGGCAAAGGGGGAGCAGGCATATCACAAGGCAAGAGAGAGCGCAAGAGAGGGAGGGGTGCCAGGCTCTTTTTAGACCATCAGCCCACACATGAACTAATAGAGTGAGAACTTCCTCATTACCATGAGGACAGCGCCAAGACATTCATGAAGGATTTGCCCCCATGACCCAAGCACCTACTACTAAGCTCCACCTCCAACTTGGCGGGGGGGGGGTCACATTTTAACATGAGATTTGGAGGGAACAAACATCCAAAGCATATCAGTGGCCTCATGATTCTCATGGTTTAGGATCACACTGTGCTCTTGTTACCTGTAGGACTAAGCCTTTCACATGACAGTGGAGTGGGGTCCCAAGGGCTGCAATATTAACCTGATTCACAGTATTAGGAATCAACAGTGTTCATGTGCCTGAAAGGGTCCTTGTGATCTGCATGTCTCATGGACCGTTTATGAGACTTGGAGATTTGAGATTGCCCACATTATTGGGCTCCCTATTGATGGTGGTGGTTCCAGGTGACCTTCCATAGCACACAAGCACTTTAGGTGCCCCTACTCCTCTTTAATGTGCCAAATTTATGTCTGCTAATGCTTATATCTGTATAATACTCTTTCACAAGTTTCCTTATGCAGGTACTTAAAAATTTATGCAGAAATGAATACATTTATATACTTATCTACAAAATATAAGATCTCATTCTACACTTAGTTTTATAAGTTTTATAACTTGTTTGTCTCACTAAAACCATACCTCGAAGGTCATTGATATTAAATTTCATGTGTTATTACAAAAAAGATACTTTGAGAGCAGGTATTCTCTTTTGTTTTAGAGTAATGCTGTTTATTTCATTTCTTATGTATTTATAACTGTAATAAATATCAAATGCTCATGCAATTATATAAAAAATTGTCAGGAACATTCAAGCATTCTCTACCCCACCCACAGGAAAGAGACACACATTTAGAATGGCCAGGCTCTGAGATAACTGACCAGACACTCTAGGCCTGAGGCCATCCAGGTTTAGGACCAATTGGTGAAGGACACATTTGCTTCAATGGGATGCTGCAGGTTACCTTTACCTGAAATTGCACAAATAAGGTCACTTGAGTAAAAGTACTTGACTAAAAGAGAGAAATGCAAATAATGCAAATGGTACAGTGCTTGGAACATAGTAAATCCTCAATGTAGGTACCAGACTCCCATTGACTTGGCAGAAGAATGTCCCTGGAGCTCAAGAATACAAGATAGTAGTGAGGGAGCCAATTCTAAGTATACAAGGATATATTTTCCCCTAATTCAAAACCAAAGCAATAATTATCATTATTTTATACACCATGACATTCCAGGATTGAAAACCTAGTAGTATTACACGTTTGTAGTATTGTGCCCTCATGGATACACATTCAACAGCTCCTCCCACTTTGAATTACCCACTGGTGCAGATGAAATCCTGGTCAGAGTCCTATAAGTGGTAATGGTATCAGGGTCAAGAGCATGTGACTTCTCTCTCCTCTTTATCTGCACTCTTTCTTCATTTGAGACGCCACAGGAAACTATTTTCCAATATCAGTATAGAAGCTCAAATAAGGGGGCAAACATGACACAGAATTAAAGAAATGGTTTGATGATCTTTTCCCTCTTCCCACATTCCTTGGCAAAGCCATCCTGTATCACAGAAATAGCCCCAAAGCTTCGTTTATAAACTACATGTAAGTACATGCTACTTCTTCCTGCTCCGTTACCAGCTGCTCTCTGTGGTAGTTACGCTGTTTGATTTAGATGACGGTCATCACTTCTCTGGGAAGGAGAACAAAAGTGGGCCAGGATGAACATTTGTTGAAGTCCTACTAGGTGCCATCTTCTCTGTATAGAATTTCTCCTTTACCCCACAGGACAGTTCTGTAAGGAAGGCATCATGAGCTCTCAGCGGTTCCCTTTTCCAGATGACCATGGGCAAGGTGACAGAGGTTAAGAAAGTTTTCCAGTGTCACACATCAAGTAAAAGGCAGGAATGAGGTTCCAGCTTTTGTCCTCATTAAAATGTTCCATGCATTTTCAACAGAGGATATATTGCCCCCAATGGGCTGAGAATTGGTTTTTAAGGGAAGGGAGATGGTAGACATTAAAATGGTTTGTGGCACTACACAGGACCAAAATACATACAGTTAACGTTACATCTGTGGTATTAAAATTTCACATTTCAGGCAAGAAGGGATTAATAAGGAGGAAAAACATGTCTAATAAGCCTCCTTTGGATAATGAAAGAAGGTTGGGAAACATTTAATGTGCCCATTGATCTTTTCTGTAGATAATGGGCCACCAAGGCTTAGAGGCTGGTATTTCACACCACCCCATGGATGCCTACTCAATAACCCCTTTAGATGATGATGCTGATGATGATAATGGGCATTTAATTATAAGTTACTTGAGTGGTATTTTCATTAATCTTAACCTTTACTCAAGTAATTTATAATTAAATACCCATTGTATAGAAAGTTAGGAGAAGTTAAATAAATCAGGGAAACTTTGTTGTTAATGTCTGAAATTTCGCTAAAGCTTCCGCTACAGATCTTCACAACTCTGTGCTCAGAATATCCCCCTGACCCCCTGAGCAGAGACTGCAGACTGGCATGGAGAGCTACAGGGAGTCTAGGCAGAGCCACTGCCCAGGCACACACGGAGTTCCAGGGCCCTTGGACTACTGGGCACCCCAGCACCAGTGGCTGTAGCTCTGGCAACAAGAAAGACCAGGCTCCCTGGAATGCCTCCAGTATAGGGGCTAAATCCATGGGGCTGAGGAGCAGATGGACTGCAGGCCTCACCTCCTTTGCACCTTGGTGGATAATGCCCAGTGGGCTGGTCCCTAGCATGGTCATTCCAGCCTCACTTGAGCTCTAGGGCCAATAGCAGCCCTGTACTTCCCTGGAATGGAGCTCTCAGTGGTAGCAGATGGGTTCACCAATCTTGGCAGGGTGATTAAGGACTAATGCAGGTCCCCAGCACAGCACAGCTGTCTTACAGAAAAGTGGCCAGATTTTTTTTCACATAGATCTCTGTCCTCACAACCTCTCACTGGGCAGGGCCTCTAGACTTGGGACTCCAGCCACCCCACCCATGTTTGGGCTCTTGGACCAGTAGCAGCTCTGTACTTCCCTGGGACAGAGCTCTCAATCGTAGCAGGCAGGTCTGCCATTTTTGCAGCTCTACAGCTCCTGCTCCTGTTTTCTTCAGGCTCAGGAGGGAGCCAAAAGACTTAGGACTAATGCAATCCTCCAGCACAGTGCAGCTGCTTTTTGGATAAGAAGGCAGACTCTCTTCCGTATGGGCCCTGGCCCTGTTACTCCTCAGTGGGCAGGGTCTCTCAACCTGGGGTCCCCAGAACAACCACCTTGTCCCCGCCCAAACGTTTAAGTCAGTGGTGGCGCTGTCATTCTCTAGGGAGGAAATCCCAGAGACAACCCACAGCTCCTCTCTCATTGCAGCTGCAGTGGTACCGCCCTTAATGCCTTTGGGCTGGGGAAGGAACAAAGGTCCAGGTTGCATTACTGGCACCTCCAGCACACCACAGCCACCATATGGAGTCTGTCTTCCCTGTGAGGCCTCACTCCCTACTCTTCAACAGGCAAGGCCCCTGGCTTGGGACTACAGGGAAGCTATACCACCCCCAACTGAGCATTCCCACTGGCAGTGGCTCTGTGTTTCCCTGGGGTGGAGTTCCCAGTGGCAACAGACAGCCCCTTTACCACTGCCACTGCAGTGGTTTTGACCTTGTCTTTGGACTGGGGAAGGAACAAAGAGCCTGAGGGCATTACTCATGTCTCCAGCATGCCACAGTCACCATGTGGAGAGGAACTCAGTCTCCCTTTCGTTTGAGTCCCTGACCCCTTACTCTTCACCAAGAAGGGCCCCCAGCTCAGGCCCATGGCACAGCCACCCCACCCTCTGGCTGAACACTTTCATTAGCAGACGCTCTGCATTTCTGTGAGGTGGGGCTCCCAGAGACAACTGAAAGCCCCTCTGACACTGCCACTGCAAAGGTACTGCCCTCGATGTCCTTGGACTGTGGAAGAAACAGAGACCCCTGAGTGCCTTACTCACACCTCCAGCAAGCTGCAGTTGCTGTAAGAAGAGGCCAGTCTGTTTTCCCCATAGGCCCCCAGGCTTGAGCCCACAGTGCAACCACCCCACACCAGGCCAATCACTCTGATTAAGAGCGGTTCTGCATGTGTCTGAGATAGAGCCCCAAGAGACAAGTTAAAGGCCCTCTGCCATTGCCACTGTCAAGGTTCCTGTTTGCCCCCACGCTGTAGAGGGAACATAAAGGCTGAGCTTACCCCAGGGCTGCAGTATGAAGTCCAGGAGTGCCAAACCCAGATCTGCAGCCAGCCCTTGAGTGGGAAAGGAGCCTACACTCTCAGAGCACTGAAAGAGAGAGAGCACAGCTGCAAATGTGGGCAAATACAGAGTAGTCATGTGACTGAACAAGAGTCTACCTATCAGCCAGCATGCTTAAGCACCATCTACTGGATCACAGCCAAAACTTCAACACAAAAAATACTTTAATATATCCCCTGTGAAACCAAGGACAATAATTCAGCTACCAATAAATACCCTGCACAAAGCATTGGCCCTCTGAAAACATTGAGAAATGAAGGTAACTGACTACACTCAAATTACACCACAGCTAAGGGTACACAAGCCCACACACATGAGAAACAATCAGTGCAAGAACTCTGGCAACTCAAAAGCTAGAGGGTCTACTTACCTCCAAATCACTGCACTAGTTCTCCAGCAATGTTTCCTAAACAGGCTGAAAAGCCTGAAATGACAAAAACAGAATTCAGAATATGGATAGGAATGATCATCAACATTCAGGAGAAAGTCAAAACCCAATCCAAAGAATATAAGGAATACAATAGAACTATATAGAAGATAAGAGATGAAATGCTGTTGTAACAAAGAACCAGGCTGAGCACGGTGGCTCACACCTGTAATCTCAGCACTTTGGGAGGCCGAGGTGGGCATATCACTTGAGGTCAGGAGTTCGAGACCAGACTAGCCAACATGGAGAAACCCTGTCTCTACTAAAAGTACAAAAATTAGCCAGGCGTGGTGGCATGTTCCTGTAACCCCAGCTCCTTGGGAGGCTGACACAGGAGAATCACTTGAACCCGGGAGGCGAAGCTTCCAGTGAGCCGATATTTCACCACTGCACTACAGCCTGGGTGACACAGCAAGACCCTGTCTCAAAAACAAACAAAACAAAACAAAACAAAACAAAACAAACACAATTGATATGATAGAGCTGAAAAACTCACTTCAAGAATTTCATTAAAAAAATCACAAGTATTAACAGCAGAACCCACCAAGCTGGGGAAAGAACCTCAGAGCTCAAAGACCAGTTCTCAAAAATAAGACAAAAACAAAAATACAATAAAGAAGAATGAATAAAACCTCTGAGAAATACGGGATTATATAAACAGACAAAACCCATGACTCATTGGCGTCCCTGAAAGAGTGGGAGAGAAAGAAAGCAACTTGGACAACATATTTGACAATATCAGACACAAAAATTTCTCCAAGCTCACTAGAGAGCCCAACATTCAAATTCAGGAAATGCAAAGAACCCTGCAACATACTATACATGACAATTATCTCCAAGGCACATAGTCAGATTCTTCAAGGTCAAAATGAAAGAAAAAATATTAAAGGCAGCTATTGAAAAGGGGCAGGACACCTACAAAGGGAAATCCATCAGGCTAACAGTGAAGTTTCAGCAGAAACCCTACAAACCAGAAGAGATTAGGGGCCTATATTCAACATTCTTAAGAAATTCCAACCAGGAATTTCATATTCCATCAAAGTAAGCTTCATAAGCAGAGAAATAAATCATTTTCAGACAAACAAATGCTAAGAGAATTCATTAGCACCCGACCTACCTTACAAAAGGTCCTTACGGAAGTGCTAAATATGGAAAGGAAAGACCGTTCGTTACCAGCCACCACAAAAACAGACTTAAGTATACAGACCATTGACACTATAAAGCTACCACAAAATCAAGTCTGCAATAATAACCAGCTAACAACATAATGACAGGATCAAACTTGCACATATTAATATTCCCCTTAAATGTAACCAGGTTAAATGCCCCAATCAAAAGGCATAGAGTGCCAAACTGGATAAAGCAGCTAGGCCCAACTATATGCTGTCTTCAGGAGACCTCATTTCACATCCAATGACACCCAAAGGCTCAAAATAAAGGGATGGAGAAAAATCTACAAAGCAAATGGAAAACAGAAAAAAGCAGGGGTTCTTATTCTAATTTCAGACAAAACAGACTTTAAAGCAACAATGATCATAAAAGACAAAGAGGGGCATTACACAATGGTAAAGGGCTCAGCAAGAAGACCTAACTAGTTTAAATATATATGCACCAACATAGGAATACCCAGATTAATAAAGCAAGTTCTTAGAGACCTATGAAGAGATTTAGATAACCACACAATAAAAGCTGGAGACTTTAACATCTCATTGATAGTATTAGACCATTGAGGCAGAAAACTAACAGATATTCAGCACCTGAACTCAACAGCTGACCAGATGGACCTAACAGACATCTACAGAACTCTCCACCCAAAAATAAGAATATATATTCTTCTCATATGCACATGGCATATACTCAAAAATCAACAACATAATCAGCCATAAAAGAATCCTTATCATCTGGGCATGGTGGCTCATGCCTGTAATCCCAGCACTTTGAGAGGCCAAGGTAGGTGGATTACCTAAGGTCAGGAGTTCAAGACCAGCCTGGCCAACATGGTGAAATCCCCTCTCTACTAAAAATACAAAAATTAGCTGGGCATGATGGCAGATGCCTGTAATCCCAGCTACTCAGGAGGCTGAGGCAGGATAATCACTTGAGCCCAGGAGGTGGAGGTTGCAGTGAGCTGAGATTGCACCATTACACTCCAGCCTAGGTGACAGAGTGAGACTCCATCTCAAAAAACAAACAAACAAACAAACAAAAACCTTATCAAATTCAAACCAAAATCATACCACTCACACTCTCAGACCTCTCAGACTATTACAGTAGAATAAAAATAGAAAACAGTATTCAGAAAATTGCTCAAAACTATAAAATTACATGGAAATTATACAAAGTGTTCTTTTTTTTTTTTTTTGAGACAGAGTCTCGCTCTGTCGCCCAGGCTGGAGTGCAGTGGTGTGATCTCAGCTCACTGCAACCTCTGCCTTCTGGGTTCAAGTGATTTTTCTGCTGCAGCCTCCTGAGTAGTTGGGACTACAAGTGTGTGCCACCACGCCCAGCTAATTTTTTTGTATTTTTAGTAGAGACAGGGTTTCACCATATTGGCCAGGCTGGTCTCGAACTCCCGACACAAAGTGTTCTTTAATAACTCTTGGATAAACAATGAAATTAAGGCAGAAATCAAGGAATTATTTGAAACTAATGAGAACAAAGATACAACATATCAGATATCAGAATCTTTGGGACACAGCTAAACCAGTTTTAAGGGTGAAGTGCTAAATGTCCACATCAAAAAGTTAGAATGACTTCAAATTAACAACCAAACATTACACCTAGAGTAACTATAGGAACAAAAGCAAACCAACCCCAGAGCTAGCAAAAGACACAGAATAACCAAATCAGAGCTGAACTGAATAAAATTTATTTGCACAAAAACATACAAAAGGTCAATTAGTCCAGGTTGGCTCTTCAAAACAATAAATAAGATTGATAGACTGCTAGCTACATTAATAAAGAGATAAGATCAAAATAAACACAATCAGAAATGACAAAAGGGACATTACTACTGACTCCACAGGAACACACACACACACACACACACACACACACATACACACAAACCCCTCACAGACTACTTTGAACACCTATATGCATAAAAACTAGAAAACCTCGAATAAATGAATAAATTCCTGGAAACATACAACTTCCCAAGATTGAACCAGGAAGAAATTGAATCCCTGAACAGACAAATAATGAGCTCTGAAACTGAATGAGCAATAAAAACCCTACAAACAAGAAAAAGCCCAAGGCCAGATTGATTCACTGTCAAATTCTACCAGATGTATAAAGAAGAACTGAGACCATTCCTACTGAAACTATTCCCCAAAATTGAGGAGGAGATACTTTTCCCTAACTCATTCTATGAAACCAGCATCATCCTGATCAAAAACCTAGCAGAGACAACAACAACAAACACTTCAGGCCAATTTCTTTGATGAACATAGATGCAAAAATCCTCAACAAAATACTAGCAAACTGAATCCAGCAGAACATCAAAAAGCTAATCAATCATGATCCAGTAGGCTTTATGTCTAGGATGCAAGGTTGGTTGAACATATGTAAATCAACAAATGTGATCTATCACATAAACAGAACTAAAAACAGGACAAGGTCATCTCAATATATGCAGAAAGGCTTTCAATAAAATTCAACATCCCTTCATGACAAAACCCTCAATGAACTAGTGGTTGAAGGAACATACCTCAAAATAACAGCCATATATGACAACTCCACAACCAATATCATATTGAACAGCCACAAGGTGGAAGCATTATCCTTGAGGACTGGATGCCCACTCTTGCCACTCCTATTCAACATAATTCTGGAAGTCCTAGCCAGAGCAATCAGGCAAGAGAAAGAAATAAAAGGTATCTAAACAGGAAGAGGGGAAGTCAAACTATCTGTTTGCAGATGATATTACTCTGTACCTACAAAACCCTATAATCTGCCCTAAAGTTCCATGAACTTCAACTTTAGCAAACAAAATCAATATACACAATCATTAGCATTTCTATACACCAACAATGTCCAAACTGAGAGCCAAGTCAAGTATGCAATCCCACTTACAAAAACAACAAAAACAAAAACCTAGGAATACAGTTAACCAGGGAGGTGAAAGATCTCTACAAAGAGAATTACAAAACACTGCTCAAAGAAATCAGAGATGACCCAAACAAATGGAAAAACATTCCATGCTCATGGATAGGAAGAACTGCTATTGTTAAAATGGCCATACTACCCAAAGCAATTTATTCAATGCTATTCCAATCAATCAATGACATTCTTCACAGTTTTAGAAAAAACTATTTTAAAATTCATATGGAACCAAAATAGAGCTCAAATAGCCAAGGCAATCCTGAGGAAAAGTAACAAAGCCAGAGACATGTTACCTGGCTTCAAACTATGCTACATAGCATACCTGACTTTGAGTGGCCACAGTAACCAAAACAGCATCGTACTGGTACAAAATCAGACACAGAGACCAATATAACATAATAAAGAGCCCAGAAATAAAGCCACACACCTACTACCATCTGATCTTTAACAAAGTCATCAGAAATAAGCAATGGGGAAATAATCCCCTATTCAATAAATGGTGCTGGTATAACTGGCTAGCCATATGCAGAAGATTGAAACTGGACCCCTTCCTTACATCATATACTAAACTCAAGATGGATTAAAGACTTAAATGTAAAATCTAAAACTATAAAAAGTTTTGAAAGCCGGGTGCGGTGGCTCACGCCTGTAATCCCAGCACTTTGGGAGGCCGAGGCAGGCGGATCACAAGGTCAGGAGACTGAGGCCATCTTGGCTAACATGGTGAAGCCTCATCTCTACTAAAAACATTAGCCAGGCATGGTGGCGGGCACCTTTAGTCCTAGTTACTCGGGAGGCTGAGGCAAGAGAATGGCATGAACCCGGGAGGTGGAGGTTGCAGTGAGCCGAGATCGCGCCACTGCACTCCAGCCTGGGAGACAGAGAGAGACTCCATCTCAAAAAAAAAAAAAAAAAAAAAAAAAAAACCCTTGAAAAAAGCCTGGGAAATAGTATGCTAGGCATTGGCCCTGGCAAATATTTTATGATGAAGAAACCAAAAGCAATTGCAACAATACCAAAAATTAACTAATGGAACCTAATTAAATTAATAACTTCTGCACAGAAAAGGAAACTATCAACAGAGTAAACATACAAACTACAGAATGGGAGAAAATATTTGCAAACTATGCATCCAACAACGAACTAATATCCAGAATCTATAAGAAACTTCAACAAACATATAACAAAAAACAACCCTATTAAAAAGTGGGCAAAGAAAATGAACAGATACTTTTCAAAAGAAAACATATGCATGGCCAACAAGCATATGAAACAATGCTCAACATCACTAATCATTAGATAAATGCAAATCAAAACTACAATGAGATACCATCTCACACCAGTCAGAAGGGCTAATATTAAGAAGTCAAAAATTACAGATGCTAGCAAGGTTGTGGAGGAAAGGAAATGCTTATACACTTCTGGTGGGAATGTAAATTACTTCAGACATTGTGGAAAGCAGTGTGGTAATTTCTCAAAGGACTTAAAATGGAATTTCCATTCAACCCAGCCATCCCATTATTGGGTATATACTCAAAGGAATATAAATTCTTCTACTATAAAGTGACATGCACACATTCCACAGCACTATTCACAATAGCAAAGTCATGGAATCATCCTAAATGCTCATCAATGGTAGACTGGATAAACAAAACGCAGTACATATACACCACGGAATACTACACAATCATAAAAAGAATGAGAGCATGTTCTTTGCCGCAACATAGATGGAGCTGGATGCCATTATCCTAAGTGAACTAATACAGGAACAGAAAACCAAATACTACATGCTCTCACTTATAAGTGGGAGCTAAACATTGAGTACACATGGGCACGTGTATTTGAGAGTAGAAGGTGGGAGAGGATTGAAAAACTACCTATCGTGTACTATGCTTATTACCTAGATGATGAAATAATCTGTACACCCAACCCCTGTGACATGCAATTTACCTATATAACAAACAAGCAAATATACCCCTGAGCCCCCAGCCTAAAGTAAAAGTTAAAAAAGTATTAAGTGAATAAAGAAATGAATTATACTTGAATATAAAAATAAAAGAAAGAACTTTCATACTGGGATATTAGGAGTATATCTGATAAATATTATTCTGATTTCATTATATTAATGTAAAATTTTAGAGTATCTGAGGTTTTAAAAGGATGCTTTCAAAAACTTATTAAGAAATTCTTGCCAAGACATTTGTGTATATGAGCAAGTGTTACAAATATCATCTGTTACAGAAACTACGGTAAAGGAGCTTAATTTTTACAACTAGGATACTGGGGAAATAAAGTTTACAGCATCCTACGATGAAACACCAGTTAATATAAAAATATCGAACGTATACTGTAACATAATTTCGAATGTTATAGAAATTTATTTCCATGAAAAGATGGTAATAAAAATTTAAAGAGGGGTACAAAGACTCGAACAAGTAGTCTGGATCCATTTTTCCCTCATACAAGTCTGATTTTCCAGTGGTCAAAGAATAAAAATTAAAATGACCTTTTTATTCTGATATAGAGCTCTCTTTTCAGCACAGTAAGAGACAACGATTTCTGTCTTGAGCCCATCAATATCCCTGGGACTACTGAGAATGTCCGCTTTGCCACCCAGAGTTCCAGAAAGCTCTGTACGGTGGGCTTGGGCCACAGCCTCTCCCTCCCACCTTCCTGCTCGCGATGTTCTAGCTGTAGTTCCGCCTTCTGTCACGAGAGGGCACCACGGTACCACCATTATCGAACTCCTCGCTCAAGGGTCTGCAAAGAGCAAAAAATAACAATACTTCCCTTAAAACTTAGCTTATGAAACTGATTACTGAGTAATTCTAATTCTGTCGGAAAAAAACCCTGATGATAGGTGTAAAATAAGTCTGTATATATGTATGGCATCAACAATGAAACATCAGACAGCTCTGGCGCACGTTGGCAATCATTAGTTAGCATTAATAGGTCAGTGCAAGGCAGGCAGAAGGTGACTGAGAGAGGATGGGGGTGCCTAAGTGGGTCCTGGGCAGCTGCGTCCATAATGTCCTGGAGAGGGGATGAGTGAGAGGGAGTGAGAGGTTTGAGAAGCCTGTACAAGGGTAGGGTAATGGAGGGTGAACACCCAGCTCTCTGAAAGGGACCCCTCTGCAGTGTGGACACCTCAATCTACAGAGGAGGGAAGAAGAGATAAATCAATGAATTCGATGTAGATTTGGGGTAAACAGCAAATAGGACTGTTTTTAATATGCATGTGAATTTTCCAAACAGAATTGTTATTATAATAAATATTTTCATAACATTCATTACTCCGTAAAATACACTTCTGTTCATTAAAAAAGAACAAAGGTGAATATAGCTGTGATGCCTCCTGGTGGCCAGAGAAATTATTGCACATCTGGGAGAAGAGTTGGGGCAGGAGAGGGGAGGGAGGAAGAGAGGGTGGAATCTAATTAATGGCATCAGGCACAGTATTCTGGAATTTTTCACATACTTGTCATAATTTGTGTGTATCCATTTATCTAGGTTATTTTTTAAAAGTATATTTTCTGGGATATATAAATCTTTTTCTTTCATTTAGAATTTTTCAACATCAATAATATTGTTACTTAAAAACTATATGGGTCATAATTTTAAAAAAAAGTTTAGCGGATCACGAGGTCAGGAGTTTGAGATCAGCCTGGCCAACATGGTGAAACCCCACCTCTACTAAAAATACAAAAATTAGCCAGGCATGGACGGCACCTGTAATCCCAGCTACTTGGCAGGCTGAGGCAGGAGAATCTCTTGAAACCAGAAGGCAGAGGTTGCAGTGAGCCGAGATGGAACCACTGTACTCCAGCCTGGGCAACAAGAGTGAAACTCCATCTAAAAAAAAAAAAAGTTTAATACTCTGGGATCATGTAATGGCAGACCCCAAGGAGATAAGATCATTCCCAGCCCCAAAAGCATGAAGACAAAATGAGAAAAACTTCAAAATAATTCAAAATTAACTGTTGATAGGGAGATAACAAGGGTATTTTTCTGGTTTACTTAGTCACTCCTAAAATCAGTAACCTTATATGAATAATGGTGATGATATTGGGTGATTTGAATGATACTTAGGATTATAGAAAACTAAATACATTTGAAAACATCTTGAGGCGTGCGTACTATCCTTTGAGGAAGATTAAAGCATTAACAGGCCTGGAGGCATCAAGTCAAAACAGAAAAATACCTTAAGTATTCCAAAGTTAGCTGCTGATCTGGAGAGAACAAGCTGTCTCTCTTATTTGCATAAACTTTCCTAAAGGCAGCACCCTGATGTGAATAATGGTCATAGTCATGGGTACTTTGGATGGCAGTTAAGATTAAAGGAGATGAGGTGTAAAGTGCATTTGCTTTCGGTGCAAGTTACTTTCCCTCTCTCCAGCTCACCTGTCTCAAGGCCAACACCTGAGCTTCCACCTGAGTCCATTCACCACTTCAAGGATCAGCCAACTCGTGTGGCCCTACACCCAGGTCTCTTGGTACAAAGCATGAGATTTCACTTCCTCTGTCTTCCTCATCACCCAGAGGGGTTGTGGAGTGGGGACCTGTGGGGCACAATAGCCGGGGAGTGGAATCTGACCATTTCTCAAGGCCTGGAAGCCCGTCTTCTAAAAGGGAGGCTGCCCAGAGCCATCTAGGGAGGGTGAGCCATCTAGGGAACCTCATTCCAATCTTGCCACTTTCCTGGGGAGGTGACTTAGGCTCTGTGAGGCTGAGCTTGGTCAACTGTGAAATGGGATTGACCATACCATCTCTACAGAGCTGTCCTGAGGGGTAAATGAGAAAACCTCTTGAGAATATACGGCATGGAGTTGGACTTCAATTATCTTTAAATGTTGGGACACAGCAGTAGGGACTCACTGGGCCTCAGGGTTAAGGCAGGCATTGTGAAAAATCATTTCTCATTACTTCCCTTTATAAGAAAACAGATAGTTGAAGAAAGCAAATATTCCTGTGATATGCGTTGAGTTCAAAGTTTTGTAGACAGTAGTTTCTCTACTTCTTGGGTGTTATCAGAAGCTTATAAGAGCTGTTCAACATCATTCCCCTGGGCTGACCCAAATCCAGTTTCCCTTGCCTGGAATACAGGTATGTCTTTGAACTCACCTGGTGATCTCAGTGATAGATAGCAAAGTAAGCAAAGTGTGATGTCTGCCTAATGGCTCCTCTGGACTACTTAGTATTTTAATGTATGTACAGGAAAATTCTGGACTCATCCTGCAGTCATCAGTGCAGGAGTCCTCAGGTCATGTATTATCCAGCCACATCACACCAGGATTTCAGCCACCTGCTGCCTTCTGGAGACGCACAAATCCAATAGTTAGCAACATTTTTTGACACATAATTGTCTATTCTTTTGTTAGGTAATAACTAAATGTTTACTGAGCTCAGATTTCATGCTGTCCCAGTGGAGGCATCTCATTAGCTCTGAATTGGAAATGAGAGGGTAAGAAAGGATATGAATATATGGGCAACTTCAAATGTTAAATTTGAGATGAGATGGCTCCTTCCCATTATTTTTTCCTTTGAATTTTTCTAGCTGCCCATTAATGTTTAAACTTGATCAAGTTTCAAGTAATTTAAGATTTTTCAAATGTCATTCGTTGGACTTACCAGCATCCATTGCAGCCACATGATGGAGATATCTCTTCTATCTCTCTTTATTGCTTTCTGTCTCCTTTACATTCTTTTTCTTTACAGTCAAAGTTCCATAAAGAGTTTTCTACATTCCCTGTTAATATTCTCCACTTTCCACTGACTATCCCACTGCACTATGGCCTCTGTCCACAAGATCAAGTAACACATGTGAATTCAAACACCTCCAAAGTGTGTTTCTTGTGCAATTAAAAAATAATAAATGAAATGGAAAAGTCTACTCATGTCAAACAACCATCACACAAAATGAGATCAGGTTCTAAATGAGATGCATCCCTAAACCAGTCAAGGGATTTGGATAGTAGTTTGGACATATGAAAACTAACTACAGGGAATCACTGTCTTCTTTCATCAGCTTGGCTCAGGTGAGGTTCCAGATGTACAGGGTAACCCCACATGAGTTACAGTTTGAGTTAAATACAAGTAGTCTGGACAAATAGAAGGTGTTTCATTAAAGAATACACTAAGTCATTGTTTTAGGCCAGTTCACTCCAGGGAAACTCTAGGTGCTTGAATACATCAGGTAAAAAAGGGGGCTTGAAAATAGTATCTGCAGATTTTATTAATGTTCCCTACAGCACATAAACCAAGTAAATGGGACTGTTTTGGCAAGTTGGAAAGAGAGTATACATGACATGTAGGCATATATGGCAAATCCCACTGTTGAAATCTGAACATGTATTTGTTCTCCTTATGTTTCTTCCTTCCTCTTATTCCATGAGGTAGTCATGCATTTAGAGATAAAAATGTAAATTAAAAGTAAAACCTTAAGCCCCTCAACTGACTGAACAAACCTCCTCATGGCCAGGAGGACCCCCAAAAATCCTTAAAACTGAGTTCCTGGGCATGACAGGAAGTGGGGTCAGATACAACTTGTTATGCTCCCTCTCTTTTGTGGTTTAGATACAACAATTGACCAGCATTAATGTCAAATAGAGATCATAAGACTGGCAGAACAGACTCTTTGTGGCAATAAGATATCAAATTATAAATAAGACCTAAGGCCATGCCAGGAAAGGGTTAAGTCACACACTCTACACTTAAAGTATAAACTGCGTTCTAATTGACACAAGCTGTCCTTTTCATTTTTCTCCAGTAGCTAAACAAGTACTGGCCTCAAGATAAGCAACATTAAAACAACTTGCAGCTCATCCACCACTAGATGCTGATCCCCAGCCCCTGTTCCACCAGCAATGGCTACAGTTTTGATTGGACAAGAGACTGATTTCGATAACTTTCTTCTGATTAGAAGATCACCAACAATGGACCGGTTCTGGCCAGTTTAAAGAGGGCAGGACTTGAGTGCCTTTGTGTTCTGAAAAGTTCTTTTGACGTATAGGGCCTAATTGTGATACATTTAAATGTGAAGTCTCCACCCCAAGGTGAACCTGGTCCATATGTATAACATACATGTTTGTTCAGTACCCATGTGCCAGGACCCCCTTCATAAATATTCATAGCTCCTCCTATAACGTGTTGTGTATGTATCTTTGTCCAACCCCTTCAGCTTAAATTCCTGTCTTAACCTCTCACTCCCTCAAAAGTGTCTGCTTCTGGGCTTCTTCCAGTGGCTACATTCCCAGCCCGTCAGAATGGCCACGCTGCAGGCTGTAATCTTTAATAAGAAATAAAGCCATCCTTTTAAAAATTTATAAATTGGTGATATTTCAGTTCACAAAGCCATATCATTAAAAATACCATATTTCGTGTGTGGATCTATTCAAATGTAATAAAAATATAGAGAAATGTCTTAAAAATGTAAACCCCAAATTTTGCCTAGTGGTTACCTGTGAGGAAGAAGGAACCTAATGTAATCAGAGAACACTTCAAAGTGAATTTTAATTGCATATGATGTTTTATGTTACCATAGAAGGTTCTATTCTATAATTTTGTGTATTTCTGAAATATTTAATAAAAACTACTGTTTCTATATTTGATTCTGAATTCAAAGGAGATTCCTACTAATTTAAAATTTTAGGAAACATAATGAGCTCCAGAGATAAATTAATCAATAACCCCATGGCTGATTTTTAAAAATGTATCATTTTTGTGAATTACTTCCCACTTGATTATCTATGCAGACATATTTAATGTATATGCATTACACATGGATTTCATTTATCTGCAGACCTAACATTTGCTAAAGATCATTAAATTAATTATTAATTGTGCCCAAATATCCTACCCACTCTCTCTGACTCCAAAACCACACCTCCCCTCTATTGGGAAATAAAATCTTTTCCTGTGAAAGGGTTGAGGCTAGGACAGAAGTGACTCCCCATAGTCCTGTACATAAGGACAGATCTGGTATTTGGGACCCAGGTCTCCTGATATCATCTGTTTCCCAGAAGACCCATCTTCATGGTCTGTCATTCTGTGCTGTCTCCTTTCTGAGGCTCAGTGAGAGGTTGCTATTAACATGTCCAAATGGAAGGTAAATGACGATGTTAGAAAAGGACATCAAATAAAAAAAAATGAAATTATTTTCTTTCTCCTCCACTCCACGCATCAGGTAACTTCTACAAAGAAAAGACAGAAAAGCTTTTCTCTCATAGAAATATGTAAACATTTTATTTCCTGCTGCTTCAACTCTAATTGACCTCTAGGAGATGTTCATGTAAACTATGTCTTTTGTAGAAGAGAAAACACAGGGAAAGCCAATACATATATTTGTTGTAGCATTACATGTTAGACACTTCACATAGGTTTAAGCATTGTACATTTTCTTCCCACAACAGTTCAGCGAGGTATGTATCAATATGCCCATGTTACAGATGCCCCAGTTAAGGTTCACAAGGGGTAACTCACTATTATTGGGTCACATATCTAAGTAGAAGCAGGAATAAGATCTACCAAATATTTATATATATATATATATATATATATATATATATATGAGATAAATACACTCATTTATATATAATATATATAATACACAAACAGGCCCACTTATATGTATTATTTAGCAAATTGAGATGAATATTTTTAAAGTTCTTTCTGTTTTCATCCAGTATAATAGGCTAGGACATAAATCTGCATTACTTTAGTTCTTTAGTTACTATAATTTCACTTGTTTTTTTTTTTTTAAGGCAGAGTCTTACTCTGTCGCCCAGGCTAGAGTGCAGTGGCATGATCTCAGCTCACTGCAACCTCTGCCTCCCGGGCTCAAGCAATTCTCCTGCCTCAGCCTCCCGAGTAGCTGGGATTACAGGCACATGCCACCATGCCCGGCTAATTTTTGTATTTTTAGTAGAGATGGGGTTTCACCATCTTGGCCAGGCTGGTTTCAAACTCCTGACCTCATAATCCACCCACCTTGGCCTCCCAAAGTGCTGGGATTACAGGTGTGAGCCACCTCGCCCAGCCAACTTCCAATGTGTTTAAAAGTTTAAAATCCCTTTTATCAAAATAATAATTGAAAGAGTCCAGAAACATCTATAAGGAATAAAGAACAACAGAAAAAACACTATTACAGTTCAATAGAATAGATTTCCATATTCCTCTTGAGATAGCCAAATTCTGTTTGATGGTTGAAGCAGGAAGTACAAGATCTGATTCATCCTCAATATATGTAGAGTAAATATTGAAGACTATACTATAAGTGGCAGATATTAACAGGACTTTATTGACCATGCCATTGAAAGAGCCGGGCACTCAGGCACTTACCACTGTTCCGGGCACATTGTCACCCATGAATGTATTAATTAATAAATTTGTGAGATATATCCTAGGATGGGGTACATATTTTCCTTATATTCTAAATAGACAGGATCTGAATATCACCACATTGGGCAGTAGGTTACTTTGGCCTCAAATGACATTTTCTCTTCTCTTAAAAAATATCTCCCCTTGAATGCAGTGTTTTCCAGATGTTATAAACCACCAATCGAATTTTGTCAGATCCACTTCCTGGGTATTAAATGCATCTTCCCCCAGGTCAAAGGACTCAGGGCAGCCCAGGAATCATCTCCTGCATCTTCTTTACTCCCTACCTTGAGTAAGTTGGCAGAGAGATGAATTTAGAGAGAAATGAAAGGGGCATTGTGGGCCCACCTAGTAAATCACTGAAGGCATCCAACAAGGATGCAGAGTGATAGGGTCAATTTTGCATGTGGGAACATGTGAAGATACCATGACTAAAATCCAGAAATAAACCATCGCATCCCAGGAGGAAATCCTGCACAGAGATTCTACAGAAAACAGTTGAAAAGGTCATGTAATATGGACAACAGGAAAGCTGCCCATTTGAGTAAATTATGGTAAGCCATGAGTCTACAACAGCACAGAGCTGCCTAAGCAGAAGGGGGCATTTGGTCAACACATGCAGCTCTGTTGGGGTAGGATCATAAATTTAACTCTACAAAAATAACTGCAAAGATGCAACATGTAAATGATAGTATAGGTGAGTGTTAAATTGTGCCTAAACTTGTCAGAGCAGTGTTGAGTTGTGACACAACTCACTGAGTTGATGAAAGGAGCTGAGGCAACAGAGAAAAGCCTCATGAAAAATCTCAGGGAGGATACAAGGAGAAAACAAATGAAAGCATGGAAAGTGTGACCTCCTGGAGAGAGTGTTCTGGCTAAGAATGTGCCTCCAGGAGGAAGGCATAAACATGCTGGCAGATGGGAGACCATTGGACCTGGGGTCAGAGAGAAACTATAGTGGGTGTATGATTTCCAGACAGCCTGAGGACCCAATTAGTGGTAAATCCTTCCTCTTGACATTTGCTTCTCACTTTAATGAAGGCTTAGGGCACTGACATCAACCACTTCACTATTTTCAGTGCTCCTGTCTCCTTCCTGCACCCATGGACCTGTGAGAGGTCTTCAGGACACTTCTGTTCTCACCAAATTTGTGTAATTTCAGGGTGTAAAGGTGACATGCAGCATCTCACCGAAGCAAATGTGTTCTTCCACTATCAGTCCTAAATCTGGATGGCCTCAGACCTGGAGTGCCCAGTCAGTTATCTCAGAGCCCTGTCCACTCCCCTGGGAGGCCCCCACTCTTCACTCCAGTCAGGCTGGACTCCCTGTTCCCTTTCTATTTTATGAGGTACAGGTGTTTTCTCCAGGAACCAGCAATCTCTATTCTAAGAATCTATCCCAAACATACATTTCAAAAACACAAAAAGGCAGAAGAACAAGGTCATTCCTAGAAGAACAATTTGTAACAGGACAAGACTATAAATAAGACAAATGTCTACCAATAGGGGATTGACTGAATAAGGTGCATCTACATGTTAGAGTACAATGCACATATACCAAGCAAGGAGGACTCTTTCTCTACTGCCATGTAATGATTTTCAAGATATACTATTAAGTGAAAGAAGCAAGGCACAGAAAAATGTGAGGAGCTGTTGCTGTTCAATATGGTAGGCACTGACCACATGTGGTTATTTAAACAAGGTATTTTAGATATATTTTATTTTAGATAAAACTAAAAATTTAGTTCCTCAGTTGCATTCACTGCATTTCATATATTCAATGCCACAGGTAGCTAGTGGCTACTGTGTTTGACAGTGTAGACACAGAATATGTTCACCTCTACAGAAATTCTACTGGACTCCACTAATGTAGAATATGCCACCTATGAAATAGGAGAAGTCTAATATAAATATTACATTTGGTTATAATATTATAAATTTGAATGTTAAAACAAAAATTGATCAATAGCATGGGCAACATAGCAAGACTGCCTCTCTACTAAAAATTGAAAAGAAAAACATAGCTGGGTGTCGTGATGCATGCCTGTGATCCCAGCTACTGCAGAGGCTGAAATGGAAGAATTTCTTGAGCCTGGGGAGTGGAGAGGCTGCAGTGAGCTGTGATTGTGCCACTGTATTCTGGCCTGGGTGACAGAATGAGACCCTGCCTCAAAAAAAATTGATCAAAATGACTGCATGTAAGGGATGGAGGAACAGCCCAGGATGGAAGACAATCATGTGTATTCCCTGAAAAATATAATACATATTTGCTGGATCCATGCACAGAAAAGGACAAGAAACAATGACCAATCTAATAGCAATGAGCAACCCTAGTCTCCAGATTGAATTTACTGAAAACATTTCCCATTAAAAGGAATCAGGTTATTTGGAGAAATGATTTATTCCAGGTCTGAGTAGGAATTGTAGCTGATGACTCTGGACCCAACTAACATACCAGAAGACATGTCAAAAAGACCAGAAGCCAAACTAGAGGGGCTCCCACTTCACGAAGATAAAACTATTTGAAGGTCAAATAAAATAATGTAATAGAGTCAATCAAGACAAACATAGAAGTATCTAGATCTAATGAAAATACTCCAAAAGAAAAACAAACAAATTATATTTATTGCTCACGTTTGTAGGACCCCAGGGAAACATCTAATTATTTCTTCTCATGGGAACACAAACATCTGGTTGAAGGAAGCAAATATCTCTGTAATATGCATTAAGTTCAAAGTTTTAGAGAAAGAAAGGATTCTGCATTTTGAAGTATTTCATTGTCTTATAGAAGCTACTCAACATCATGCTTCTAAGCACACCCAAATCCAGCTTCCCAGGTTGTGGGTGGTGGCAGTGTGCAAGATAGGCATGACTGGGAACTCACCTGGCAAGCTCAGAGATAGATAGCCCTAGGGACGCAAGGTTTGGTGTTTGCCCAGAGGCTGCTACTGGGCTACTTGCTATGTTGATATATTTATAGAAAAATTCTGGACCTGTCCTGTAGCCACCTGTGCACAGGTCCTTAGGTCATGCATTAGCCAGCCACAGCAACCAGCAATTCAGCCACCTGCTGCCTCCTTGAGGGACAAAAATCTTAGCACTACTGGCATACCTTTGACACACAATTATCCATTCTTTCATTTGCCAATTACTAAATGTTTATATGATATATGTGTGTGTATATATACACACGTGTATAACCTTTAAATTCAAATTTTGGAAAAGGGTTTTCTACATTCTTCATTTCCCTTTGATTGCTTATCCTACTGTACTATATCTTCTGTCTAGATGATTGCAATGAATGTCCTCTCACCAAGGTCATAATCATCCACCTTTTCTCATTTTTCTCATCTAGTTTTTCATATAAATATATTAATATACAAAGTATTCATTTTAGTAACCTCCCAAAGTACGCATGCTTGCGCAGACTGCTTCTTTCACCTAACAACAGAGCTTTGACAGTCTCCCAGGCTTTGGAGCATGATGTACTCGACACAAATCTAAGCTGTCCCTCTCCCTAACTGTGTGGTCTCAGGCAGTCTTTACTCACTCTGTACCTCAGATTTTCATCTACGAAATGGGAATTAGTAACAGTTTCTACCTTGGAAGGGTGCTCTGAAAATTGAATGACTCAATGCCTAAAAAGGACTTGGCAAAGAATATGTTTTAGCCATTTTAATTTCTTTTCTTCTGTCTTTACTGGCCATTAGTATCTCTACTATCCCTATGGGATAGACTCATGTTTATTCATAATCAATAAACTTTGAGGTGTGTTCTCAGTGAAACAAGCAAGTTATATTAAATGTAGGATGAACCTTATCTTTTGAAGATAAGTATATAAATACATACATTTCTGAATAAGTTTATAAGTACCTGCATAAGAAAACTTCTGAAATAATATTATACAGATGAAAACATTAGGATGTTTATTTCAACATTCTTGATCTATAAATGTGAAAAAAGAAGTGGCTATAGACCTTGGCGGGTTGCATTTCAGTGGCGGGGTGGGGGAACAAAGCACCATTAGATGAGCAATGAGGACTGAGGTGGAGGAATGTGAGTTGAGTATTGAGAATTCTTCATAGAACTTTGGTTGCAATGGAGAGAATATATGTAAAGAGAACCGTAACTGTGGATGTAGAGAGGGGTCCAGGGTATTAAATTATGTTTTAAAATTATCAATGATAAGAGACTCTGTCACATTGAATATTAAGAGGAAGGGGCCATCTCTTTTTAGATCTACAAACTGAATTCACCACGCCTCTATTTCCACACTTCACTTCCTTGTTTCTACTCTGGGGAAGCTAAAACTTCACAAAAGGGATTGTGTAGAGTTTGGCCTTAATGTCTATTAACAGTAGGGAGGGAGGGAGGGAGGGAGGGATGGATGGATGGATGGATGGATGGATGGATGGATGGAAGGAAGATATGTCAAACAGCTGCTGGTAATTTATGGTATTTTCTCTCTCAGGACAGAGTTCTCACACAGGTGACTGAATCTGTGGCATTGGTGGCTGAGAGCAGGAAGTTTTGCAGGTCTCTGCAACTGATGGCAGCAAGATGGGAGCACCCAGCTTCAGTGTTCAGAAGCAGATTTAGGCCGACTTCCACACCTTACATCCTGGAGTGATCCACCCTGACTTGAACAGGTGAGGTCTCAGACAGGCTTGCTTTCCACAATGGGGAAAAGATTACAGCCTGCTCAGAAGCGTGTTGTGGTCCAGCTCTTGTGTCATTCAAAAAGAATCCACAAAGTGCAGATCCAGATTCTCTCCGAACTTGAACTCAACCAATGTCATGGAGAGACATTCTTAATCCCCTTCTATGAAAACAGTGTCATTAGAAGCACCCAGAGGCCACACACCCACCCTGGAAATGTAATGCCAGCAGTAGCTCTAGAACGTGCAGGCTCATGTGCCTGTTGCTCATTGTTTTTAGGCTACATATGAAAATGGACCATTTTGCAATAAAAATATAATGCAATGATGATTATCAGAGGATTTTGTATACTAGGGAATTTTTAAAGTTATCTGAACATCAAATTAAATGTAATGACAATGAAAGAATTTCCACCTGTCATGTCATCCAAATATAAAAAGAAACCATTCAGGATTCCAGTAAGGTGGGCATGCGGGGAAGTCTACCCTGTTTCATATTGGTGGTGGGGATGTCATTTAGTACAACCTCTTTCCAGGTTGATTTGGTAATTTCTATTAAAGACTCTATGTATCCCCCATCTGCATGTGTTTGGGGACTGCTCCTTCAAGTATTCATCCTCAGCATGACCCCTGCCCCTCTGAGAGTGCATATTCTTCCTGACACAGGAACTGTCTGCAGATTCCAGTTTCTAAAGCAATGGCCCAGACACACTCCCTTGTCTACAGAGTAGGAAACTTAGGTCTGACAAGGCTCTCTGTCTTTCAGAAGAGAGACAGAACTGGCAGACTGGCTTCAGAGCTGAAGATACAGATTTCAGTAGTGACCTGGGTCAGCAGGAAAGCAAGATTTACTTGGTTATGGTGTGATGTGCAGCTCAGCATCAGTCTGCCTGGGGGCATATAGGGTGCAGGTCTCTGCTTTTCCACTTAGTGGCAGGATGCTCCCTAGCCAGATTGCTTAACCTGCAAACATCACTGTTTCTTCAGCTACAGGATGGTGTAGAGATTATATCCTCTACCTCCCAGGAATGTTGTGAGAAATTCATGAGATAGAAAAGTACCAGCGTTCAGGAAGGGTGAGTCCCCATGGCTCCCTGAGGCCAGAGATACTGCTCTTCTGCGGTACTTTATTTATAATCACCCTATGACAATGCACAAATAAATGGTCATTCAATTACAAAAGAGTACGAGGACTTCCATTTAATCAGTTTATCCAATATTGATTACTATAATAATCCACAGTGCAAATCGGAAAGTAATTACATGGAAATCACTTCTCCTTCCTTCTCATCTAAGGTCTCAGAAGTGCTTTCCCAGATGTGATCTCATTAACCTCTATATAGATCTGAGAGGTGTTAACCAAAACTGGCCAGCACAGGGGAAATGACTCACCTAAGGCCTTATAATGGGCCTGGCCCCCCATGTTCTATTGCATTGTTTTTCTGCAAAGCCTCATCTTGCAGGGTTACATTATACATATTTTTCTTTTTCATTTTAGCAAAAGATAAAAATATATACTTTTTATTGTTAAGAAACATTTTCTTAAATAAGTACTTATTTCATTCCTTACTGAAATGGCTTTTTTCTTACTGACCCATTGAAACCATGTTGGCTATGTTCAACATAACTAGAGATATCTTTGGCATTTTCTTCCCTTAGCTTCATATCTTGTAAAACATCTTGTACAAAAAAGTAAATTTACAGAAAAACATACGTATAAATCACTTATTAATCCCCAAATGTAGTAAAATAACATAGCAAAAACTTTATCAAATCCATTTTGTGCACAAACTGGACAGATCTGTTACATATAATCTCTATATGCATCTGCAGTGTTTTATAAATTGGTGCTTTGACATCAAAAAGGAAGTATACAAAAAGGCCCCTCTTGTAATATCAATGACTCGGAATGATCTCACTATCATTGCATCTCAAATTCCCTTGAATTTATACTCATCACTGCCATATCACCATTCTTACAAAAGCGGTTAAGGAAAAAGATGCAGTGTGATTATAAGTAACATTCAAAATTTCATGTTATCAAGAGTTGAGCAGAGTACTAATTTTCCCTTTACAAACACATGCACATCCACGTAGAAATTCAAAGTCAAACTGCATAAAGTGCTTTTATCGACGGAAGGCATCACACACATTCCCAAGCAGCACTGTTCCCATGAGAAACTGAAAACGTTATTTCTTTGAATCTGGAATGCATCTTCCCTCTTCCAGGTGTAACCATTCAGTTTTTCCTGGAGCGATTCCAGTTTGTTTCCTTTTGGTGCCTTCCTTAAGAAATTTTGCAGTTGTTTCTGGTGCAGTTTTTGGGTAGGCTCTGGGGTGGGCAGACGATCTTCACTTTGCAGAGGCTGCTCCTTTTGTGGGTGGAGCTGGTGGTGAGGGAGTAGGAGAGGCCTCGCATCATCCTGGCATTCAGGCCCTTAGCCATGGAGAAGGACTTGAGGTGGCTTCTTAAGGCAATGGGGAGCGGGAGCTTGTCTACCAGATGCACAGGCGTGCAAGACACGATGGTGCGGCAGCAGAGGTCTTGCAAGCTCAGTACCTTGCTCGGCCTCCCGAGCCAGTTCAACCTGTGCCGCAGCAGCACGATCCTGGCCAGCTCCGTGAAAGACTCTATGATGTTGAAATTACACAGAGGGCTGACCTCAAAGAAGGTCACGCCCAGGCGCTCAGCATAGGCCTGGGCCTGCTCCCTGGGCACCTGCCTCTTGAATGCCAGATGTAGGCGATTCCCCACCAGGATTTTAGGGACACCAGGGGCATGCTCATCGATCTTCTTAATCCATCGATCCATACCCTCGAAAGACCAGCGGTTTGCAATGTCGTAGACCAGGATCACTCCTTGTGCACCACGAGAGTAGGAGCGGAATATGGTACAAAATCTTCCCTGCCCCGACGTATCCCAGAGCTTCAGCTTCACCCGCTGGCCGTCCAGCAGGATGGTGGTCGTCTTGTAGTCGATTCCCCCCAGGTGGCTGTACGGGGACTCGGCCGTGCCGTCCTGCAGGCTCTCCAGGATCTCGCCCTTGCCCACATCGCTGTCGCCCACCAGCAGGAACTTGAGCAGGAAGTCGTAGGCCTGGTCGGGGCTGCCTGGGGCGCTCATCGTGCTGGCCCCGCCCCGCGCCTGGGCCAGACCAGCAGGGTTGCACGCAGAGGCGGTGCCGGGCCTATTTTTCTTGAGAAATTAACATAGAACATAAAAAATGGGATGGCGAAGTTTATGAAATAAAGCGAAATGAGGTGGTGGCTTTGATGGTTTTCTTTTACAAACCCTGGGAAACTACTTCAGCGATTGTTTTACTTCTTCTTATCCAAAACAGAGTAGAGACACAGCAGTTAATTAATTCATCATTGAAACCTTACATTTCTCTTAACATTTCCATGTGATCGTTATGTAACGATGCCTTTTGGATTACGTCAAAGGACTCTCCTTTAAAGTAAGGACAGGTATGAAATAGGAAGGGGACTAAGATGTGTTGAGTACCGTATGTACCCTACGCTGTGTATGACGCTTAAAATAATTTGTTCTTTTACTTGTCAGAACAATTGTCTTTGGTAGCTATGATTGTTTCCATTTTACAAATGAGAAAAGGCAAACTCAGAAATGTTATGTAATTTTAAAAAATCTTGCTGTTAGTGTAGAGATCACAGAAATCACAATCCTGAGCCGGGGCTCTCCTCATATAATGCACCACACATCCTTTTTACTCTGTGGCCATGCAGGGTTTAGGAGTAAGTGTGAACTGCCTGTGCATGTGATCCTTGACAAGCCACGCATGTTTGCATGGGCACTAATACTTTTCTTGCTGCAGGTGGACATCTCCCAGAAATATAAGAGTCAAGATCTCAGAAGAGACATCTAGGATATGGATTTTGCTAGAGTGTCTCATAAATAATATTCACCCAAGAAAGATGTGTTGAAATAATGCATGCATCCATCAGTGAAGGGTTTTAGATTTAACACATGTACAGCTCCTATAACAAAACAGCAAAACTGACAAAATACGTAAATGGTTCATGGATGACAAAACGCAAATGGCCAATAATCATAAGAAAATGCATTCTAGCTCACTAATACATTAAGGAATGCAAATGAAACCATCTAAATACACTTTTATCATCTATCATTTGACAAAATTTAAATGTAGAAAAAGCTGAATAAGAATTTTTTTTTTAATTTGCAAAAGAAAAAGGTAAAAAGTGGTTCTGTGTGTGTCTGGGTATGGGGGCGGGATGAGGGACCAAATACATCAAGGAAATGGAAACACACTTATCAGTTATAAATACATTTAAATATTTTAAGAACGGGTACAAAGATGGTTAAAGAAATAAGAATGCTCAGACACATATAAGGGAGTTTAAATTACTGAAATCAAGCCCCAAAGGATAGATGTTTAAGCATGTAATGGATGAAACATTTTTCACATGTACAAAATATCCAGGTAAGAGGTTATTTGCTACAGCATTGCTGAAACCTTTTTAAAAAGGAAAAAATGAGAAGCATTCTAAGTATGCATCAATACAGAACAAACAATAACAAAGTTGTCTCCCTAATTTACACAAACTCCCCTAAAAACAATGCCATGATCTGAATGGTGGAATCTGACCATTTCTCGAGCCCTCGAAGCCCATATTCTTTTTTTTTTTTTTTTTTTTTTTGAGACAGAGTCTCGCTCTGTCACCCGGGCTGGAGTGCAGTGGCCAGATCTCAGCTCACTGCAAGCTCCGCCTCCCGGGTTTACGCCATTCTCCTGCCTCAGCCTCCCGAGCAGCTGGGACTACAGAAGCCCACCACCTCGCCCGGCTAGTTTTTTGTATTTTTTAGTAGAGACGGGGTTTCACCGTGTTAGCCAGGATGGTCTCGTTCTCCTGACCTCGTGATCCGCCCGTCTCGGCCTCCCAAAGTGCTGGGATTACAGGCTTGAGCCACCGCGCCCGGCCATGGAAGCCCATCTTCTAAAAGGGAGGTGCTCAGGGTCCTCTAAGGAGGATGAGGATACAATCTCTTTCTAATCCTGCCACTTACCTGAAGAGGCGACTTAGGTTCTGTGAGCCTGAGCTTGGTCATCTGTGAAATGGGACTGACCATACCATCCTTACGGAGTTGTTCCCAGGCATAAATGGGAAAACCTGTCCAGAGTATATGGCATGCAGTGGGAGACTTCAATGGCCCTTTAAATGTTGAGACATAGCAGTAGGGGTTGGCTGAGCCTCAAGGCCAAGGCAGGCATCGTGAAAAATCATTACTCATTGTTTCTCCTAATGAAAACACAGACGTCCATATAAAGAAGGCAAATCTCCCTGATACACCTTGATTTCAGAGTTTTAGAGATGGAGTTCTCTACATTCTTGTGTGTTTCATAATCTCACAAAAACTGTTCAACATCATGCCTCCAAGAAGAAACAAATCCAGTTCCCCATGCTGGTAAGAAAAAAACTGATCGGCGTAAATGTAAAAACATATGTTCCAGGGCATCCATACAATGAAACCCAGGTAGCAGTGACAAGGCTGTAGAAAGGTGACCGAGAGAGGTCGGAGGCAGTACAGCAGCATCTGGGGAACTGTGTCTATAGTGTCCTGGAGAGGGGAAGACTGAGAGAGAGTGTGAGAAGGTCTGAGAAGCCTGTACAGGGATAGAGTTATGGAGAGTGAATGCCTTGCTCTCTGGGAGGGACACCCCGCCCCCCGTCTCCAGCCCCTCCCCCTCTGACAGTATGGACAATTCAACCTACACTGAGAAGGGAAGAGATGATAAATCAGTGAATGCGATGTAGATTTGGGGGTCAACAGCAAATGCACCTGCTTTAATATACATGTGAATTTTCCAAACAGAACTAGAACCAAAGTAAACAAGTTATTTTGAAACATGTTACTCTGCAAAATGTACAAAAACAGAGATAGCCGTGATGCCTTCTAGTGGCCAGAGACAGAAACGCAGCTCTGATAATCTCAAACTGGGGACTCAGGAAGAGGGAGGGATGGAGGTTGGAGGTTAGCTCCAAGGTACCAGCCACAGTTTTCCGGAATTATTTACCTAATAGTAGCGATTTCCATGTATCCATCATGTTCCAGAATATATGAAACTGATATTGGTTCCAATTCCCTCTGCAACTAAAGTTGCATCCATGATTGTGTATTTGGGGTGGTAGAGCTAGAGGACACACACACACACTCACACACACACAAAACCTCTGTCAATTAGACTTGTTATTTACTTCTTTCACAATAAAATATAATATAATGAATGCTTTTTCAAATTAATGAACATTATGTACACCTTAACTTTGACAATTTGTTCCAAAGTTTTTTGTGTGTTCAAATTTTCATCAAAATACTTTTATTCCCAAATACAATTTTCAAACAGTATACAAGAGCATACTGATAAATCAAAATTAACCTGAGCTCTCACTGGTCAACTCCCACTCCTTAACCCCAAGGGGTCTGCTGTTCCTAGGATGGTGCATACTCTCCTGACATGTCCCTGTAGGTGAGGTGCACATCAACACGTTCACCTACACACACACGTTGTCTTCTCCAAAAGTGCAATCACGGTACTTATCTTTTGTATCTTGTCATTATAAATTCTCAAGATTTTAAAATGCATTTTATTAGTTCTTGAGGGGTTGGCATATTTTAGTATGTTTATTGTTCATGTACATTTCATTTAAATTCTCTGTTGAAATAGTTGCCATTTTGTTACTATGTTTCACAAATCATGGATACTAACCCAATTAAACTTCAAAATTTGACTTTAAAATTATACAGATCTTAAATTTCAAAAGAAAAAACATTGAAAAACACCTGGGGAGCAGGTACTGTCAGCCTGGAGGGAGATTAGAGCATTCAGGGCCCTGGAATAATGAAGAGAAAATGATAAAAGTTTAGAGTATTACGGAGTTTGTGCTGATCAGGAAACAACAAAGTTGTCTCCCTGATTTACATAAACTCCTCTAAAGGCAGCAGCCTAATTTGAATAATGGTCATAATGACCTTGGATAGCAGTTAAGATTAAAGGAGATGAGCTGTAAAGTGCATTTGCTTACGGTAATTTAGTGCATGTTTCTTTCCTTCTCTCTAGCTCACCTAGGCCAACACCTAAGCTGTCCCAAGGCCAACACCTAAGCTTCTGCCTAAGCCCACTTGCCACTTTAGGGATCAGCCCTCTTATGTGGCCCTACACCCAGATCTCATGGCATAAAGCACAGGATTTCACTTCCCCTGTCATCTTCAGAGGAGTTGTTGAGTGGGAACCCATGGGACCACAATAGCAGGGGAGTGGAATCTGACCATTTCTCAAGCCCTGAAAACTCATCTTCTAAAAGGGGGTGATCAGCGTCCTCTAGGGAAGGTGAGGGATGGGACCTCATTCCAATCCTGCCGCTTACTTGGAAAAGTGATTTAGGCTCTGTGAGCCTGAGCTTGGTTAGCTGTGAAATGGGATTGACCATATCAACCTTACAGAGCAGTCCTGAGGGGTAAATGAGAAAATCTGTTGAGAATATACAGCACTGAGTGGCCTTTAAGTATTGGTACACAGCATGAGGGACTGGCTGAGCCTCAAGGCTAAGGTAGTCATCATGAAAAATCACTTCTCATTGTTTCTCGTAATGACAACACAAACATTGTGAAGAACAAGCAAATCTCTCTCTCAAATGCCTTAAGTTCAAAGTTTTAGAGACCAAAGGTCTCTGCATTCTTAGGTGCTTGGAAAGTTCACAAGAGCTATTCAACATCATGCCTCTGAGCAGACCCAAATCCAGTTCCCCATGGTGGTAAGGCAGGCGTGTTTGTGAACTCACCTGGTGAGTTCCATGACAGATCACATCATGGACACAAGGAGTGGCGATTGTCTAATGAGTGCTCCAGCACTGCTCAGTATTTTAATATGTTTATAGGAATACTGTAGACCCATTTTGCAGTAAACAGTGCAAGGTTCTCAGATCACACAGTATCTAGCTACATCACAGAAATCTAGGAATTACAAGAATTTCTATAACACAATTTTCTATTCTTTCATTAGGTAATAACTAAATGTGTATTGAGCTTTAAAAGCATACTAGTCTACTGGAGGTGTCTCATTAACTAAAGTGGAAAGAGGGTAAGAATTCAAATGAATATATGGATAACTTCGTGGCTCACATTTGAGAGGAGATGGTTTCTTCAAATTAACTTTAAACTTTCTCAAATTCCAAAGAATTGTTTTAAATATCCTTTTTTGTTCCTCATCACCTGATACAGTTTGAATATATGTCCCTGCCAAATTTCATGTGGAATTCTAATCCCTAATGTTGGAGGTTGGGCCTGGTGGGAGGTGTTTGGGTCATGGGGGCAGATCCCTCAAGGCTTGGTACTGTCCTGGTGATAGTGAGTTCTCCTGAGATCTGGTTAAGTGTGTGGCACTCCCCCACCCTGCCCCCGCCACTTTCTCTCTCCTGCTTTCATCATATGACATACATACTTCAGCTTCAGGTTCCATCATGAGTAAAAGCTCCCTGAGGCCCTCTCAGAAGCTAAATAGATGTTGGTGCCATGTTAGTAAGCCTGCAGAACCATGAGCCAATTAAATATCTATTCTTTATAAATTACCCAGTCTTAGGCATTTCTTTATAGCAATGCAAGAATGGCCTAATATATCATCAATTCAATTCAGCCACAGGATATCTTTCTTTTCTCCTCTCCCCTCTTCTCTCTTCCTTCCTCTCCCTTTCCTTTGCCCTCCCCCTCCCCTCCCTCTCTCCCTCTTTGACTCTGTCTTTTCCTTCTCCTTCAAAAAATTGTCTACATTTTCTACATTCTCTATTAACATTACTTCCCATTTACTCTTTACTCCACTGCACTGTGGCTTCTGTCCCCAGGATTGCAATGAACATGATCTCGCCAAGGTTACAATCCCCCTTTTGGTCACTAGGTCCAGTTTTTTGTTTACATATATTACCATACTGAGTATTGCTTTTAATGAACTCATAAAATATGCATGCTTGTCCAGTTGCTTCTTTAAACTTAACACAAATCTGTGACAGGTTCTGGAGCATGAGGTGCTGGACACAAATCCAAGCTGTCCCACTCCCTAACTATGCAGTATCAAACAAAGTCTTTATTCTCTCTGTCATTCAGTTTGTCATCTATAAAATAAGGATTAGTCACAGTATCTACCTTGTAAAACAGTTATGAGCACTGACTGACTCAATACATTAAAAGCATACGATTCATAAGAAATGTTAGTCATTTTAAATTCTTTTTACATATCTTACTGGCATTAGTATCACTGTAGATATGAAAAATAGAATATCGGCCAATGAATAGTTTCCTACGGCCACCATAACAAATTATCACAAACTTTGCACATTTAAACAACAGAATTTCATTATCTCATGGTTCAGAAGTACAAAACCAAAGCCCAAAGTACAAAACCAAGGTGTAGGCAGGACCACACTGCCTCCAAAAGCTTTAGGGGAGAATCCTTTCTTAGCTCTTCCAACTCCTCCTTTGTTTGGTTTGAGGCAGCACAATTCCAATCTCTACCTCAATCTTCACATGGCCTTCTTCCTTGTGTTTGTCAAATCTCCCTCTGCTTTCTTTTATACAGACACCAGTCATTGGAGTTAGGCATCAAGCTACATTCAGGATATTTACTTCTGGAGATCTTTCACTTAATTATATCTACAAAGACCCTATTTCTAAATAAAGTTTGGGTGGGTTAGGATTGGGACATGTTTTGAGGGGGACACAATTCTACCTACTAAAGTTAAACACGCAAGTTACACTACAAATGTTAGATAAGGTAGTTTTTATAGGTTAATATATAAATGCTGTATGCATGTTTAATCTAGGTTTTTATCCTCTGTGTATGAAATACTCTTAAACTACAGAGATAGGTCAATGATATCAAGAGACAATGCAATAAAAACCAATATTAATCTCTCCAAAACACTTGTAGACACACACACAAAATGAAAAAGAATCAGATTTAGTCAATCAGCGAAGTCATAAATTATAATGCAGTATATGGTTCCACTGTGAAAATATATGTATCTATCTCTCTCTACATGGGTTTATAGGTATGTGTGTGGCTAAAAATAAGTTAGTATACTACATGGACAGAAAAAGATCTGGAGAATAGATACCAGTAATTTAATACAGGCCATCTTTGTATTATGGAGATGGAGAAGATTTGGACAGAATATTTTTAATTTCTAATATATATTTCAATTATGTTTCATATGGCTTAAACAATAAAAAAGTTAATAACGTGACAAAGTCATTAAGATAATGTTTTGTAAATCAGGAAAATCTGTGACCATAGTCACAAAATGATAGCGTAGAAATACATTTATTGACTAAGAATCATGTTCATATGCTGTGGTACAAAAATAGTATATTAAAAACATTTATTTAATAAATCAGTATATTTGCATTGGAAGGAGATAGGGGATATTTGTTTTATAAATTCGCAATTTCCTAGTGTTTTAAACGTGGAAGTTTCATTGTTCAAAATGTTAACAACAAAAAACACTGTAATTGTGAACTGATTATATTTATGATGCCCACATATTCATTGCTCTGGACACACGCATATAGGAAATTCCAGAAAGCTTTGTTCTCTACAGTTCTATACAATAGAATACATGTGCCTCCCTTACTCCCCTCAAATCTCCTACGCCTTTCCAAGCTCTCGGTTGACTTCCATTTCTGCAATTCTGACTCTGGGCACCAGGTGAGAGCATTCTCTCTTTCTTCCAATGAAAAGCCATAATTTGCATAAACAGAAACAAAATTTTCCTCAAACTAGATAATGAAACAATAAGTACAGTATGACCACAACTCTCTTTGAAATATTCATATGTTTACAAAAAGATGGACAGGTCATATACATAGTTTGTTTCCTTGCATACTCCTATGTCTACATCTAATTAGTTTATTAAATGGGTTTTGGGGGCCTACTTCAGAGGTTCAAATATCTTATGATGAAATGCTACCGGAAATTTTATAATGGATGGATCAGGGTGACAACACTGAAATACAGTGATCAATTTCAAGGTTACAGGAGAAGAGAAAACCAGAGCCAATGAGCCTACTAATTTGACACTTTAGTAATAAAGGACACCACTTCTGAGGTACTCAGGCCGAATAAGCTGAATTTGATCAAACTTCTAAATCTAATTACCAATTAAAAAAAATAAGAGGGGCTAGAGGAAATTAACAAACAACACAATAAGAATCCAATCAGCAAAATCCATAATGCACTCTCCAAAGGATGAAAGATCCAGTTTTGTAAGCAAATAAATAGAAAGGTTCTTTTTTAAAGAACAGATAGCTTTTAAGAGACAACACTTCAAGGAGAGTTAAAGAGAAAGTAAAATTAAAGTCACAAGGAGATACTACCACATGTCTACCAGAAAGAGAAAAATGAAAAAGATAGAAAATACCAAGTGTTGATGAGGATGTAAGCAGTAGAAGTCTAAACACTGCTAGCGGGAATATAGATTGGAACAACCACATTGAAAAACTGTTTGACAGTATCCACTGAGCTGAAGACACACATGTCATATGACTCAGAAATGCCACTCTTTGGTGCATCCCCAGGAGAAATGGCCTCACCCATCAAAGGAAATCAGACCAGCCCTGCCTTTCAACCAGTTGAAGGATAGAAACCAGAATAAATGTGATTTCCATTTGTAAAAGCACTCTGAGTTCCTGAAAGGGAATAGAATTAACTGTGGAAGTTCAAGGAATTATTTCAACAGCCAGGTTGTCTAAGGAAAACTTAACTGTGATGATTATTATCTTTTTAAAAATAATCATACTCTTTTGTTTTTACAATTATATCTTGTTTGTTTTTCTTAAATAAATATCATCTGGTACATGGAAGAAAGGCTACTGAAGGATAGTTATCACTCAAAGACATATGGTCCTGTCTACCATCAACCACCATTGGCTGACATGGTTTGGCAAATGTCTTTTCCTCTTTTCTAAGTATACTGGTTAGGAGTGTCGGCTCTGGAGACAGACTAAGGCCCAACCCTGCTTCTTAAATTTGTGGGACTTTGAATACTTTTGCTTCACCTTGCAGTAACTCAAATGCTTCATTTGTAAAACAAGGATAATACTGACCTAAGAAGACAAAATGTTTTTAAACAAATATTGCCTTGCCATTTTGGTCAGGAATCCCATAATCTTTTTTTTTTTTTTTAGACAGAGTCTCGCTCTGTTGCCCAGGCTGGAGTGCAGTGGCGCGATCTCGGCTCACTGCAGGCTCCGCCTCTGGGGTTCATTCCAATCTCCTGCCTCAGCCTCCCGAGTAGCTGGGACTACAGGTGCCCGCCTCCATGCCTGGCTAATTTTTTGTATTTTTAGTAGAGACGAGGTTTCACTGTGTTAGCCAGGATGGTCTCGATCTCCTGACCTCGTGATCCGCCCGCCTCGGCCTCCCAAAGTGCTGGGATTACAGGCGTGAACCACCATGCCTGGTCAGGAATCCCATAATTTAAAAAATTCTACTGCGGAGATATCAGCATAACTGACTCTCTGTGACCTTGTGAGAGTAACAGAACCACTCTATACTTCAGTTGTCTTTAAGGTACAATGGGGAAAACAATTATCCCCACCTCATGGGTTGTTGTTTTGAGAATTACTTGAGTTGAGGCATGAAAGCCCTTAGAACAGTGGTCGGCACATAGCAAACTGCTCATTAAATGTGAGTCTGCATGTTGAGATTTTTCAAGTTCTAAAAGTTTGACAGTTTGCATGTGTCTTCAATAAAGTTTAATACAACAGAATCTTAATCATCAACTGATGCATTTTAAATAATTTCTTTCACTACAAACACATTTGGATGACCTAACTAACTACCTTGAGAATATCTCAAGAGCACATGGAAGGATTGCTCTCAGAAAACTGTGCTATTTCTC
Organism: Chlorocebus sabaeus; assembly: GCF_047675955.1. Classification (NCBI taxonomy): domain Eukaryota; kingdom Metazoa; phylum Chordata; class Mammalia; order Primates; family Cercopithecidae; genus Chlorocebus; species Chlorocebus sabaeus. Next base: position 50,513,348 of record NC_132933.1, read on the forward strand.
CACATGGCTATATAAAAAGCTGAGGGGTAATCCTTGACTGTGCCTTATCCCCATGCACCCTACATGCACAGTCACTTCAATTTCTGCCTGCCCTACCTTCAAACACGCCCTGTCCAGGTTCACTCCTCCCTCTGCACACAGCTGCAGCCCTGGTCCCATCTACCTGTGTCTCTTCCCTGGACTTCTGCAATACTTTTCTAATGGTTATCCCCACTCCCTATCTTGTCCCTTTCCAATCCATTCTCCACATAGCAGTCAGAGTCACCTTCTGACAACAAGAATCGCAATCAACAGCCTGACCCAAGGGATCTGTTGTTCTAAGGACGTTGCATACACTTCAGATGTGTCCCTGTAGGTGAGGTGCACATGAACACATTCACCCGATACACACAGTCTTCTCCAAAAGTGCAACCACAGTCCTCATCTTCTGTTGCAATTTTTTCCCACTTTATATAAATTCTCAGGATTTTTAAGTATTTGCATTTTATTAGTACTCTGGTTTTGCCATATTTAACAAGATTATTGTTCATGTTTATTTTATGTAAATTTTCTATTGAAATGAATTACCAATATCTTTGTCATTAGTGTGTGTCACAAATTATGGATACTAATCCTATATATAAGGTACAGTTTGCGAATACTTTCTCTAATGTTTTAAGATAATTCTTAATGTTTTTTATTACTTTCAAAATTGATTTTCAATTTCAAAAATATTATGACTTAAAAACTTTACAGATCACATATATATACATTTTTTTAAGAAAAAGTTGAATGCTCCCTTTGGAATGGCAGCCCCCAAGGAAATTAGATCATTCAGGGACCAGGAGGCATGAAGACAAAGTGAAGAAAACTTTAGAATAACTAAAAACTAGATGCTGATAGGGATTTTATCTCCTCTATCATCTTCATCACCTCAAGAGGTTGTAGAGTGAGCACCTCTGGGGCCACAACAGCAGGAGAGTGGAATATGACCATTTCTCAAGTCCTGGAAGCCCAATTTCTAAAAGGGAGGTGCTAAGGATCCTCTAGGGAGGGTGAGGGATGGAACCTCATTCCAATCCTGCCACTTACCTAGGGAGGTAACTTAGACTCTGTGAGCCTGAGTTTAGTCATCTGTGAAATGGAACTGACCATACCATTATTACAGAACTGTCCCCAGGCATAAATGAGAAACCTTGTCCAAAATATATGGAATGGAGCGAGACTTCAATGGCCTTTAAATGTTGAGACACAGCAGTAGGGGCTGGCTGAGCCTCAGGGCTCAGAAGACATTGTGAAAAATCATTTCTCATTATTTCTCCTAATAAGAACACAAACATCTAGAAGAAAGAAGCAAATATCTCTCTGATATGCCTTGAGTTCAAAGTTTTTGAGATAGAAAGTTTTCTATATTCTTAGGTATTATCAGAAGGTCATAGGAGTCATTCAACATCATGCCTCTTAGCAGACTCAGATCAAGTTCCCTCACACTGGAAGGACAAGCATATTTGTGAACTCACCTGAGGAGCTCTGTGATAGACTGCATGAGGAAAGCAAAGTATGGTGTTTGCTTAATAGCTGCTTCTGGACAGTTTGGTATGTTAATATGTTCATAGGAAAAATCTGAACCTGTCCACCAATCAACAGGGCAAGGGTCCTCAGATCATGCATGATCCAGTCACATCACACCAGGATTTCAGCCACCTGCTACCTCCCTGCGAGGCAAAAATCCAGAAATTACTAACATTTCTGTGACACACAATTGTCCATTCCTTCCTTATCTAATAACTATATTTGTATTGAGCTCAAAACATATACTAGTCCACTGGAGACATCTTATGAGCTCTAAAGTGGAAACAGGAGAGTAAGAAACAAAATAATATATAGGAAAATTCAAGGGTTAAATACGAGATGAAATGGGTTCTTCACATTAGCTTTTAAACTTACTGAAATTTCAAGAAATCGAAGATTTAAAAAAATTCTTCCTTTAACCCCTCACCACCTATTCAGCCACAGGATTGGATATCTTTCCTCCCTCCACTTCTTTTTCTCTCTTTCCTTCTTCCCAAAATTACAGCTCTAAAACGAGTTTTCTGCACTTCCTACAAAACTACAATGAGATATTATCTCACTCCAGTTAAAATGGCTTTCTCCAAAAGACAGGCAATAACACATGCTGGCAAAGCTGTGGAGAAAAGGAAACCCTCTTACACTGTTGGTGGAAATCTAAATTAGTACAACCACTATGGAGAACAGTATGGAGGGTCCTCAAAATCTAAATCTAAAAATAGAGCTGCCATATGACCCAGCAATCCCACTGCTGGCTATACATCCAAAGGAAAGAAAATCGGTATATCGAAGAGTATCTTCACTCCCATGTTTGTTGCAGCATTATTCATAATGGCCAAGATTTGGAAGCAACCTAAGTGCCCATCAACAGATTAATGGAAAAAGAAAATGTGGTACATATACACAATGGAGTACTATTCAGCCATAAAAATGAAGAGATTCTGTCATTTGCAACAACATGGATGGAACAGGTGGTCATTACATTAAATGAAGTAAGCCAGGGACAGAAAGACAAATATCACATGTTCTCACTTATTTGTGGGACTAAAACTCAAAAAATAATTGAACCCATGGAGATAGAGAGTAGGATGGTTACCAGAGTCTGGGTAGAGGCGGGGAGGTGAGGAAGAGGTGGGGATGGTTAATGAGTACAAAAAATAGAATGAATAAATAAGTCCTAGTATTTGATAGCACTACAGGGTGACTATAATCAATAATAATTTAATTATACATTTTAAAATCACTAAAATAATATAATTGGATTGTTTGTAACATAAAGGATAAATGCTTGAGGGGATGGACACCCCATTTTCCATGATGTGACTATTATGCATTACATGCATGTATCAAAATATCTCATGTACCCCATAAATATATACACCTACTATCACCCACAAAAATTAAAAATTAAAAAAAAGTTTAAAGGATATTGAATGTTGATTTTTCTCTCCTTCCCCAAACACTATTGGAAGGTTAGAAAAACAATTCCTGAAATCATAAAACATGTGTTTTTCTGTGTCTGGCTGTGTTCAACCAACATAATATATATATGATTTACATTTTGTTGTCTGTAGTTGTAGATAGTAATTTTCATTGATGGATGGTATTACATGGTATGGATATTTCTTTTTTTTTTTTGAGACGGAGTCCAGCTCTGTTGTCCAGGCTGGAGTGCAGTGGTGTGATCTTGGCTCACTGCAACCTCTGTCTCCCAGGTTCAAGCTATTCTCCTGCCTCAGCCTCCCGAGTAGCTGGGATTACAGGTGCCCACCACCATGCCGAGCTAATTTTTGTATTTTTAGTAGAGATGGGGTTTAACTGTGTTGGCCAGGTTGGTCTCAAATTCCTGACCTCGTGATTTGCCCACCTTGGCCTCCCAAAGTGCTGGGATTACAAGCGTGAGCCACCGTGCCTGGACTGTATAGGTATTTCACAATATATGTATCTGGTATGAAGGTTTATATATTTTTCAAACTTTGACCTACTATGAATAACAGTGCTTTGAACGTTCTTGTATATATCTTTTAGATGGACATTTATTTTTACTTTACTTTGACATATATGATTGAGTGGCATTTCTGAGTTAGGGTATATGTATGTTCAGCTCACTAGATACTGCCAAACAGTTTTTCAAAGTGTTCCAATCTGTATTCCCACCAGCAGTGTTGAGAGGTCCACTGCTCCACATCCTCACCAACACTTGGCATTTTCAATCTTTTTTATTTCTTGTGGGTGTATGGTGGTATCTCACTGTGGTTTTAAATGTAATTTCTTTGATTTAATTTTTCATTAATTTAACTCTCTCTGAAATGTTTCGTCTCATTTAATCTAAAGTGGGTTCCACCGCATTTTTTTTTAATCTTCTAATTTACTTGCTTAAAATCTGGATCTTTTGTCTTGTGGAATGCTAATGCTGTTAAATACCTTTCTGCATATGGAGGCGATCATATAATTATTTCCTTGGCTGTATCAATATGCTAGATTATAGTAATAGTTTTATTGATATTGAAACACCTTTATATATGTAAAAGCCCCATAAGGTCATGACCTATATTTTATGTCCATTTTGTTTACCAATATTTTATTTAAGAACATTAGTTCATACTCTGTAATGAGATTATTCTGTAATTTCATTTCTCCTGCAGTTTTTGGCATGTTTCAGAATCAACTTTATGTACTTGCTTCATTGTTTTATATATTCCCTACGCCCTTGGACTATTTTAAATAGTACTGGTATTATCAAACCTTGAAAGTTTGGCTAGAATTCTCTTTGGGAAATATCTGGGTCTGGTGCTTTTTGATGGCAGATAATCTAACCAAATTCACTATGTCTTGTATGCAATTAGTCTGTCAAGACTTTGTGTCTCTTGGAGCCAATCTGGGTAAGTTGTGTTTTTCTAGAAAATTAACTATTTCATCTGTTTCCAAATATATTTGAATAGAATTCTGCAAATTTTTCAGTTAAGAGACTTGAAATTTCCTTTATTTTGAAGACCTTGTCACCCTTCCTGTTTCAAAATTGTGTATTTGTGTTTTCTTCAATTTTCTTGAATAATTTACCCAGTGACTTTTCATGTTTTTGATATCTCCTCAAATAAATCTTCCTTACTTTTACATATAAATTCTACTGTAGTTTGCCTTTTCAACCCATTCATTTCTGTTTAAATCTTTATTCCTTTCAACTACATTCTTTTAATTTATGTTGTGGTTCTTTATCTGGCATTTTGAATTGACTGTTTAATTCCTTTTTATTGATATAGCTATGTAATGCATAAAAATATTATCTGAACACTGCTCTAGCTGTAAATTCTGATATGCTCTGTTTTTATTTTCATTATTCTCATTGCATTCTATAATTTTAATCTGTATTTGCATTTGGGCCCAAGCTTAACAGCCTCAGGTATTAGTATGATTTTTCATATATCTCATTGCTGCTCCTGCAGTTTTCCTCTATAAAATTACATTTTTGGCCGGGTGCGGTGGCTCACGCCTGTAATCCCAACACTTTGGGAGGCTGAGGCGGGTGGCTCACCTGAGGTCAGGAGTTCAAGACCAGCCCGGCCAAGATGGTGAAACTCGGTCTCTACTAAATTACCTAGGCGTAGTGGCAGGTGCCTGTAATCCCAGCTACTCAGGAGGCTGAGGCAGAGAATTGATTGAACCCAGGAGGCGGAGGTTGCAGTGAGCCGAGATTAAGCCACTGTACTCCAGCCTGGGTGACAGAGCGAGACTCCATCTAAAAAAAAAAAAGAAAAGAAAAGAAAAGAAAAAAAAAAACCAACCAACCAACCAACCAACCAACCAACCAACCAACCAACCAAACTACATTTTTGTTGTGTGATTAGGTACACAAGTATTAACACATAATGTATTCCCAGTGAATTTTAACCTTTACTATTATTAGGTGTGCTTTTTTATCTTTTAAAATCAATTTTGTTCTCAATTCTGCCCTCTTAAAAATTAAGATTGTGAAAAAGCATTCCATGCTCATGGATAGGAAGAATCAATATTGTTAAAATGGTCATACTGCCCAAAGCAATTTACAGATTCTATGCTATTCTATTAAAGTACTAGCAATGTTTTTCACAAAACTAGAATCAAAATTCTAAAATTCACTTGGAACCAAAAGAGAGCCCAAATAACCAAAACAATCTTAAGTGAAAAGAACAAAGATGGAGGCATCACACTACCTGACTTCAAACTACACTACAAGGCTATAGTAATTAAAACAGCATGGTGCTGGTACAAAACAGACACACAGACCAATGGAACATAATAAAGAACACAGAAATAAAGCCACACACCTACAACCATCTGATCTTCAACAAAGTTAATAACAAGCAATGGGAAAAGGACTCCCTATTCAATAAATGGTGCTAGGATAACTGACTAGACATATGCAGAAGATTGAAACTTGACCTTTATCCTTCAAAAATCAACTCAAAATGCATTAAAGACTTAAATGTAAAACATAAAACGATAAATACCCTAGAAGAAAACTTAGGAAATACCATTCTAGACATCAGCCCTGGCAAAGACTTCATGATGAAGACACCAAAAGCAATTGTAGTAAAAACGAATATTGACAAGTAGGACCTAATGAAACTAAAGAGCTTCTGCACAGCCAAAGAAACTATCAACAGAGTAAACAGACAACCTACAGAATGGGAGAAAACATTTGTAAACTATGCATCTTCCAAAGGTCTAATATCCAGGATCTATAAGGAACTAAATCAACAAGCAGAAAAACAATCCCATTAAAAAAATGGGCAAACGACATGAACAGGCACTACTCAAAAGAAGATATACACATGACCAACAAGCATACGAAAAAATGCTCAATATCACTAATCATTAGGGAAATGCAAATCGAAATCACAATAAGACACCATCTCACAACAGTCAAAATGTCTATTATTCAAAAGTCAAAAAATAACAGATGCTGGTGAGGGAACAGTGAAAAGGGGATGCTTATACACTGCTGGTAGGAATGTATATTAGTTCAGCCACTGTGGAAAGTAGTCTAGAGATTTCCCAAGCAACTAAAAATAGAACTACCATTCTACCCAGAAATCCCATTACTGCGTATATTCCCAAATGAATATAAATCATTCTACTATAAAGACACATGCATGTGTATGTTTGTCACAGCACTATTCACAATAGCAAAGACATGGAATCAACCTAGATGCCCATCAACAGTGGACTGGATAAAGAAAATGTGGTACATACACCATGGAATACTACAGATCCATAAAAAAGAATGAGATCATGTCCTTTGCAGCAACATGGATGGAGCTTGAGGCCATTATCCTAAGCAAACTACTTTCAGTTTGATGTTCTTTTGTGCCATCTTCTTTCACCTTCTATTTGGACACCGAAATAGCAGCCTCTCCTTGAGGACTAGAAAGCAGGCAGCATAGAGTAACAGAACATGAAGATGAATCTGCTGTACAACAGACTGAAATCAGGAGACCTGGGCCCTCAATAGCAGATTTGTCTTTGTGTAAAAGACCATGAGAAGTCAGCTCCCCGATCTGGCCTCATCCCTTTCACAGGAAAAAACTGACATTCTCAGGGGTTAGGGACATGAGCCTTGGAGTCAGAGTGAGTACAATATTTTGGCATACTTAATTACTGGTTTTATGATATTTAGGAAATGTTGAGTCTCCAGACAAATGAAACCCATAGGTAATTGATATATATGAAATATGCCTGCATAGAGAATAAAGTAGGAGGAACTATACAAAAAGGACACATTATCAAAAATTAATGAGTGGGGGATGGGGGGTCACACATTATTTATTTATTTATTTCTGGACTTGACTATGCTTTCCACAATTTATAAATTAGCATGGAGCTTTTTAAAAGTCAGAATTTTTGCTCATAGAAACAGTATTTGCTATAAAATAGTTCAGACATACAAAACTTATAGAATGTGAGAACTTTCTACGTACCCATGTTAACATATAAAATAGTATATAGGCAATTGATAGTCACATTGAAGTCCTCTCTGATTGCATTAGCCTCCTACCTTCGCAGAGATAATCACTATATAGAATTTGGACTTTTCATTTTTAAGGCATTACCTTATAGTTTTATTAAACAGGTACATACCTGTATGTAAAATATGATATGGTTTTGTAGCATGGTTTTTTCTCTAAATACCTGGCTACCTCATTGAAGAAGAGGAAGTAAGAAACCTGAGAACAAACATGCATTCATATCTCAACACTGGGACCTATTATATATATATGTCTCCAAGTCATGTGTATTATCTTTTAAACCTACTAAAACAGACACACCCAGGTCTCAGTTTATATGCTATAGAGAGCAGTAAAACATTCTACAGTTACTATTTTCAAACTCTTCTTTTATCTGATACGTTCAATGTCTCAGAGTTTTCCTATGGCTAACTTGCCTAAAACAATCTCAGTGTATCCTGAATGCAAGACATTTTCTCATTTGTCTGGGGCTAATTTTCTTTCTTTCTTTCTAACTGTTACTAATTTAGGCCTGTCCTGTATATCCAGAACCTGATCTAGACCATCCCGCTAAAAGAAGACAGTATTTTCTGGGAGTTAGTTTTCATGTGTTCAGACTACTGCCCACATCCCTTAGATGGCATAGGGATGCATTCCACTTAGAACTTGATTTGATATGTATTACAAGTGCTGGGCATGTGTATATTTTCCTTTTATTACTTTTAATTACACAGGGAAGGTACTTATGTAATTATACACCATAGTCAAGATGCGGAATCAACCTAAACGTTCATCAGTGGATACATAGGTAATGAAAACGTGGTATATTAATTCATATTTGTTGATTGCTCCTGGGACCCTGGGCTGAATGAGACTATGACTATACTTCCACCCCGAATCCTGCTGTGCCAGGATTCCCCTCTCCTCACCTCCTCATTCCCCATTGAAGCTGTAGGGCTGAACTCTGGATGATTTAATGAAGACCCTTCTGCTTTCCTGTCTTTGTGGCAGTCACTGCTTGGCTAACTAGGTGGGATACGCAGGCAGTAGGAAGTGAAGAATGTTAACAAAGAATGGAGAAAGCTCTTTTTAGGTAGTGTAAGTTTGAAGGAGAGGAGAGAGACCCAGAGATAGGAGATAGAGGTGGAGGGGGCAGGAGACAGAGAGGGAGGGCAGGGAAGGGGAGGGGAGGGGAGGGGAGGGGGGGAGGGGAGGAAAGGGGAGGGGAGGGGAGGGGGGAGGGGAGGAAAGGGGAGGGGAGGGGAGGGGGGAGGGGGGGAAAGGAGCAGAGGGGAGGGGAGGGGAGAGGTATCAATCCTGTGGCTAAATGTGTATTGAGGGGTCCAAGAGGAATTTTTGAAAATCTTTCATTTCTTAAAAGTTGATCAAGTTTAAAAATTAATGTGAAGGAGGCATACCATCTCAAAATTAATCTTTGAAGTTAGCGATATATTATTTTCATTCTTACTCTATTATTTCCATTTTAGAGATCATGGGATGCCTTCAGTTATATAGGTATTGAGCTTAATATATATTTAGCTATTAATAAATGAAGGAATGGACAACTGTGTGTATAGAAATGGTAGTAACTCTTGGATTTTTGTCTTTCAAGAGGCAGAAGATGGTTACAATACTGCTGTGATGTGGCTGGATAATGCATAATCTGAGGGTTACTGCCCTGGTGGCTGCGAAACAGTCTAGAATTTTCCTATTTTTTATATATGTGTGTGTGTATTTTTTTTTTTTTTGAGACAGTGCTTCACTCTGTCGCCCAGACTGGAGTGCAGTGGCCCGATCTCAGCTCACTGCAACCTCCGCCTCCCGGGTTCAAGCGATTCTCCTGCCTCAGAATCCTGAGTAGCTGCGACTACAGCAGGCACACGTCACCATGCTTGGCTACTTTTTGTATTTTTAGTATAGACGGGGTTTTGCCACATTGGCCAGGCTGGTCTCGAACTCCTGACCTCAAGTGATCTGCCCGCCTTGGCTTCCCAAGGTGGTGGGATTACAGGTGTGAGCCACCGCTTCCCGCTTTCCTATAATATATTAACATACCAAACAGTCCAGGAGCAGCCATTAAGCAAACTCTACACTTTGCTTACCTGGTGTTATCTATCACTGAGATCACCGGGTGAGTTCAAAGACATGTCTATCTTCCCAGCAGGAGGAAGTGAATTTGGGTCAGCTCAGGGACTTGATGCTGAACAGCTCTTATGAGCTTCTAATAATACCCAAGAACTAGAGAAACAGCTGTCTATAAATCTTTCAACTCAAGGTATATCACAGGGACACTTGCTTTCTCCAATTAGATTTGTATTTTTCTCAGAAGGCGAAACAGTAAGAAATGATTTTTCACACTGCCTCCTTAGCCCTGAGGCTCTGCCAACCCCTACTTCTGTGTCCCAAAGTCCCACTCTATGCCATATACTCTGGGCAGGTTTTCTCATTTATCCCTCAGGACAGCTCTGGTATGGTCAGTCACATTTCAGATAACTAAGTTCAGGCTCACAGAGCCTAAGTCACTTACCCAGATAAGTGGCAGGATTGGAACGAGGCTGATCCCATCAATCAAGCTCCCAACTCCATCCTTCCCTTCCCTATGCTGAACCCCGCCTTCCCCGCAACCTGGTCTATTCTCAGAGCTGCAACCTTGGCTCTGTCCATCAGAAGGCACATCATAACTATCTCAATTTTTGTTTTTAAATTAAAAGCAGCTTATTTTGCATACAGTAACAAGTATTACGAGTTTTTTGTGGTTGTACGGAAAATTCACACGCATATGAAAGCAGTTCCATGATCTGTTGACCCCAAATCTACACTGCATTCATTGATTTTTCACTTCCCTCCTCGGTGCAGGTTGCAGTGTCCACATTGTAGGAGGGTGGGTCCTCTTCAGACAGCAGGGCATTCACCCTCCTTCATTATCCCACTCCTACACAGGCTTCTCAGATTTCCTCCCACCTTCTCTCTGTCATTCCCTTTCCATGACACTATGGACACAGCTGCCCAGACCCTGCTCCTGTGCCCTCATCCTCTGTCATTGCCCACTGCCCTGCACTGCCCTATGGGTGCCCACCTAGGATAGCCAAGGATGTCCTGCAGTTTATTTTTTTTTCCATCTTCTTTTAAATACATCAGTATCTTTCTGACAGAATCATTCTGTACTTGGGTTCATAAGGTGGGTTGTAAGGGAGGTATTGTAGTTTTTGCCCCTTGCGGACACTTCTTTGCCAAAAAGTTTGATAATGGTGGTACCGTGGTGCCCTTTCCCGACACAAATCTGCATTGCAGCTACAACACTGCTGAATAGGAATGTGGGAAGGAGAGACTGTGGCCCAAGCCCACCCTATAAAGCTTTCTAGAAGTCTTGGTGGAAAAGTGAGCATTCCCAGTGTATAGGGGTACTGAAGGACTCCAGACAAAAATTGCTGCCTTTTACTGTGCCGAGAAGAGAGCTCTATGTGAGAGGAAGACAAAATATTTTAATTTTTATTCTTTGACCACTGGATAAATAGAGACCTATAAAAGAAAAAAGGGATCCAGGCTACTTGTTATCTTTGTAACCCTCTTTACGTCTTTATTACTATCTTTTCATGGAAATACATTTCTGTAACATTTGAAATTACAACATAATATCAATATTTTTTATGGACCCGGTGTTTCATTTATATGATATCCTAAAGTTTATTTCCACAGTAACCTAGTGGTGAAAATTTAGTTCCCTTACCATAGTTTCTATTACAGACAATGGTATATATAACACTCTTGCTCATATGCACAAATATTTCAGTAATATTTTCTTTATAAGTTTTTGAAAGAGTATCTTTAAACTCCAGACACTTAACAATTTTATATTAAGATGATGAAATCAAAATACTTTTAAATTTTTTTAATTTTTTTAATCTCAATAGGTTTTTGGGGAACAGGTGGTGTTCGTTCACATGAATAACTTCTTTAGTGGTGATATCTGAGATTGGCACACCCTTCACCCAAGCAGTGTACACTGTACCCAATGTATAGTCTTTTATCCCTCAACACTCCCCACTGTTTCCCCTGAGTCCCCAAAGACCAATGTATCATTCTTATGCCTTTGTGTCCTCATAGCTTAGCTCCCACATATGAGTGAGAACATACGATGTTTGGTTTTCCATTCCTGAGTTACTTCACTTAGAATAATAATCTCTGATTTCATCCAGGTTGCTGTGAAAGCCATTATTTCGTTTTTTTTTTTTTTTTTTTTTTTTTTTTTTTTTTTTTTTATGGCTGAGTAGTATTCATATATATCTCACATTTTCTTTATCCACTCATTGACTGATGGGCATTTGGGTTGGTTCCATATTTTTGCAATTGCAAATTGTGCTGCTATAAACATGCATGTGCAAGTATCTTTTTCGTATAATGACTTCTTTTCTTCTGGGTAGATACTCAGTAGTGGGATTGCTGCATCAAACGGGAGATCTACTTGTAGTTCTTTAAGGAATCTCCACACTGTTTTCCACAGTGGTTGTATTAGTTTACACTCCCACCAGCAGTGTAAAAATGTTCCCTTTTCACCTCATGCACTCAAACATTTATTATTTTTTGATTTTTTGATTATGGCCATTCTTGCAGTTATAAGATGGCGTTGCATTGTGGTTTTGATATGCATTTCCCTGATCACTAGTGATGTTGAGCATTTTTCCACATGCTTGCTGGCCATTTGTATATCTTCTTTTCAGAATTCCTTAGCCCACTTTTTGATGTTTTTGTTTTGTTTTGTTTTCTTGTTGATTTCTTTGTAGATTCTGGATAATAGTCCTTTGTTGTATGTATAGATTGTGAAGATTTTCTCCCACTCTGTAGGTTGTCTGTTAACTCTGCTGATTATTTCTTTTGCTGTGCAGAAGCTTTGTAGTTTAATTAAGTCCCATCTATTTATTCTTGTTTTTGTTGCATTTGCTTTTGGGTTCTTGGTCATGAAGTCTTTACCTAAGCCAATGTCTAGAAGGGTTTTTCTGATATTATCTTCTAGAATCTTTATGGTTTCAGGTGTTAGATTTAAGTCTTTGATCCATCTTTAGTTGATTTTTGTATAAGGTGAGAGATGAGAATCCAGTTTCATTCTTCTACATGTTGCTTGCCAATTATCCCAGCACCATTTGTTGAATAGGGTGTCCTTTCTCCACTTTAAGTTTCTGTTTGCTTTGTCAAAGATCAGTTGGCTGTATTTGGCTTTATTTTTGGGTTCTCTATTCTGTTCCATTGGTCTATGCGCCTATTATTTTTTGTCTTGCTGTGGCTATGTGGGCTCTCTTTTGGTTCCACATGAATTTTAGGATTGTTTTTTCTAGTTCTGTGAAAAAAAATAATGGTGGTATTTTGATGGGAATTGCATTCAATTTGTATATTGCTTTTGGCAGTATGGTCATTTCCACAATATTGATTGTACCCATCCATGGGCATGGGATGTGTTTCCCTTTGTTTGTGTCATAGATGGCTTTTATTACTGTATGGTATGTCCCTTTTATGCCGATTTTGCTGAGGGTTTTAATCATAAAGAGATGCCGGATTTTGTCGAATGCTTTTTTCTGCATCTATTGAGATGATCATGTGATTTTTGTTTTAAATCTGTGTATGTGCTGTATCACATTTATGACTTGTGTATATTAAACCATCCCTGCATGAATGGCATGAAACCCACTTGATCATGGTGGATTTTCTTTTTGATATGTTGTTGAATTTGGTTCACTAGTATTTTCTTGAGGATTTTTGCATCTATGTTCATCAGGGATACCAGTCTGTAGCTTTCTTTTTCGTTATGTCCTTCCCTGGTTTTGATATTATGGCGAAACTGGCTTCATAGAATGATTTGGGGGAGGATTCTCTCTTTTTCTATCTTTTGGAATAGTGTCAATAGGATTGGTACCAATTCTTTGAATGTCTGATAGAATTAAACTGTGAATCTGTCTGGTTCTGAACTTTTTTTTTTTTTTGTTATTGGCAATCTTTGTATTACTATTTCAATCTCATTGCTTGTTATTGGTATATTCAGAGATTCTATATCTTCCTGGTTTAATCTAGGAGGGTTGTATATTTCCAGGAATTTATCCATCTCCTGTAGGTTCTCTAGTTTATGTGCATAAAGGTGTTCATAGTAGCCTTCAATAATCTTTTGTATTTCTGTGGTATCAGTTGTAATATCTCCCATTTCATTTCTAATTGAGCTTATTTGGACCTTTTCTCTTCTTTGTTAATCTTGCTAATGGTCTATCAGTTTTATTTAGCTTTTCAAAGAACCAGCTTTTGTTTCATTTATCTTTTGTATTGTTTTTGTTTGTTTCAGTTTTATTTAGTTCTGCTCTGATCTTCATTATTTCTTTTCTTCTCCTGGGTTTGGGTTTGGACTGTTCTTGTTTTTCTAGTTCCATGAGGTATGATCTTAGATTGTCTATTTGTGCTCTTTCAGACTTTTTGATGTAGGCATTCAATGCTATGAACTATCCTCTTAGCACCGCTTTTGCTGTATCCCAGAGGTTTTGATAGGTGTGTCACTATTATCTTTCAATTCAAAGAATTTTTAAATTTCCATCTTGATTTCATTGTTGACACAACAATCATTCAGGAGCAGGTTATTTAATTTCCATGTATTTGCATGGCTTTAAGGCTTCTTTTGGAGTTGATTTCCAATTTTATTCCATTGTGGTCTGAGAGAGTACTCGATATAATTTCGATTATCTTAAATTTACTGAGACTTGTTCTGTGGCCTATCATGTGGTCTGACTCGGAGAATGTTCCATGTACTGATGGACAGAATATATATTCTGTAGTTGTTAGGTAGACTGTTCTGTAAATATCTGTTAAGTCCACTTGTTATAGGGTATAGTTTAAGTCCATTGTTTCTTTTTTGACTTTCTGTCTTGATGACCTGTCTAGTGCTGTCAGTGAAGTATTAAAGTCTCCCACTTTTACTGTGTTGCCATCTGTTTCATTTCTTAGGTCTAGTAGTAACTACTTTATAAATTGAAAGGTCCAGTGTTAGGTGCATATATATTCAGAATTGTGATATTTTCCTGTTGGACTAGTCCTTTTATCATTATATAATGTCCCTCTTTTTTAACTTCTGTTGCCTTAAAGTTTGTTTTGTCTGATGTGAGAATAGCTACTCTTGCTCACTTTTGGTGTCCATTTACATGGAATATATTTTTCTATCCCTTTACCTTAAGTTTATATGAGTCCTTATGTGTTACGTGAATCTCCTGAAGACAGCAGAAACTAGGTTGGTGAATTCTTATCCATTCTGTCATTCTGTATCTTTTAAGTGCAGCATTTAGGCTATTTACATTCAATGTTAGTATTGAGATGTGAGGTACTATTTTATTCATTGTGCTATTTGTTGCCTGTATATTTATTTATTTTGTTTGTTTGTTTTTGCATTGTGTTACTGTCATATAGGTCCTGTGAGATTTATGCTTTAGGGAGAGTCTATTTTGGTATATTTTGAGGATTTGTTTTAATATTTAGAGCTCTTTTTAGCAGTTCTTGTACTGCTGGCTTGGTAGTGGTGAATTCTCTCAGCATTTGTTTGTCTGGGAAAGACTGTACCTTTCCTTCATTTATGAAGCTTAGTTTCTCTGCATACAAAATTCGTGGCCAATAATTGTTTTGCTTAAGGAGGCTAAAAAAAGGACCCAAATTCATTCTAGCTTGTAGGGTTTCTGCTGAGAAATCTGCTGTTAATCTGATAGGTTTTCCTTTATAGATTACTTGATGCTTTTGCCTCATAGCTCTTAAGATTCTTTCCTTTGTCTTGAGTTTAGATAACTTGATGACTATATTCCTAGGCAATTATCTTTTTTTGCAATGAATTTCCCAGGTATTCTTTGAACTTCTTGTATTTGTCCAGATCTCTAGCAAGGCTGGGGAAGTTTCCTTTGATTATTCCCTCAAATATGTTTTCCGAACTTTTAGATTTCTCTTCTTCCTCAGGAACACTAATTGTTCTTAGGTTTGGACATTTAACATAGTCCCAAACTTCTTGGATGCTTTATTCATTTTTCTAAAATTCTTTTTTCTTTGTCTTTGATGGATTGGGTTAATTTGAAAGCCTTGTCTTTGAGCTCTGAAGCTCTTTCTTCTGCTTGTTTGATTCTATTGCTGAGACTTTCCAGTGCATTTTGCATTTCTCTATGTGTGCCCCTGATTTCCTGAAATTGTAATCGTTTTTTAATTTATGCTGTTTCACTGAAGAATTTTCCTTTTATATCCTATATCATGTTATTGATTTATTTAAGTTGGACTTCATCTTTCTCTGTTGCCTCTTTTATTAGCTTAATAATCAACCTTCTGAATTATTTTTCTGGCTATTCCAGGATTTCAGGTTTGGATCCATCGCTGGTGAGCTGGTGCAATCTTTTGGGGATATTAAAGAAACTTGTTTTGTCATATTATCAGAAATTTTTTTCTCGTTCTTTCTCAATTGGGCAGACTATGTCAGAGGGAAGATCTGGAATTCAAGAGCTGCTGTTCAGATTCTTTTGTCCCATGGGGTGCTCCCTTGATGTGGTGTTCTCCCCCTTCCCCTATAAATGGGGCTTCCTGAAAGCCAAACTGTCATGATTGTTTTTGCTCTTCTGGGTCTAGCTACCCAGTGGAGCTACTGGGCTCTGGGCTGGTCCTGGGGAGTGTCTGGAAAGAGTCCTGTGATGTGATCCATCTTCAGGTTTTGCAGCCAGTGGAGGTAGCAGGGGAGTGAAGTGGACTCTGTAAGGGTCCTTGGTTGTATTTTGGTTTAGTGCGCTGGTTTTGTGTTGGTTGGCCTCCAGCTAGGAGGTGGTGCTTTCAAGAGTGCATCAGCTGTGTCCTGTAGAGAGGATGCCAACTTTCCCTAGGGAGAGCTGGTTAAGTATTCAGATTTCTCAGGTGGTGGGCAGGGCCACAGAACTCCCAAGAGATTCTGACCTTGGTCTTTGGCTACCAGGGTGGCTAGAGAAAGACCACCAGGTAGAGGCAGGGATAGGCGTGGCTGAGCTCAGCCTCTCCTTGGGCGTGGCTTGCTGTGGCTGCTGTGGGGGATGGGGGTGGGATATCTGGTCCAATGGAGTTATATTCCCAGGGGGATTATGGCTGCTTCTGCTGAATCATACAGTTCGCCAGCAAGTGGGGGGAAAGTCAGCAGTCATGGGCCTCAGCCTGCTCCCACACAGCCTGCAGTCCTAAAGGCCAGTGTCACTCCCACTGTGCCCCGCAACAGCAATGAGTCTATTTCAGGGCAACCAGTGACTAGGGCTGAGAACTTGCCCCAGACCACCAGCTTCCCCGCTGACAAAGCAAGCAGACTCAGTTTTTCGGTATCTCAGGGGGCCTGCAGCAGTGATCCAGTTTCTTCAAAGGGTCTGTGAATTCTCTCAGTTATCCTGGTATGTTCCTGCAGTACTTCTTGGAGCAAAGGTTTACAGTTTGAGTCTCCATAGGCTGCTCTGTCCATCTGAGCAGGAACTTCAAGCTAGTCCTGCCTCCTATCTGCCATCTTGCCCTCGTGCATTTATCTGAAATCAAAATACTTCTAATAAAAGTATTACACTCCATATTCCAGTATGAAAGTTCCTTTCTGCCCACATTAGAAATAATGTGAATCTTTACTAATCTGATAGTCAAAAAAATCATCTCTCATCATTGTTTCAATATAACTCATTTTTGCGCTCTTCTGAAATTTCATCCTGTGGATGTGACATAATCAATTTTCACAACCCCATGTTATTCAGAGCGTTCCAATATTCCCTATTATCTACACGATGCGGATGGCATTTTTTCAGAGTCTGTGTACTGGTAGTGGGTGTAATCCAGGGCACAGTTCCCTTGGCTATTTGCTCTGGTGAGCTGAATGGGTCCCCTTGGAGTCCAACAACTATGTTGAGGGAATTGTAATATTGTGATAACAGAACCTGGTTGATGTAGGAGTGTGTGTGTGGGTATGTGTGTGTGCTGACAACCACATTTCCCTTTACTTCCTTCTGGATTCTTTGTGTCTTTGCATCTCATTTGGTTTCCCTTTCCAAATTCAAGCCCAAAAGTGAAAACAGGGAAATATGAGGATGGTAGTACTTGTAACCAGATCTTTATCAACATTCTTCACTAAGTCCTGAAGATAAACATATAAAAGGAAATGCTAGCACAAAGGGTGTGAGCCTATGTAGGCCTTGATAAGTATTGCTCTACAGACACTCAAAGTAGTGTCATTTAGACTCCCCAAGTACAGGGAGGTGAGAAAGGCTATAGAGGAATGAAGAAAGTACTGACACTGACAAGGTACTGCAGAGGAAAGGCCCTGGACTCTGCGGTGGACACACATATTGGTCATTTGTCTATTTTTGGTTTTGTTGTCTTTTTAGGTCTTAGCTATAAAATTTTTGCCTAGATCTCTCTTTCCCTTCGGCGCGCCACTGAAGATCCTGGTGTCGCCATGGGCCGCCGCCCCGCCTGTAGTTACCGGTATTGTAAGAACAAGCCGTACCCAAAGTCTCGCTTCTGCCGAGGTGTCCCTGATGCCAAGATTCGCATCTTTGACCTGGGATGGAAGAAGGCAAAAGTGGATGAGTTTCCGCTCTGTGGCCACATGGTGTCAGATGAATATGAGCAGCTGTCCTCTGAAGCCCTGGAGGCTGCCCGAATTTGTGCCAGTAAGTACATGGTAAAAAGGTGTGGCAAGGATGGCTTCCATGTCCGGGTGTGGCTCCATTCCTTCCACGTCATCCGCATCAACAAGATGTTGTCCTGTGCTGGGGCTGACAGGCTCCAAACAGGCATGCCAGGTGCTTTTGGAAAGCCCCAGGGCACTGTGGCCAGGGTTCACATTGGCCAAGTTATCATGTCCATCCGCACCAAGCTGCAGAACAAGGAGCATGTGATTGAGGCCCTGCACAGGGCCAAGTTCAAGTTTCCTGGCCGCCAGAAGATCCACATCTCAAAAAAGTGGGGCTTCACCAAGTTCAATGCTGATGAATTTGAAGACATGGTGGCTGAAAAGTGGCTCATCCCAGATGGCTGTGGGGTCAAGTACATCCCCAATTGTGGTCCTCTGAACAAATGGCGGGCCCTGCACTCATGAGGGCTTCCAATATGCTGCCCCCACTTAATACTCACCAATAAACTCTACTTCCTGTCCAGAAAAAAAAAAAAATTTTTGCCTAGATCAATGTACTTAAGTGTTTACTCCAGGTTTCTGTCTAGTGCTCTTATAGTTTCCGATCTTACATTTAAGTCTTTAATCGATCTTGAGTTGATTTCTGTGTAAGATGAGAGACAGAGGTGCAGTTTCATTCTTTTGCATATGCATATCCAATTTTCCCAATACCATTTATTGAGGAGGATGTCCTTTCCCCAACGTATGTTCTTGGTGCCTTTGTTGAAAATCAGTTTTGTGTGTAAACATGTGGATTTATTTCTGCGTTCTCTATTCTGTTCCATTGGTCTTTGTGTCTGTTTTCATACCAATACCATATAGTAATGAAAACATGATTACTATAGCCTTGTAATATACTTTGAAGTCAAGTAGTGTGATGCCTCTGGCTCTGTTCTTTTTGGTCTGGATTGGTTTGGTTATCTGGGTTCCTTTGAGGTTGCACATCAATTTTAGGATTGTTTTTTCTATTTCTGTGAAAAATGTCATTGGTACTTTGATAAGGATTGCACTGAATCTGCAGATTACTTTTGGCAGTATGGTCACTTTAATTATATTAATTCTTCCAGTCCATGAGCATAGAATATCTTTCCATTTGCTTGTGTCTTCTTCAGTTTCTTTCATCAGTGTTTTGTAGTTTTCCTTGTAGAGGTCTTTCACCTACTTGGTTAAATTTATTCCTAGGTTATTTTTGGTAGCTATTTCAAGTAGGCATGCCTTTTTAATTTCTTTCTCAGCTATTTCATCATCAGCTATTTCATCAATGGTGCATATAAACACTACCGATTTTTGTATATTGAGGTTCTATCCTACAACTTTATTGTATTTATCAAATTTGAGAGGGTTTTGATGGAGCCATTAGGTTTTTCTAGATACAAAATTATATCATTTGCAAAGAGGAACAAATGCAAAGATATCCGACTTGGATATCTGTTATTTCTCTTGTCTGATTGCTCTGGCTAGGTCTTCCAGTACTATGTTGAATAGTAGTGATGAAGGTGAAAAAACAAGATCCTTGTCTTGTTCCAGTTCTTAGATGAAATGGTTTCAGCTTTTCTCCATTCATTATGATAGCTGTGAGTTTATCATATATGGTTTTTATTATTTTGAGGTATGTTCTTTCGATGCCTAGTTTCTTGAGAGTTTTTATCATGAAGGGATGATGAATTTTATCAAATGCTTTCTATGGATTGGTTGAGATGATCATACGGTTTTTGTACTTCATTCTGTTGATGTAATTACTGTATTATGTTTGTTGATTTGCATATGTTGAACCATTTTTGCATCCCTGGTATAAATCCCACTTGTTCTTGGCATATTATCTTTTGATGTGCTGTTGGATTCAGGTTGCTACTATTTTGCTAAGAACTTCTGCATCTATTTTCATCAGGGTTATTGGCCTGTAGTTTTCTTTTTTGTTGAGTCCTTGTCTGGTTTTTAATATCATAATAATGCTGCTCTCATAAAATGAGTTAGGGAGAATTCCCACCTCTTCAATGTTTTTTCAGCAGTTTGAATATAACTTGCGTTAGTTCTTCTTTGAAGGTTTGATAGAATTCATAAGAGAAACCACCCAGGCCTGGGCTTTTCTCTGTTGGAAGATTTTTATTACTGATTCAATCTCATTACTTATTGTGGTCTGTTCAGGTTTTCTATTTCTTCCTGATTCAATCTTGGTAGGTTGCATACGTCCAGGAATTTATTTCCTCTAGGCTTTCCAATTTGGTGGTATATAATTGTTTATAATAGTCTCTGAATGATTATTTGTATTTCCATGTTATCAGTTGTAGTATCTCCTTTTCCATTTCTGATGTTTATTTGTGTCTTCTCTCTTTTTTTTTCTTGGTTAGTCTAGCTGGCGGTTTATCAATTTTTTATCTTTTCAGAAATCCAACTCTTTGTTTCATTAAAACTTTGTATATTTTTAGTTTCTATTTTGTTTAGTTTGGCTCTGACTTTTACTGTTTCCTTCCTTCTACTCATTTGGGATTTGGTTTGTTTTTCCTTATTTAGTTCCTTGAGGTGTACAGTTAGATTGATTATTTGGAATCTTTTGCCTTTTTTGATGAAGGCATCTATTGCTGTAAATTTTTCTCTTAGCACTGCTTTTGCTGTAGCTCATAGATTTTGATATGCTGTGTTTCCATTTTCATTTGTTTCAAGTAACTTTTTGATTTCCTCCATAATTTTTTTTCTTGACTCAGTGGTCATTCTGGAGCATGCTGTTTCTTTAATTTCCACATATTTGTACAGTTTCCCAGGTTCCTCTTGTTACTGATTTCTACTTTTGTTCCGTTTTTGTCTGAGAACATACTTGATATGATTTTGATTTTTAAAATTTATTGAGACTTGTTTTGTGTCCTTCTACTTAACTACTTCTTACACCATTAAATAGAATACAGTAATAGCTATTTCAAATTAATGAACATAATACACATTATTTTTGTCAATCTGTTCAAAAGTATATTGTCTAAATATTCATCAAAATACTTTTATTCCTGAATACCAAATTTCAAATATACAAAAGCACATTTATGAATTGTAATTAATCTTCACCTCTCACTAGCTCAACTCCTACCTCCTGACCCAAAATGTCTGTTGTCCATAGAATGGTGCACACATTCCAGACATGTTTCTGTGGATGCGGTACACATGACCATGTCCACCTACATGTGCATATAATCTTTGCCAAAAAGTGTGATCACATTAATCATCTCCTTCTGCAACCTGTCATTTCCATTTAATATTCTTCTGAGGATTTATATTAGCATCTTATTAGTTCTTACAGTTTTAACATAATCAACAAGTTCTTGTTCATGTCTATATCTATTGGAATTGTATGTCAAAATTAGTTGCCAACTGCTTTGTTACTGAGCTTGCCCTATAAATTGTGGATGCTAATCTAACATCTGAGATGTAGTTTGAAAATGTTTCCCCATTATTTTATAGAAATTCTTAGTGTTATTTTCATTTAGAAGGTGTTTTCAACTTCAATAATATGAATAAGATATATACAGATTGTAATTTAAAAAGAAATACAGGTGAAGAACACCTTAGGGCGTGTGTACTGTCGGCCTTGAGAAAAACACGAGCATTGAGAGTCCTGGAGATATCAAGACAAAAATGGAAAAATACTTTAAGTAATTCTAGAGTTAGCTGCTGATCTGGAGAGAAAAGAGTTTTCTCCCCGATTTACATAAACTTTCCCAAAGTACCATAATATGACCATAATAATGGTCAAAGTGATAGGTACCTTGAATAGCAGTTAAGATTAAAGGAGATGAAATATAAAGTGCATTTGCTTACAGTAGTTTAGTGTATGTTAATTTCCTTCTCTCAAGCTCCCCTGTCCCAAGGCCAATACTTGAGCTTCTGCCTGAGCCCACTCACCACTTTGAGGAGCAACCAACTCGTGTGGCCCTACACCCAGGTCTCCTGGCATAAATGGCGGGATTTAATCTTCTCTATCTTCTTCATCACCCAGAGGGGTTGTGTAGTGAGGATGCATTGGTCCACAATAGCAGAGGGGTGGAATCTGACCATTTCTCAAGCCCTGGAAGCTCATCTTCTAAAAGGGAGGCTACTCAGGGCTGTCTATGGATGATGAGGGATGGAACCTCATTCCAATCCTACCACCTATCTGGAGAAACTTCGGCTCTGAAAGCCTGAGTTTGGCCATCTATGAAATGGGATTGACCATACCATCCTTACAGTGCTGTCCTGAGGGGTAAATGAGAAAACCTGTCCAGAGTATATGGCATAGAGTGGGACTTCAATGGCATTTAAATGTTGGGACACAGCACTAGGGGATGGCTGAGCCTCAGGGCTAAGGAGACATTATGAAAAATCATTTCTCATTGTTTCTCTTTAAGAGAAAACAGGTATCTAGTTGAAGAAAGCAAATGTCCCTGTGATATGCCTTGAGTTCAAAGATTTGTAGACAGTTGTTTCTGTACTTCCTGGGCATTATCAGAAGCTCATAAGAGCTGTTCAACATCATGCCCCCGAGCTGACCCAAATCCAGCTCCCCATGCTGGAAAAACAGGCATATCTTTGAATTCACCTGTTGAGCTCAGAAATCGGTAATACCAGGGTAGCAAAAAGTTGTGTTTGCCTAATGGCTGTTCCTGGACTGGTCAGTATAGTTTTGGGCTCTTTAGTTTTTGGTTTTTTTTTAAGGAAAAATTTGGACCCATACCGCAGTCACCAGTGCAGAGTCTTCGGATCATGCAGTACTCAGCCACATCACTTCAGGTTTTCGGTCATCTGCTGCTTCCCTTAGAGACAAAAATCCAATAATTACTAGCAAGTCTTTGACACGTGATATAGTTTGGCTGTGTCCCTACCCAAATATCACCTTGAATTGTAATAATCCCCACATGTCAAGTGCAGGGCCAGGTGGAGATAATTGAATCATAAGGGCAGTTTATACCACACTGTTCTCATAGTAGTGAATAAGTCTCACGAGATCTGATGGTTTTATAAATGGGAGTTTCCCTGCAGAAGCTCCCTTGCCTGCCACCATGTAAGATGTGTTTTTGCCTTCTGCTATGATTGTGGGGCTTCCCCAGCCATGTGGAACTGTGAGTCAATTAAACCTCTTTCCTTTATAAATTACCTAGTCTCCGTTATGTCTTTATTAGCAGCATGAGAACAGACTAATATAACACACAATTGTCCAGTTTTTAATTAGCTAACAACTAAATATTTACAGAGCCCAGAATTCATGCTATTCCATTGCAGGTACCTCATGAACTCTAAAGTCGAATTAACTGGGTAAGAAAGGAAATTAATATATGGGTGACTTCATTGTTTAAATCTGAGATGAGATGGTTCTTCTCATTAATTTTTAAACTTGATCGGGTTTCAAAAAATTGATGATTTTCAAAAATCCCTCCTTGGACCTCTCATCACCTATTCAACCACATGATAGAGATACCACTCCTGTCCCTCTCCCCCTCTCTCTCTCTGGCGCTCGCTCTCTGTCTGTCTGTCTGTCTGTCTCTCTGTGTGTGTGTGTGTGTGTGTGTACGTGTATGTGTCCTCCCCCATTGGATTCTCTCTTCTCCTTCAAATTCAAAGTTCCACAAAGAGTTTTAAACATTCCTTGTTAATACTCTCCACTTTTGACTGACTCTTTATCCCATTACACTATGGATTCTGTCCCCAGGATCATCAATTAACACATACGAATTAAAACTCTTTTGAGGCCGGGTGCGGTGGCTCACGCTTGTAATCCCAGCACTTTGGGAGGCCGAGATGGGCGGATCACGAGGTCAGGAGATCAAGACCATCCTGGCTAACATGGAGAAATCCCATCTCTACTAAAAATACAAATAATTAGCCGGGCATGGTGGCAGGCGCCTGTAGTCCCAGCTACTCGGGAGGCTGAGGCAGGAGAATGGCATGAACCCAGGAAGTGGAGCTTGCAGTGAGCCAAGATGGTGCCACTGAGCTCCAACCTGGGCGACAGAGTGAGACTCTGTCTCAAAAAAAAAAGAAAAGAAAAACAAACAAACAAACAACAAAAAAACTCTTTTGAAATACTTTCCTTGTGCAATCAAAAATAACAAATGGAAAGTACAATATACTCATACTGAGCAATTGTGATACAAAATCAGATCAAGCTCTAAATGATATGCATCCCTGAACTAATCAATGGATTTGGGTAGTAGCCTGGACATATGAAAATCAACTCAGGGAATCACTGTCTTCTTTCACCAGCATGACCCAGTTTAGATTCCAGATAGACAGGGTAAGCCTACATGAATTACAGTTTGGATTAAAGATAGAAAATTAGGTCTGGGCAAATGGAAGGTATTTCATGTCAGGAAACACTGAGACATTATTTTAGGCTAGTTAGCTTCAGGGAAGCGCCAAGATTTTGAATTCATCAGGGAATAAAGAGGTTTGAAAAATGGTATCTGCAGATTTTGTTGGAGCTCCCCACAGCATATAAACTGAGAAAATGGTTGTGTCTGCTTCAGTGAGTCTGAGAGACAGTATAAATGACAAATAGGCATATATGGTAGGTCCCTCTATTAAGATGTGAATGTGTGTTTGTTCTCCTCATGTTTCTTCCTTTCTCCTATTTCATGAGGTAGCCAGGTATTTAGGGATGAAACCACGTCAGAAAACGATATCATATTTCACTTACAGATATATGCATATGTAATAAAAGTATAGAAAAATGTCTTAAAAATGTAAAACCTAAATTCTACATTGTGGTCACCCGTGGGAAAGATGGCAGCTGAGGTAATAAGAGAAGACTTTAAAGTGTGTTTGACTCACCTATGAAGGTTTTATATGTTGACATGAGTATGTAGAAGTCTGTTGTATTCTATAATTTTTTGTGTTACTTTAAGATTTCATAATAACCACTATTTCTCTGAGACTTAATTCTGATTTTAAAAAGATCCATACCAATTAAGAAATTCAGGGAAATATAATCAAGTCCAGATATATAATTAATCAATAACCCCATCACTGGTTAATTTTTAAACTTTTTTTTGTATTAATGCTCATTTCATTCTCTATGCATGCATATTTAATGTTTGTATACTAAATATGGGTTTCATTAATTTGAAGACTCAACATTTGCTAAAGATCATGAAAGCAGTTATTAAATGTACACACATTTTCTACCTGATCTATCTGACTCCAAAGCCCACATCCCTAACCACTGGGTATACAAGGAAAGATCTGGTACTTAGGACCCAGGTCTCCTGGTTTCAGTCTGTTTTATAGCAGACTCATCTTCATGCTCTGTCATTCGGTGCTGTCTCCTTTCCAGAGCTTAATGAAAAGCTGCTATTCCAATGTCCAAATGGAAGGTAAAAGAAGGTAGCAAGAAAGGATATCAAATAAAATGTAATGAGGGGATGATTTTCCTTCTCCTCTACTGCATTATCAGGTTACCTGTGCTACAAAGAAGAGACAGCAAAGCCCGTCGTCCCTCCCTCTCTCTCTCTCTTTCCCCCTCCCTCCCTACCTTCCTCCCTTCCTCTCTTTCTTTTTTCAGGGTCTTGCTTTGTTGCCCAGGCTGAGTGCAGAGAGAAAATAAATCAAAGTGTGGAGACACTGTGACCCTGTAAAAAGAGTGTTCTGGTGAAGAATGTGACTTCAGGAGGAAGCATAAACCCACTGCCAGATGGGAGCCTATGGGACCTGGGGTTAGAGAAAAACTAAAGTAAGTGTAAGATTAACCTGGGTTAATTTTATGGCTATGTTTTTTTCGGAAATATTTCTTAAGTAACATATTTTAGAAGCCACATTTTTATCATAAATGTATTCCACACTTGTCTTTGCAAAAGGTTAATATTGAGTCAAGTGCAGAATTTAAAAACTATTAATACCCAGTGTTAAAGCAAACTAAATATGACCTGAGAAGGACTCCGTACTTCTATATTTGAGTCCTTGTGGATGAACTGTAACCTAGCTTAATAGGCAAAATTGAAAACATAACTTAGGAGTATGTGCCTGTAACAATAGCTAACTCTTGGCCAATCCCAGCGGCCATACTTCAACCATTTGTGTACTGCGGAGTGTTCAAACTGGGTTTAAACAAGGCAAACACCAAGCTATAATCAATCCAGCCATTCTGTACCTCACTTCCAATTTCTGTACATCATTTCCCTTTATTGGTCTATAAATCTTTTTCCACCATATGGCTGTGCTAGAGTCTCCATGAATCTGCTGTGATTCTGGGGGCTGACCAATTCACGAATTGTTCATTGCTCAAAGTCCTGTAAATTTAATTTGGCTGAAGTTTTTCTTTTATCATCAGTATTCCTATCCTTATTGAAATTTACATCATGCTACTTTGTTTTTTTATACATGTATATAAGCAAATGTAATGGATACACATACATTACATTTTATATAATGGTTATACTATATATGGAGCTTGGTATTCTGGGTTTTTATTTTCATTTCTACTTTTATTTGAACTTTTATACAAAGTACTAATATGTGGATGAATCATTCTGATTAAATTACAAGATATATAATCTAACTTTGCCTTTTAATGAACCAGCTGACCCAACCCCAATTTTCAAACAATGCATCTGATTGGAAATGCCATATCTACATTGCATATTAAATGTAATATATATATATATGGGTCTGTTCATGAGCTTTCTACAGACATCCTTTAATCTGTATGTCAAAGACTCCATCAGTTACAAAAGCAAAGTTTCATGGAACATTGCAATACCTGACAGTGTAATCCTGATTCCTATCATTCACCCTTTGGATGAATGGTGCAATAATAAAACAAAATAAACAATAATAAAAATGCCAGCAATTGTAGGATACATGATAGATAAATTATTTGCTCTAGATTATGCAACCATCAAGTGATAGTTCCCAGAGTCAAATCCAAGTCCTTCTCACCCCAAAGCCCACACAGCTAACCACTGTTCCTATAATAAATGTCCTTCTGTGGTAGACTAGAGGCCGACAAAAGAACAAGACTCACTCCAGGTCCCGTGGTCACTTTACAGGTCTGGCAACTAGGATACAGGTTCAATGACCCCCATCTTCTGTCCAGCTATTGTTCTTTGCTCTTCTTTAATATTCCTTCTTTCTGGGGCTCAATAAATTCATTCACCATGTCACACTAGGATGAAAATAGGAGATCAGAAAGCACATGGAATCAAAAGACTAACGAGATACAACCAACATTCACTGCTTGTCACCATGTTTCCAGATCCTCTCGTTTCAAATCTTTTATTTTATGCAGCACAGATGTATTCTTCTAGGGCCAGCAATCTCTAAGAATGTACCCCCAAAGATACAATTAAAAAAGACAAAAGGCATAAACACAAGGCAATTCATGGTAGAACAATTTGTAACAGGACAAGACTAGAAATGAGACAGATGTCCATCAATAAGGAATTGATAGAATAATCTAAGGTACATCTACATCCCAGAGTTCTATGGAGGTAAAACAAGCAATGAGAACTCCCCCTTCTACTCCTTTGTAATGATTTTCGGCATATATTGTTAACTGAAGAAAGGTGCAGAAAAATGTGTTGAGTCACTGCTGTCCAATATAGTAGACATTGTCCACATGTGGCCATTTACATTTAAGTTGATTAAACGTACATGAAACTAAAAGTTCAGTTCCATTCAACACGTTTCAGGTGTTCAACCGCCACAGTTGCCATTAGCTATTGTATTGAACAATGTAGACAGTGTATTTCATCTCTATAGAAATTAAAATGATTTTTCTGTTATTCCCACATACAGCTTTCTATTCAGCATATGAAGAGGCTGGAACATCTAGTCGACTTCTGTATCCCTTTAACCTGGAATGCCTCCTTTTTCAACCCAGAGTTTCAGAATGCTCTATAGGGTATGCATGGGCCACAGCCCCTCCCTCCCACCTTCCTGCTCACCGATGTCCAAGCTGTAGTTCAAGCTTCTGTCATGAGGGGGGCGCCATTGTACCACCATTATAGAACTCTTCTGCAAAGATGTGTCTGCAAGGAGCAAAAAATACAATACTTCCCTTAAACCACAGCTTATGAGCCTAAGTGCAGAATGATTCATTCTAATTCTGTCAAAAAAAAAAAGAACAACTGGTAAGTGTAAAAGAAGACTGCAAATACATATATGGTGGGGCATCCATAGGATGAAACACCAGGTAGGTCTAACACTCCTTGGCTGTTGCTGGAAGACAGAATCTTAATGGATCGTATCAGGGCAGGTGAGAGGTGACTGAGAGAGGATGAGGGCAAAAGGGGCAGGTCTGGGAGGCTGTGCTTATAGTGTCCTGGAGAGGGGATGAGTGGGAGGTGGTGGTAGAAGGTCCAGGAAGCCTGTACAGGGGTGGATGGAGAGTGAACGAATGCCCTGCTGTCTGGAAGGGACCCTCCTACAGTGTGGAAACCTCGACCTACACTGAGAAGGGAAGAGATGAATCAGTGAATGTGATGTAGATTTGGGGTCGACAGCAAATGGAACTGTTTTAATATACACACAAATACTCCAAACAGAACTGGTATTTCAGTGAACAAACCATGTTATAACATCTGTTACTCTTTGTTAGATGTACTCCTTTTCCTTAAAAAAGAACAAAAGTGAAGATGGCTGTGATGTCTCCTAGTGGCCAGAGCCAGGATTGCAACTCTGAGAGTTGACTGGTGAGTTCAGCAGGGGAAAGGGAGGGATGGAGGTTGGGAGGTTGATTAATGGGCTCAGCCAGTTTTCTGGAATTTTTGACGTACCTACAGAAATCCCTCTGTATCCATCATTTTTCTGGGTTATAAAAAAGTATGTTTTCTGGGATATCTAAATTTGAGATTGGAAGTACAGTGTCCGTCTGAACTGGGGATAATGCTGCAACTGTGAACTGTATTTGAGGTGGTAGAGCTAGAGGAGCTAGAACATACACACATACACACACCCTCATGTGTGAGTCAATTCATTTTTAAAAAATCTATATTATTTCCCTAGGAAATTGAATAAATGAATGCCTAAAGTAAGGAATATATGTGTACCATACTCTTGTCGATATGTTCACAGCATATTTTTTAATATTTTATCAAAATACTTTTTCCTGAATATAAAATGTAAAACAACATATAAAAACACATATATGAATTGAAATTAACCTGTATCTCTCACTGGAGCAGCTCCTAACTCCTGACCCCTAGGTGTCTGCTGTCCATAGAATGGTGCATACTGTGAAATGTGTCTCCACAGGTGAGATGCACACAAATATGTTCACCTACACACACACACACACACACACACACACACACACACACACACACACAGACTGTTCCAAAGGTTGAATCACATCCTTATCTTCTTTTGCAACATATTTTTTCCACTATTCTTCTCAGGATTTATATTTACATCTTATTAGTTTCTGTGGTTTTGGCATAGTTCATGGGTTTATTGTTAATGTATCTAATTATTTGACTTCTCCACTGAAATTATTTGCCTAAGTTCTTTGTTAGTGTGCTTCACAAAGCATGAATTCTAACCCAGTATCTCAGCTCTAGTTTGCACAGATTTTTCCAGAGTTTTTACGCTATTCTTAGGTTTAATTGAGAATTTTTCAATTTAAATTATCTTCTGACTTAAAACCACATGGATCACAATTTTTTAAAAAAATGTTAAACTGCCTTGGAACATGTAATGGCAGTGCCCAAGGAGATTAGATCATTCCGAGCCCAGGAAGCACAGAGACAAACTGGAGAAAACTTTAGAATAATTCAGAATTACCTGCTAATCGAGACACAACAAAGGTATTTCCCTGATGTACAGAAACTTGTCTAAAGTACCCTGATCTGAATAACGGACATAATTCAGTGGGTATTCTTGTAGGTAACTTGAATAGCTGTTGAGATTAAAGGAGATGAAATATAGAGTGCATTTGCCTAAAGGAGTTGTGATGGTTAACACTGAGTGTCAAGTTGATTGGATTGAAGGATACAAAGTATTAATCCCAGGTGTGTCTGTGTGGGTGCTTCCAAAAGACATTAACATTTGAGTCAGTGGGCTGGGAAAGGCAGATCCACTCTTAATCTGGTGGGCACAATCTAATCAGCTTCCAGTGAATATAAAGCAGGCAGAAAAATGTGAAAAAGAGAGGCTGGTCTAGCCTCCCAGCCTACATCTTTCTCCCGTGCTGGATGCTTCCTGCCCTCGAACATCGGACTCAAAGTTCTTCAGTTTTGGGACACGAACTGACTCTCCTTGTTCCTCAGCTTGCAGATGGCCTATTGTGGGACCTTGTGACTGTGTAAGTTAATACTTAATAAACTCTCTCTCTCATATATATGCGCTCACCTGTCTCAAGGCCAACTCTTGAGCTTCTGCCTGAGCCCACTCACCACTTCAGGCATCAATCAGCCAACTCATGTGTCCCTACACACAGGTCTGTTGGCACAAAGAATGGGATCTCACCTCTGTCATCTTCACCCAGAAAAGTTGTTGAGTAAAGACTCATGGGGTCACAATAGCAGGGGGGTGGAATCTCACCATTTCTCAAGCCCAGAAACCCATCTTCTAAAAGGGAGGCTCCTCAGGGTCCTCTAGGGAGGGTGAGGGATGGAATTTCATTCAAATCCTGCCACTTACCTGAAGAGGTGACTTAGGTAAGAGCCTGAGCTTAGTCATCTTTTAAATGGGACTGACCATACCATCCTTACATAGCTGCCTGATGGGTACATGAGGAAACCTCTTCAGAGTATATGGCATGGGGTGGGACTTAAATGGCCTTTAAATGGGACATAGTATTAGGGGCTGGCAGAGCCTCAGTGCTAAGGCAGGCATTGTGAAAAATCATTTCTCATTGCTCCCCCTTATGAGAATACAGACATCTAGTTGAAGAAAGCAAATGTTCCTGTGATATGCCTTGAGTTCAAAGTTTTGTAGACAGTAGTTTCTCGACTTCGTGAGTGTTATCAGAAACTCATAAGAGCTGTCTAACATCATGCTTCTGAGATGACCCAAATTTAGTTCCCCACACTGGGAAGACAGGAATGTCTTTGAACTTACCTGTTGAGCTCAGAGACAGCACCAGGGATGCAAGGTATGGTGTTTGCCCAGTGGCTGCTCCTGGACTACTTGGTATGTTAATACATTTATTGGTATATTCTAGATCTGTCCCAAAATCACCAGTGCAGGGGTTTTGAGATCGTGCATTAACCAGCCACATTGCGTCAGAATTTCAGCCATCTGCTGCCTCCCTGAGAGACAAAAATCCAAGAGTTACTAGCATTTCTTCACACACAATGTCTATTCTTTCATTAGGTAATAACTAAATATGTATTGAGCTCAAAACCCATTCTATTCCATTGGAGGTGTCTCATGAGCTCTAATGTGATATAAAAGCATAAGGGAAATAAACACGTGGGCAACTTCAAGGGTTCATTCTGAGATAGCTTTTTTTCACATTAGCTTTTAACTTCGTCAGGTTTCAAGAAATTGAATATTTTAAAAAAATCTCTCCTTGGACCCCCTCATCACCCATTCAGCTACAGGATACATATCTCCCTGTCTCTGTCTCTCCCTCCCTTATCTTTCTTCTCCTTCATATTCAAAGTACCAAAAAGAGTTTTCTACATGCTCTGTTAACATTTTTCACTTCCCACTCATCATCCTACTGCCCTATGCCTTCTGTCTCTGGGATTGCAATGAACATTCTCTCCAAAGTCATAATCCACCCATTTCTTACTAGGTCCAGGTTTCGTATAAATACACTAACATAGGGCATATTACTTTTAATGAGCTCCTACAGTATGTATGATTGCAAACTGCTTCTTTCACCTAACAACAGAGCTTTCATAGTTTCCCAGGCTCTAGAGCATGATGCACTGGACATAAGTCCAAGCTGTCCTGCTCCCTAACTGTTCAGTCTTAGGCAAAGTCCTTAAACTCTCTGTCCCTTAGTTTTCCATCTGTAAAACTGAATTTTGCAATAGTATTTAACTCATAAGTGTGTTCTAGGTACTGAATGATCCAACACATTAAAAGCATATAGTACCTATGATATGTTGGCACTTTTAAATACTTTTCACATACCTTACTGGTATTTGTATCCCTGTAGCCATGAAAAAAAATTAGGGTATCAACCAATGTTTATTCATAATCAACGACATTTGGGGTATGATGTTTGTACATGTAATAGTTTCCTAGGGTCACCGTAACAAATTATCACAAACTTTGCATATTTAAACAACAGAAATTTATTATCCCATGATTCAGATGTACAAAATCAAAGTCTGAAGTACAAAATCAAGGTGTAGGCAGGACTGCACTGCCTCCAAAGCCTTTAGGGGAGAATCCTTTCTTAGCTCTTCCAGCTTCTTGTGGCTCCTGTTTTATTTGGTCTGAGGTGGCGTAACTCAATCTCTGCCTCAGTCTTCACATGGCCTTCTTCCCTGCATGTGTCAAATCTCCCTCTGCTTTCTTTTATATAGACACCAGTCATTGGAGTTAGGCATCAACCTACATTCAGGATATTCCCTTCTGGGAGATCTTTCACTTCATTATGTCTACACAGACCCTATTTCCAAATAAAGTTTGGGTGGATTAGGATTGGGACATGTTTTGAGGGGGACAAAATTCTACCCACTACAGTTAAATAAGCAAGTTACACCACTAAATGTAAGATAAAGTATCTTCTGTACGTACATGGACTGGCTGATCCCTGAGAGGTTGAACTAGACCAAGCTATAGCCCTTTGGAAAGGGAACCTGGATGGTAGTCTATTAACAGGTACACAACTACTATATAAAGGGTATTTTATATTTCATCTCATTTTGATTTCAACAATTCTATCCAGTACAAATAATTATGCCCATTAGTTGGATCAGGGAGCACAAATGAAAAGACTGATAACTTGATCTAGGGAAACTACCTTATAAACTATTGTTCCAGGATTCTAAACCTAGAATTATTCAAAACGTTTTTTCCCTTCTGTCCCATCAGCTGACATTTGATATAACTTAAAGCATTTTTTTTTTTTTTTTTTTAAGAGATGGAGTCTCGCTCTGTCACCCAGGCTGGAGTGCAGTGGCTTATTGTAGCCTCCTCCTCCTGGGTTCAAACGATTCTCCTGCCTCAGCCTCCTGAGTAGCTGGGACTACAGGCGTGCACCACCAAGTCCAGATAATTTTTTGTATTTTTAGTAGAGATGGGGTTTCCTGATGTTGGCCAGGCTGGTCTCAAACTCCTGACCTCAAGTGATCCACCCATGTCGGCCTCCCAAAGTGCTGGGATTACAGGTGTGAGCCACTGCACCTGGCCTTAAAGCATTATTATTTAGTTGAGTCGTTCTTTTGAAAACAATGTGCTAAAGTGCTTTTTACATAGTAAAAAATTATAAAGTATAGAATTGTATTTGCATAGCTAAAATAGAAAACAAGAAGAAATAAAAAATTTGGGAGAAATTATTTCTAACCCATATTCAATCATGTTTTATATCCTACAAATATGAAATATTCATGAACAAGAGAAGTAAGCCAATCATATCAAGAGACAATATATAAATCTTAGAAAAATGATATAAATTCCAACACTTGGGAACACACCAAAACAAATAAAATATATGAAACAGAATCATATTTAGTCAACCAGTTAAGTCATAAATTATAATGTAGTGCATGGATTTATGTAAAATAATTTATATAGACAGATTAACATGGATTTAAAGGTATGTGTGTCAATAAAAGTTAGTATACTATATGCAGAGAAAAACATCTGAAGAGTGGATACTAATAAATTAAGAGAAACTATCTTTGTATATGGAGAAGGAGAAGATGTGACAGATGGACAATATTTTTAATATGTAATATACATTTTGATTATATTTGATAAATCTTAAACAATGAAAATAATTAACTGATAATGTGACAAAGTTATTAAGATTCTGTTCTGTAAATCAGAAAAATCTGTGACCTAGTCACAAAATTATAGTGTAGAAATGCATTAAGAATCATGTTCATATGCTGTGTGAAAATAGTACATTAAAAATTATATTTTGTAAATCAGTGTGTGCACATTGTAGAGAGATAGAGGATTCTTTTATTTTATAAATGTGCAATTCTCTGGTGTTTTAAATTTAGAAACTTTATTGTACAAAACGTGGAAAATAAAAAGTTGTGAAATTACAAATACGATGCTCATATATTCATTGCTTTAGAAACATGTTCACAGTATACTGTTTTATACATAAGACAAGTAGCTCAAAACTATTTGATGGTGTGTTTATATGTTTCAGTGTGGGTGTCTGCATGTTGCTTGTATCTCAGTCTTCTTCACAACAATTACACACACACAAACTCTTGCAGCTTTCTATTCAGTTCGCAGATGGAGAGTAAAGGATAAGGTCACCCTTGTGTTGGTTTCATCCTTGGTTCTCCTCATGAGTAAGGGACTACATGTTTACTTTCTCTTTTAGCCCTTCACTACATCAGAGTTGTGGATTTCTGGTTTTGTGCTTGTCTTTTCCCTAGGATAGAAGTCCCTCCAATTTGGTCTTCTAGCTGACATGAAGTTTCTGCTTTATGCAAGACTGCCTCTCCCATTTGAGGGATGTGGACCCAGATCCACAAAAGACTGAAAAGAGTAGAGACTGAATTGTCACAGACAAGCACAGGAGTAGGACTCCTATCCAAATATCTAATTCTCCTGATTTATTTAGTGAGATGGCTTTCATGAACTTCTCACATGATGTTCACCACCCCTCAGCATTCCTCTTCCTCTGTGGGGAAATAGGCATTTTCATGCATTGCTAGAAGTAATGTTAAATGGTACAGTCCCTGTGGTGGGGTTTGATGCTATCTATAAAAATACATTGGTATTTACTCTTGGAAACAGCAATCCCTCTTCTAAAAATCCATCCCAAAGAAACACTGCAAAAAGATAAAAGGTATATACACAAGGCTATTTATGGTAGAAAATTCCTAACAGAATACTAGTAATATGACAGATGCCCAGTACAGGGCCAACTAAATAATCTAAGGTACAACTATACCCTAGAGTACTATGCAAGTATAGAAAGCAAGGAGGACTCCCTCTCTGTACTGCTATGAGTAATCTCTACGACACATTGTGAAATAAAAAGCAAGAAGAAGAAGAAAAAAAAAAGTATAGAGCAGCAGTATCCAATACAGTAGCCACTACTGACATATGTCAACTTAATTTAAATTACAAACTCAGTTTCTTAGTCTTACTCATCACGTTTCACATGCTCAATAACCATAGCTAGCTAGTGGCTACTGTGTTGCACAGTTTAGATATAGAACATTTTCATTTCTGGATAAATTTTTACTGGGGAAGTAATACAATAAATAATATACATATTTGCTTTTTTTTTTTTTTTAGAATGAGGGTAATAACAAAAACTAATAAAATGATTACCTATAATAGGACAGAGGAGCAGCCCGGGATAAAAGCAGATGACATATATCTCTTACAAAGGATACACATTTCCTGGTTAAACACACTGGAGAGGACAAAAAAAATGACTAACCCAGTAGCAATGAGCAACCAAAAGTACTCAGACTGAATCCAAAAAAACAAAACACAAACAGAACAAGCTCACTGCTCACCTTTGGAAACTCCTAAGGAAACAAGTCACTGTTTTGGAAAGTGGAAATACTGCAAAAGAACTAAACATTCATCCTACCTTCCCTGTGTATACCACATCTCAATATAATCTAATAGGTCAGAGGAAGTTTTCTTTATACATGAATTCCAGCTGGTGAAGGCAGAAGAAATCAGAATTACAATGTCACCCTTTTTGTAACATTTAATGAAATGCAGATACAGGTAAGAATATTCAGAGACTGCAAAAAACATGAAGTAAAGGTGAATAGGGAAATTTTATAAAGAACAGATCATGCTGATGACACCTGAACCCAGTGATTAATTTCAACATCACAGGAGAGACAACCAGATCCAATGAGCCTCCTAGTGTAACACTGTAAGAATAAACACCACCACACCTGAGATATTCAAGCCAAAAAACTTGAATCTCAACAAGCCTCTAAATCTCATTACCAATTTAAAGGACATAAGATTGGCCAGATGAACTTAATAAACAAAATAAGGACACAATCAGCAATATCCAGAATGCAAACTCCACAGGACAACAATCCAATTTCTTAAGCAAATAAATAAGGTTTTTAAAAAGAGTACAGACCTTCTTTGATTAAAAGAGACTTAAAACTTGAGAGAACTAAATTAAGGAGAAACTGATATTAAAACCACAATGAGATACTGCTACACACCCAGCAAAAGAAGAAAAAAAAAAACAAAAAAGATGGAAAACACTAAGTGTGGCAAGGATGTGGAGCAGTGGAACTCTTACACTGTTGATGGGGATACAGATTGGAAAAACCACTTTGAAAAACTGACAGTGTCCACTAAGCTGAACATATACATACCCTGTGACTCAGAAATGCCAGTCCTTGGCACATGCCCAAGAGAAATGAAAATAAATGTCTATCCAAACATATGTATAAGATCATTCATTGTGGCACATATACACCATGGAATACTATGCAGCCATAAAAAAGGATGAGTTTGTGTCCTTTGTAGGGACATGGATGCAGCTGGAAACAATCATTCTCAGCAAACTATCACAAGAACAGAAAACCAAACACCGCATCTTCTCACTCATAGGTGGGAACTGAACAATGATATAGAGCACTTGGACTCGGGAAGGGGAACATCACACACCGGGGCCTATCACGGGGAGGGGTGAGGGGGGAGGGATTGCATTGGGAGTTATACCTGATGTAAATGACGAGTTGATGGGTGCAGCACGCCAACATGGCAGAAGTATACATATGTGACAAACCTGCACGTTATCCACATGTACCCTAGAACTTAAAGTATAATTAAAAAAAATTAAAAAAAAATAAAAAAAAAGATCATTCATAACACCATTATTCATAAGTCAAACACTGGAAAAATATGTAAATCTCCAAAAGGGATACATATATTGTGAAATACCCAAATAATACAATGCCATCCATCAATGAGAATGAATAATCTACAACTATAGACAAGAATAATGGAAATCACACACGCATTATGCTGATTGAAAGGAGATAGACACAAAAGACTGCATGCTGTATGATTCCAGGCATTTTTCTTCTAATGTCCCAATAGATTTTGGTAAAGGAAAGGAAAATCATTATCCCATTTCCATTTATTTGAAGGTATTCTATGTCTTCCTATATTACCTGCAAGTTAACCTCAGAGAAGCATGTATCCTCTGAACCCTTGAAAAGTGATTCACTATACATAAGAAAAATGCTAATACCATATCTGAGAACAGATAACTGTGTGAGATGGGAGATATACCTGTGCTCAGTGCCAGCCCTAATCTATAAACTCTAGGTGACTGTGAGTAAATCACCACACCTTATCTGCATCACCAATCAATGGTGGTCCGACCAGGCCTGTCTCCAAACTAAAGAAACCTAAAGCACTGGACAAAGTGACTTCCACCTGGAAAAGCACTCTGAATTCCTAAAAAGGAAGATAATTCATCTTTGAATTCCAAGGAATTATTTGAATAGCCAAGTTGTCTAATGCATATTAAGTATGACGATTAATATATTTTTGAAATAATTTCTCTTTTGGTTTCACAGTTATCAGCTTTTTACATTTTCTTAAATAGATACCATCTTGGTACATGGCACAAAAGCTACTGAAAGATACTTTCCAACCAAAGACATACATGAACCACCATGGGCTGACATGGTTCAACCACGTCAAAACTGACATGGCTTTTTCTTCTCCATAATTGTACTGGTTAGGAGTGTAGGATCTGGAGACAGAATAGGGACAAGCCCTACTTCCTATAACCTATGTGACTTTGAATACTTTGCTTCACTTTACAGTCGCTCAAATGCCTCATCAGTAAACTGGGATTATGCAATACCTACCAAAGAAGACAAACCATTTTTAAACAAATACTGCTTTGTATTTTGGTTTTACAAGGATAAACAGCCAAGAATCCCATTATTTAAAAAATTATACTACAGAGAAATTGGGATACCTGGCTCTCTGTGACCTTGGGAGAGTGAAAGAACCACTCTGGGCCAGGCACAGTGGCTCACGCCTGTAATCCCAGCACTTTGGGAGGCCGAGGCGGGCAGATCACGAGGTCAGGAGATCGAGACCATCCTGGCTAACACAGTGAAACCCCGTCTCTACTAAAAATACAAAAAATTAGCCGGGCATGGTGGTGGGCACCTGTGGTCCCAGCTACTTGGGAGGCTGAGGCAGGAGAATGGCGAGAACCTGGGAGGCGGAGCTTGCAGTGAGCCGAGATCGCGCCACTGCACTCCAGCCTGGGCAACAGAGCGAGACTCTGCCTCAAAAAAAAAAAAAAAAAAAAGGACCACTCTAGAACCACTCTGTACTTCAATTTCGTTTTCTGTAAACTGGGGCAAGCAACTGTCCCTACCTCATGAGTTGCTGCTTTGAGAATTACTTGAGTTAATACATGCAAACTCTTAGACCCATAGTAGGAACACAATAACTGCTCATTAAATGTGAATTTGATATTGAGATTTTTCAAGTTTTAAAAGTTTAATAGTTTGCATGTTAATTAAATAAAGCATTATAGTCTTACAATTGAATCTTAATTATCAACTGATATATATTTTAAATTACTAACTTTCACTTCTAAACCACATTTGGATGACCTAACTAATTAACTTGAGACTATCTCAAAAGCACTTGGAAGGACTGATCTCAGAAAACAGCACCATCGTTTCTCCATTTTGCTGAACAAAAACACCTGGGGTCCTCCTTGACTCTGCCTTATCCCCCATACCCTACCCACACAGGCACTGCAAGTCCTGCCTGCCCTACCTCCAAATACCCTCTGTTGAGGTCCACACTGCCCTCCCTGCCCCACCCCTGGCTTCTGCACACAGTCGCAGCCCTGGTCCCATCTACCTGCACATCTTCAGTATTCTCCCAATGGTTATCCTCACTCCCTACCTTGTTCCTTTCTAGTCCATTCTCCACACAGCAGCCAGAGTCACCTTCTGACAACAAGAATCAGACCATGTCACTCCCATACTCTAATCTTGACACTCACAATACAATTATCCAAACTCCTTACAGGGCCTAACCCATGTTGTTCCTGTCTACCCTTCAACTTCATCTCCCACCAGATTGCATACTGTCTGCTAGGCTCCAGCCACTCTAGCTTGTCCTCTGTTCCTGCATCAGTGGTGTCCACACACAACATAGGGACACTGACAAAATGGACTCTCCATGCCTGGCTTCTTCCTATCATTCAAGACTCAGGTCAAGTATCACTTCCTGAGAAAGAGTACACTGACAACCCTATCTATAATAATCCTTGTATTGATCCTTCTCTACTTTGTTTAGTTATGCTTATTTTCATCAAAGAGTATATCCTCATATGAAATCACATGCTTGCTGATTTATTTACCTGCTTATAGTCAGTTTTTCCAGACTAGAATGATAGCTCCTGGGACCCTGCCTGTTTTCTGTGATGTTTCCCCAGTGCCTAGACCAGAACTTCACATATAAATCATTGAATAAGTATTACTGAATTGAAGGAATTGTTACATATTGGACATACCAGAGATCACACGGATATTTAAAACTGAGTAGCAGGAGCAACAATGAAATTAGACATCAAAGGATTCAAATTTTCATGGGCCTTGTTGCCAATCCACAGCAGTGCTTTTCAAACACTGATGAATACCAGAAACAACTAAAGAAATTACTCAAAATGTAGACACTTCTCACCCCACCTCCCTGGTTTTGATTCTGTAGATCTAGGATGGGCCCAAGTATCTGCAATTTTAACAAGCAACCCTTGACGAATTTGATGAAGTGGCCCATGGAGCATACTTGGAAAAATTCTAGACCTAAACAGTTCATATTTA
Organism: Chlorocebus sabaeus; assembly: GCF_047675955.1. Classification (NCBI taxonomy): domain Eukaryota; kingdom Metazoa; phylum Chordata; class Mammalia; order Primates; family Cercopithecidae; genus Chlorocebus; species Chlorocebus sabaeus. Next base: position 50,553,448 of record NC_132933.1, read on the forward strand.
AGTATAATTAATTTAATGCCTCCATGCAGAGTTCTGGGACATCTGAAGTGTCTCTGTTAATGTAATTACTTGAAAGTGCGCTGGTTCTTCCATTTCACCGAAGACCACTGATTGCTTTTTCACATGGGATCACACTTAAACTCTAGAGTATTCCAAGTAGTCTGGAGGATTGGGAATTGTTATCCTGCCGTATGGGCGAGGCTGGTGGAAGGTAGTGACTCACCTAAAGTGTCCCAATGATGGAACCCTGATCTTTTCACTCTTGCTCCAGCAACCTGTCTAGCAGACTCCACATCGCACTTGGTTCTTCTCTATCAGCTCCTGGTTCTGGGATGCAGAGTCCACACCCTTCTCTGATGTTGCATTAGAAGGGAGATTAAGAAGATAAGAAAGCACATGGAATAGAGAGGAAAGTAAGAGGATGGGAAAGCACATGAAACACAGGGGATGGGATGATGATGTCTGGCCTGTTCCCACTATCTGGAAGCTGTGCTATGATACTTTTCCTCTTCCCCAGCTCCATCCTACAACCCCCTGCTACACACAACAGTGACAATGAAGCTCACACATAATAGAAATGTGGGCTTCTCTGTGCTTTCTGTTACATTTCCAAGTATTCGCCCTAGTAGTCATGCTATTACATTAATGTCAAGACATCACACTGGCATAGTGAAGGAGGTAATGTTAGAATGAAGAACATTTGCTGATGGCCTACAAGATGCCACAAGCTTTAGGTTGTTATTTTCAGACATTTTCTCTTCAAATCCTCAAAGCTGTGCTCTGAGGTGAGCATCATTACTTCCTTTCCACAGATGGGGTACAGTCAGGCTCAGAGAGCAAAATACATGCTCAAAGAATTCTAGGGAGGTGTCAAGCAGACACTGAAACCAACTTCAAGGTCCTTCCACTGGCCAATTCTGGAAAAATGTGAGCATCAAAATACAGAATGATAGTAACAGAGTGTAACCCTTTGAAAAAAAATAGGAATCTCACAGTCATATTGATATAAATAAAAACATGAATAAGTACATTAATAAATAATGAGGCCAAGCACAATGGCTCATACCTGTAATCCAGGACTTTGGGAGACCAAGGCAGGTGAATTTCTTGAGCCCAGGAGTTCAAGACCAGCCTGAGCAATATAGTGAAACCCCCATCTCTACTAAAAATACAAAAAATTAACTGGATGTGGTGGGATGTACCTGTAGTTCCAGGTACTTGGCAGGCTGAGGTGAGAGGATCGTTTGAGACTGGGAGGTTGAGACTGCAGTGAGCCAAGATCAAGCCACTGCACTCTAGCCTGGGCAACAGAGAGAGACAGGAAGGACGGAAGGAAGGAAGGACGGACAGAAGGAAGGAAGGAAGGAAGGATCTCTCTCACCATCCCAGATCCCAGGAATTCATTGATGTAGATTTACTGAGTGGGTGGGTGGCCAGGTAAAAAATTAAAACCTGGCAGGCATGGTGGCTTATGCCTATAATCTCAACATTTTGGGAGGCTGAGGTGGGAGGGTCACTTGTGCCCAGGAGTTTGACATCAGCCTGGGAAACATGAGACTCTGTCGCTACAAAGTAAACAATAAGTTAGTCAGGTATGGTGGTGTGCACCTGGAGTCCCAGCTTCTCAAGAGGCTGAGGGGGGAGGATTGCTTGAACTCAGGAGGTTAAGGCTGCCGTGAGCTATGATTGTACCACTTTACTCTAGCCTGGGCAACAAAGCAAGATGCTGTCAAAAAAACAAAAAACAAAAATACACCACCACCACAACCACCGCCACCACCAACAAAAAACAGCAAACCTTGCATTTCAACAGATTTATTTTAAGCATACATATAAAGTTGAAAGCTACTGAACTATGCTCTTTTAATGATTACTTTTTCTGGAGATGACCCCTGTAGAATATCTGTGAGACATCTTTCAAATACTTTTACAATCAGAAAATGGTCCGTGCTTTCAACCAAAGAAAACCTTGAGCTATTATTATTTGGCTGCTGAGAAAATATAGTAGTTCAAAGAAAATATAATAATTAGGGATTGTATTTTAAAATGCCATTTATAGTAGCTTCGAAAAGTATGAAATATTTATGGATAAAAAAATCTGTCCACAATTGTACAACACCTGCACACTGAACATTACAAAACATTGCTGAGAAAATTGAAGGAGACTTAAATAAATGGGGGACATACTGTGTTCGTGGATCAGAAGACTCGGTATTGTTAAGATATCAATTTTCCCCGATATGATCTACAAATTTAACGCAAACTCAATAAAAAATTTTACCAAAGTTTTAAAAAGGGAATTGACAGGCTGGTTCTAAAATTCATGTGAAAATTTAATGGATCTAGCTGATAAAAACAACTTTGAAAAAAAGGTCAAAGTTAGAGAACAAACACTACCTGACTTCAAGACTCTTTACAAACCTACAGTAATCAAGAATATGCTATTGGCATCAAGGTAGAAAAGCAGATCAAAGGAACAGAATAAGGAATCCAAAACCTACCAAATCTACACGGACAACTGTTTTTTTTTTTTTTGACAAAGATGCAAAGGCAATTCAGTGGAGCAAAGAGAGTCTTTTCAACAAATTGTGCTGGGAGAAGTGGTCATCTATATTCACAAATACAAACAGTGATCCAAATATCATACTATACACAAAGGTAAACTCAACTCAAAGTGGATCATAGATATACATATAAAACCTAAAACTGTAAGACTTCTACCAGAAAACACAGGAGAAAATCCTTGTGACTTTGGGTAAGGTAAAGACTTCATGAGTGAGACAAAATTACAATCTGTAGGTGAAGAAATCAATAAATTAGACTTCCTGAAAGTTAAAAACTTTGCTCTTCCAAAGATACTGTTGACAAGCCCTTGTTTGGGAGAAAATGTATAGAAACCATTTATCTGGTAAAGGGCTTATATCCAGAATACAGAAAATCTCACAAAACTCCTTAAGAAAACAGACACTCCAATAAATAAATGGACAGAAGAGTTGAAAAGACACTCCACTAAAGAAAATATACAGATGTCAAATAAGCACATGAAAAGATATTCAACTTCATTAATAATTAGGGAAAGAAAACGAAAAGTACAGTGAGAGACTATTTCATTCCAGAAGAATGATCAAAATTTAACACTGACCATACCAATCACCGGCAATTTTCTGGAAGCTGAAACCCTGCTTCCAGTGAAGAAATCAATAAATTAGACTTCCTGAAAGTTAAAAACTTTGCTCTTCCAAAGATACTGTTGACAAGTCCTTGTTTGGGAGAAAATGTTTGGAAACCATTTATCTGGTAAAGGGCTTATATCCAGAATAGGATATATCCAGAAAAGGGCTTATATCCAGCTGAAACACTGCTGGTTGGAATGAAAAATGGTACAACCACTTTGAAAACAGTTTGGCCATTTCTTACAATGTTAATCTTACCTCTACCACATGGTACAGGGACTGAACTCCTAAGTATTGACCCTTGAAAGAGAATGCATATTTTCACAAAAAGACTTATTCACAAATGTTCATAGCAGCTTTATTTACAAGAGCCCCAAATGAGAAACAGCCAAAATGTCCATCGACAAATGGATGGATGATAAAATGTTTAGTGTGGTTGTATACTGCAATAGCATTTAGCAATCAAATGAAGTATATCAATGGATAAATGTAATAAAATGGATAAATATAAAAATAAGTAGAGTGAATAAAAAAACCCAGGTGTTGATCAAAAAAAAAAAAAAAAAAAAAAGAAACCACCTCTATGATTCCATTTAAATATATTTCTGGACATGTAAAGTAATGTATAGTGACAGGCATGCTGTGTTTACCTGGGGGCAAGACAGTGGGAAGGGTAGGTAGGCCAGCTACTAAAGAACTGAAATTGTGATGTCCTGGGAAATAATAATGGTATTTAGAACAATCTAGTTATCTTAGTGGACATAGCTGGGTATCATTATAATAGGGCAAACTACATTGCAATTATTAATTTTGAAAATGCTAAATTCTTGTACCTGACATTTTGATATTTTTAGGTAGCACTTAATTTCTGGCTTCTTAGAAAATTTCATTATAGAACAGACAAAAATGTAGAAACCATGGAAGAATGCATACTATAATCACAAATTGCTAGGAAGATCTTCTAACCTTCTAACTGCATAGTTCAACATCCATCAGATAAATTCATGGGCATCACTGACAACTATTCATACAGGCAGAAAAGGTATGTAAATTTGTTGCAAATACATGTTACACATCAAGTTCCCTCCTCAAGTGAACAATTCATTGCTTTATGATAAAGTAAGGCATCTCTCAGATGGGAATCAAGGTTACTACAAAAAGTAGTTTCTCATCTTCTGGGCTATGTTGTGAACCTCACAGGAGCTATTCCACAACACGGTTTTGTTCAGATCTATGAACTCACTAGAATCAGGCATCATATCCTACTAGGGAGGGAAGTGCCAGGGGTCTCCTGAGGACAGCTGCCCTTCAAATCCTGAGTAGAAGCTTCAGCACCCATTACATCTCAGATCCTGAGAACGAACCTCCTTCAGACCCTTAATATAAGTTCAGACACAGGCATGAAGAGTTGCACAGGGAGAAAGAGAATCCAGCCATTATTGTATATTCTTGGAGTAACTCTGTGCCTGGCACCATACTAGGCACTGGGTTAGTGACCAATGACACTGATAAAATTGGGTAGTGATCATATCCAGAAGGTACAACGGGTTTCTCACCAGGGCCTTTTTCTTCTTTCCTTATCTATCCCCTAACAACAAATCTGAAAAGGAATAAAAAGAGGCCTGAATTCATGTAAACATTCCTGATCCCACAATAACCACAGGGCTATGGTCTTGTACTTGCTTTATCATGGTAAGTTCCAGAAATTCTGTGGGTGAGCGTAATTATCCCCATTATACAGAATGGGACACTAAGTTCAGTCTTTGCCTGTATCATCCTCCCACGCCCCTCCTTTACGTGGGAAGTAGCCCTGAGACACCCTGGAACAGGACATCACACTCCCTGGGGCCAGGAGGGACCCACCTCTCTTTCTCACCAGAGAGCCAGGGCACCGAGTCCCAAAGCAAGAACAAGGAGACTTGGTTGGAATCCCTTGTCTTTCCACACCCCGGGGCAGTTCAGTCCTACATCTTCAGCTGAGTCTCAAACACCTGAAGGCAACCCTGCTTTTTTCACCAGGCCATGTAAGTCTCCATTGAAAAGTCGTTACAGTCACCCTTATGATGTCTGGTTTCTATGGCAACCGAGATGTATAGGCTTGTCCTCCACACCGGAAATGCTGCCTCCATAGTGCCCTGTGTCCTCTTGCCTTTCTGGGAAAGCAAAAAACCTTCTCTCTTCAGACTACCACCTGAGAAAGCTTACCAATAAAAGGAACTAGACAGGGACCCAGGCAATTGGTGGAACTCTGCCCTCATTTGATAAAGGACAGAAGTCCGTGTTGTTGGGAATTTTGTTTGCTTTAAAACTGACCTTGAGGGAATATTATCACTACATAGAGAGCCAGGGAGGTATCCTAAGGCTCTAGACGATGAGCTAGCCCTGAGGGAGGGAACATGTACAACTCATACACCATGCTAGGCAGTTAGGCATCTGTGGCAGAAAACTGAGAGACTGTTTATAATCATATGACTAAACAAACTAGCGACACCAAAATATGTCGTTTAAGCTATCTCTAAGTTATTTCAGGGAAGCAGGCTTAGAATAATATAGTCATTTAGTAGGCAAAAACCTAATCAATTCAATCATACGATGGTTTATCTTGACAAAGTCTTTTCCCCCCATCCCAGTATTTTATTCCATGTGAATGGACATTCACAACCAAAACATTTCTAGCCTCTCTGCACACTCCTTTGGGAGGAGAAACATGCTGCTCAGCTGGAGTCCTTCCTTCAAAACTCTTCGGAGTAAGCTGCCTTTCAGAGACACTCACTCTGCTCTGCCAACAGGAGGGATCTTACAAGAGGCCCACAGTTCTGTTCTTTCTGTGTCTCGCTGGCTCCCCAACTATTCCTATGGTCTTGCTTTACAATGCTCGAATATATTTTTTAAAATTTTTCTTGAGATGGAGTCTCACTCTTTCATCAGGCTGGTATGCACTGGCGTAATCTTGGTGCACTGCAACCTCCACCTCCTGGGTTCAAGCAATTCTCCTGCCTCAGCTTCCCAAGTAGTTGGGATCACAGGCATGTGCCACCATGCCCAGCTAATTTTTGTATTTTTAGTAGAGACACGGTTTCACTATGTTGGCCAGGATGGTCTCGATCTCTTGACCTCGTGATCCGCCTGCCTCAACCTCCCAAAGTGCGGGGATTACGGGCATGAGCCACTGCGCCCAGCCTACAATGCTTGAATCTTTAAGGGCCTCTCAGCTCCCACCAAGTACTCCACTGCTCCAAGTCTTAGCACTAAACCAAGATACGTAATTTTAAAACTACATGAGCTTTATTTCTTATAAAGGTGATATTGGAGAATATGACTTAGATTTGCTGTCACATGGGCTATGAAAGAGCTGCAGAATCGACAGTGTCCACCTAGCAGTGCTGCATTGGGAGTCACAAATGCCAAGGATTGCAATGCATAATGACCTGTTGTCTCCTGAAGGAGCCCTGTCCATGTATGTTCAAGAAAAGTGACTTTCTTGCCAAGGGCTATCCCTGTAGCAGGAGAAATGTGAAGAAATATCCCTTGTTTGGAATCATAACTCACTAAGCCAACCTCTGAGGTTTTTCTTATGAAGTGGTTTGTAGCAACACACTCTCAGCACCTTAATTTACATGACTGTAGTAGAGGCTCATCTTACGGTATTATGCTCCAAATTCCAATGGTAGTGGAAAAATTACACATTGTGAAAATTTCCATTGGAAATCTCTTCAAGTAGGAATCAATGACATGTCCTATCAATGGACATCTCTATCCATTTATCAATGACAAACCTCTATCCACATATAAACCAACACTCAGATTATAGTCAAAATTATAACTAAGTTCCACCAGCCCTTTCTTATTCAGTAACAGATCACAGAAAAAGAGGGAAAGCTCACCAAAACCCTAATGTTTTGCATATATATTTCTCCTTAACCACTAACCCCCAAAATAGCCATTTATTATCACTCAGGAGTCTGTGTGTTGACTGGGCTGAGCTGGGTGTTTTCTGCTTCATGGAGTATCTGTCACCTGGGGATGCAGTCATCTGGATGCTCCACATATCTGGGACATCCAAGAGGCTCACTCACATGGATGATGACTGGTACTGGTAACTTCTGGGAGCTCAGCTGGCGTTTTGCCTGGAACACCTTGGTTTGACACAGAGTCCTCCATGGGTAGGGTAGCCAGAGAAAATAGAAGACACTCAGTTAAATTTGATTCCAGATAAATAATGAATAATATTTTAGTGTGTGACGGTTATATTTATATGCCAACTTGGCTGGGCTAAAGTACACAGCTCATCAAGCATTATTCTGGATGTTTCTTTGAGGGTGTTTTTGAATGAGATTAAAATTTAAATTTCTGGATATTGTATAAAGCAGATTACCATCTATACTGTGGGTAGGCTTCATTTAATCAACTGGAAATCTGCATAGAAAAAAAAAAAAGACTGACATCCCCTGAAGCAAAGGGAAGTGTGCTCGAAGATGGCATTTGGAATTAAACTGCAACATTGGTTCTTCACTGGTCTGCAGTCTGCAAACACATCCTGCAAATTTGCGACTTCCAGCTACCATAATCATGCTAGCCAATTCCTGAAAATACATCAGTCTCTCCCCAAACCCTCTATTTAGATAAATAGATACATACATATATACACATACTGTATTGGATATGTGACTCTGGATGTGGCATGCAATATTATTTTATTTGAATTCAACTGGGCATCTCATATTTTTATTTGCAAAATCTGGCAACCCTATGGGTGCAGCCTTTGGATGTGTAAGTTTTATTGACCTTCTGACATGACATTTCCAATGAGTCAAGTCTAAGGAAAATGAGCAGGTAAGACTGAAAAAAAGGAAAAAAGCCGGTAATACTTAGTGCTGGTGAAATAAAGGGGACAGACTTTCATATACACTATTGGCGCAGCATTGATGTATACACTTTCTGAGGCCCATATTATTACAGCTTAATGACTTGAATGGCCTTTGTGAAGAAGTCCTATTTCTACCAACACGGGAGTTTCAGCTGAGGGTTTAGAAAAGGCTCATCAAGGTGACTCTGATGTGCATCCTAGTTAAGAAGCCCTGGACGTGGGGGCAGGTCAAATTAATATATGAGATAGCTTCTATTTACGGAACAGAGTGTTTAGAGGGGCCTAGCTCCAGGTCCTTTATGTTAGTGTCTGGATTTGATCTCATGACAGCCCTGCTACTGAGGTACCAGTATCCTCTCTTCTTCATGGATGTCTGCGACTACAAAGCACATGCTTCTTACCACAGAGCTGGATGGCAAAAAATGTTGCTCAGCACGCCCACTGCCAGAGCCAGGCCCACTGCCAGAACCTGCCAGCTTGGGCACCTTGAGTTGCTGGTGGCAGAGCTTTAGCATGAGGACATATACTGTTAAGGAGTTTAATCTCTGTTCTCCTTGTGTTTACCCTTCCTGCATTTCTAGCAGAAAACCAGGCTTGGGCCTCCTTCCCTGTCTCAGGAAAGGTTTATAGCAGGGCTGGAAGCAGAAGCTGTCTGAAGCCAGTGTTTGCTTCATCCTGCATGAAAATTTAAACTTAAGGAAAGGATTGGGCTGCTTGTACCTGGCAGAGAGGGGAAGGGTTCTGAAGACACAGAGAAGGGAGAAGAGAGGTTTCTCCTGGACAGGGATGAGGTCAGAGGTCTACAGGTCCCTCTGGGAGTAGGGACCTGAGCACTGCTTCCTATCAATGTTGGGAGAAGCTCTGTATATAGTTCATCGAGGCTGGGCATCCATCCATGAGACAGATTCTCCTGTTTGGTTGGAAGGATGGATAGCTCAGGGTCGGGAAGAGGGGTGGGGCTGAAGGTAGTAAACCAGCTAGGGAAATGGTCAGCTCAGCCCTCAGCAGTGGGGACACATGTGTGATAATGATCTGCCATGCTGTATCTGGAGGATACATTTCCACAAATGGTTATTCTTTGTCAAAGAGCATGACTATTTTTAGCATATACTGTCTAGTTGAAAGTTAAAATCTCTTTACTAATGAATATCCCAACCAACTGCAAGATGAAAGCACCTGTTTCTCTAGATTTGTGCAGTAATGGGTTTCCCAATGTTATTAATATTTGCTAATGTAATATCCTATCACTGTAATGTTAAAATACTTTTCATTTTTCTCCACCTATTTCCATATAAATGGCATATTTCACACGTGCATTTCTAAATGCAAACATAACAGTCCCACTTTATGCCTTAGAATATGTCCTTGAATAGTCCTAGAGTCTGATGAGAAAACCTGATGAGTGAGTTTGTGTTTATGCTATGTCCTGTTTAAATGGAAATTGTGGAGTCATAAGAACGACATACACTGAAGCAGGAGAACAAAATGGTGGACTGTCTTTGCAGAGACACTGGGGAACATATATGAGAGAAGCAAGCATGGCCCCATCAACTCTTAAGTCTGCACTGCAGAGAGTCCCTGGCATGTGTGCAAGAATGGTCATGGCAGCGTGGCCAAAATATCAAAATAGCCCCAAAGTCACCTTATTAAAGACATCTCAGAAACATCATTTTCAGAAGAAATAATTTCAATAAGTGTTTGCTATGATTTGGATGTTTGACTCCTCTAAACCTCATGTTGAAATTTGATCCCCAATGTTGGAGGTGGGACCTAACAGGAGGTGTTTGGGTCAGGGGGGTGGATCCCTCATGAAAGTCTTGGTGCCATCCTTGCTGTGATGAGTGAGTCCTTGCTCTATTAGTTACCACAAGAGCTGGTTGTTTAAAACAGTCTAGTACCTCCCATCTCTCTTCTCCCTCTCTGGCCATGTGATCTCTGCACAAGTTAGCTCCCCATGGCCTTCCATCATGAGTGAAAGCTTCCTGAGGCCCTCATCACAAGCAGATGCCCAATCTTGAACTTTCCAACCATCAGAATTGTTAGCCACATAAAGTTTTTCTTTATAAGTTATGCAGCCTCAGATATTCCTTTATAGCAACACTAAATGGACTAAGATAGTGGTATAAAAATATATGGTTTATTCCATTTACCCATCAGGACAGCAGTGTGAAGAAAGTATGGTGAGTCCCATCTCACAGATGATCAAGCTCTGGTTCACAGAGACTAAGACCCTCTCCAGATAAGTGGCAGAATGGCAATGAGATTCTATCTCTTACCCTCCCACGCAATGGAACCAGCAGCTTCTTATTTGGAAGATGATAATTGTATACTTCCCCAGTATTGTTCCCTAAGGGTACTCACTCAACAGCCCTTCACATTGAGGAAGAGGATGGTGGAGATGAAATCCTGCCCTTTGGGCTATGAGGCATAGCTGTGGGGTCATATGGATTACCAGGTCTCTGAGGTTAACTGTGGGGTGAAATAAAGAAACATAACCTCATGTGGAACAAGAAATAACAACGAAGAGAACAGAAAACAGCAGGCCCTCCAGGGATCACCTCTACCTCTCTCTGTCTTTGCTCCCTTCCCCACCTCATTTGTCTCCCGCTCTGTGTGACAGTATGGGATGTACACAGGTATCCAAGGTACCCTGAGAGAGGACAGAATGATGGGAAGATCTAGACCATGAGAAGGGTGGATCATGCAGCACTAGTCCTGGGTGTTGGCTCACCCACCAGGTGCTCCATCTCTTCCTACTTCTGTGTGCCTCACCATCACTCTACCACACAGTAATGAAGCTCCCACATTAACAGAAATATGCACTCTCCAAGGGAGGCTAGCAGGGTAAGTGACTTAACCCTGAGACCAGAACATCTCACAGTTACTGGTTTGGGTCTGGCACCAATAATGCAGAGAGGTCTCTGGTCTCTCTTGCTCCAGTGTCCTGAACAGCAGAGAGTATGAGGCTTTCATCAAGCCCCTTGGGACTGCAAAGGAAACACACTTTTCTCATGCAGATGGCGGGTAATATAAGGGGACAGGAAAACCCACGAAACAGGAAGAAGTGTGGTGTGTGGTGACTTCATTCCCTTACCCCAAACTCCATTCACGGGGTCCATGATTCAGTTGAATAGAAGTGGTGGAATCCCCTTCTTCCCTTCCCCAGCACCATCAGGGCGCTCATTCCACCACATAGAAATGACACTGACTCACGGTGAAATTAGAAATGTGGGAGTGTTTTCCTTCTCCCAAATGCTCTCTAGTCACATGGAAAATAGTTACTATACACTAGAGAAACTTGACAAACCCCACCTTAATTAATTAACATCACCAGTGACATTAAGTAGGCCTCTTGACTACTAGATATAGTGTGACAAGAAGGGCACTTCAACTCAATGGTATTCTTTCTCGAAACACATAGTCCTGGTCTAATCACAATAAGAACAACTGGCTAAGCCTGTACTCCTCATGACTCTCAGGGTCATGAAAGTCACCTGGAAGTTCCTCAAATGGATAAGCAGGGAGTTACCAGCAATTCCACTCTTAGGTACATACTCAAGAGAAATGAAAACATAAGTCTACCTGAAAACTTGTACACAAATGTATGTCGAATTGTCATTCATATTAGCCAACAACTAGAAATAATCCAATGATTATCAACAGATAAATGGATAAAAAATGTAGTCTATTCATACAAGATTTTTCAGCCATTAGAAAGAATGACATTATGATGCAGGCTACACCATGGATGAACCTTGAGTATATATCATAACCAGGTGAAGGAAGCCAAACAATAAAGACCAAATATTGTATGATTCCATTTATATAAAGCATGTAAACAGGCAAATACATAGACACAGAAAACATTTGTGATTGCCAAGGCTGAAGCAGGAATTAACTGTATTCAAGCATGACAGGACTTTTTGAGGTAATGGAAATGTTAAAAGCTTAATTATGGTGATGGTAGCACAACTCTACACATTTACTAAAATTCATCAAATTTTACCCTGAAAATGGGTAAATTTCATTGTCTGTAAAGTATATTGCAAGAAAGCTGTTTAAAAATATGGTACTACAATTTTTATGGAGTATGCCAGCAAGACAGAACTGTTCACTCCCCTGGAAGGGGGCTGAAGCCAGGGAGCCAAGTGGTCTAGCTCAGTGGATCCCACCTCCACGGAGCCCAGCAAACTAAGATCCACTGGCTTAAAATTTTTGCTGCTAAGATCCACTGGCTTAAAATTCTTGCTGCCAGCATAGCAGTCTGAAGTCCACTTGGGATGCTCCAGCTTGGTGGGGGGAGGGGCGTCCACCATTACTGAGGCTTGAGTAGGTGGTTTTCCCCTCACAGCATAAACAAAGACACAGGAAAGTTCGAACTGGGCAGAGCCCACCACAGCTTGGCAAAGCCACTGTAGCCAGATTGCCTCTCTAGATTCCTCCTCTCAGGGCAGGGCATCTCTGAAAAAAAGTCACCAGCCCCAGTCAGGGGTTTATAGATAAAACTCCCATCTCCCTGGGACAGAGCACCTCAGGGAAGGGGTGGCTGTGGGTGCAGCTTCAGCCGACTTAAACGTTCCTGCCTGCTAGCTCTGAAAAGAGTAGCAGATCTCCCAGCACAACACTCGAGCTCTGCTAAGAGACACACTGCCTCCTCAAGTGGGTCCCTCTGACCCCCATGAGTCCTGACTGGGAGACACCTCCCAGCAGGAGTCGACAGACACTTCATATAGGAGAACTCCGGCTAGCATCTGACGGGTGCCTCTCTGGGATGAAGCTTCCAGAGGAAGGAACAGGCTGCAGTCTTTGCTGTTCTGCAGCCTCCACTGGTGATACCCAGGCAAACGGGGTCTGGAGTGAACTGCCAGCAAACTCCAGCAGACCTGCAGCAGAGGGGCCTGTTAGAAGGAAAACTAACAAACAGAAAGGAATAGTATCAACATTAACAAAAAGAATGTCCACACCAAAACCCCATCCAAAGGTCACCAACATCAAAGACCAAAGGTAGATAAATCCATGAAGATGGGGAGAAACCTGCACAAAAAGGCTGAAAATTGCAAAAACCAGAAGGCCTCTTCTCCTCCAAAGGATCACAACTCCTCACTAGCAAGGGAACAAAACTGGATGGAGAATTAGTTTGACAAATTGACAGAAGTAGGCTTCAGAAGGTGGGTAAGAACAAACTCCTCTGAGCTAAAGGAGCATGTTCTAACCCAATGCAAGGAAGCTAAGAACCTTTTTAAAAGGTTAGAGGAATTGCTAACTAGAATAAACAGTTTAGAGAAGAACATAAATGACCTGATGGAGCTGAGAAACACATCATGAGCACTTCATGAAGCATATGCAAGTATCAACAGCTGAACTGATCAAGCGGAAGAAAGGATATCAGAGATTGAAGATCAACTTAATGAAATAAAGCATGAAGACAGGATTAGAGAAAAAAGAATGAAAAGGAACGAACAAAGCCTCCAAGAAATATTGGAATATGTGAAAAGACCAAACCTATGTTTGACTGATATACCTGGAAGTGATGGGGAGAATGGAACCAAGCTGGAAAACACTCTTCAGGATATTATCCAGGAGAACTTCCCTAACCTAGCAAGACAGGCCAACATTCAAATTCAGGAAATACAGAGAACACCACAAAGATACTCCAAGAAGAGCAACCCCAAGACACATAATCGTCAGATTCACCAAGATTGAAATGAAGGAAAAAATGTTAAGGGCAGCCAAAGAGAAAGGTCGGGTTACCCACAAAGGGAAGCCCATCAGTCTAACAGCGGATCTCTCTGCAGAAACCCTACAAGTCAGAAGAGAGTGGGGGCCAATATTCAACATTCTTAAAGAAAGAATTTTCAATCTAGAATTTCATATCCAGTCAAACTGAGCTTCATAAGCGAAGGAGAAATAAAATCCTTTACAGACAAGCAAATGCTGAGAGATTCTGTCACCACAGGCCTGCCTTACAAGAGCTCCTGAAGGAAGCACTTCAGGAGTGGAAAGGAACAAGCGGTACCAGCCACTGCAAAAACATGCCAAACTGTAAAAACCATCAATGCTAGGAAGAAACTGCATCAACTAACGGGCAAAATAACCAGCTAACATCATAATGACAGGATCAAATCCACACATAACAATATTAACCTTAAATGTAAATAGGCTAAATGTCTCAATGAAAATACACAGACTGGAAAATTGATAAAGAGTCAAGACCCATTGGTGTATTGTATTCAGGAGACCCATCTCATGTGCAAAGGCACACATAGGCTTGAAATAAAGGGAAGGAGGAATATTTATCAAGCAAATGGAAGCAAGAAAAAGCAGGTGTCACTTTATTTTTGATGAGTTTAATCTAATTGGCTGCATATTTTGTGACTTATTTATTTATATTTAGTACTGTCTTTTCAAGGTTTTTTTTTTTTCCCCAGTCAATAAATTTGGACTTTGCACTTCTAACTAGCTTGATACAGCTCCAAACAAAGCTAAGAGTCTAGGTAAGCAGTCAATCCGGTTGTGGATTGTATTAGAAAAATGACTTCAGCAACTTACGTGGAGAGACTATGCTCAGGTTCCTGCATCCATAAAAATTGGTATAATAACACTCATTGCCCTTTTATTTTGCAGACATCATAAAGATACATACGACAATTAAAGGAACCCAAATATATGGGAATAAACATATAAACCTGAGGTAGGACTGTTATTATAATGATGGTAAACAATGGGCATATTCAAAATCTGAGTAATTAATACAAACTGTCCAAGACCATTTTTAAATATTGCATGCATATGGAAACTTGGAAAGCAAGAAGGAATCACAAGCTGGGACACTGGGAAAGTTTGAGAGTCCTAATCCTGCCAGAGGCACTGCAGGGTGTAGACACTTGCAACATTCCTGTCTGACAGCTCCCAGGTGAGTAGATACATTTGTGTCTTTCCCAGCAGCCTGTGCTGCTATTTAAAAACAGGCATGGTTCCTCTCACTTCTGGTAGGAGCAAAGGCCAGTGGCCTGATGGGACAAATAACCTTTCCTTCTCTGACCCCAGAAAATATCCATATTAATTGGAATTGAATATTGAAACGCACCACCTTTGCATAAGTCTAAAACTTGCAGCCTCTGGCTTCATTATGAGTCAGATGTCAAATGGGAAAGACAGTGGGTGGGTCCTGAAACAAGGCTTTGAGTGTTTTCTGCATCTCTGTGAGCAGCCAGGCTTTCTACTGCTTATACTATTAAAGTTGAATATAAAACTGTCATTTAAAAGAAAGTGAAAAAAGGATGAGTTTGTGCCCTTTGTACGGACATGGATGCAGCTGGAAACCATCATTCTCAGCAAACTATTGCAAGAACAGAAAACCAAACACCGCATCTTCTCACTCATAGGTGGGAACTGAACAATGAGATCACTTGGACTCAGGAAGGGGAACATCACACACCAGGGTCTATTATGGGGAGGGGGGA
The DNA here is from genome assembly GCF_047675955.1 of Chlorocebus sabaeus. Lineage (NCBI taxonomy): Eukaryota > Metazoa > Chordata > Mammalia > Primates > Cercopithecidae > Chlorocebus > Chlorocebus sabaeus. The sequence goes on from NC_132933.1 coordinate 50,568,951, forward strand.
GAGGGGAAGGATTGCTTTGGGAGTTATACCTGATGTAAAGGATGAGTTGATGGGTGCTGACGAGTTGATGGGTGCAGCACACCAACGTGGCACAAGTACACATATGTAACAAACCTGCACGTTATGCACATGTACTCTAGAACTTAAAGTATAATAATAATAAAAAAAAGAAAAAAGAAGAAGAAAAAAAAATAAAAGAAAGTGACAGAGCATCTCTTTCCTTCCCCACTGTATTGTGGGTCCATTGACATTTCCACAGAGAAGTCTTCTTTGAAGTCCCCTTTCTGACAAGGTTTCTCTTCCAATTATATTCTTCTTCTTCAGCTTTGAATTTATTCTTGTTCATACTTATCTCAGTTGCAATTTTTCATTAATCTGCAGGATTATTTGATTAGTGCCTTCCTTGCCAACTGAAGAGTAAATTAGAATAAATCAGGGGCTATATTTATTTTTACTAGGGCTGCCATATTTATAACAGACAAACAAGTAAACAAATAAAATAAAAAACTACAGGACACTCAGCTAAATTTGAATTTCAGATAAACATAGAATAATTTTTAGTATAAGAATGTTGTTTATCTAAAATTCAAATTTAACTGGGAATCCTGTATTTTATCCTGCAACATTTTTAGCCACAGTTTACCTTCAGGGCTTATCACAGTATTAAGAACATTGTAAGAGTTCAATTAAAATGTCTTGAATGGATGAATGCCAGATTACAGGGAGGAAGGAAAGTATCATAACATTTTAGACAGTTGCAAATACATAAGATTGCATACTAGTATAATTATAATCCATTTCCAAAAACACTTCCTTAAAGTAAATTTTCAAAAGCCAGGAACAACCCATAGAGCTCACAGACAAAACTTTTACAGAGTAGTAGTCAGTAAAAATGTCATACCACAATTCCACCATCAACATATTTTCGATTCTCCTGATATCTAAACAGAAAAGGTAACAAAAATCATATACACATCACATAATTAACTAAAAACCACATTTGAACCAAAAAGACTCTCCTCATTTTTTAGTGTTGATTGAAATACAGTAGGCGAAACTTACAAAATATGTAGTTGTAAATAGAAACATTCACTAGAGATCAAAAGGTGTAGAAATAGCCAGGAAAAGTGGCAAATAACCCTCAAAAGATTTTGAGTGTACCTCAGATATTGTTCTTTGTCATCATTATTATAACTGTTTGACCTAATTGCTGTCTATAAATTAAAAAGCAGATTATTATCTTCTCAGCCCCTTTTCATGTTCTTTTCTTTCATTAATTTCAACAAATATTGAATGTCTATTGCGTGTAAGACAATGTCTAAAACAAAATAAAAATCTGTGTAAATGTGAAAAAAAATATGATACTGACCTGGTCTTCTGTTGTACCACAGTAATGACCAAACGTTTTCATACAAAAGAATTGATGCATATGTTTCATATAAAAATTAATGCATATAGGGCCGGGCAGGATGGTTCACGCCTGTAATCCCAGCATTTTGGGAGGCCAAGGCAGGCGGATTACGAGCTGAAAAGATCGAGACCATCCTGGTCAACATGGTAAAACCTCGTCTCTACTAAAAATACAAAAAATTAGCTGGGCGTGGTGGTGCATGCCTGCAGTCCCAGCTACTCGGGAGGCTGAGGTAGGAGAATCGCTTGAACCCAGGAGGTGGAGGTTGCAGTGAGCCGAGATCACACCACTGCACTCCAGCCTGGCAACAGAGTGAGACTCTGTCGCAAAAAAAAAAAAAAAAAAAAAAAAAAAAAAAAAAAAAAAAAAAAAAAAAAGAATGCATATAAAAGAGTGCCTGTGTCCTACCCCTGCTGCCTCTGTCCTGTGTAACTCTAAGCAATGATCATTCCTCTTCCCCCTTCCCCTCATTGCTACATCAGGTTGTGCTTGTGTGCAAAATTTGATTGCATCTGATCACTTCCACGTCTTCCAATTATGGCAATGGCTTGAGAGCGGGTCCATGACAGAGTCCAGAACCCATCCTATGTGATAGGATGTCAGCATTAACTAATTTCTTCACTCCTCTGTGGCTGACCTCACATGCCTCCCCTTGGGGAGTCTAAATGGCACAACTCTATGTGTGCCACTATGTCAATACATATCAAAGGGTACACACCACTTACATAAACAATTTCCCTTGTAGAAATTCATCTTCAGAATGTAGTGAAGAATGTTCATAAGCATCTGGTTATAAGGACTGCCATCCTGATAATTCTCTTTTGTCACTTCTGGGCCTGAATTTGGGAAGAGAGACCAAATGAGACACAAACCCATGAAGGGGCAGAGGGAAATGTGGTTGTCAGCACACACACACATACACACACACACACTCTCTCACACAAACTGAGACATTTATCATGTTGTGTTGTATTTCTCCTAAGACAGCTTGCTGGACTCAAGGAAGACACATTCAACTCACTAGTGCAAATAGCCACAGGAACTGTGCCCGTAACTGTGCCCTTCAGCAGTGCACAGACTCTGAAAAGATGCCATCCACACAGTGTAGATAATATAACATGAGGTTGTGAAAATTGATTATGTCACATCCATAGGATGGAATTCCAGAAGGCAACGAAAACGAGTTATAATGAAAGTAATGATGAGACATGACTTCTTGTGCACCAAATTAATCATTCTCATTATTTCTAATGTGTGCAGAAACAGGTACTTTCACACTGTGATACAGGTCATATAAATTAGTAATAGTATTTTGAATTCATTATTAATATAAAATGTTATCGTTCAAAGGGCTTTAAAATGACTCAGGAACTTAGTATAAATAAATGCTTACAAACGTATTTGCATATACGTGAGCATGGCGTTAAGTACATTATTTTTGGTCATAGAAATGGTAAGGGAACTAAATTTTCATTGCTGTAATACTAGTGAAATAAATTTGAGGGCATCCACACAATGAAATACACAGTCCAAAAAAAAAAAAAAATGAGATTTTGTGTTTAAGTATTTTAAAATATACTCCCATGAAAAAATGGTTATAATAAGGGCAAACTTGGGTTACGAAGATGATAAAAGATCGGCATCCATTTTAGCTTACCCAGTTCTCCAGCTATTTATCCATATGTCTCAAAGCATTGAAAAAATATATTTATTATTCTGACATAGTTTTCTCTTCCACATAGTAAAAGGCTTCATTTTTTAAATGGAGGCTGTCGGTATTCCTACACACTGGGAATGCCCAATTTTCCACTCAGACTTCTAGAAAACTCTGTAGAGCGGGCTTGGGCCACAACTCCTCCCTCCCACTTTCCTACTGTGATGTTCAAGCTGCAGTTCAGGCTTCAGTCACGAGGGGGCACTATCATACTACCATTGTCAAACTTCTCCACAGCCATGTTTGCATGGAGCAAAAAAAATTCCTCACTTAAAACCTAGCGTATAAATTTACATACAGAATGGCTCTAATTCTATCAGAATAAAATTGATAAGTGTAAAAGATGACAGTAAAATCCTCTACTCTGCGGCATCCATAAGATAAAACATGAGATACCTCTAGTGCACACTGGCAACCCATGGCAGGCAGAATTATTGTAATTTGGTATATTTTTGAAAGTTTAGTGACTATGTATATTGCATTTTATGTGAATTATCTGTTCATATCTTTTGATGATTTCTCTCCTCATTATTAAGACTTCTTCCATATCAAGGATATTATGTATTAACCATTCTAAATCCTAAATAAATATAGATAGCAAATAAACATATGAACTAGTGAAAGACTATACAATTTGTGTTTAAAAGCAATACAACAGAATTGAACACAAATGAGCAATCATATCAATAACAGTAAATTGGCTTAACTCATCTATTAAAAGAAAAGTATTTCAGATTGCCTATTGAAGCAAAATCCAAAGCTATGCTTTTCCCAGTGATACATGTAAAACAAATGTATTCATATAGGTTAAGAATGTAAGGATAAATATACACTAGGCAGTTGACAATATAAAGAAAGTAAGGGTTACAATCTTGATAATTAAGAGAAAAAAACTGAGACCAAAATGGATTTAAAGAGACAAAAAATCACAGTTGATAAAGCCAAAGGCTACAATTCACAAGGAAGATGGGAGCTATTAATACTTACATATGCAGTCATGTGGTAAAAATATTGATAGAACAAAAAACTACAGTAGTGCAAAGAGAAGTAGGAAGAAGCACACCATTTAATAATAGATGATTCTACATTTCCTGTTATCCAAAAACGTTCAGGTGGAGAAAAATTTAGTAATTGTAGAGAAGACTTAAGCAACATAATTCCAAGAGTAGATCTTACAGATACACTTATTCTAAACTGTGAAGCCTAATATTAGGTAACACACCTACTTTTCATATAAACATGGATCATTCATGAAAACTGATTCTATCTGAGGCTGTTAAACAAAACTTGCGCCCAAATGGAAATAGATTAAAATTGCAGAATTTGGTGCATATAATCATAATGAAAACAGAGCATGTATGAATTTAGCTAGAGTAGCTATCAGAGACTATTTTAAAGCATTAAATACCGATATCAATAAAAATGAAAATAAATGAGTTAAACATTCAATTCAGAAAGCCTGATAAAAAACTACAATGTAAACTAAAAGAATGCAGACGAAAAGAATACTTAATGGTAAAATTAGAAGTGAATGTAAAGAAATAACATCTCAGCAGAGTTGGGATGAGAAGGAAGCAAACATTGGTGCTGTGAATAATGTGTCAAAAACTGTTCTGGGATCTGGAGGAGAGTTTCCCCTTAAATTCCTCACAATGCTCTCTTGAGTATAAGAATCAAGTTTGTGTGTGTGTGTGTACATATAGACATACGATGTTAAATTAGCTAGTTGGAGGACAAGAACACCTATAGTATTAATGTGTGTGTGTGGTTGTATGAAGACAAATATGCAAAAAAATATATATTTTGTCTAGGGATGTTCTCATATATAGGAAAGTAATAAAAAATATGTGGAATAAATACCGCATTCTGGATATTGATTAGGAGGGAAGAAAGGGCCATGGAGGAGTAAAGTTTTTCTTAACCTGGATTAATTTTATAGTTATCTATACACTTTATCTGAAATATTTCATAAGTAGCAGAGGTTTTAGGGGATATAGTGTTTTTTTTCATAAGTCTAATCCATACTCAGCAAAGGCTTAATATTGAGCCAAGTGGAGAAGTTAAAAATATCAGTCCCATCATAGACTGGGCGCAGTGGCTCACGCCTGTAATTCCAGCACTTAGGGAGGCCGAGGCAGGTGGATCACTTGAAGCCAGGAGTTCGAGACCACCAGCCTGGCCAATACAGCAATACCCATCTGTACTAAAAATACAAAAAAAAAAAAAAAAAAATTAGCTGAGTGGTCAATATGTTACATATATGCCATTTCCAATTAGATGCATTGTTTAAGAACTGAGGCTGGATCAACTGGTAAAGGGTTCATTGGGAAGCAAATTTGGGGCAAGGCATGGTGGCTCCTGCCTGTGATCACAGAACTCTAGGAGGCTGAGGTGGGAGGATTCCTAGACGTTGGGAGTTCAAGATGAGCCTGAACAACATAGTGAGATCCCATCTCTACAAAAATTTTTTTTTTAATTAGGCAGGAGTCGTGGCACATGGCTGTAGTCCCAGCTACTCAGGATGTCAGGTGTCTCACACCTATAATCCCAGCTACTTGGGAGGCTAAGGCAGGAGAATCGAATGAACCCGGGAGGCAGAAGCTGCTGTGATCCAAGATCACGCCACTGCACTCTAGCCTGCGTGACACGGCAAGACTCTGTGTCAAAAAAAAAAAAAAAAATCAATCCCATCATGGTTGAAATTAACATTGGGCTATGTTCTTTGGGATTTTTTTGTGTATACATGTATGCACATGAACTGTACATACACTACATATGCAACTCATATAATTAATATACCATATATATAGTTCAGTACCCTGTCTTTTTTGTTATTTTAGTTTTCCTTTTACCTTAAGTACTAACATGTGGATGAGGCATTCTGGTTAAATTACAAGGTAAAAGACATAATACAACTTTGCTTTTTTTTTTGAAGGTTCTTGCTCTGTCACCCAGGCTGTAGTACAGTGGTGTGATCACAGCTCACTGTAGACTTGACCTCCTGGGCCCAAGCAGTCCTCCCACCTCAGCATCCTGAGTAGCTGGGACTACAGCCAATGTGCCACCACTCCTGCCTAATTTTTAATTTTTTTTGTAGAGATGGGATCTCACTAGGTTGCTCAGGCTCATCTTGAACTCCTGGGCTCAAGGAATCTTAACACCTTGACCTCCCAAAGTTCTGTGATCACAGGCAGGAACCACCATGACTTGCCCCAAATTTGCTTCCCAATGAACCCTTTACCAGTTGATCCAGCCTCAATTCTTGAACAATACATCTGATTGGAAATGGTATACATGTAACATATTGAATAATATTATATGTTTGGGTCTGTTCCTGAGATTTCTATAGAGTTCCTTTAATCTATATATCAAACACTCTGTCCAACAGTTATTTCATTATAGGTTCATGAAACGTAATACCTGACCATGTATTCCTACTCCTATTATTCACCCTTTTGATAGGTGAAATGAATAATAATAATAAAATATGCTAACAATTACAAGGTATATAGTATTAATAGACAAATTGCTTACTATAGATCATACAACCAAAAAGTGATGGTTCCCAGGGTCAAATTCAGAAACTTCTCACCCCAAGCCCACACCTCTAATCACTGTTTCTACACTGAGTGCTCCTCTGTGTTTGGGCTGAGGCCAACAAAGGGAAGGGACTTTCTCAAAGACCTGTGGTCAGTTGAGAGGTTTTGCAGCCAGGGCACAAGGTTAATGATTCTCATCTTCAGTCCAGCTGGCCCATTAATATTCCTGGATCTTCTGTACTATTTCTTCTTGGGGCTCAATAAGAATTCCAGAGGGATCATGGTGGATGGGAGGCAAGACTAGATTGCAGCTCCCACACGGACAGGCAGAACAGTGTATGGAGACTCGCATCATGTACTTTTGCTCCAGAACTACTGCAGAAATAAACCAGGAAAGCTGAGAGAACCCACAGACCTTCTGAAAGAAGATTTTTCCTGCAGGACCCAGGAGACACTCCACATACTGTGAGTGCCCAAGCTGTGGAAGTGGGAAAGGGGGATCATCTACCCCTGAACATACACCCTCACTGGGGAACCTGAAAGTCTAGATCATGGAAGAAGATTCTGACCTCACCTGGAGCTGAGTCAATTCAGAGAGCCTAGCGAAATACAGGGGTAGAGGAAGTAGGAGGAAAAACCCTGTGGGCTCCCTGGGTCCCCTAGGAAGCCATTTCTGCCTTGTCTCACAGAGGTCCTTGGGGAGGGCTACCAGAGCTACTGGGAAAAGACCACAGGGAGAAGGAAACCTCCAGTTGAACTCTGTAACAATTCCAACTGAATGTGAAGTCTCCTGGCCAGAATTCAGGGGAGGGCATGAATCTGGTGTGCAGACGCCACAGGCAGGGAAGCAACTGGTAGCCTGGGGCAAGTTCTCAGCCCTGCTCACCCACTGCCTGGAAACACACTTGGTGCTGTTGAGGGGACTACGGTGGGAGTGAGACCAGCCTCTTGGGTTGCATGGGAGCTGGGTGAGGCCTGTGACTGTCAGCTTTCCCCTACTTCCCTGACAACCTGCATGACACAGCAGAGGCAGCCATAATCCTCCTGGGAATTTAACTCCATTGACCTAGGAACCACATTCCCATCCCCCACAGCAGCTGCAGCAAGACCTGCTCAAGGAGAGTCTGAGCTCAGACATGCCTAGCCCTGCCTCCACTTGATGGTCCTTCCCTACCCACACTGGTAGCTGAAGACAAAGGGCATATATTCTTGGGAGTTCTAGGGACCCACCCACCACCTGATCCTCCCTATACTACCACAGCTGATGCTCTCTTCAAAGCGCCACCTCCTGGCAGAAGGCCAACCAGCAAAAAATACTGCATTAAACAACCAAAACCAAGAACCCTCACAGAATCCATTTTAGCCCCCTGCCACCTCCACTGGAGCAGGTGCTGGTATCCACAGCTGAGAGACCTGCAGATGGTTCACATCACAGGACTCTGTGCAGACAACCCCCAGTTCCAGCCTGAGCCTGGTAGACCTGCTAGGTGGCTAGATGCAGAAGAGAGATAACAATCACTACAGCTCAGCTCTCAGGAAGCCATATCCCTAGGAAAAGGCGGAGAGTACTACATGAAGAGAACACTCCATGGGACGAAAGAATCTGAACAGCAGCCTTGAGCCCTAGATCTTCCCTCTGACAGAGCCTACCTAAATGGGAAGGATCCAGAAAAACAATTCTAGTAATATGACAAAATAAGGTTCTTTAACAACCCCCAAAAATCACACTAGCTCACCAGCAATGGATCCATACCAAGAAGAAATCCCTGATTTACCCGAAAAAGAATTCAGAAGGTCAGTTATTAAGCTAATCAAAGAGGCACCAGAGAAAGGTGAAGTACAATTTAAGGAAATAAAAAAAGTGATACAAGAAACGAGGGGAGAAATCTTCAGTGAAACAGATAGCATAAATAAAAAACAATCAAAAGGAAATTATTTCAGGAAATAATAGACGCACTTACAGAAATGCAAAATGCTCTGAAAATTCTCAGTAATAGAATCGAACAAGCAGGAGAAGGAACTTCAGAATGCAAAGACAAGGTTTTCGAATTAACCCAATCCAACAAAAACAAAGAAAAAATAATAAAAAAATGAACAAAGTCTCCAAGAAGTCTGGGATTATGTTAAAAGACTAAACCTAAGAATAATCCATGTTCCTGAGGAAGAAGAGAAACCTAAAAGTTTGGAAAACATATTTGGGGGAATAATTGAGGACAACTTCCCAAGTCTTGCTATACTTAGACATCCAAATACAAGAAGCTCAAATAACACCTAGGAAATTCATTGCAAAAAGATCATCACCTAGGCCATTGGCCTCATGTCACCTAAAGTTAAGATGAAGGAAAGACTCTCAAGAGCTGTGAGGCAAAAGCGTCAGGGAATCTATACAGGAAAACCTATCAGATTAACAGCAGATTTCTCAGCAGAAACTGTATAAGCTAGAAGGGATTAGGGTCCTATCTTCAGCCTCCTTAAACAAAACAATTATCAGCCAAGAATTTTGTATCTGGTGAAACTAAGCTTCATAAATGAAAGATACAGTCTTTTTCAGATGAACAAATGCTGAGGGAATTTGACACTACCAAGCCAGCACTACAAGAAATGCTAAAAGGAGCTTTAAATCTTGAAACAAATCCTGGAAACACATCAAAACAGAACCTCTTTAAAGCATAAATCTCACAGGACCTATAAAACAAAAATATAATTTAAAAAACACAAGGTATACAGGAAAAAAATAGCATGATGAATGGAATAGTACCTCACATCTCAATACTAATCTTGAATATAAATGGCCTAAATGCTTCACTTAAAAGATACAGAATTGCAGAATGGATAAGAATTCACCAACCAACAATCTGCTGCCTTCAAGAGACCAACCTAACACATAAGGACTCATATAAACTTAAGGTAAAGGGGTAGAAAAAGACATTCCATGCAAATGGACACCAAAAGTGAGCAGGAGTAGCTATTCTTATATCAGACACACACACACACACACAAAAGCTCTAAAGTAACAGCAGTTACAAAAGATAAAGAGGGACAATATGTAACTGTAAAAGGCCTTGCCCAACAGGGAACTATCACAATCCTAAGGATATATGCGCCTAACACTGGAGCTCCCAAATTTATAAAACAATTACTACTACACCTAAGAAATGAGATAGACAGCAACACAATAATAGTGGGGGACTTCAATACTCCATTGACAGCATTAGACAGGTCACCAAGACAGAAAATCAACAAACAATGGATTGAAACTATACCCGAGAACAAATGAACTTAACATATATTTACAGAACATTCCATTTAACAACCACAGAATATACATTCTATTTAACAGAGAATTTGAAACTACCAAGCCAACACTACAAGAAATGCTAAAAGGAGCTCTAAATCTTGAAACAAATTCTGGAAACACATCAAAACGAACCTCTTTAAAGCATAAATCTCACAGGACCTACAAAACAAAAATACAATTTAAAAAAACACAAGGTAGATCAAGATAAACTCCAAGATAGACCATATGATAGGCCACAAAACGAGTCTCAATAAATTTAAGAAAATTGAAATTATATCAAGCACTCTCTCAGACCACAGTGGAATAAAACTGAAAATCAACTCCAAAAGGAACCTTCAAAACCATGCAAATACATGGAAATTAAATAACCTGCTCCCGAATGATCATTGGGTCAAAAACGAAATCAAGATGGAAATTTAAAAATCTTCAAACTGAACAACAATAGTGACATAGCCTATCAAAACCTCTGGGATACAGCAGAGGTGATGCTAAGAGTAAAGTTCATAGCCCTAAACACCTATGTCAAAAAGTCTGAAAGAGCACAAACAGACAATCTAAGGTCACGCCTCCAGGAATCAGAGAAACAAGAACAAACCAACCTCAAACCCAGCAGAAGAAAGGAAACAACCAAGATCAGTGCAGAACTAAATAAAATTAAAACTAAGAAAATCAATACAAAAGATAAATGAAACAGAAAGGTGGTTCTTTGAAAAGATAAATAAAATTGATAGACCATTAGCAAGATTAACCAAGAAAAGAAGAGAGAAAATCCAAATAAGCTCAGTTAGAAACAAAACAGGAGATATTACAACTGACACCACAGAAATATAAAAGATAATTGAAGGCTAATATGAACACCTTTACAGAAATAAACTAGATAACCAAGGGGAGATGGATAAATTCCTGGAAATATACAACCCTCCTAGATTAAACCAGGAAGATACAGAATCTCTGAATAGACCAATAACAAGCAGCGAGATTGAAACTGTAATTTAAAAATTGCCAACAAAAAAAGTCCAGGAGCAGATGGATTCATAGCTGAATTCTATCAGACATTCAAAGAAGAATTGGTACCAATCCTATTGACACTATTCTAAAAAACAGAGAAAGAGGGAATCCTCCCTAAACCATTCTGCAAAGCCAGTATCACCTTAATACCAAAACCAGGGAAGGACATAACAAAAAAGAAAACTACAGACCAATATCCCTGATGAACACAGATGTAAAAATCCTTGGCCAGGCGTGATGGCTCATGCCTGTAATCCCAGCACTTTGGGAGGCCAAGGCAGGTGGATCACTTGAGGTCAGGTGTTTGAGACCAGCCTGGCGTACATGGTGAAACCCCGTCTCTACTAAAAATACAAAAAGTAGCCAGGTGTGGTGGCATGCACTTGTAATCCTAGCTACTTTGGAGGCTGATACGGGATCGCTTGAACCTGGGAGGCGGCGGAGGCTGGAGTGAGCCGAGATCACACCACTGCACTCTAGCCTGGGCAACAGAGTGAGACTCCATCTCAAAAAAAAAAAAAAAAGAAAAGAAAAGAAAAGAAAAAAAATCATCAACAAAATACTAGTGAACTGAATCCAACAACATATCAAAAAGAAAATCCACCATGATCAAGTAGGTTTCATACCAGGGATGCAGGGATGGTTTAACATACACAAGTCATAAATGTGATATACCACATAAACAAATTTAAAAACAAAAATCACATGACCATCTCAATAGACACAGAAAAAGCATTTGACAAAATCCAGCATCCCATTATGATTAAAAATCTCAGAAAAACTGGCATATAAGGGACATAACTCAATGTAATAAAAACAATCTATGACAAACCCACAGCCAACATAATACTGAATGGGGAAAAGTTAAAAGCATTCCCTCTGAGAACTGGAACAACACAAGGATGTCCACTCTCACCACTCCTATTCAACACAGTAGTAGAAGTCCTAACCAGAGAAATCAGACAAGAGACAGAAATAAAGGGGATCCACATTGGTAAAGAGGAAGTCAAACTGTCGCTGTTTGCTGATATGATTGTATACTTAGAAAACCCTGAAGACTCCTCCAAAAAGCTCCTAGGACTGATAAACTAATTCAGCAAAGTTTCCAGATACAAAATTAATATACAGAAATCAGTAGCTCTCCTATACACCAACAGCAACCAAGCTGAGAATCAAATCAAGAACTCAACTCCTTTTTACAATAGCTGCAAAAAAATAAAATAAAATACTTAGGAATACACCTAATCAAGGAGGTAAAAGTCCTCTACAAGGAAAACTACAGAACACTGCTGAAAGAAATCATAGATGACACAAACAAATGGATACACATCCTATGCCCATGGATGAGTACAATCAATATTGTGAAAATGACCATACTGCCAAAAGCAATCTACAAATTCAATGCAATTCCTATCAAAATACCACCATCATTCTTCACAGAACTAGCAAAAACAATGCTAAAATTCACATGGAACCAAAAAAGAGCCTGTATAGCCAAAGCAAGATTAGGCAAAAAGAACAAATCTGGAGGCATTACATTACCTTATTTCAAACTATACTATAAGGCCATAGTCACCAAAACAGCATGGTACTGGTATAAAAATAGGTACATAGACTAATATAACAGAATAGAGAACCCAGAAACAAAGCCAAATACTTAGAGCCAACTGATCTTCGACAAAGCAAACAAAAACATCAAGTAGGAAAAGGACACCCTATTCAACAAATGGTGGTGGGATAATTGGCAAGCCACAGGTAGGACGATGAAACTGGATCCTCATCTCTCATCTTATAAAAAATCAACTAGAGATGGATCAAGAACTTAAATCTAAGACCTGAAACTATAAAAATTCTAGAAGATAACATCAGAAAAACCATTCTAGGTATTGGCTTAGGCAAGGATTTCATGATAAGAAACCAAAAGCAAATGCAATAAAAACAAAGATAAATTGCTGGGACTTAATTAAACTAAAGAGCGTTTGCATGGCAAAAGGAACGGTCAGCAGAGTAAACAGACAACTCACAGAGTGGGAGAAAATCTTCACAATCCATACATCTGATAAAGGACTAATATCCACAGCTTACAACAAACTCAAACAAATTAACAAGAAAAAAAACCAAACAAACCCATCAAAAAGTGGGCCAAGGACATGAATAGACAATACTCAAAAGAAGATATACAAATGGCCAACAAATATGAAGAAAAGCTCAACATCACTAATCATCAGGGAAATACAAATAAAAACAACGATGGAATATCACCATACTCCTGCAAGAATAGCCATAATCAAAAAATTTAAAAAAAAAAGATGTTGGTATAGATGCAGTGAAAAGGAAACCCTTCTACACTGCTGGTAGGAATGTAAACTAGTACAATCACTATGGAAAACAGTGTGGAGATTCCTTAAAGAACCAAAAGTAGAACTACCATTTGATCCAGCAATCCCACTACTGAGTATCCACCCAGAGAAAAAGAAGTCATTATACAAAAAAGATACTTGTACCCACACATTTATAGCAGAACAGTTTGCAATTGCAAAAATGTGGAACCAACCCAAATGCCCATCAATCAATGAGTAGATAAGGAAACTGTGGTATATATCTATATATGTGATGGAATACTACTCAGCCATAAAAAGGAATGAATTAATGGCATTTCTAGCAACCTGTATGAGATTGGAGATTATTATTGTTAGTGAAGTAACTCAGGAATGTAAAACCAAACATCATATGTTCTCACTCATAAGTGGCAGCTAAGATAGGAGGTTGCAAAGAATGACACAATGGAATGTGGGGACTCAGGGGGAAAGCGTAGGAAGGAAGTGAGGGATAAAAGTCTACAAGTTGGGTTCAGTGTATACTGCTCAGGTGATAGGTGCACCAAAATCTCACAAAATACCACTAAAGAACTTACTCATGTAACCAAATACCACCTGTTCCCCAAAAACGTGGAAATTTTTAAAAAGGTAAATAACTAGTATTGTACTAATACAAAAGAAATGAAAAGGAAAATAAAATAACAAAAATGAAAGAAATTCCTTTACCCATGTCACCCTAGAAAGAAAGAAAGAAACCAAAAATCATGTGGAATAAAAAGAATGAAAAGTCCTCAGGTCACTTTCTGCAGCTACATTTCCAGATACACTCTGTTTCAAATTTTCTATTTTATTACACGTAGGTATTTTATCTTGGTACCAGCAATCATTCTTCTAAGAATTTATCCCAAAAACACAATGAAAAAAGACCAAATGGCATAAACACAAGGCCATTACTGGCAGAACAAATCATAACAGCAGGAGACTAGAAATAAAACAAATGTCCACCAATAAGGGATTTATTGAATAATCTAAGGTACATCTGTATCCTAGAATACTATGCAGCAATAAAAAGCAAGGACTCCTTCTCTATACTGCTATGTATTGATCTCTAGAATATATTCTTAAGTGGAAAAAATGAGGTGCAGAAATATGTTTGAGCTGTTGCTGTTTATTATGGTAGACATTAGCCACACATGGCTATTTAAATTTAGGTTGATTAAATTTAGATGAAATTAATAATTCAGTTCTTCAATCACAATCACCACATTTTGAGTGTTCAACAACCACAGGGACCTAGTGGCTACTGTGGTGAACAGTGTAGACATAGACTCTTTTTATCTCTGCAGAAATCGTATTGGACTCCACTGAAGTAGAGTAGCCTACTTTTAAACCATAAAATAGGAGAAAATAATGTATTTGCTTATAATTTTAAAATTAGAAGGCCAAAACAAACATTGATAAAAATGATTATGCATAAAGGGATAGAAGAGCAGCCCAGGATTAAAGACAATCATGTGTATCATCTCAAAATATAACACATACTTAATGGTTTCAAGCACTGAAAAGGATAAGTAATAATGACCAACCCAATAGTAATGGACAACTCTAGTACCAAGAATGAGACCTCTAAAACATTTCCCACTAAAAAGAACCAGACTCCCTTGGAAAAATGTCTGACTCCAGGTCTGGGGTAGGAATGGTACCAGAAGAGTCTAGACCAAACTAACATACTCAAAACCATGTCAAGAATAAGTTGAGCTAAAGGAGCTTCCATTCACAAAGATAGAAAAATCTGAACATCAATAAAAATACTGCAATAGGTTAAAACACATCAAATACAGAAACATTTGGAGTTTATGAAAACACTTTAAAATAATAATAGAACAGAACAAAACAAAACAAAATCAACTCATTGCTCCCCTTTGAAGAATCCTAGGAGAACAACCCATTATTTTGAAAAGTAGAAATACAACAAAAGAATTAAACATTCATCTTATTTTCCTATGCATACCATACTAACCTATAGTTGATGACGGGATGTTTCTTTTATAGAATAATTCAAGCTAATAAATGCCAAAAATAGAATTAGAACATCACCCTGCTACAACTTTTAATGAAATGTGGATTTATACAACAATCTTTAGAGGCTGCAAAATACTTGAGGTATAATGCAGATGGAAATTTTTATAATCAGTAAATCTAACAACTTTTGAACCTAGTGATCAAAGGAGAGACAACTAGATACAATGAGCCTCCTCCTGGTATAATGCTATAGGAATAAACACCACCACATATTAGGTACTTCTGTCAAGAAATCTGAATTGGATCAAGACTCTAAATCTAATACAAATTTAAAGGAAAAGAAGTTGCCAGTGGAATATAATAAACAACACAATAAGGATATAAGTCAGAAAAATCCACAAAGCAAACTCCACAGGGCAAAATATCTTAAGCAAATAAATTGGAATGTGTGATGGTTAATTTTATGTGTCAACTTGACTGAGCAACAAAGGGCCCAGATGTTTTATCAAACATTATTCTGGGCTGGGCACGGTGGCTCATGCCTGTAATCCCAGCACTTTGAAAGGCCGAGGTAGGCAGGTCACTTAAGGCCAGGAGTTCAAGACCAGCCGGGCCAACAGCAAAACCCTGTCTCTACTAAAAACACAAAAATTATCCAGGTGTGGTGGCACACGCCTGTAATCCCAGCTACTGAGGTGGCTGAGGCAGGAGAATTGCTTGAACCTGGGAGGTGGAGGTTGCAGTGAGCTGAGATGGTGCCACTGCACTCCAGCCTGGGCAACAGAGTAAATTCTTGTCTTAAAAAAAAAAAAAGTTATTCTTGGTGTGTCTTTGATGGTGTCTCTGGATAAGATTAACATTCAGATGGGTGAACTGAGTAAAGCAGTTTGCCTTCTCTAATGTGCATGGGCCTCGTCCAATCAATTGAAGATGTGAACAGAACAAAAAGGCTGACCAGGAGGAATTTCTCTGCCTCATTTCCTGAACTGAAACGTTGGTCTTTTCCTGCCTTTGGACATGAATTCAAATCACCTTTTCTTGTGTTTCTAGCCAGCAGCCTTTTGGCCTGGAATTTACAACATTAACTCTCCTGCTCTCCTGATTCTCAGACCTTCAGTTTTGAATAGGAACTATACCATAGGCTCTCCTGGAAATCAAGTTTGCCTACTGCAGATGTTGACAAATCTCAGCCTTCATAATTACATGAGCCAATTACTTATAATAAATCTTTATCACTATGGCTCAACTTACAATTTTTCAACATTATGGTGGTACAAAAGTGATATGCATCCAGTAGAAACTGTACTTTGAGTACTCATACAACTGTTTTTCTCTTTCTGTACAGTATTCAATAAATTACACAAGATATTCAATATTTTATTATAAAATAGACTTTGTATTGAATGATTTTGCCCAGGTGTAGGCTAATGTAGGGGTTCTGAGTGTGTTTAAGGCAAATTAGGTTAAGCTGTGATGTTCAGTAGGTTAGGTGTATTAAGTGCATTTTTGACTTATGATATTTTCAACTTAGGATAGGTTTATTGGAATGTAACTCTGTAATAAGGACCCTCTGTGTGTGTGTGTGTGTGTGTACATATGTGTGTTTGTGTGTATGTGTATACACATACAGGCATATTACTGTACTTTGCTTTATTGCACTTCACAGATATTTCATGTTCTTTTACAAACAGAAGTTTTGTGGCAACCTTGCATCAAGTATGTCTATTAGCACCATTTTTCCAATAGCATGTGTTCACTTTGTGTCTCTGTCATATTTTGGTAATACTCACAATATTTCAAACTTTTTCATTATTATTGTAATAGCTGTTGTGGTGATCTTTGAACAGTGGTCCTTGATGTTACTGTTGTAATTGTTTTGGGGCAGGCACTACAAACTACACCCATCTAAGATGACTAACTTAATTGATACATGTATGTGCTCTGACTGCTTCACTGACTGGCTGTTTCTTGGTCTCTCTCCCTGTCCTCAGGCCTCCCTATTCCCTGAGACACAACAATATTGCAATTAGGCTATTATATTAACCCTACAATGGCTTTGAATGTTCAGGTGAAAAGACGAGTCCCATGTCTATCACTTTAAATCGAAAGCTAGCAATGATTACACTGAGTGAGCAAGGCATGTCAAAAGTCGAGACAGGCCTCTGGCACCAAACAGCCAGGTTGTGAACACAAAGTAAATGTTTTTCAAGGAGATTAAAAGTTATCCTCTAGTGAACACATGAATGAAAAGAATGCAAAACAGCCTTATTGCTGATAAGGAGAAAGTTTTAGTGACCTGGATAGAAGATCAAATCAGCCACAACATTCCCTTAAGCCAAAGCCTAATCCAGAGCAAGGCTCTAACTCTATTCAATTCTATGAAGGCTAAGAAACATGAGGAAGCAGCAGAAGAAAAGTGTAGCCAGAAGAAAAGTTGGGGCTAGCAAAGGTTGGTTCTTGAGGTTTAAGGAAAGAACCCATCTCCACAACATGAAAGTGCAAGGTGAAGTAGCATGTGCTCATGTAGAAGCTACAGCAAATTATCCAGAGACATAGGTAAAATAATTGATGAGGGTTGCTATACTAAACAAAGTATTTTCAATGTAGAGAAAACAGTTTTATAGTGGAAGAAGATGCCATGTAGAACTTTCATAGCTAGAAAGTAGAAAACAATGCCTGGCTTCAAGGCTTCAAGGACAGACTGACTCTTTTTTTAGGGGCTAATAAAGCTGGTGACTTAAAATTGAAGCCAATGTTCTGAATATCCTAGGGCCCTTAAAAATTATGCTAAATATACTCTGCTTGCATTCTAGAAATAAAACAACAAGCCTAAATGACAGCACCCCTGTTTATAGCATGGTTTACTGAATACTTTAAGCCCACTATTGAGGCCTACTGCTCAGTGATTCCTCTGGTGGACCCAGGCAAAGTAAATGGAAAAATCTTCTAGAAAGAATTCATCATTTTACATGTCTTTGTGAACATTGTGATTCAGAGGAAGAGGTCAAAATATCAACATTAAAAAGAATTTGGAAGAAGTTGATTCCAATCCTCATGGATGACTCTGAGGGGTTCAAGATCTCAGTGGAAGAATAACTGCAGATGTGATGGAAACAGCAAGAGATCTAGAATTAAAGTGGAGCCTGAAGATGTGATGGAATTGCTGCAATCTCATGATCAAACTTGAACAGATAAGGAGTTTTTTCTTCTGGATGAGTAAAGAAAGTGGTTGCTTGAGATGGAATCTACTTCTGGTGAATATGCAGTGAACATCATTCAAATGACAACAAAAGGTTTAGAATATTACATAAACTTGATAAAGCAGTGGCAGGGTTTGAGAAGATTGACTTTAATTTTGAAATAACTTCAACTCTGGGTAAAATGCTATCAAATAGTATCACATGCTTACGGAAAAATCTTTTGTGAAAGGAAGAGTCAATGGATGCAGCAAACTTCATCGTTGTCTTATCTTAAGAAATTATTAGAACTATGCCAACTTTCAGCAACCACCACCCTGATCTGTTAGCCATCAACGGCATCAAGGCCCTCCACCAACAAAAAGATAATGATTCACTGAAGGCTCAGATGATTGTTAGCAGTTTTTAGCAATAAAGTATTTTAAAATTAAGGTAAGTACACTATTTTTATAGACATAATGCTATTGCATATTTAATAGACTATAGTAGTATAAACGTAACTTTTATACGCAGTGGGAAACCATAAAATTCATGTGACTTGCTTAATATGGTATTTGCTTTATTGCAGTGGTCTACAACTGAACCTGTAACATCTCTGCAATGTCTCTGTGTGTGTGTGTGTATATATAAATATATATACATATATACATACATATATACGAGTGTGTGTATGTGTGTATGTATACATACATATATACACACACATATACATGTATATATACACATATATATATGAGTAGTTCTGTTTTGTTGGAGAACTCTAAGGTAGAAGGTTGAAAAAAAGGATAGACCTTCTTTGAATTAAAAGGGACTTAACACTTTGGAGAAATTACCATTAAAACCAGGAGGAGAACCTCACCAGAACAACAAAAGTGGAAAAGATGGAAAATATCAAGTGTTGGTGAGGATATGGATTAAGTGAAACTCTCACACACTGCTGGTGGGAATATAGATTGAAAAAAAAGACGCTGTAAAAACTGCTTGGTGGTATCTACGGAGCCACATACGGACATTCCCTATGACTCAGGAATGCTATTTTTTGGTATACGCCCAAGAGAGATGAAAATATATGTCCATCTATTTGATACAAACAAAAATGTTCATATGATCATTACTCATGATAAGTCAAAAACTGGAAAATACCCAAGTTTTTATAACAGGTAACTATATTATGAAATATCCAAACAATATAATACTTTACAGCAACGAGAATGAATAATCTACAACTACAAACAGCAATATACGTTAATCTCACACACATTATGTTGACTGAAGGGAGCCAGATACAAGAGAGTGCATGCTGTATGATTCCAGTAATATTTCTTCTAACCTCCTGATAAAGTTTGAGGAAGGAGAATATCAACAACCCGTTTCTTTTTCTTTTAAGTTACTTAGTGTCCTCTTATGTTATGTAGCGTAACCTCAGAGAAGCAAAGCAAGTTTCTTCTAAGCCCTTTAGAAGTGAACAACTGCATATAAGATCAAAGGCTAATACTATGTCTGGTGGACAGACCACTGTGTGTGAGTGATTCAGACGAGAATCATACATGGATGCTCTCAGTCTGCACAAAATCCCACAGTGGTCAATGAGTCACCATGGTAACCATGCTGGCCAAGGAAAGGTGGAAAAAAAGCAAAGGATAATCACTCTGATTTGGTTCATAAAATGTGCAAAGAATTGAAAGAGACTGACATGAACACATTAACACTCCTTAAGTGTTCCTAACAATAGATACTCATCACAACTTCAGTGATATAAACATATACATATGTGCATGTACATACACTGATGTATCCACATGCTCTCTCCCTCGCTCTCACCACCAAAGAACTCATGATTCATCACGTGAGGAAGAAAAACACAATTCAACTGATTCAATTCTAACCACAAATATAAAATTGGAAGTACTATAACTATTCTTTTATAGATTGATCTTTCTAGAGTTAACCTGTAGATTGTCTCTAGGCCTTTTCTTCCTTTCTTGAGTTGGATGACTCAGTTTTGTTATGATGGCTGTTCTCCCCAAAATGATCTATGCTTTCAATGGAATCCCAGTCAAAATACTAGCATAAATTTTTTTCTAGAAATTAACAAGCTGATATTAAAATTCATGTGGAATTCCCTCAATTTTTGTTTTTCTGATTTAAAGTCTTTAAAAAAATGTAAAATGAGGCTAAAGCTGATAGACTGCAAGGAGAAATATTAATACATGAATCAAACTGCTAGGAACACCTTCTAACCAACTGCATAGTTCAACCCCCAACTGGGAGATACATGGAAATGACTTATACAGTCAGAAAAAAATTTGTATTTATTACAAGTGCATATTAAGATCAAGTTCTTTCTTCAGTGTGGGTAATTCATTGCTTTCAAAGCAGGCATCACTTAGATGGGTGTCAAGGGCTACTTCAAAGCATGCAGCTGCTGATGAAAGGAAATTCCCCCTGCTGTCTTCCCCAGTGATGAGATGAAAGTAGCTTCTTTACTTTTAGGCTATTTTGTGAACCTCACAGGAGCTATTCCACCACATGCTTTTGTTCAGATCTATGAACTCACCATAAGCAGGTGTCATGTCCTACCAGGGATGTAAGTGCTGGTGGTCTCCTAGGATTGTTGCCCTTTAAGTCAGGCGTAGAAGCTTTGGCAGCCATCATGACCCAAATCCTCAGAATCTGCCTCTTTCAGACACCTGATAGGAGCTCAGACATCCACATGAAGAGCTGCACAAGGAGAGAAAGAACCCAGCAATCACTGTGCTTTCTTAGAGTAATTATGTGCCTGGCACCATGATAGGCACTGGGTTAGTGAACAATGACACTGATACAATTGGGCAGTGATCATAACAATTAGAAGGGTCATCAGTGGGTTTCTCACTAGGACCTTTTTCTTCTCCTTTCTTCATCTATCTTCTAACAACAAAATTGAAAAAGAATGAGAAGTGACCTCAACTCACACAGGCATTCCTGATTCTGCAATAACCACAGGGCTATGGGCTTGCATTTGTGTTATTACAATCCTGGTTGCAGCAATCCTGTATGTGAGCCTTTTTTTTTTTTTTTTTTTTTTTTTTTTTTTTTTAGACAGAGTCTTGCTTTGTTGCCCAGGTTGGAGGGCAGTGGCACGACCTCAGCTCACTACAAGCTCCGCCTCCTGGATTCACACCATTCTCCTGCCTCAGCCTCCCGAGTAGCTGGGACTACAGGCACCCGCCACCACACCTGGCTAATTTTTTTGTATTTTTAGTAGAGACGGAGTTTCACTGTGTTAGCCAGGATGGTCTCGATCTCCTGACCTTGTGATCCTCCCGCCTCGGCCTCCCAAAGTGCTGGGATTACAGGCGTGAGCCACCGCGCCCGGCCGTATGTGAGCATTCTTATCCCCATTTTACAGAGGAGGAAGCTGAGGTCAAAGAGAGTCATTATCAGTCTCATCCTCCCACATCTGGCCTTTATGTGGAAAGTAGCTACAGGACACCCTGGAGCAATACGCAACACTCACTGGGGTGAGAAAGAGCCCCATATCTCTCTCATTCATCCCAGGGCAGTTCAGCCCCCACCATGGGGCACCCACACCCTCAGCTGAGTCCCAGACACCTGAAGGTAGGACCTTGCTCTCATAGCCATATTCTTCTAGGTCTTCTGCTCTATTAAAAGATGCAGAAGCCCCATAATAACTTCAGGTTTCCATGGCAACTGTGATGCATTGACTTGTCCTCTATATCTCACAAGCCTTTGCATAGTTCCTTTGCCTATAGCTGAAAGCAAAATACCTTCACACTTTAGACCACCACTTGCAAAAGCATACTCACTAGAGGAACTAGGCTGGGACCCAGGCAATTGGGGGAACTCTGCCCAGTTTGGTAGAAGAAAGCAGGTCCCTGTGGTCAAAAATTTTATTTGTTTAAAAGTGACAGTAGAGGAGTATCACCAGTATCCAGAGACCCAGGAGGTACCCCAGGGCTCTTGGTGATGAACTAGCCCTCTGAGAGTGAACTTGCAAAACTCACACATCATGCTAAGTGGTTAGTCATCTGTGGCGGAAAACTAGAGACTATCTATAATCATATTTATGATTAAAATGATCTAAATGATCTAAAATACCATAAAATGTCATTTAAGGAATCTCACATTTATTTCATGGAAGCAGGCCTATAATAATATAATCATTTAGTAGGCAGACATCTAGTCAATTCAATAATACATTGGGTTACCCTGGAAAATTTTTATCTTACATTTTTGATACTTTTTCCATGTGAAGAGACATCCATGAAAAACAAACAAACAAACAAAGATGTAGCCTCTCTATACACTCCCTCACTCCTTCTCTATCACAGGAATGACTTAACTGATTGGTAAATCTGAAAGGAGAAATGGGTTGTTCAACCCAGGTCCTCTCCCTTCAAAATTCTAAATAGTAAGCTGCCCTTCTGGGCAATCATTCTGCTCTGTCCTCAGTGATGGGTCTTACAACAGGCCTACAGCTTTACTCCCCTTTCTGTGCCTCACTGGCTCCTCAACTCTTTCTACGGTCTTGCTTTACAATGCTTTCGTGTTTAAGAAGCCCCCAAAATACCTTTCTGCTCTTTGTCTGAACTCTAAACCAACTAAAAAAAAAATCACAAAAAACTAATAAGCATAATACATTGACCTTATTCCTCATAAAAGTGATATTGGACAATATGACTTAGATTTACTGTCACATGGGCTTTCTATGAATGAACCCCAGAACTGGACAGATTAGTCCATCCAGCAGTGCTGCACTGGGACAGTCACAAAGGTCAAGGAGTGCAATGAACAGTTAACCACGTGCTGTCTCCTGAGGAGCCCTGACTAAGTGTACCCAAGGAAAGTAATCTCCTTGCCAAGGGCTATCCCTGTAGCAGGAGAAAGTATCTCAGGACACCTTCTTTGAAAAACAGTTCACAAGTGGTAGATATCCCTTGTCTCAATAGCATATTCATCAAGCAACCTGCTGAAGATATGATTTTCCATATGGCTTGGGAGTAGCATGTAGTAACAGCCTCTGAATTCCTTAAAATGAGTAATTGCAGTGGAAGCTCCTTTTATGGAGGGAGATTTGAATTAGGTTCTAAATTCCAAGAGCGGGTTGAAAATCATATATTGTGAAATTTTCCCTTGAAAAATCACTTCAAGAAGGAATTGAGGAAATGTTCATAATTCAATACCCACACATAAACTCATATGCAGATTATGGCAAAATTTATAACAAAGTCCTACCAAGGCTTTAAGGCTAACAGAATCTCTACAAATTCCAGTATAATAGATTAGAGAAAAAGAGGGAAAGTTCACCAAATCCACATGTTTTGGATATTCATTTCTACTTAACAAAACGTCCCAAACAATAGCCATTTATTATCTCTCAGGATTTTGTGTGTTCACTAGGCTCCGCTGGATGATTTCTGCTCAATGTGGTATCTATCACCAGGGACTGCAATCATCTGAATACAGACAAATGCATCCTGGGACTTCCAAAAAAGCTCACTGACATGGATGACTGATGCTGGCATCTGCTGGCAGCTCAGCGGAGGCTACTGTGTAGAGCA
This sequence comes from Chlorocebus sabaeus, assembly GCF_047675955.1. Lineage (NCBI taxonomy): Eukaryota > Metazoa > Chordata > Mammalia > Primates > Cercopithecidae > Chlorocebus > Chlorocebus sabaeus. Next base: position 50,593,022 of record NC_132933.1, read on the forward strand.
CCTTGGTTTAATACAGAGTCTTCCGTGGGAAGCATAGAAAGATAAAACACAGTACATCTAGGTAAATCTGAATGTTTTAGTGTATATAATTTTGTTTATCTGAAGTTCAAATTCAACTAGTCATACTGTTTTGTTTTGTTTTGTTTTGTTTTAAATCTGGAAAGTCTAAGGGGTGACCCTGTGAATCCGTAAGTTTAATGACCATCTGACAGGATTCTTCCAATGGGAAAGGTCTGGCAAAAACAAGCAGATCAGATTGTCAAAAAAAAAAAAAAAAAAAAAAAGACAAAACCTGGTAACACCTGGTGTTTGTGGAATAAAGGGGCAATGAACACTTGGATACATGTTGGTGCCAAATTGGTGTATATATTTTTTGAGGCCCACATTATTACAACTTCATAACTTGAATGGCCTTCAATACAGAAGTCCTATTTCACCAACAAAAGAGTTTCAGGTGAGGGTTTAGAAAGGGATCCCAAAGTGATTCTGACCTGCAATTTGGTTAAGGAAGCTTGGGTGAGGGGGCAGGTTAGGAGTCATATGAACTTTTGGCCCCAAAGAGGAAAGACAGCTAATATTTACGAAGCCGATTTTTAGCCAAGCCTAGTGCTACATTCTTCACGTTAGTAGTTGGAATTAACCCACACAACAGCCCTGCTAGTGAGGTATTGCTATTCTCTCTCCACAGATGGATGTGACTACAAAGCACATATTCCTTACCAGAGAAGGATGGCAAAGACATTGCTCACCAGGCCTACTGCTAGAGCCAGGAATAGAATCTGTCAATGTGGGCACCCTGGGGTGCTGGTGGCATTTCCAGAAAGGATCCAAGTTTGGTGACCCTTCCCCTTGCTTCAGGAATGGTTTGTGGCAGAGCTAGAAGCAGAAGCTTCACATGTGAAGCCAGTATTTCTTCCATCTTTTATGAAAACTTAAAGAAAGGATTGGGCTGCTTATTATCTTGTAGGAAAGGGAGGACCTCTGAGGACACAGAGAAGGGAGAGGAAGAGAGATTTCTCCCAGACAGGAATGACGTCAGAGGTCTACAGGTCGCTCTAGGAGTAGGAACCTGAGAACTGCTCCATATCAAAGCTTGGAGTGGCTCCTGGATGGTCCACCTGGAGTGGGTATCCAGCGTGAGGCAGATTTTTCTGTTTGGATCAAAGGATAGATAACAGTGGTGGCATTTTTTTCCTATTTCTTGTATGCTTGATGCTCTGGCATCTGAGGCCTTGCTAACTGGGGAGGGGCTGCTCCTTCCAGGGTTAGCTAATTCCCAGTTCTAACAAAAAACTCACCTAAGGAGCACACATTTTATATTCAAACTAATTAATCCAGAGCAACTACACATACACACTCACACTTCCTCTACTGGGCTCTTACATTCCAGGCCAATAGTACCCTCCCCTAATCATATCAGAGCCTGATTCTGTCAGAGGCATTTGAACCAGAGAAACTCTATTTTGAATAGGGGCTAAGTAAAATAAGACTGAGACCTACTGGGCTGTATTCCCAGAAGGTCAAGGCATTCTTAGTCACAGGATGAGATAGGAGGTCATGAAGACCTTGCTGATAAAACACGTTGCAGTAAAAAAGCCAGCTAAAACCCAACAAAACCAAAATGGCTATGAAAGTGACCTCTGGTCGTCCACACTGCTCATTATGTGCTAGTTATAATGCATTAGCATGCTAAAAGACACTCCCACCAGCACCATGATAGTTTACAAATGCTATGACAACATCAGGAAGTTACCCTATATGGTCTGAAATGAGGAGAAACCTTCAGTTCTGGGAACTGCCCACACCTTTCTGGAAAACTCATGAATAATCCACTCCAGTGTTTAGCATATAATCAAGAAATACCCATAAAAATGGGCAACCAGCAGCCCTCGGAGCTGCTCTGCCTATGGAGTAGCCATTCTTTTATTCTTTTACTTTCTTAATAAACTTGCTTTCACTTTACTCTATGGACTTGCCCCAGATTCTTTCCTGAGTGAGATCCAAGAACCTTCTCTTGGGGTCTGGATCAGGACCTCTTTCCGGTAACAATTCCAGACAACTTAGGACAGCCTCTGCACCACAGAACCTGCTGAAATTATTCTGAGTAGTCAGTCCTAAGCCTAATTACCCTGCCTTGTCTGTCATTTACCACAGAAAACCACAATAAAGGCTTTTGCCGCGTTTACCTCCCGCCTAAATTGGTGGACTCTGAGTGGACTTATGTGGAATGGAGAGTGCCTCCTCTTGGAAATTTCGAGTAACAAACTATCTCCTTAATGGCAGTTGTATCCTGATCCCTTGGCCTCACTATCCTAAATAATAGTAGAACCTACACTGTAAAACAATGCCTCAGGAAGAGGGGACTTGAAGGCTCTGAGTCAGCTAGGAAAATGGGCAGCTTCCTGAGTCATGTGGACAGATGAGTGATGACTGCCAGAGCTCTTCCTGCTATATCAGGAGGCTAAATTCCCAAAAGTGTAATTGTTTCCTCAAAAAGCATGAAAATTTAACATTGCTATACTGTCTAATTGAACTGTATAATCTTTTTATTAATATGTATCCCAACCAACTATAAGAGAGCACCTGCTTTAGAGATCTGAACAAATGATAAGTTTCACAAGACTTTTTAAGTATTTGCTGATCTGATATCCTGGTGTTATAATGTTAGATTCCTTTTTTTTTCTATCACGTTTTTAAATAAATGACATAGTTTACATTTATGCCTCAGAATATATCATAGAATAATTACTGAGTTTAGAAATAAACCCTGATGACTGATAGTGTGTGTTTATACTACATTCCATTTAAATGGAAAATGTAGGTGAAAAGAACTTCACACACTAATGGGGAAGAACAAATTGGTACAACCTCTTTGCAGAGACATTCGGCAACATCTATGAGAAAACAAAATGAGGCCCCCATCAGCTGCTACTCTCTTAATCACGGACTATAGAGAGAAGCATGTGTGTTGCACCAGAAAAGGTATACAAGCATGGTCACAACATGTCTAGTCATATCAAAACAATCCCAAGGTCATCTTATTAGAGAAATCTCAGAAACATTATCTTTAGAGAATGAAAAGCTGGATAACAGCACTAACTTAGCTAAAAGTATGGAAACAATTGTATGCCGTGTGCAATTCTCTCATAAGAAGTCTGTGAGGAAGGCATCATTATTTCTAGTTTACAGATGACCAACTCAGACTCACTGATGGAAAATCAATTTTGCAGAGGCATCTAGTAATGATCAGGAGTGGGGATGCAACTCTTAGTCTCCTCAAAGGACAACACCTGGTCTCGTTTTAGAGATGATGACCATCTAGGACTTTAACACTTGTAGTTTTTTATGTTGCTAGGATTGTTCCCTTATGTGTACTCACTCAACAACCTCTCTCTCTTTGAAGAAGCTGATGGTGCAGATGAAATCCCACTGCAAGGTACTGTAGGTGGTAATGGGTCTAGTAAGAGGGTCAAGGGCTTGTGACTCCTACCTCCTCTTCATCTGCACTCTCTTTTCATTTGAGACTCAATGGGAAACTGTTTTTCCAATATCAATCTAGAAGATCAAACAAGGCAGCAGAAAATGACAAGGAATTAAAGAAAATGGTTCAATGAGCTTCTTCAGTCTCCCTCAATCCTTCAGCAAAGTTCTCCTGCAACACAGAAATGGCCCTGGTGCTTCATTCATCATGTTCTACTTCTTCCTGCTCCATTTCCTGGTGGTCTTTGTGGCAGTTATGCTGTTTGGATTAGGTGACAGTCATCATTTCTCTGAGAGGAAAAGAAAAGGTGGGCCAGGACAAACATTTGTTGAAGTCCTACTAGGTGCCATCTGCTCTGTACAGGATTTCCAATTTACCCCACAGAACAGTTCTGTGAGCAAGACATTGTGAGTTCCTTTTACAGATGACCAACAACAGGCTGACAGAGGCTAAGAAAGGATTCCAGTGTCATACATCAAGTAAGGGACAGGGATGAAGTTACAGCTTTTACCATCATCACAATATCCATGCATTCTCAACAGAGGAGATATTGTCCCCAAGGGGCTGAAAATTGATTCTGGAGGGTAGGAAGATGGTAGACGTTACAATGGTTTGTGGCACTACAATGAACCACACAGCACACGAACAGTTTACACTATATCGGTGCTATTAAAATTTCATGTTCTAGGCAGGAAGGAGCTAATGAGGAAAAAAATGAATGTCTAAAAAGCCTCCTTTGGATCATAATAATGAAAGAAAGTTAAGAAACATTGCATGTACTCGGGGACTTCTGTGAATGATGAGCCACCAAGGCTTAGGGATTAGTCATTTTACACTCCTTCATGGATGCTCACTCAACAACTCCTCTTGGTGATGATGAGGATAATGATGATGGAAGTGAAATCCTGCCCCTAGGGCCAAGAGACCTTCGAATGGGAACCATGTGAACTGTCTTTTAAGATGGCAGACAGGGGCTCAGTCAGACAACAGGTATTTCTTCTGGGAGAGACGATATTAATGTTTTTAAAACTAATATTAAAACTGTAATCATATCGTACTCTAAGTTGTATATCCTTTAACCTTAACCTTCATCCAAGTAACCTATTGTGAAATCCATAGTTTAGGTCAGGTTATAGGAAGTTAGGAGAGGTTAAGTAAATCAGGGGAACTATGTTGTTAATGCCTGCTCAGTAATAGAACCTGGAGTTTCATTCACACGTATGTTTACTGCGGCACTATTCACAAGAGCAAAGACTTGGAATCAACCCAAATGTCCATCAGTGACAGACTGGATTAAGAAAATGTGGCATATATACACCATGGAATACTATGCAGCCATAAAAAAGGATGAGTTTGTGTCCTTTGTAGGGACATGGATGCAGCTGGAAACCATCATTCTCAGCAAACTATTGCAAGAACAGAAAACCAAACACCGCATCTTCTCACTCATAGGTGGGAACTGAACAATGAGATCACTTGGACTCGGGAAGGGGAACATCACACACCGGGGCCTATCACGGGGAGGGGGGAGGGGGGAGGGATTGCATTGGGAGTTATACCTGATATAAATGACGAGTTGATGGGTGCTGACGAGTTGATGGGCGCAGCACACCAACATGGCACAAGTATACATATGTAACAAACCTGCACGTTATGCACATGTACCCTAGAACTTAAAGTATAATAATAATAATAAATTAATTAATTAATTAAAAAAAAAAAAAAAAAGCTTTGTGCCCTGAGGCTGCCAGGAACCTGAGTGCTCTAGTCTCCCCGGCACTCATGTTCCAGTCTGCACTACAGATACCAAGATGTTGGAGTTTCTATTGTGATGCATTTGTTTAATAAAATATCCCAGCATTTAACATAGGTATACATGAATCCATACCAATATAAACAAAAGTTTAAATTAATAAAGAAATGAGAGGAGGAAAACTGTCTTTTTCAAATAATTCTAAGTGAAATATGTAGCTGTCTGCTCTCCCTGAGGTCAAGCTTAATTCTGCACCCCACTTGCTGAGGGCAGGGCTGATTTCATGACTTCCTTCTAAAGAACAGAGTAGGGAATGAAAAAATAGTTATTAGAAACTTGACAGACACCACTTTAACCAAGTGATGAAACATTATCGCCAGTGACTTCATGTGGGCACTATGTAAACCCAGATATGATGTGACAAGAAGGGCACTTCAACTCTGTGGTATTCTTTCTCAGAACCTATAACACTAGTCTAATCACAAGAAAAACTAAGTCTGTGCTCCTCCAGACAATCAGTCATGAAAATTGCCTGGCAGTTCCTCACATGGATAGAGTTATCATATGACCCAGCAATTCCATTCCTAGGTACACACCCACGATCAACACATTTGTCTACATAAAAACTTGTATACAAATGTACATAGCAACCTTATTTGCAATAGCCCCAAACTGGAAACCACCCAAATGTCCATTAATTGTTAAATGTGTCTAAAATGTGATATATTATGATTATTCTTTGCCAATAAAAGGAATGAAGTATGGATATGCCATAATATAGATGAACCTTCAAAATATATGTGAAGTGGAAGAAGATATATGCAAAAGACCAAATATTATATAATTGCATTTACATGAAATTTCTGGAGTAAAGAAATCCACAGAGACACCAAGCATATCTGTGGTTTAAGGCCTGGGGTGGAAGCAAGGATTAATTGCATTCAAGCATGATGAGACTTTTTGGAGTGATGAAAATGTCTAAAAATTATGGTATGGGTGAACAACTCTATACATTTAATAAAATTCATCAAATTATAACCTTTAAATGTGTAAATTATATTGTCTGTAGGTTTAGCTGCAAGAAAGCTGTTAAAAATATGATAATGATCTGGTCTTCTGATATTGATTTGATGTACCTGCTTCATATAAACATGAATGTATACAACTGTTGCTATATCCCAATCTGCTGACTCTTTCCTGTGTTCCTCCAAGCAGTGACTGTCCCCTTTCCCCTCATGCTACCTTGGGTTTTGCTTGTGTGCAAGATTTGATAACTTCTGATCACTTCCACATCCTCCAATTATGGTAGTGGCTTGAGAGTTGATCCATGACAAAGTCCAGCACCTGCCTTGTGTGACTAGATGTCAACATTACCAGTTTCTTCATTCCTCTGTAGCCACATGACTCCACCTGGGGAGCCTATATGGAACTACCTTTATGGGTGTCAGTACGGCAATACCTTGCAAAGGGTTACATAGGTGTACACCTTTTGCACCAACAATTCTCTTTTAGAAGTTTATCTTCAGGACATAGTGGAAGATGTTGATGAGGATCCAGTGTTAAGGCCTGTCATCCTGACAATTCCCTTCCTTCACTGCAGAGCCTGAATTTAGAGACCAAATGGAACATAAGGCCATAAAGGGGCAGAAGGAAGAGGGAAACGTAATTGTCAGCACACAGACTCTCTCTCATATGACAATCATGTTCTGTTATCACAATACCAGAATTCTCCTAGGAGGAACACATTCTGTTCACCAGTACAAACAGCTACAGGAACTGTGCCCAGAACTGTGCTCTTTTGTGGTGCAAAGACTCTGAAAAGGTTTAATCCACAGAATGTCAGTAATAGGAGCTATCAGAACACTCTGAATAACACAGAGTTGTAAAACTGATAATATTACATCCATAGGATAGAATTCTAGAAGGTAGCAAAAACAAATTATAATAAAAATAATGATGAAAAAATGATATCTTGCAGACAAGATTAATGATTCACATTATTTTTAATGTGTGGAAAAACAGGTATTTTCATACTGTGATATAAGGAATATAAATGAGTAATAGTATTTTGAAGAATATTATAGTTCAAAGGGTTTTGAAATGACATTTTCAGGAACTTATAAATAAATGCTCACAAAGATATTTGCGTCTACATGAGCATAGGGTTAAGTATATTATTGTTTGTAATAGAAAAAAAATAGTAAGGGAACTAAATTTTTGTAATTAGGATACCAATTAAATAAATTTTAGGGCATCCACATGATGAGATGATACCCAGGTCATTAAAAAAAAATGACACTAAAATTTTGTTGTAGTTATTTCAAATGTTATCATAAAAATATATTTATACAGAAAGGTAATCACAATAACAGTAAAAGTAGGTTACAGAAATCATAAATGGTCTGATCCCATTTTTGCTTATATAGGCTTCCAGCTATTTAACCACAAATCTCAACGCATAAACGTTAAAATGATCTTTTAGTTCCTCTCACATACCTCTTTCTCTTTAACATACTAAAAACCTGTACTTCCTGCTTAGAGGCCCTCAGTATCTTTTTTGCTTGTGTATGCCACCTTTTACACCCAGACTTCCAGAAAGTTCTATCTTATAAGTTTGGGCCACAGTCCCTCCCTTTCACCTTCCAGCTTACACTAGTTCAGGCTGCAGTTCAGGCTTCTGTTACAAGGTGGCACCAATGCACCTCCATTATCAAACTTCTCTGCAAAGAAGTGTATGCAAACACCAAAAAATACACTACCTCCCTAAAAACCTAGCTTATGAACCTTTATGAAATCATTCAAATGATTCAAATTCTGCCTGAAAAAAACTTAAAAGTGCAAAAGAGGACTGTAAAACAACAACAACAACAACAACATACTCTGGGGCATCTATATGATGGAACACCAGGTAGCTCTACTGCCCCTTGATAGTCACCGGCTAGAAGGCATAATGTGGGGCAGGGCCAGCAGGAGGTGACTGACAGAGAGAGGCAGCGGAGTGGGGTCTGGGCTGCTGTATTCACAGTGTCCTGGAGACTAAGAGGGGTGGGCAAAGGTCTGGAAAGCCTGTACAAGTTGGGGTAATGAAGGATAACCATTCTGCTTTCTGGGAGGGACTCCTCTACACTGAACACCCCAACCTAACCTACACTGATGAGGTAAGAGATAAATCTATAAATGCGAGGTAGATTTAGGGTCAAGGACAAATGGAAATGCTTTAATATACACATTTCCAATCAGAGGGGACACAATTTAACCCACTGTTTTATTGTGCTGTGCCCTGATGAAAAAGTAAGTTTTTCTTTTCCTATTTTTTTAGATGGAGTCTCGCTCTGTTGCCCAGGCTGGAATGCAGTGGTGCAATCTTGGCTCACTGCAACCTCCGCCTCTCAGGTTCAAGCAATTCTCCTGCCTCAGCATCCTGAGTAGCAGCTGGGATTACAGGTGTGCGTTACCATGCCCGGCTACTTTTTGTATTTTTAGTAGAGACAGGGTTTTGCCATGTTGGCCAGGCTGGTCTCGAACTCCTGACCTCAAGTGATCTGCCCTCCTCAGCCTCCCAAGGTGCTGGGATTACAGGCATAAGCCACTGCTTCCTGTAAGTATATTAACATACCAAACAGTCCAGAAGCAACCATCAGGCAAACTCCACACTTTGCTTACCTGGTGTTATCTATCACTGAGATCACCAGGTGATCCCTGTAGCTGGGATTACAGGTGTGAGCCACCGCCCAAAAAGTAAGATTTTTCTTATCATTTGAGAGGCAGCAGCACATGCTGGATAGATGAATTTACTCGGGAGCCACACAGCCTGTGTTCAAATCTAAGCCTTGGCACTTGCTAACTCTGTCTTCGCTGTACCTCAGTTTCCTTATGTCTAAAGTCAGGCAACAATAGATCCTTCTCATAGGTTGTGGTGAAAATTAAATAAGTACAGTTGGCCTTTCGTATCTGTGGATGCTGCATACATGAATGCATCCAACCTCGGACTGAAAATATTCTGAAAAGAAAATAAAAACAATACAATAATAAAATACAAATTTTAAAACCAATTTAGTATAACAACTATTTATATAGCACTTACATTGTATTAGGTATCATAACTAATCTAGAGATGATTTAAAGTATATGGGAGGATGTGCATAGGTTATATGGAAACACCACCCCATTTTATATCAAGGACTTTGTATACACAATGGAATATTGTATTATAAATATATACATATATGTATGTATGTATATGTGTGATTATATATACATATATGTATATATACATGTGTGGTTTATATATTATATATTACATGATTATTACATATGTATATGTGTGTGTGTATATATATAATCACACACACACACAATGGAATATTATTTTGGCCTTTAAAAAGGAGACCCTACTATTTGTGATAGCGTGAATGAAGCTGGGGGACATTATGCTAAGTAAAATAAGCTAGACATAGAAATAAGAATTACGCATGATTTCACTTACATGTAGAATCTAAAATAGTCAAGCTCATAGAAGCATACAGCTGTCATTACCAGGAGTGGGGAAGGGGGAAACAGGAGAGATGTTGTTCCAAAGTATAAAATTGAAGCTATGAAGGATAAATAAGCCTAGCAATCTAATGTACAGCATGATGCCTATAGTTAATAGTAATATAGTGTACACTGTAAATTTGGTAAGAGAGTAGGTTTCAAGTGCATTCACAAAAAAAATGATAGCTATGTGAATAGATGGATATGTTAATGTGCTTCACTGTAGTGATCATTTCTATCACTTTCTCTTTCCTCTCTCTCTCTCCCCATATATATATTTCATTTTATAAATACTTATCTTTACTTTTTGAAATGTTATAATCAAGAAAACCACTGAGGTAATAATATTAAGATTAAATTGTACATGGTTTGACAAAAACACGTACACATACACCTACTGTTTTTGGAACATGTAAAAAACATATTGCTCATGGGAGAAGAAGCAGTTTGAAATAAATGCCTAGACATAGTAGGTGTGGGTGTACTTGTATGTGTGTGTGTGTCTATGGCTGAAACACAACATTGTATGTGTGTGTGTATTTAGGGCTCAAACTCTATCACGCCAAACACACACTCCCAGGTACAGCTTTCTCTCCATCTCAGAGAGGGACTGGGCTTCCTATCTTGGGGCTTAGAGATCCCAGATAGTGATGAATACATAAGATTACTGATAATGTGTGGAAAATTCCAGAAGCTCTGGCTGATAACCATCAAGCCTAGGTCCCTACTCCCTCCTACCACTCTTGCTGAGTCACCACCTGAGAATTCTAGAGCTGCAATTATGGGCAAAGGGGATCTATCATCATTTTGGTTTTCCTTTCTTAAAAATTAAAGCCCCTAATTTTTTAGATGACCAAACAGATGTTATTCTTTAGAGTCATTCGTGAAACAGTTTGGAGAATATGTTGCCAATTCTTTTTGGAAAATTCCTATGTATATTAAAAGGCTAAGCATAAGCTTCATTTTATGTTCACTCCATATATTTTGTTCATTGATCCATCTCCTTTACTCGCTCTGTCTCTCATCAGTGTTGGCTGACATGTCTTCACTCCAGAGATGGACCCTCCCAGACAGCAGGCCATTCAAGACCCCAAGACTCCACTCCTGTACAGACTTCCCAGACCTTCTCCCACTTCCTCTCTGTCATCTCATCTCCAGGACTCTGGATGTAGCAGCTCAGACCAGTATTGCTGAATCATGCTCTGAGCTCAGAGGAGGCTGTTGCATAGCAACAGTGGCTCAGAGACAAATACAGTCTCTGGAAGGAAGAGCACTACCAGTTAATGCTGGCACTATTAAGAAAGTGGATAAAGATAATCATATCTTCAAAACATCCTCAAAACCAACCCACCTTCTCTCCCTGCCAGAGACACCTCCTACCATGGACCCAGCCTACATTTTCTAGCCCTGTGTGCAAGCACTCTGTGCTCTGAGCAAATGGCACCATTGGCTGAGCCTTCCATTTTCCAATGACCCCAGGGTCTGTCTCATTAACGTGAATAGGGTTATATTTGCAGTTTGTTTTCTGCACACACAGGATAGCAGTCTGTCTTCAGGACCGCCCTATAAAAGGAGTGGTGTCAGTTCCCTTTTTTGAGATGAAGAAACTGTGTCTCCAAGATGGTGAGAACCAAGTCTGCCTTTCCTTTGAAAAGGCAGCTTGCAGTAATTCATGAAAGCACAAAGCTGAGAATCAGCAGGGCTGTGCTCTACCTCCAGCTCATGAAAGCATGTAAAAGTGCTCTAACATCTCAGGCCAGCATCTCACTTAGCCAGAGTTGATGATCCTCATGTACCACTGTATGGTTCCTGCTTTAAGAGACACCTGTTGCCCACCTAGTTATCTCTCCTGCCGTCCTCTCAGCTGAAGTAGGCTGTTCTGTCTCTGTCAGTAGGGTCTTTAAAGTTGCTCTGAGGATTCAATCTTCCCCCACCCTCACCCTACCACCTAGCCTTCTGAGGACAACACTAATGCTGTCCTTACAGTGTCAGAAGTCAGTTTCCAAGGCACACAAACATGGCAGGGACATCCCCTCACAGGAAATTCAGGTGCCTCTTAGGAGGGTAAGTGTGCCACCCCCCTTATTATTAGACATCATGTGCATGCCGGACTAACCTGACTTAGGGCCATGGTTTTCAATCCTCTCTTAAATCAGGATCCCCTCCTCTCAGGGCTTCTCTAGCAGCTGACACCTTCCTAGCATTCCTCCCCACTCGTATTTCCCAGAAAGCACACACCAACACCATCAGAGCCATAAACAGAGTACAAATCTTAGTCCACAGAAAATAATTCAGGGAGTGAAGGAAGTAGAGACAGCCCCAGGAACCCACACTGGTTCCTGGGGCTTCCATCTCCAGCTGATGGCATCTTGTGAAGAATAGAGCATCATCAGTCACTTGCCATTTCGTCATCTCATTCATGACGTTTGGGGTCAGGGATAAAAATCAGCATTCTATTTTCAGATAATAAGCTATTTTGTATCCTCTCATTTTATCAGCAGGTTAACATCATAGAAGCATGCCATATTTTCATGTTGGGCTCTTGAAACAGGAGACACCACAGAGGAACAAGAGCTGTGAATCTCTGAGTTAACAATTATCTGAGAGAGCTCTTTCAATGGGCAGGACTAAGGAAATGAGTGATCAGAGTGGCAGTAAAGGCAAAAGCTGGTCATACCTGGCACAGACGGAATGAAGGGGAAATGAGCTTTCACATAACACTTCAGATGTCAAATGGAATATCTACTTTCTGAGGCCCATATTACTATGGCTTAATCACTTGAATGGACTTTAATATATAAGTCCTATTTCCAACAACAAGTGAGTTTCTGCTAAAGGTTTAGAAAAGGCTCTCCAAGCTAATTCTCATGTACATGCAAGTGAAGGAGGCCTACCTGAGGGGTCAGGTTAGGAGCCACATTAGTTTTCTGATCCAGAGAGAAAAGGCAACTAATATTGATGGAGCACATTGTTTATAGGGTCCAGCTCCATGTTCTTGACTTTAGTGACTGAAATTAATTCTCATGACAACCCTACTAGTGAGGTACGATTATGCTCTCTTCATGGATGTATATGACTACAATGCACCTGCTCCTAAGCACAGAGCTGGATGGCAAAGAGTTTGCTCACCACACAAACTCATGGAGCCAGGGATAGAATCAAGCAGCCTGGGCAATGGTACAAAAATGGTCAGGATTCATAATATCTAAACAGTCCCAAAGTCACGTTATTAGAGAAATCTCAGAAACACTATTTTCAGAGGGGAAGAAGGTGCAAAGGGGCACTTACTCTATGATAGCACAAACATTTATAGCCAAAAATGTACAATTACATATTTTGCATAATTCTCTCACAAGTCTTTGAGGAAGGCATCATTATTTCTAGTTTACAGATGACCAACTAAGACTCACTGATAGAAAATCAATTTTGCAGAGGCATCTAGTAATGATCAGGAGTGGGGATGTAACTCTTACTCTCCTCAAAGGACAACACATGGTCTCCTTTTATAAAGAATGACCTTCTAGGACTTAAACACCTGTAGTTTTTTATGTTGCTAGGATTGTGCCCTTATGTGTACTCACTCAACAACGTCTCTCTCTTTGAAGAAGCTGATGGTGCAGATGAAATCCCAGCACAAGGTCCTGTAAGCAGTAATGTGTCTGGTATGAGGGTCAAGGGCTTGTGACTCCTGCCTCTTCTTAATCTGCACTCTCTCTTCATTTGAGACTCAATGGGAAACTGCTTTTCCAATATCTATCTAGAAGACCAAAGAATGGGGAAGAAAATGACAAATCTTCTCACCTCACCCCAATGCCTTAACAAACCATCCTGCAACACAGAAATGGCCCCAAAGCTTCATGTATAATGTAAGTGTGAGCACATGCTCCATCTTCCTGCTCCACTTTCAGATGGTTTCTGTAGCAGTTATGCTGCTTGGTTTAGATAACAGTCATCACTTCTCTGGCAGGGAGAAGAAAGGTGGGCCTGGATGACCATTTGTTGAAATCCTACTAGGTGCCATATACTCTGTGTGGTATTTCTCATTTATCCCCACAGAACAGTTTTTCTAAGAAAGGCATCATGAGTTCCCTTTCACAGATAAGCAAGGGCAGGCCGACAGAGGCTGAAAAGGATTCCAGTGTCACACATCAAATAAGGGGCAGGAATGTGGTTCCAGCTTTAGCTTTCATAACATTATTTTGTGTTCCCAAGAGGGGTGATATTACCAGTAAGGGGCTGAAAATAGATTTTTGAGGACAGAGGGATGATAGACTTTGGAATGATTTTTGGTACCACAAAGGTCCATAGTACATAACAAGTTAACATTTCGTCTGTGGTAATAAAATTTCATTATCTGGGCAGAAAGTAGTTGATAAGGAAAATATATCTAAAAACCACCCTAAGGGAGGTGATACTGAAAGAAGATTGAGAAATGTTTTATATACCCAGTGACCTCTCCTACCAAGACTTAGGGACTAGTCATTTTATATTCCCGCATAGATGCTCACCAAATAATCCTGTTGTTGATGATGATAATAGCGGGAGAAGTGAAATCATCCCCCTAGGACCAGGAGACCTTGGTTTGAGCACTATGTGAATTGACTGTTTTGTTGTTGTTTTGAGACGGAGTCTCACTCTGTCGCCTAGGCTGGAGTTTAGTGGTGTGATTTCGGCTCACTGCAACCTCTGCCTCCCAGGTTCAAGAGATCCTTCTGCCTCAGCCTCCCAAGTAGCAGGAATTACAGGCACCTGCCACCACACCCGGCTAATTTTTGTATTTTTAGTAGAGACAGGGTTTCACTATGTTGGCTAAGCTGGTCTCAAACTCCTGACCTCAAGTGATCCACCCACCTCGGCCTCCCAAAGTGCTGGGATTACAGGAGTGAGCCACTGTGCCTGTCCCATAGTTTATTTCAGAGTATAGAAATTAGGAGAGGTTAAATAAATCAGGGAAACAACTTTGAATGGCTGATCAAATTCCGGGCTGACCCGGAATTTCTCTCAAGCTTTTACTACTGCACCCTGAAGCTGAGAGGTGACAACGTGCTAGCAACCCTTGCTCTCAGCACCTCCTTGGCCTCGGGGTCCACTCTGGCTGTGCTTAAGGAGCCCTTCAGCCCACCACTGCACTGTGGGAGCCCCTCTCTGGGCTGGCTGAGGCCGGAGCCAGCTCCTCTGCTTGTGAGGTATGGAGGGAGAGGCGCTGCAGGTGGAAACTGGGGCTGTGAGCGGTGCTCTGGGGCCAGCACAAGTTCCTGGTGGGCGCGGGCTCTGCAGGCTCCACACTTGGAGCGGCTGGCCTGCGCCGTCGCCCTGGGCAGTGAGGGGTTTGGCACCTGGGCCAGCAGCTGTGGAGGGTGCACCGGGTCCCCCAGTACTGCCAGCCCGCCTGTGCCCTGCACAAATTCTCCCTAGGCCTCAGCCGCCTCCCAGGGGCAGGGTTCCAGACTTGCAGCTCGCCATGCCCTCCCCGGCCCTTCCCCCCAGTGGGCTGCAGCTCACCAGAGCCTCCCCGACGGGTGCCACCCCCTGCTCCCTGGCCCCAGGTACCTTCCACCGCCCAAGGGCTGAGGAGGGCGGGCACATAGCCGGGAATGAGAGGCAGCTCCATCGGAAGCCCCACGTGGCAACCACTAGGCAAAACCAGCTGGGCTCCTGAGTAGGGTGGGGACTTGGAGAACTTTTATGTCTAGTTAGAGGATTGTAAACACACCAATCAGCACTCCATGTCTAGCTCAAGGTTTGTAAATGCACCAATGAGTGCTCTGTATCTAGCTAATCTAGTGGGGACCTGGAGAACTTTTCTGTCTAGCACTCTGTGTCTAGCTAAAGGTTTGTAAACACACCAATCAGCACCCTATCAAAACAGACCAATCAGCTCTCTGTAAAACAGACCAATCAGCTGTCTGTAAAATGGAACAATCAGCAGGATGTGGATGGGGCCAGATAAGGGAATAAAAGCAGGGTGCCTGAGCCAGCAGTGGAAACCTGCTGGGGTCCCCTTCCAGACTGTGGAAGCTTTGTTCTTTCACTCTTTACAATAAATCTTGCTGCTTTTCACTCTGGGTCCATGCCATCTTTATGAGCTATAACACTAACTGCAAAGGTCTGCAGTTTCACTCTTGAAGCCAGCCAGACCACGAACCCACCCGGTAGAACAAACAACCACCTTTAAGAGCTGTAACACTCCCCGCGAAGTTCTGCAGCAGCTTCACTCCTGAAGTCAGTGAGACCATGAGCCCACCAGAAGGAAGAAACTGCAGACACATCTGAATATCTGAAGGAACAAACTCCAGACACACTATCTTTAAGAACTTAACACTCACCGTGAGGGTCTGCGGCTTCATTCTTGAGGTCAGCAAGACCAAGAACCCACCAATTCCGGACACAAAGCCACCAGGGCCCTAGTTGCCCTAATCTTTTTTGGTACTGATATTTGAGGCTTCCCAAGCCATTGCTTTTTTTTGTTTTTAATAGTGAGCTGTAGTAGTTTTAAATTATAATGTTGAAAATTTAAAAACATTATGAGTGGCATATTTCTTATTCTTGTTGCTCCCATTGGAGACTCTGGGGACCATAGGGAAACAGTGGTTGTCAGGATAGGGTTCAACAGGTTTCCACAGGCTGGAAAATGTTGGAAACACACAGCCCTGTGTGTACTACAATTCCAGTAGACCAACCTACAGTTCTGAAATATAGCGGGTCCTGAAATGTTGTCATTTTGTTCCCAATGTTTTATTTTAACACTGAACAGGGGAAAAACTGGATTTCTGGCCGGGGCTGATATCTGTGTGAAGTTTGCACATTCTCCCCATGTTTGCTTAGGTTTTCTCTGGGTAGTCCAGTTTCCTCTCACATCACAAAGATCTGCAGGTTAGGTGAACTGGCGTGTCTAAATGGTCCCAGTGTGAGTGAACGTGGGTGTGTGTATGTGCACCCTGTGATGCAATGATATCATGTCCAGAGCTGGTTCCTGCCTTGCACCCTGAACTTTGAAGATAGGTTTTAGCAACCGGTGACCCTGAACTGGAATAACTGGGTAGATAATTATCTTGTTCTTATTAATCTTTCTTAAATGCAGATGTATTAGTTCTCACACTGCTATAAAGAAATACTTGAGACTGGGTGATTTACAAAGAAAAGAGGTTTCAGTGGCTCACAGTTCTGCAGGCTATACAGGAAGCAAGATGGCATCTGCTTCTGGGGAGGCTTCAGGAAGCTTTTACTCGTGGTGGAAGGTAAAGCAGGAGCAGGCGTCTTACGTTGCAGGAGCAGGACCAATGGGAACGGAGGAGGTACTGCACACTTAAATGACCAGATCTTAAGAGAACTCACTCACTACCACTAGAATAGCACCAAGGGGGAAATTTGCCCCCATGATCCAATAACTTCCCAACAGGTCCCACCTCCAACATTGAGGATTGCAGTTGGACACGCGATTTGGGCAAGGACATGGATCCAAACCATATCAGTAGGTATAGCTCACATTTATTTCAGTGTTTAATATTAGAAGTGTTTTGATCTTTACTTAAACATTTGGTGATGCTTTTATAAACAGATTGTTATAAAAGCAAAAACTTAACTTTTGTTTATATCAATTAACTTGTGGTAAAAGGAGTTTCATTATACATCGTTTCACTTGAAGTTGCCATTTCCAAGAACCTATGGACAAAAACTGAGGATTTACTGTAGTCTCAATTTTCATCCCTATCGTAAACCATTGTCAGAGAGCATTGGAGTATTATAAGAGCCTCTAGGGTTTGAGTCATGGAAATAGAACCATTGTCCGCCGATGAGAAGAAAGATAGATGAGGGCTATGGAGAACTTGAGACTGCTTGTGGGTGGGTAATATCTTATGGACTGTGGGAATCATTGAGTAGTAGTGGATCTCCCTCTTTGCCTATGATCAAAATCCTTGGTAGAACCGTAGAGTTGTGACAACAGAGAATATGAGTATGTGAAGCTGTTTCCCTCTTCCCTGTCCCTGATTCCTTTTCCCCTTACACCTTTCTCTTCCTCGAAACTCATCCCATGCCAGAGAACTGAAGTGAGCAATCTGTAAGGACAGCCATTCTATGTCTAAGTCTATGTGCACATGGTTAACCACTTCCTTAGGAAACACTACTAGAGGAATGATTGCAGGCTTAAAGGGTGTGCCCTCTTTCAAATATCTTTTCATGTTTATTGACAATATAATAATACCCAGAAAGTTTTGACAATTGCTATTCTCTGATTGGGATGATTGTTTCCAGTGCTGAGCCACGGAAAAGCATGGCCCTCGTGAGATTGGCACACAAGTGAGTGAACTGACTCTGGTGCAGAAGTGAGGAGTAGACAGGAACTTTACTCAGTATGAGGGTAACAGCACGGAAGGAAGAGCATAGGACTGGGAGTCAACAGGCCTGTGTTCCAGTTCAAATTTTACCAACTGTATGTGAAAACATATCAAGGGTTTTTCTCTGAAGACACCAGCCATTCCTGTGTGGCAGTCCCAGACCAGCATCATATTAGCCAGCCTTGATCCAAATTTCCATCAAACCAATATAGGGCCCCTGCCATGTAAGAGACAGTGAGGGTCCTTACCTCCTGTGTCATTTATACTTGGCCTCCTGAGGGTAGAGAGCTACTCTTACTGAGCAGTGGTTTTTACTTCCCTCTGAAGAAGGTACTCTTCAGAGCTTCAGTTGGCCCCTGGGGGAAATCTCTGAATAATCTCAGAAAAGTCTACAGCCATACCACCCTGAATGCACCCAATTTTGTATGAACAATCTCACAAAAAAAGAAAAGACCCCATGGTCTAGCAAGAGATGAGTAGACTGATGCAGAAAACTGTTAAGCATTTCCAAGTGTGCTGCCTTGAATCTTCCCTTGAAATTGTTTGATGTGTATCAGATTGGCCTACAGAGCTCCATTATTACTTGCAAGATCTTGTAGGCACTTACATGTAGCTTTCATAGCACAAGACCACTGGAAGTGAAGCATGGTAGAGACTCAGATTGGGAAGATGATTAAACCGTTAGTCAGAAATAGGAGCACAACACCAATTTCCCTCCCAACTGTCTTGCAGGTTCCACAGAGGAAAAAGCACAGTGTATGAGGGCACTCAGGCCTGGGGTTCATTTTGTGTCCTGCCACCTAATGCCATTGGATTTTTAATCATACTTTAAAAGTTTTCCCTACTTCCAGATTATAGAGGAATTCACTGTTTTTCTTCTAATACTTAGATGGCTTCATTTTTACATTTAAATCTGAACAATCTAGAATTTATCTTGATTTAAGATGGAGGAATGAGTTCATTTTTACTTTTCTGTTTTGGCAGAGCGAGACAGTCTTGCTCTGTCATCCAGGCTGGAGTGCAGTGGTGCGATCATGGCTTACTGCAGCCTCGAAATCCTCGGCGCAAGCGATCTTTCCCCTCAGACTCTTGAGCAGTTGAGACTACAGTTACACACCACCAGAGCCAACTAATTTTTAAATTTTGTTATAGAGATGGGATTCTCACTATGTTAACCAAGCTGGTTTTGAACTCCTAGCCTCAAGCAATCCCCCTACCTTGGCCTCCCAAAGTGCTGGGATTACAGGCATAAGCCACTATGCCCAGCCCATTTTTAGCTTTTTAAACACATGGTTATCTATTTATCACAATATTACCATTTAAATAATCAATTATATCTCTAATGATTTGAAATGCTGCCTTAATCACATATTAAATTTCCAAATATGATTAGATCTATATCAGTATTTTCTCTTTTGTTTCATTAGGTTTTTTGTCCATTCATGAGTCAGTACCACACTCATATTGTATATACTTTATTTTATGTCTTAGTATCTGGTAGGACCAGCTGTAACCCCCTTCCTTCACTCTTCTTTTTCAGGGTTTATCTGACTGGTCTTGCTTTTATTTTTTTATTTTTTTAAAATTTGTATTATTATTATTATTATTTTTTGACTGAGTCTTGCTCTGTCGCCCAGGCTGGAGTGCAGTGCGGCAATCTCGGCTCACTGCAAGCTCCGCCTCCTGGGTTCACGCCATTCTCCTGCTTCACCCTCCCAAGTAGCTGGGACTACAGGCACCCACCAACACGCCCGGCTAATTTTTGTATTTTTAGTAGAGACGGGGTTTCACCGTGTTAGCCAGTATGATCTCGATCTCCTGACCTCATGATCTGCCCGCCTCGGCCTCCCAAAGTGCTGGGATTACAGGCGTGAGCCACCGTGCCCGGCCTAGTCTTGCTGTTTAGTCTGTCAAATAACTTTGATAATCAACATGTCTAAGTCCACAAAAAGAGCTAATGGTATTTTTATTGGAATCATGTTTAATTAATAAATTAATATGGGGAAATTAACATTTCAATTGTATTGAATCTCCTTACTCAAGAATATCATGTGTCCTACTTGTTTGAGTCTAAGTTTCTGTTTTAAGTATTGGACATTACTTCTTAAGTTTATGCTAATAATTTTCTTCTCTTTCATTATATGTTTGAATTTTTGTTTGTATATTGAAAGTTATTGATTTTTGATGTTGATAGTATAATCTGCTACTTTGCTAAATTCTCTTTTTGTTTAATTTTTCTATTGTTTCTTTGGATTATCCAATGTATAACCATCACATCAGCAAATAAAAAGAATTTTACCCCTTCCTTTATTTCTAATTGCTTACTCTTGCTAATTGTGTTGGATAATACCTGCCACACAATGTCAAATATGAGAGGAGATAAGTGGGCATCATGTCTTGGTTTTGTATTAGCAGGAAAGCCTCTAGTGTTTCTCCAATAAGTAATATGCTGGCTTTTTGCCCCAGGGGATTGTGTGTGCAAGTTTGTCTGTGTGTATGATCATGTTAAGAAAGTATCCACCAGGCCAGGCCCAGTGGCTCATGCCTGTAATCCCAGCACTTTGGGAGGCCGAGGCAGGCAGATCACGAGGTCAGGAGATCAAGACCATCCTGGCTAACATGGTGAAACCTGTCTCTAGTAAAAAATACAAAAAATTAGCTGGGTGTGGTGGTGGGTGCCTGTAGTCCCAGCTACTGGGGAGGCTGAGGCAGGAGAATGACGTGAGCCTGGGAAGCAGAGCTTACAGTGAGCCGAGATCACGCTACTGCACTCCAGCCTGGGTGACAATGTAAGACTCTGTCTCCAAAAAAAAAAAAAAAAAGAAAGAAAAAAGAAAGTATCCACAAAGCCCAGTGTGGTGGTGCATGTCTATTGTACCAGTTACACAGGAGGCTGAGGTGGGAAGATTCCTTGAACTTAGAAATTTGAGGCCAGCATGGGCAACATAGCAAGACCTTGTCTCTAAAAAATAAAAATCAGGCCAGGTGTGGTGGCTCACACCTGTAATCCTAGCACTTTGGGAGGCTGAGGGTGGCAGATCACTCCTGAGGTAAGGAGTTTGAGACCAGCTTAGCCAACATGGCGAAACCCTGTCTGTACTAAAAGTACAAAAATTAGCCAGGCGTGGTGGTGCATGCCTGTAATCCCAGCTACCCAGGAGGCTGAGGCAGGAGAATTGCTTGAACCTGGGAGGCAAAGGTTGTAGTGAGCTGAGATCACATCACTGCACTCCAGCTTGGGCAACAGAGAGAGACTTTGTCTCAAAAAAAATTAATTAATTAACTTAATTAAATTAAAATAAAAAAAGGAAAGTATCCACCAAAAAAAATCCACCAACTCCCATTTTCTTGAGTTCTTTTAAACATGAATGGATGTTGGGATATTATCAAAACCTTTTCTGTATCTATAGAGGTGATCATGTATTTTTTCTTTTTTGCTTTATTGATACAATAGATCATATTATTGGATTTAATGATATTGAAACACGTTTGCATTCTTGGAATAAGCTCTACAATGCTGTGATCTGGAGGACAATTTGTGTATGTGCTGTAGGACTGTGTTTGCTGATAGTTAAGAAACTCCCTTCATATTCTTTGTGATTGATCTGTAATTTTAATTTTTGGTGAAATCTTTTTTTTTTCTTTTTTCTTTCTTTTTTTTTTTTTTGAGATGGTGTCTCACTCTGTCACCCAGGCTGGAGTGCAGTACTGCAATCATAGCTCACTACAGCCTGAAATTCCTGGGCTCAGGTGATCCTCCCACCTCAGCCTTCTGAGTAGCTGAGACTACAGGTGTGCACCACCATGCCTGGTTAATTTTTAAATTTTTTGTAGAGATGAGGTCTTGCTGTGTTGCCCAGGTTGGTCTTGAACTCCTGGCCTCAAGTGATCTTCTGCCTTGGCCTCTCAACGTGCTGGGATTACAGGCGTGAGCCACCATGTCTGGCCATTTTTGATGAAACCTTTGTTAGGTTTTGGGTTCAGTTATATACTTGTACATCTTTCCATTAAAGGTTTAGTAGAATTCTCCTGTCGAAGTATCTAGTCTTGTGCTTTTTTATGGGAGAGGTCTTGAACTATTTTCTCTATTTCTTCTACATAGTTGATCTGTCTAGGTCTGTTTAGACTTTTGGTCTCTAATGGAGTCAACTAGGGTAAGCTGTAATTTTCTAGAAATTTATCCATTTCATCTGTTTTTAAATGTAATTGAATAGAGTTGTGCAAATTATTCACTGAAGAATCTTGAAACTCTCCATGTTTTGATAACTATTTCCCACTTGTTATTTTTAATGTTCTATATTTGCCCTTTCTTTTCCTTCTATTTTCTTTTTTCTTTTTTTTTGACGGAGTTTTGCTCTTGTCGCCCAGGCTGGAGTGCAGTGGCGCCATCTCGGCTCACTGCAACCTCCACCTCCCGTGTTCAAGTGACTCTCCTGCCTCAGCCTCCGGAGTAGCTGAGACTACAGGTGCACGGGACTACAGTGCGCTCCACCACACCCAGCTAATTTTTGTATTTTTAAATAGAGACGGGGTTTCACCATGTTGGCCAGGATGGTCTCAATCTCCTGAGATCTGCCCACCTCGGCCTCCCAAAGTGCTGGGATTACAGGCGTGAGCCACCGCGCCTGGCTTTGCATTTTCTTCGTCATTATTCTCATCAAATTCTGCAGTTTTCTTCCGTATTTTCCATTTATTTCTAAGATTTGTTTAACAGC
Organism: Chlorocebus sabaeus; assembly: GCF_047675955.1. Taxonomy (NCBI): domain Eukaryota; kingdom Metazoa; phylum Chordata; class Mammalia; order Primates; family Cercopithecidae; genus Chlorocebus; species Chlorocebus sabaeus. Next base: position 50,615,840 of record NC_132933.1, read on the forward strand.
TTCTGAAAGAGCCAATTTTCATGAATGTTCATGTAAAGTAGATATATTGTCTAATATCAGGCTTCCGAATTCAGCATATCTGTCTACCCACTGCATTATGTTGTTTAGGTCTTCTGTATACTCAGCAAACTTTTTGGCAACTTTATCATTCTTTGGTTAAGGAAATTGTGTTTAAATAATTGATCATTAGCATGCTTCTTCCTATTTCTCCTTGCAGCTCCTTTATTTTTTGAACTACGAATATTTTTGTTGTGCAGTTGAGTGCATAAATATTATTTATTTATTTATTTATTTTGAGATGGAGTCTCGCTCTGTCGCCCAGGCTGGAGTGCAGTGACACAATCTCGGCTCACTGCAAGCTCCATCTCCCAGGTTCACGCCATTCTCCTGCCTCAACCTCCCAAGTAGCCAGGACTACAGGCGCCCACCACCATGCCTGGCTAATTTTTTTTTTTTTTCAGTAGAGATAGGGTTTCACTGTGTTAACCAGGATGGTCTTGATCTCCTGACCTCGTGATCCGCCTGCCTCGGCCTCCCAAAGTGCTGGGACTACAGGCATGAGCCACCACACCTGGCCTGAGTGCATAAATATTAATAACACAACTTCCTTGTAAATTTTATTCTTTAGCATTACCAAGTAGACTCTTTTAAACCATTCTGGTGTCAAATCTACCCTCTTAAATATCAAGATTGTAATACAGGCTTTTTTTAAAAAAATTGCAATTGCTTGGTGTATATTTACTTAATTTAAAATTTGACCTATCTGAATGGTTTTGAGGTGTATCTATTGAAAAAACATTTTTGAACTTTGCTTCAATTGGCAATATGAAAATCTTTTTCTTTTGATAGGTAAGTTATGCCCATTTATATATATATAAATACACACACATATATATATACACACACACATACACACACATATATATATTTTTTGAGATGGAGTCTCACTGTGTTGCCCAGGCTGGAGTGCACTGGCATGGTCTCGGCTCACTGCAACCTCTGCTGTCCAGGTTCAAGTGATTTTCCTGCCTCAGCCTCCCTAATAGCTGGGATTACAGGTGCCCAGCTAGTTTTTGTATTTTTTAGTAGAGACAGGGTTTCACCATGTTGGCCAGGCTGGTCTTGAACTCCTGACCTCAGGTGATCTGTTGGCCTCGGCCTCCCAAAGTGCTAGGATTACAGGTGTTAGCCACCGTGCCCAGCCCCAGTTATATTTTTTGATATAATCAGTATATTTGTATGTTTGGGTTCAGTTCTGTTACAATGTTTACACATACAAATACATTCTATATGTAATTTGACTAGGACTTTCACTATTGTCTGTTTCCACTGGTCTTACTTTTTAATTGGTATTTAGAAAGGCTATTACTTTTTTTTCTAGTGGTTACTTTGACTCTTTAATATTCTAATTAATATTCTTAATATGGAATGAACACGACTCATGAATGAAGAAATAGACAAATGCTACCAACAGGTAATTCACATGAAACAACATACATACTTATGAAACTTTGAAAGTATGCCAAATTACCATAACTTAAGAAATGGAAATTAATATTCTGAGCTATCATGCTGAATGCAAAGGGCAAGTTGCAAGAAAAAAATATATTTAATATTATTTAAATTTTGCAAAAGAATATAGGTATATGAACATATTTTGTGTATTACACACACAAACACACGCACACACACATGCCTCTAAGTAGATGTATATGAACCTGGAGTACTAAATTCCCCTTCATCATGTCTGATCTCTGTCATCCGCAATACAGGCATATTAAATACCTCACACAGCTCTTGTGAGGAGAAAAGAGAAAATCTATAGAAAGTCCTATAATGTTTAAAATAAATATATGTTTAGCCTCTCTTGTATTCTCCCTCTAACAACATATATGACTTAAATATGAACATCTCATAGAGATCATACAGATTTGAGGCAGCAGGAAAAGAAACACATACATATTTCTACAATGGATAAGCTTTGGTGCCCTTTTTTTTGTAGGATGAGATACCTTAGGATGATGGAAGCGAGGAAGGAAATCATCCCCTAATTACTTTTTGTTTGTGCTATTGTATTTACCACAAACATGACACTCAAAGATCAAACCTGTTAATGTTTGCATCTGCATTATATTCTTCCAGAAGTTTTCTTATGCAGGTATTTGTATACTTATGCATGCATGTATTTGTATTTATACACAGAAAATAACATCTCACATTACATGTAATTTTGCAACCTCCTATATCACTGTATTGGGTTGAATTGCGTCACCCAAAAAGGTAACTCCAAACTGGGTGTGGTGGCTGATGCTTGTCATCCCAGCGCTTTGAGATGCTGAGGTAGGAGAATCTGCTTGAGGCTAGTAGTTTGAGACAAGCCTGGGCAACATAGCCAGACCTTGTCTCTAAAAAAAATAATAATAATGATAAAATAAAAAGAACAAAAAGGTATCACTAAATCTTTTTATCTTAACATTTATTCAAGTAGCCTATTTAATGTATAATTTAGATTAAATTATGGAAATTTAGGAACAGTTATGTAAATCAGACAAATTGCTTTGTAATGCCTGCTCAGTAACAGAAACTGGAATTTCATTAAGGCATTGTGTCCTGAAGTCACTAGGAATTTGAATGCTCTAATTTCTCTCAGTGCTCACATGCACTGGGTACTGCTTAATTTATTTATATAATGAACTATATTACTTTAAAACTATAATACTAAATTATATGATATATAATATCAAATTATTAAATATTTATCTAAATATTATATTAATATATCAAATATATTATATTAAAATTGCATTATAAAAATGTAATATTAAATTAGGTTATAATACTAAATTATATGAGTCTAATTATCATGACATATGAAGCATTCCCAGTAATCAATAAGGAGAAATGGCCTAGTGATGTTGTGGTAAGTATAATCTAAGTATGCACCCAGTGATTCTTGTTTCTTGTTATTTACTTCTTTGTATAATCTGTCTCATTGTGTGTGAGCTGGAGTTAGTGACTTGCTTCTAGTTGGTATCCACAGTGGTATAGTTTGAATGTGTCTTCCAAAGTTCATTTGTTGGAAACCTGATTCCCAATATAAAGGTGTTGGAAGGTGGGACCTTTAAGATGTCTAGGGTCATGGTGATTCTGCACCCAGAAACAGATTAATGCCATTACTGTGGGAGTAGGTTCTTCATAAAAGGACAAGTTTGTTCCCCCTCTTGCTGTCTCTCCTCCTCTCTTTGCCCTTCTGCCACGGGATGATACAATAAAAAGCCCTCACCAGATGCCAGCCCCTCGATCTTGGACTTCCCAACCTCCAGAACTGTGAGCCAATAAATTATAAATTACAAATTACACAGTCTGTGACATTGTTCTAGCAGCACAAAAATGGATTAGGAAAATATGTACCAAAGAAGTGGGGTTTTGAAACAACAAATAACTGAAAATGTTAAAGTGGCTTTGGAACTGGGTAATAGCAGCTAGAAGAGTTCGGAGGAGCCAGCTAGCAAAAGCCTACATTGCCATGAACAGAGTATTAAGGGCAATTCTGGTGAGGCCTCAGAAGAAGAGTATGGCTGTAAGAAAAGTCTGAATCTTCTTAGAGATTACCTAAGTTACTATGATCAGAACATTGGTAGAAATATGGACAGTAAAGACCATTCTCACCAGGTCTTGGATGAAAATTAGGAATATATTATTAGAAACTGGCATAGAGGCAATTCTTGTTATAAATTGGCAAAGAACTTGACTGTATTGTTTTGATGCCCAAGGGCTTTATGGAAGGCAGAATTTAAGAGTGATGAACTAAAGTATCTGGCAGAAGAAATTTCTAAGCAAAGTATTGGAGGAACTGTGTGGCATCTGTAACTGCATACAGTAAGATGTAAGAAAAGAGAAATGATTTAAAGACAGAATTTATAATTTATAATTAAAAAGGAATCAGAGGGCCAGGCATGGTGGCTCATGCCTGTAATCTCAGCACTTTGGGAGGCTGAGGCAGGGGATCACCTGAGGTCAGAAGTTCAAGACCAGCCTGGTCAACACGGTGAAACCCCATCTCTACTAAATATATAAAAATTAGCCAGGTATGGTGGCAGGTGGCAGGCGCCTGTAATCCCAGCTACTTGGGAGGCTGAGGCAGGAGAATTGCTTGAACACAGGAGGCGGAGGTTGCAGTGAGGCAAGATTGCGCCATTGTGCTCCAGCCTGGACAACAAGAACGAAACTTCACCTCAAAAAAAAAGGGGGGGGGGAATCAGAACATAAACATTTGGAAAATTCACATTCATGTCATATAAAGAATAAAAAAGCATGCAAGAGTACAGCCAAGCAACTCTCTGATAATGGGATTAGCATGGCTAGAAGGAAGCCAGGTGCTGTTCATCAGGACAATGCATTGGAGAAAGACTCTGAAGACATTTCAGATATATTCAAAGTTGCCCCTTTCCTACAAGTCCAGAGATCTAGGAGGGCAGAATGATTTCAAGGGACAGGCCTGGGATGTCCCTCATGGGCTCACTGCTCAGAACCATCTTGGGACTCTGATCCCTGAATTCTAGTACAGTGCTGCCTGGCAGCCCCAGCTGTATCTCAAGTGGACCTAGGTATGCTCGGGCTGCTCCTGTGAAGGGTGCAAATTGTAAGCATTGCTGGTTCCCACATGGTGCTAATTCTGCAAGTGAGTAGAGTGCAAGAGCTATGGGGGCACCGCTTCCTTCACCTAGATTTTAAAGGATGTATCAGACATCCCTGTGACCCAGGCAGAAACCTGCTGCAGGGGCAGAGGCACTATAGAGTTATCACTAGGGTAATGCCTAGTTGAGCCACAGGCATAGGGTTGCCACTGAGACCATGAACCTCTAAATCCATCAGCATGCAGCCCCAGCCTGGAAGAGCTGCAGGCAGGAGACTCCAACCCATGAGAGCTGCTGCAAGGGCGCAACCCAGCAAAGCCATAGGGGTGGGGCTTCCTGAGGCCTTGGAGCTTAATCCATACCCCAGTGTGCTCAGAAGGTGGGACATGGAGTCAAGAAAGATTATTCTCCAGCTTTGAGATTGAACGTTGTTTGCCCTGTTCAGTTTTGCACTTACTTGGGACCCATTACTCCTCTTTTCTTGCCTATTTTTCCCTTTTGGAATTAGAATATCTATCCTATGCCTGTCTCGCTGTTGCATTTTGGAAGTAGATAACTTGTTTTGATTTTATAGCCTCACAGTTTGAGGGAATCTGCCTCAGAATATATCATGCCTTGAGTCTCATCCATATTTGATTTGGTAAAGACATTGGGGCTACTGGGATGGAGTCAGAATATTTTGCATGTGAGAAGGACATGAATTTTATGAGCCGGGGGCAGAATGCTGCAGTAAGAATGTGTCCAGTAAAGTTTATGTATTGAAAGCTTGATTCGCAATGTGTGTTGGTCTATCCAAGTACTTCTTCCCTAAATTTCTTTGTCACCAATTTTCCAATCATGTCCTTTCCAAGTTCCTGATCATGCAGCCAAACTATTTTCCACAGTCCATGAATCAGTATATATAGAAATGGCAGGTCCAGCCATTTGTCCAAGCGAAGTGATCAACCAGGTACACTGTACACTGCTCAAAGTTCTGCCCACTGGGAGAGTTTCCATTCACCATTGTCCTTCAGGGACATCCCAGAAAGGGGATGTAGTGTTAGCTGTCCACTTCTGAGTAGTGCCTGCATATTTTGCAGAATCATCTGTAAACCAAAATTCTCTTTCTCTGTCAACTGATCATAGGGAACTTAGATTATAGGTGCAGGCTGGGAGAAAGAAAGGAGTGTAGCAAAAATGAGGGCCATGGGCATTTGAGCTGCTTCCTCAAGTAACTTACTTATGCCTTCTGTGCTTGCTTGAGCTCGATTTCATATATACTACCTACCTTTGTTGATGGAGTGAGTGCTGCTGTACATACCCAACTTTATGGCTATGTGGGTTGGATAACACACAGGTCATGGTGGGCAGCTCAGGTCACGTGAAAACTTGGTTGTTTCCAGTCTCTACTAAGGCCCATTAGCAGGCCAAGAGTTGTTTCTCAAAAGAACTGTAGTTATCTAGGAAAGATGGCAGGGCCTGTGTTGCCATTCACCTATGGGTGCCTGCCAAAGGTTCCCAAGGGCATCCCTATCTGTCACTGACAACTCAAGCACCATTGGATCTGCTTGATCATATGGCCCAAGTGGCATAGCAGCTTGCATAGCAGCCTGGACCTGCTGCAGAGCCCTCTCTTGTTCTAGGCCCCATTCAACACTAGCAGCTTTTTGTGTTACTCAGTAAATAGGTCAGAGTTACACACCCATATGAAGAGTATGTTGCCTCCAAAATCCAAAGAAGCCCACCAGATGGTGTACCTCTTTTTTGGTTGTAGGAGAGGCCAGGTGCAAGTATTTATCCTTCACCTTAGAAGGGATATCTCAAATGCTCCACACCTCTGAGCTTCTAGAAACTTGACTGAGGTTGGATATGCCACCTTTTACCTCTGAGGAGAGGAGAAAACTAACAGCCATGTAACATTCTATTAAATTCTTTAAAATAGTCGGTTAAAACAAAAACTGATAAAAATAATTACTTATAAGGGAACAGAGTAGCAGCCCAGGATAGAAGCTGATCATGTATATTCTCTTAAAAATATAATACCTATTTACTGGTCTGATGCACTGAAAAAGTTAAGAAGCAATGGCCAACCCAGTAGCAATGAGCAACTCTAGTACCCAGATTCAGTCCTCTAAAAATATTACCTACAAGGAAAAATGGCCGAATCCAAGTCTGTGGTCAAGCTGTACCAGATGAGTCTGGACTGAATGATCATACCAGCGAACATGTCAAAAAGACTCAGAAGCCAACCTGATAGGACTTCCACAGACCAAATAAGAACAATTTAAGCATCAAAAACATTACAGTGCCTACAGTGAGTTAAAACACATCACATACAGAAACATCTCTGAGTCGTGATGACACTCTAAAAGAAAAAACTCAAACAAAACCAACTCACTGCTCATCTGTGGAGGATCCTACAGAAACAATACTTATTCTTAAAACTGGAAATACTGCAAAATGATTAAATATTTGTCCTTCCTTTCCTGTGTGTGCCATACCTCAGTTAAGCCTAATAGTTGGCGGGGGTTGAAGCGGGGGAGTTTCTCTTATAGAAAATGTCCAGCTAATAAATGCAGAAGAAATTGTACTATCTAAACACCATCACTGTAGAATTTTTAATGAAATGCAGATCTTGGTAAAGATCAGAGATTGTAAAAAATCATGAGGTAAAAAGCAGATGGGACATTTCACAATGGATGGATCAGTCTAACAACACCTGAGCCCAGTGCTCAATCTTAATGTCAAGGTAGGAGTGACAATCAGACACAATGAGGTTCTTTGTATGCCTATGAATTGAACGCTTGTGTACTCCCAAAACTCATATGTGGAAACCGTAATCTCCAATGTGACAGTATTTAAAAATAGGACTTTTGGGAAATAATTAGGTCATCAAAGTGGAGCCCTCATTATGAGATTAGTGTCCTTATAAGAAGAGACACAGAGAGCTTGCTTGCTCTCTGCATGCACACACCAAGGAAAGGCCATGTGAGGACACAACCAGGAAGAGGATTCTCACCAGGAACCCAACCATACTGGCATCCTGATTAGACTTCTAGCTTCCAGACTCATGAGAAGTAAATGCTTGTTATTTAAGCCACCTAGTCTGTGGTAATTTGGTAAAGCAGCCTGAACTAAGACTTGGCGTAAGGATATAGGATATGTAACACATCCGAGGTACTCTTGCCAAAAAAATCCTGAACTGGATGAAGCCTCTAACTCTACTAATTTACAGGAAATAGGAGGGGCCAGAGCAACGTAAGTAACAGCACAATGGGGATACAATCAGCAAAATTGAGAATGTAAACTCCACAAACCAAAGATCCAGTGTAATAAGCAAATACAGGTTGAATATCATTAATCTGAAAATCCAAAATCTGAAATGCTCCAATGAGCATTTCCTTTGAGCATCATGTCAATGATCAAAAAATTTCAGATACTGGAGGCTTTTGGATTTGCAGATTAGGGATACTGAACATGTAAATTGAAAAGCAAAAACAAAGAGAGAAAAGAGATTTAAAACTCCAGAGAGTGAATGAGAAATTAAAGTATAATTAAAACCCATAATGAGATACCACCACACTTACACCAGAAAAAGAAAATTAAAAAGATGGAAAACACCAAGTGTTGGTGAGGATATGGAAGCTGTGTAATTTTCACAGCACCGGTGAAAATACAAATTCAACAACTACTTTGAAAAAGTGCTGGCAGTATTGACTGAGCTGATCATACACACATCCTACAACTCAGAAATTTCATTCTTAGGTCTGGGAAAGGTACACACCCAAAAGAAAGAAAAATAAATGTTTATCCAAAGATATGTACAAGACATTCATCACGCTGTTATTCATAATGTCAAAAACTAGAAAAAATCCACATAGCAGATATGCTTACTGTGAAATATCCACTAGATGTAACAGTATCCACCAATGATGATGAATGATCTACTACTATAGACAACAATAAATGTAAATCTCACAAACTGTATGTTGACTGAAGGAAGAAAGTTACAAAAGAGAACATGATGTATGATTCTAGGAATTTTTCTTCTAATTTCCCATTACAGTTTAGGCTACATAAAAAATCCAACACCCTATTTTTTCTTATTTGAAGATACTTAGTGTTCCCATATATTATCTGTAGGTTAACCTCAGAGAAGCACATATCCACTGAGCCCCTGAAAAGTGAAGCACTACAGATATGAACACGGCTAATGCTGTTGATATGGTTTGGCTGTGTCCCCATCTAAATCTCAACTTGAATTGTATCTCCCGGAATTCCCACATGTTGTGGGAGGGACCCAGGGGGAGGTAACTGAATCATGGGGGCCAGTCTTTCCCATGCTATTCTTGTGCTAGTTAATGAGTCTCATGAGATCTGATGGGTTTATCAGGGGTTTCCGCTTTTGCTTCTTCCTCATTTTCTCTTGCTGCCGCCAGGTAAGAAGGGCCTTTCGCCTCCCACCGTAAATCTGAGGCCTCCCTAGCCATGTGGAACTGTAAGTCCAATTAAACCCTTTTTTGTTCCCAGTTTTGAGTATGTCTTTATCGGCAGTGTAAAAATGAACTAATACAGTAAATTGTTACCAGTAGAGTGGGGTGTTGCTGAAAAGATACCCGAAAATGTGGAAGCAACTTTGGAACTGGGTAACAGGCAGAGGGTAGAACAGTTTGGAAGGCTCAGAAGAAGACAGGAAAATGTGGGAAAGTCTGGAAGCTCCTAGAGACTTGTTGAATGACTTTGCCCAAAATGCTGATAGCAATATGGACAATAAGATACAGGCTGAGGTGGTCTCAGATGGAGATGAGGAACTTGTTGGGAACTGGAGTAAAGGTGACTCTTGTTATGTTTTAGCAAAGAGACTGGCAGCATTTTGCCCCTGCCCTAGAGATTTGTGGAAGTTGGAACTTGAGAAAGATGATTTAGGGTATCTGGCAGAAGAAATTTCTAAGCAGCAAAGCATTCAAGAGGTGACTTGGGTTCTATTAAAGGCATTCAGTTTTATAAGGGAAACACAGCATAACAGTTTGGAAAATTTGCAGCCTGACTATGTGATAGAGAAGAAAAACCCATTTTCTGGGGAGAAATTCAAGCTGGCTGCAGATATTTGCATATGTAGCAAGGAGCCTAATGTTAATCCCCAAGACAATGCTTTAGGCCATGTCAGAGACCTTCACAGCAGCCCGGCCCATCATAGGCGTGGAGGCCCAGGAAAAAAAAGTGGTTTCCTGGGCTGGACCTAGGGTCCCTATGCTGTGTGTAGCCTAGGGACTTGGTGCCCTGTGTCCCAGCTGTGGCTGAAAGGAGCCAACATACAGCCCGGGCTATGGCTTCAGACGGGGGAAGCCCCAAGCCTTGGCAGCTTCCACGTGGTGTTGAGCTTGCAGGTGCACAAAAGTCAAGAATTGCAGTTTGGGAACCTCCATCTAGATTTCAGAAGATGTATGGAAACTCCTGGATGCCCAGGCAAAAGTTTGCTACAGGGGCGGGACGCTCATGGAGAACCTCTGCTAGGGCAGTGAAGAAGAAAAATTTGTGATTGGAGCCCCCACACAGAGTCCCTACTGGGGCACTGCCTAGTGGAGCTGTGAGAAGACAGTCACTGTCTTCCAGACCCCAGAATGGTAGATCCACTGACAGTTTGCACCATATGCCTAGAAAAGTCACTGACACTCAACACCAGCCCATGAAAGCAGCCAGGAGGGAGGCTGTACCCTGCAAAGCCACAGGGGTGGAGCTGTCCAAGATCATGGGAACCCACCTGTTGCATCAGTGTGACCTGGATGCGAGACCTGGAATCAAAGGAGATCACTTTGGAGCCTTAACATTTGACTGCCCTGCTGGATTTTGGACTTGCATGGGCCCTGTAACCCCTTTGTTTTGGCCAATTTCTCCCATTTGGAATGGCTGCGTTTATCCAATACCTCTATCCCCATTCTACCTAGGAAGTAACTAGCTTGCTTTTGATTTTACAGGCTCATAGGTGGAAGGGACTTGCCTTGTCTCAGATGAGACTTTGGACTATGGACTTTTGGGTTAATACTGAAATGAGTTAAGACTCTGGGGGACTCTTGGGAAGGCATGATTGGTTTTGAAATGTGAGGACATGAGATTTGGAGGGGCTAGGGGTGGTATGATATGGTTTGGCTGTGTCCCCATTGAAATCTCAACTTGAATTGTATTCCCCGGAATTCCCACATGTTGTGGGAGGGACCCAGGGAGACGTAACTGAATCATGGAGGCCAGTCTTTCTCGTGCTATTCTCGTGATAGTTAATGAGACTCATGAGATCTGATGGGATTATCAGGAGTTTCCGCTTTTGCTTCTTCCTCATTTTCTCTTGCTGCCACCATGTAAGAAGAACCTTTCACCTCCCACCACGATTCTGAGGCCTCTCCAGCCATGTGGAACTGTAAGTCCAATTAAACCTTTTTTTTTGTTCCAGTTTTGGGTATGTCTTTATCAGGAGCATGAAAACAAACTAATACAGCTGTGTATAATGGACATGCAGCTGGATATGAGACAGGAGACATACTTATCCTACTAACTCTAGGTACCCTTGAGTAAGTCACCACACCACATCTATACTCACCCAGCAAAGAGGGACTGAGTAGCCCTGTCTCCAGCAAGATCTCAGGGACAGAGAGCAATGGTGTGTGCATGCAGAGAGCAAGCAAGCTCTCTGTGTCTCTTCTTATAAGGACACTAATCTCATAATGAGGGCTCCACTTTGATGAACTCTGAGTTCCTAAAAGGGAAAAGAACTCATTCATCTTGGGGGTCCAAGGAATTATCTATATCAACAGCCAAGTTGTCTAGTACAAAGTAATTATGATGTTTATTAATGTTTTTATTTTTAAAATTATTACTTTTTCTTAAATAAATACCATCTGGTACAATGTAGAATGACTACAGAAACACAGATAAAAGAGCTATGGTCTCAAAGTCACACCAACCACCATGGGTTGACATAGTTCAACAAATATGTCTCTTCTTCCTAAGTGTACTGGTTAGGAGTGTGTGCTCTGTATACAGACTAGAGACAAACCTTAGTTCTGCCATGTAAAAACCTTGTGACTTTGAATACTGTTATTTCACCATAAAATCACTCAAAGTCTTGTCAGTAAAACCAGGATTATATAGTACTTATAATACAGGACAAAACATATTTTACATGTACCATGGAACTTAAAATTAAAATTAAAATTAAAAAAAAAGTCCCTGTGTTCTGGTTTTTAAAAATATAAATGGCCAGGGATCACATTAACTTGAAAATTCTAAGGCAGAGATAGTGGAGAAAGAAAGTTTAATAGTCTTGCAACTGAATCCTATTTATCAACTCGGGTATTTTTTAAATTTTAATTTTAACTGACAAATAATTGTATATACTATGGGGTACACTGTAATGTTTTGATATATGTTTACATTGTGGAAAGATTAAATCAAGCCAATTCAATAAATTAAATAAAGCTTAATAGTCTTACAAATGAGTCTTGTTTTTCCTTTTTCTTATTTATTTATTTATGATCCAGATACTCATTCTTTATTATAAAATGACATATTTTCCTCCAATCTATTGGAGTCCTCTACTTTTGTTTGTGGTATCTTTTGTTAAATAATAGTTTAATTTTGCTGTCAAATTTACCTATTTTTGCCTTATATAGCTTTTGATTTTACTTATTTTTTAAATTTTTGTTTTTTTTTTTTTTTTTTTGAGACGGAGTCTCGCTCTGTCGCCCAGGCTGGAGTGCAGTGGCCGGATCTCAGCTCACTGCAAGCTCCGCCTCCCGGGTTTACGCCATTCTCCTGCCTCAGCCTCCGGAGTAGCTGGGACTACAGGCGCCCGCCACCTCGCCCTTTTGTTCATTTTTTAACTTTGATTTTAGTTTCAGGAGTACATGTGAAGGTTTGTTATACAGGCAAATCGTGTGTCACAAGGGTTTGGTGTGCAGATTATTTTGCCACTCAGGTTATATGCATAGTACCCAGTAGGTAGTTTTCAATCCTTACTCTCCTCTTTCCGTCTACCCTCAGGTATGAATATTAGTCATCAACTGATGCATTTTAAAATCACTTTTTTTCACTACAACCACTGTTGGTTGACTAATTACCTTAAGAATGCCTCAGAACACCCTGGGCCATACAGCGAGACTCCGTCTCAAAAAAAAAAAAAAAAAAAAAAAAAAAAGAATGCCTCAGAAGCACTTGGAAGAACTGATCTCAGAAAACAGCCCACCATTTCTCTGCATGGCCAAACAAACAGCCGAGCGGTCCTCCTTGACTATGCCTTATCCCCACACACCCCACACACACAGCCATTGCAGGTCCCCCATGCCCTACCTCCAAACACGACCTGTCCAGGTCTAACCCTTCCTCTGCACACAGCTGTAGTCCTGGCATCATTCACCTGTGCCTCTTCCCTGAATTTCTGCAATATTCTTCTAATGGTTATCCCCACTCTTTATTTTGTCCCTCTCCAGTCCATTCTCCAAACAGTGGCCAGAGTCGCTTTCTGAAAACAAGGATCACATCACGTCACTCCCATACTCTAGCCTTCCACACTCAGAATAAAACCCAAACTCCTTAAAAGATCCAAACCTTGTGGCTCTTGTCTGCCCTTTCAACCTCATCTCCTACTTGTCTGCATTTATGGGCCAGGCTTCAGCCACTCCAACTTGTCCTCTGCTCCTAGATCAATGGTGCCCATACACAGCACAGGGACATTGACAAAATGGCCTCTCCATGCCTAGCTTCTTTCTGTTGTTCAGGACTCAGCTCAAGTGTCACTTTCTGAGAAAGAGCTTCACTGACAACCCCATCTATGATAATCCCTGTCTCAGTCATTTTCTACTCTACCTGTTAATTTTCTTCAAAACACAAATCCCCATATGAAATTGCCTCACTCATTGATTGCTTATTGCCAGTTTCCCCAAACTAGAATGATAGCTCCAGGGATTCTTCTTCTCTTATTCTCTGTGATGTTTCTTCAGTGTCTCATACATTAATCACTGAATAAGAATTACTGAATTGAAAAAATTGTTACCTACTGGACACACAAGACAAGACACAGAAATTTAAAGCTGAGTAGCAGGAACAACTAACAATGAAATTAGACATCAAAGGATTTAAACTTTTCATAGACCTTGTTGCCATCCACAGCATTGCTTTTCAATCGTGGATGAGTAACAGAAACAACAAAAGAAATTACTCAAAATGTAGACACCTCTCACCTCACCTCCCTGGTTTTGATTCATCTGCTGTTTAAAAGTCTGAAACCTTCCCCTTGTCTGTCTCTCTTGCTCCCACTCTTGCCATGTGACATGCCTGCTACTGCTTTGCCTTCTGCCATGATTAAAAGCTCTCTGAGGCTTCCCAAGAAGCTAAGCAGATCCTGGGGCCATACTTCCTGTCCAGCCTGCAGAACCATGAGCCAATTAAACCTTTGTCTTCATAAATTACCATCTCAGGTATTTTTGTATTACAAGGCAAGAATGGCCTCATACAAAAAATATATATTAATAATTACAGAGGGTAACCCTTTGAGGAACATGGGAATCTGAGTCACACTGACATCAATAAATGTTAATAAATACATTGATAAATAAGGGAGAAGAAAAAGCTCTATCTTTTTCTCAAATGCAAACTGATAATTCCAGAAGGAATATCAGAATTGGAAAACAGCCACTTAACAACTATCATAATAATACGTGTTTCAGGCAAAAAACATAAAAGAATGCTCATTCTGCACCAAATCTCATGGCAGTCACTGAGTCACCATGGTAACAAGGTGGGCCAAGACAGCTCGGAAAAGAAAATAACCATCACTTTGATTTGTTTTCTAGTATGTCCTAGGAACTGAACTGGTCTGATATGACCACCGTAATTAACCTGAAGTATTCCTCACAATAAATACTTCTGGCAGCTTCAGCAATATACACATTCATACACACATACATATCCACATACATATATGTTCACTCTCTCTCTCTCTTTCTTTCTCAACACCCAAGATCCCAGGAATTCACTGAGATGGATTGCTGGTGGTGGGGAGTAGGTAACAAACCCCACAATTCAATAGATTCAATTCTGACCACATATAAAGTTGAAATCTACTAAACTATTTTACGATGGATTTTTCTGGAGATGACCTGTTGATTTGTCTCTGGGACTTTTTTCCTCTAGTTACAGTATATTTTCAATAACTTCTGAAAGCTGACATGGAAACACAGGCAAATGCCTGCTAAGTATCAGGTACCTTTTCCATTTTATAGTCTGAGATCTCAACCTAGAAGATTAGTTAACAGCTACTGTTAAACATTTGGCAGCTGACAGCTCAGTGAAAAGAAAAATGTAATTCAAAATACTGGCATTTATAAGAGCACCAAGAAATATGAAATAACTAGGAATAATCTATCCAAATATGTGACAGGTCTGTATAGTGAACACTACATAACATTGCAAAGAGAAATTAAAGAAGACCTAAATAAATAGAGAGACATACTGTCTTCATGAGTTGGAAAACTCAGTATTGTTAAGATGCCTGTTCTGTTTAAACTGATCTATATATTCAGAACAATCCCAATAAAAATCCTAACTGATATAGTTTTAACAGAAAGTAAAATGCTGTTTCTAAAATTCATGTAAATATACAAAGGATCTAGACTATGCAAACAACTTTGAGAAAGAACAAAATGGATGACAAACACTACCTAATTTTAAGACTTCTTACAAACCCATAGTAATTAAGACAGTGTGCTACTGGCATCAAGGCAGAAGAACAGATCAAAAGAACAAAATAAACCACCTAAAAATTGACCTACATATATTGGACAACTGACTTTTGACAAAGGTGCAGAAGCCATTCAATGTATAAAAGATGGTATTTTCAGTGTATCATGCTGAAACAAGTAGATATTCATATACACAATTACATACTGTGATCTATATATTGTACCATGTACAAAAGACAATTCAAAAGGCAATTCATAATGGATCATAGATGTAAATATAAAACCTAAAGCTGTAAAACTTGTAGAAGAAAACATGGGAGAGCAAAATTGTGACCTTGAGTTAGGTAAAGATTTCTTAGATGAATAAATCAGTAATTTGGAATGTGTCAAAGTTAAAAACTCTGGGTCTTATAAAGACACTGTTAAGAGAATGAAAAGACAAGTCCCTGATTGGGAGAAAATGTTTGAAAATCATATCTGATAAGTACTTGTATCTAAAATATAGAAAATATCACAAAATTCAATTAAACATTCCAATAAATGAATAGGCAAAAGAGTCGAATAGACACTTATCTATAGAAGATAAACAACTGTCAAATAAGTACATGAAAATATACTCAAACGTCATTAATCATTAGGGAAATGTAAATGAAAACTACAAAGCATCACTATCTCGTGGCTTTGCTTTTTTTATACTTTAAAAATTATTCTTGGCATTGTTCCCTTACAGTACTATTTCTATAGCACCTAATTGAATTTCTATCTTCTGTACTTTTTATGAATGAAGGCTTTCATTTAAATATATGTAATTGTTGAGTTTTGTTAGTTTTGGTTCAAAGTGGTCAGATTAATATGAAATCTTCTGGGTGTAAGCCAGGTGTTTTGAATTCAGATACATTTTGGTTTACCTAAGCACACTTTCCAGTATGATTATTTTGTCGTGACTTACCTTCTTTTATACATAAATTTGTGTTAATTATAAATTTGGGTTTGTTAAAGTATTTCAGGAGGCTGATAGGTGGTGTGTTCATGTTCATTCAACTGAGCTCTCTGTTCCTAATTTACTACTAAATCCTCCTTTTACCTTTAGTTTCATAGAGGTTATTATAGGTGGAGTGTTCTTTAATTAGAAACTGTAGCCCATTTCTTCCCATCTCATAGACTATACCTTGACCTAACATTTTAATGTAAATATTTGTGATTACTTTAAGACTTTTTTGGGTTAGCTGAAGATAGCAGTATACAGGCTGAATCGACAAGAGATGGTGAGGTTTGTCAGAGTTTATCAATTACAGAACAGCCTCCTCTAGAGGAATATAAAGCACCGCCAAATCCTCTGAGATTTAGGTTGTTGCTGGTAGTAGCACTCTGGCAAATAACTTTATTTATTCAGTTATTTAAGTTTATGGCTAAGCATAATGGGGTATCTAATCCCAGTTTGGGTCTTAGCTATTGTGAAGTCAGAAGATAATAAAGTCACTTTCATAGTTTATTTTCATTTTAGCTATTGCCTTTTATGGCTTACAGTTTAGCGTTAGACATGATAAAAAATGTGCTGAGTTTTATTGATTTGGGTTAATCATATGACCTCAGCAGCTGGCACGAAATTTACCAACCCTACGGGAAATTACTACAGCTTGCTCAAACTTCTGTTTATTGCTTAATTTCTATCACTGCTGTTTCTCATGGGGGTGTGGTTGAGCAAGGCATTATGAGATACTAATTAGTGTGCTTGGTATCTGCTCCTTTTGATCTTCTGCTGATCTAGAGGGCATTCTCACTAGTATTCAGACACTTGCATATGTAATCTCACTAAAAAGGCCAGGACCAAACCTGTGTGTTTATGAAGTTACATGAATTCATCCAGGCATTTTCAGTGGCTTGCTTTACTGAATTAAGCTACATCAACTTGTATCTAGAGAATACTCTTGAGGGGAAATTGCTAAATTTAAGAATTATTCTAGTATTGAGAGTTTTTTGATAATCTTAAGAAACAAAAAGTTTTAGCCTACAACATCAAATTTTTAATGGATTTTTTTGGTTTGTTTTAGAAAATGCTTTAATTAGGAGTTAGGCTGAAATAATGTTTGGGATAAGTTTATAATTGAATTTAATAATATGTGGGTACACATTAGAGCCTTAGGTAATAATCAGCAGATATAAGATTTTTTGTTTGGGGGGTTTGGTAAGAATAAAAGACATATATTTACATAAATACCGTAACAGCTTAAAGTAGGGGATCAGAGGGAGTTTGCAGAGTTAATCATGTATGATGGGAATTATGCATCTGTGACTGTATCTTGTTTTTATTATGTCCATTGAGCATAGATTAATTAACACCTTATGGTTTTTACTTGGGAAAATAACATTCAATCTAAGTTCAGCTACAGTCAAGTTTTGTCAAGGCCTTGACAGCCATGTTGGATCACATTATCCCCCCAAATTAAAAAATACCAGATGTATGACACCACAGTTAAGAGTAATCATGGGCTGATTAGTCATTAGTCCATTGAGATGTCTTATTTAAGAGGAATGAGTAGATGGTTATAAGCTCATGGCCCTGAAGTAAGAACCAGATGTCTGGTATAGTTTCAGTCTAGAAACTCCTAAGTTTTCTGAGTCCAGAGTGAGAAGATGGACACTTCCTGAGCAGACTGCTAATTTATCAAAGCTTGGTAGATAAGAAATCCTATTGGAGGTGATAAGCATGGTGTCAAAAAAGCATTTAACTTCCTGTGCTATGTATGATCAATAATATTATGTCCTATGTAAAATGAAGAACTTACTGTAGGAAACAATACTCATGGTTAAATTCATTTATGTGTGGACTTTTAATTTAATGTATTATGCACTGCGATTAGTTTGATATGCATGCTTGTATGCATGGGGAATGGATTTTAAAGCACCATAAGATATAAATGTATAATGTATGATGAAGTATATATAGTACTACTACATAATTAATGGGGTAAATTACATAATACATGATGTACACAGGGTGAGTAGATTTTATGTTTTTTTCCCACACTGACATAGAACTCAGGAACAATTTCTCTGCATTCAGTATAAGAATCAGGGAATAGAATTTCAGCTTTGGGTGCTGATAGTGGAGGGAAAAGCTTTTCCTTTGACTGTGCTGGGGAGAAGTGCTCTCCGTTTTTGGTTTACAAGACCAAATTTAATAAACTACAAGAACTCTTCATTGAAGTTTATTCTTGATTAGGCTAGTAAGTGGTATTAATATGAGAACAAGGGAAAAATATAAAATGAATAATACTTGTTCAATAATAACGAAAGGGTGTTCTACTGATTGAACTTCGATTTGTGTGAATATGAGGTTATTATATACTATAACCCAGAATAGGCATTGGCTTAGTAGCTGGAATATCATGCTTCGCTGTTTAGATAACTGAAGGATTGGGATGATTGCTAAAATTATGATTAAGAG
Organism: Chlorocebus sabaeus; assembly: GCF_047675955.1. Taxonomy (NCBI): domain Eukaryota; kingdom Metazoa; phylum Chordata; class Mammalia; order Primates; family Cercopithecidae; genus Chlorocebus; species Chlorocebus sabaeus. The sequence goes on from NC_132933.1 coordinate 50,634,634, forward strand.
CACAAGGGCTACGACACCTCCTAGTTTATTGGGAGAAGATCCTAAATTGCACAGGCAAATAGAAGATATCACTGTGGTTTAATATGAGGTGGTATATTGAGGGGATTTGCTGGAATATAATCTGGGTTTCCTAAACAGTCAGGGGAGAATAAAACACGTTTGAATAGAAATGATAGTAGAAAAACAAATCCTAAAATGCCTTTAATTGTGTGGTAGGGGTGGAATGGGATTTTATTTCAGTTGGTTGAGTTTCCTTGGGTTATCTGATCCTGTTTCATGTGGAAATAGAAGGTGCATAATAATTAGAGCTGAAACAATGAATCACAGAATAAAATGAAAGGTGAAGAATTGTGTGAAGTTACCTTGTCAAGAGAAAATCCACCTCAGATTCATTCTAACAGGTTGGTGCCAATGTATGGAATAGTTGACAGTAAATTTGTGATTGTTGTTTCTCTTCATGATAAGACATAGCCTATGAATGCTGTAGCTATTACAGTGACTAAAAGAATAATTCCAATGTTTCAGGTTTCTAGAAAGGTACAGACCTCAGCCTACATGAATAAACAGATAAAGAATATAGATATCCATTAGCATGCAAATATTAAATGATTCAGCCATAGCTTACATCTCAGCAGATGTGTGTGATAGAGGAAAATGCAGTTATTGTATCTGAGGTACAGTGTATAGCTAGGAAAAGCCCTGTAATGATTTGTAAACCTAGGCAAACTCAGTAGGAAACCGAAATTTCTTCATGTTGAGTTGTTTGATGTTGCAGGTATATCAATAAATGAGTAAGAATTTTTATTAGGAAGTGAGATGGTTAAATGTTAGTTATTAGAGTTCTGACAGTTGATGTGCAATGATGATTTTTCACGTGATTGGTCATGATTAGATTCCATGTGAGAATTATGGCATATACTATATTTTGCTACTATTTTTGTTGTAGGCGTCGTAGGACTTTCTTCAAAACTTTTACCTATTATGTGGGTTTAGGGTTATTAATGGTAGTGTGGAATGCAGGATTGTAATAAATTTTGGCGGATGTTTTATGGGAATGATAGTGTTTTAAATTTATTTAGCAGGGATACTGGTAGTGTTTAGAATCCTATAGCCATAGCTACTAAAGACAATCCTGAAATGTGAGGATCTGGTGTTGTTATTTGGGAGAAGTTCAAATCCTAACAATAGTTAGGATTATTAATAGAATTATTTAATCATTGTATAAATAATAGGCTATGATGAAATAAAAATTATTATTGATTTCGAAAATTTAGAGGACTGGGTGACTTTTGAGGGTAAAGAAGTTGGGCTTCTTTGTGAAGATTCTATAGGTATGGCTGCATTGTACAGTTTATGAAGTTGATTAATGGTTGTAAGTGACTGATCCCTTTGTTAATATTTTGTTATTGAAATTACTCAGAGTAATTAAGTGGCTAGAAGTATAGCTAATAAAAATGAAATGAAGAAAGAGAAAAAATATAATTTAATTAGGCCATTTTGGTTAGGGATAGTTACTGAGGCTATTATTTGGAGATGAGATAATTTTTGGTATTTTTCTAGTCATGTCTAATTAAAGTGATGCTGTATTTTGACTTTTAGAAAGGTTTAGGTACACTGATAAATGGTGAACAACTGTTGGAAAAATCCCAAAAGGTTAGAAAATTTATATATGTATGAGGAGAATTCAAATTTGAGACTACATTTTATTTGGTTAAATTCTAATTGCCATAATGAAGCCTAAGATAGTTATGACAAGGGCTGAAAGTTTTAGGTATAATGGCATAGTCATTTGGGGAATAGTTACAGGAGAAATGTTGTTGGGGGCGCGGTGGCTCAAGCCTGTAATCCCAGCACTTTGGGAGGCCGAGACGAGCGGATCACAAGGTCAGGAGATCAAGACCATCCTGGCTAACCCGGTGAAACCCCGTCTCTACTAAAAAATACAAAAATCTAGCCGGGCGAGGTGGCGGGCGCCTGTAGTCCCAGCTATTCGGGAGTCTCGAGGCAGGAGAATGGCGTGAACCCGGGAGGCGGAGCTTGCAGTGAGCTGAGATCCGGCCACTGCACTCCAGCCTGGGCGAGAGAGCGAAACTCCGCCTCAAAAAAAAAAAAAAAAAAAAAAAAAGCAAAAATACTACCAGTTGTTAAAGGTTTAACTGAATTAACTAGGAGGGAGTTAATTTCGCTGATAATAATGAAAGTTGAAAAACTAGGTAGTCCTAGGAGTGCAAAAAAGACAATTTGAGTACTGTAGACAGCTGTTAGGGAGGTGGTGATTAGTGTGATTAAAAGGGCTCAGGCAGTAGTATATAGCATGTTTGCAATTTTGATAAATAAGTCTTTGAAGTAGAAGCCGGTAAGAGAAGGTATGCCTGTGAGTGCAAGGCTTCCAATAATAAGTGAGGAGTAGTGAAAAGGTATGTATTTAAATAGACATCCTATTTTTTTAATATCTTGATCATCATTAAGGTTGTGGATGATGGCTCTGAATATATAAACAGTATAGTTTTAAAGAATGCATGTGTCTAGATGTGGAGAAGTGATAGATGTAGTTGATTAATATCAATAATGACTATCACAAGACCTAGTTGTCTTGAGGTACAAAATGTGACAATCTTTTTGATGTCACTTTGTGTTAGAGCACAAATCGCTATAAATGTAGTGGTAATAGCACCTCAGCATATTTTTAGTGTTTGGATTGTTTTATTATTTTCTATTAGTGTATAAAAGTGGGTTAAGAGCCCCTGCTATAACGCTGTGATGAAATGGAATAGGGCTGAGACAAGTGTTGGACCTTCTATTTCTGATGGTAGTCATGGGTGAAGGCCAAATTGGGCAAACTTGTCAGTTGCCAGAATGACTCCACTTAATGGAAGGATATTGGGATATGAATTGAACACAAAAACTTGTTGCATTCTCATGTATTCGAATATAATGAAAAAAAAACGTACCATTGTAGTATAAATCCAGTATCTCCCATGCAGATACATAAAATTGTTTGGGGAGCTGCTGTATTTGTGTCTATTCAGCCATATAATCAATTGATCAAAAAATGTAATTCCTGCTTGTTCTCAAAGAGTTGAAAGGAGTTGTTGAGAGTAACTAGAAATAGTATAGCGATAAGAAATATGAGTAAATACTTAAAGAATCAGTTAATGTTTGGATCTGAATGTATATTGCATATTGAGAACTCTATGATAGATCATGTAACAAAAAGTGCTACTGATAAAAACCTATTCAACACATGGTGCTGGGATAATTGGCAAGCCACATATAGAAGAATGAAACTGGATCCTCATCTCTCACCTTATACAAAAATCAATTCAAGATGGATCAAGGGCTTAAATCTAAGCCCTGAAACCATAAAAATCCTAGAAGATAACATTGGAAAAACCCTTCTTGATACTGACTTAGGCAAAGACTTCATGACCAAGAACCCAAAAGCAAATGCAACAAAAACAATGATAAATAGGTGTAACTTAATTAAACTAAAGAGCTTCTGCACAGCAAAAGAAACAACCAGCAGGGTAAACAGACAACCCACAAAGTGGGAAAAAATCTTGACAATCTATACATCCGACAAAGGACTAATATCCAGAATCTACAAGGAACTCAAACAAATTAGCAAGAAAAAAACAAACAATCCCATCCAAAAATGGGCTAAGGACATGAATAGACAATTCTCAAAAGAAGATATACAAATGGCCAGCAAACATATGAAAAAATGCTCAACATCATTAATGATGAGGGAAATGCAAGTCAAAACCATAATACAATACCATCTTACTCCTGCAAGAATGGGCATAATCTAAAAATAAAAAAAAAATAGATGTTGACAGAGATGCAGTGTAAAGGGAACACTCTCACACTGCTGATGGGAATGTAAACTAGTACAACCACTATGGAAAACAGTGTGGAGATTCCTTAAACAACAAAAACTAGAACTACTACTTGATCCAGCAATCCCAGTACTGGGTGTCTACCCAGAGGAAAAGAAGTCATTATATGAAAAAGATACTTTCACATGCATTCGCAATTGCAAAAATATGGAACCAGCCCAAATGCCCATCAATCAATGAGTGAATAAAGAAAATGTGTGAGTATATATATATACACACACATACATATGTATATACACACACACTCATATATATATATATATATATATATGAATGATGGAATACTACTCAGTCATAAAAAAATAACAAAATAATGGCATTCACAGCAACCTGGATGGAATTGGAGACAATTATTCTAAGTAAAGTAACTCAGGAATGGAAAACCAAATATCATTATCTTCTCACTCATAAGTGAGAGCTAAGCTATGAGGATGCAAAGGCTAAGAATGCTACAATGGATTTTGGGGACTTGGAGGAAAGGGGGGGTGAGGAATAAAAGACTACAAATTGGGTATAGTGTATACTGCTATGCTGATGGGTGCACCAAAATCTCATAAATCACTGCTAAAGAACTTACTCATGTAAGCAAATACCACCTGTTCCCCAAGAACATATGGAAATTTTTAAAACTTTTAAAAAAGACATAATCTAGCTTGAAGGGGAGAGTTAATTTTAAAGTTTGGATTGTGACAGTTTGAAATAATTATTTCTTGGCACAAGCAAATCAATATTAGGGCTGGAATGGGGTTGGCTGTAAATGTGTATGAAATAGAGGTTTTTACATAGTGAGGTTAGAAATAACTTTATAAACAGTAGTTATAGTTACAATAATTGGAAGAGTTAGGAGGATTAGTGAAATGGTGAAAAATGAAAAAAATACATTTATTTACTTTTATTTGGAGTTGTATCAAGTTTTTGGCTCCTAAGGCCAACAGATTACTTCTATCCTTTAAAAGTTGAGAAAGCCATATTGTTATATATGGGGGCATGAGTTAGTAGTTCTTATACACTTTCTTTTACTTTTTATTTTTTAATTTTACTTTAAGTTCTGGGGTACATGTGCAGAATGTACAGTTTTGTTACATAGGTATACATGTGCCATGGTGTATATATACATTTGCTGCACCCATGAACCCCACTGTCAATATTAGACAGATCAACAAGACAGAAAAATTAACAAGGATATTCAGGACTTGAACTCAGTTCTGGACAAAGCAGACCTAACAGACATGTACAGAACTCTCTACCCCAAATCAACAGGATACACATTATTCTCAGCACCTCATCGCACTTATTCTAAAATTGACCACGTAACTGGAAGTAAAACATTCCTTAGCAAATGCAGAAGAACAGAAATCATAACAAACAGTCTCTCAGACCACACTGGAATCAAATTAGAACTCAGGATTAAGAAACTCACTCAAAACTGCACAACTACATGGAAACTGAACAACCTGCTTCTGAATGACTACTGGGTAAATAATGAAATGAAGGCAGAAATAAAGATGTTCTTTGAAACCAACGAGAATAAAGACACAATGTAGCAGAATCTCTGGGACACATTTAAAGCAGTGTGTAGAGGGAAATTTACAGCACTAAAATGCCCACAAGAAAAAGCAGGAAAGATCTAAAATTGACACTCGAACATCAAAATTAAAAGAACTAGGGAAGCAACAGCAAACAAATTCAAAAGCTAGCAGAAGACAAGAAATAACTAAGATTAGAGCAGAACTGAAGGAGATAGAGACACGAAAAACCCTTCAAAAAAAAAAAAAAATCAATGAATCCAGGAGCCCGTTTTTTGAAAAGATCAACAAAATAGATAGACTGCTAGTCAGACTAATAAAGAAGAAGAGAAGAATAAATACAATAAAAAATGATATAGGGGATATCATCACTGATCCCACAGAAATACAAACTACCGTCAGATAATACTATAAACACCTCTAGGCAAATAAACTAGAAAATCTAAAAGAAATGGATAAATTCTTGGACACATACACCCTCCCAAGTCTAAACCAGGAAGAAGTCAAATCCCTGAATAGACCAATAACAAGTTCTGAAATTGAGGCAGCAATTAATAGCCTACCAACTAAAAAAAGTCCAAGACCAGAGGGATTCACAGCCAAATTCTACCAGAGGTACAAAAAGGAGCTGGTACCCTTCCTTCTGAAACGATTCCAAACAATAAAATCCTCCTTAACTCATTTTATGAGGCCAGCATCATCCTGATACCAAAACCTGACAGAGACACAACAAAAAATGAAAATTTCAGGCCAATATCCCCGATGAATGAAAATTTCAGGCCAACATCCCTGATGAACATCGATGCGAAAATCCTCAATAAAATACTGGCAAACTGAATTCAGCAGCACATCAAAAAGCTTATCTACCACGATCAAGTCAGCTTCATACCTGGGATGCAAGGCTGGTTCAACATACGCAAATCAATAAACGTAATCCATCATATAAACAGTTCTTGCACATTTTCTCAAAAAATAAGTTTAAATTTTCTGCTATTACATTTATAACCTAATGTTTCATTTAAACTACATTTACAGTATATGGGTCCTAGAATGATTTTTGGGTTAAGTGAGAAGAGTATATTATTTTGCATATAGATATAGCTATAGATAGGATCTCACTCTGTCACCCAGGCTGCAGTGCAGTGGTGCAATCATAGCTTGCTGCAGACTTAAACTCTTGGGTTCAAGCAATCTTCCCTGTTTAGCCTCCCAAGTAGCTGGACTACAAGCACATGCCACCGTGTGTAGCTATTTTTATTTTTGTAGAATGGACTCCAGTAATCCTCCTGCCTCAGCCTCCCAAAGTGCTGGGATTACAGGCATGCACGACTGTGACCGGCATGGTTTAATATTATTAATGTGATATATAAATTTTCCTAATTATGTTATGATTAATATAGAGAGAGAACATAAGGCCATAATAAATATACTAAATTCTACTATGGCAATGGTAAAATGAGATCATGAGAATGATGCTATAACTACAAATAACTCTCTAAGTTGATGGCTGGTGATAGGGCTCGGTTAGTTAGGCTAGCTAGTACTCATATTAGCTATGAGAGGTAATAGTGTCTATAGTCCTCAAGCTAATAGCATGGTTCAGCTATGAATTCATTCATAACTTTAGTTTTTGATGCAGAATAATATGATGAGGTGAGGCCATGGGCAATTATTGGGGCTATCACTCCTATAAAACTTCATGGTGTTTGGATAAGAACAACTACAACTATGAGTACCATATGACTTTTGGATGAATATACCATGAGTGACTTTAAGTCCATTTGGCATAAACAAATACAGTTTGCTATTTCTCACAAGGATAGTATAAGAAATGGGTAAGCTATAAACTCTGTTAGTGGATTTTAAATCATAGTAATTTGTATCATGCCATAGTCCCCTAATTTTCATACGTCTGCAAGAACCATGGGCACAGCAACTGGGGCTTGTACCTGCGCTTTTGATAATCAGAGGTGAAGGCCTAAAGGGGTATGTGTTCTATAAATGCTATTATACATGCTAACCATTAAAGGCTATTAGTTCAGGGGCTTGGTAGTAGTGCTTGAATTCAGTAGGAGGCTATTAAGAAGTTTAATAAGCCTATGGAGTTTTGGATATAAATTAGTGCTATGAGTAGGAGCAGGGAGCCAGTGTATAGAACAGGAAATAAGAGTCCTGTATTTAATCATTTTGTTTGATTTCCTCATCAGGTAATGATGATTAGTGTTGCGATTAGTGTTGCTTCAAAGAGAATATAAAATAGAATTCTGTAGCAGTAAATTTTATCATTAAAAACATTTAAAGAAAGACTAATATAGAAATATGTATTTTTTTAATATGTATGATTCTTTGCAGAGATGATGATGACTGGCTATAATTATTGAAGATTTCTGACATGATAAATAGAAACGTAGGCCTTTTTGAACAATTAATACGTGATGACCTTGAAAATGTGCTTTCTCGGACAATATCTCATCATCACTGGTATATCATTAATCTATTGGTTTGTAGACCTAAAGATAATAAGATAGCTAGGTTAAAGTGAAATCATATTACTAAATCAGATATTATTAGCAGGGCTGATAGAGCTCCTGTAAGTGGTCAGGGTCAAGGGTTAACTATATCATAGCTATGTATTTGGTAGGTCATTAAGTATTGTTGTGCAACTAAAGACTAACTAGTATAGCAAAGAGGTATGTTTGAATTTGGGCTACAGCAAATTCAAAGACGGTGAATATAATTAAAATAATAAATATGGTTGGGCACAGTGACTCACATCTGTAGTCCCAGCACTTTAGGAGACTGAGGTGGGAGGATTGCTAGAGGCCAGGAGTTCAAGACCAACCTGGGCAACATGGTGAAATCTTGTCTCTACAAAAAATACAAAAATTAGCTGGGCATTGTGGTGCACACCTGTAATCCCAGCTACTTGGGAGGCTGAGGCGCAATAATCGCTTGAACCTGGGAGGCGGAGATCGCAATGAGCCAAGATCGCGCCACTGCACTCCAGCCTGGGCGACAAAGTGAGACTCCATCTCCAAAAATAAATAAATAAATAAAAATAAAAAAGTTTTAAAAAGACATTAGTTTGGCATGGTGGAGTGCGCCTGTAGTCCCAGCTACTCAGGAGGTTGAGGTAGAAGGCTCACTTGAGTCCAGGAGTTTGAGGCTGCAGTGAGCCATGATTGTTCCACTGCACTCCAGTCGGAGCAATGGAGCGAGAACTTACATGTGTGTGTATGTGTATATGTATGTAAATGTTAAAATACATTTAAGCTGTTTCAAAACTAATGGATATTATCACTACTGTGGCATCACCGATTAAGTGTATAAGTAGATGGCTGCCTATAATATTGGCTGTTAGTTGTACAGCCAGGGCTAAGTGTTGAATAAAAAGGTTAATAGTTTTAATAAGTACAAGTATAGAGGTTAGTGGAATGGGTGATCCTTGTGGTAGCAAATGAGCCAATGATGCTTTTGTTTTGTGGCAGAAGTCAGTGATAACTGCTCTTGGTTATAGTGGGATACCTATATTTAGATGTATTGATCTGAGTTATTGGTGCAAATGAGTGGGTTAGTCATCCTGATGTTTCTTTAGGTAATAAATAGAATAAGTGAAATTAATATGAGGGATAAAGTTCACCCTTTGACATTGTATATTATTATCATTTGTTTTAATATGAGTTGCACTAATTGTATGGTGATTAGTTGATTATCGATTAGGTGATTGGGGTAGGGAATATAATGTTTGGGAATGAAATGATTAGAATATCAAAGGTAATTCTACTATTGTAAGGATGATGAAAGATGCCAATACATTTTTGTTTACTTTTTTTCTCAAGGAGTTTCACGTTTTAATGCTTCAATATTTTTTGGTATTGGGCTTAAACAGTAGATATATTTTGAAGTTTTTAATTGAAATAAGATAAATAGTACAAGAATTATTAAAGCCATAGTGATAAATCATGTTGATGTAGCTAGTTGTGGCATTTCATTGCAGAAAGATGAGTACTTTTAGTCTTTAACTTAAAAGGTTAATGCTATTTAACAGTGATATTATAACATAGATGTTAATAGTTTCAAAATGTTAGTCAGATTTTTAAATGACTTAGAGGAACTAATTCTCGTATAATAGGCATGAAGCCCTGATTTGATCCAAAAATTTCTGAGCACTGACCATAATACAGGCCTAGTCATGTGGATGTTGGGGTTGTTTGATTTAAACACCCTGGAATTATGTCTGTTTTTAAGCCTAATGATGGAACAGTTCATGGATGTAATACATTTTCAAATGAGATTAGTATGCAAATAGATATTTCTATGGGTAAAACTACTCAATTATCAACTTCAAGTAATTGTAGCTCTCCTGGTTTAAGATCTGTTGTATGAATTATACAATAATCAAGGTTCACTTTTTTTTCTCAAGGGGTTTCATGTTAATCATTGGTGGCCTATAGTGTTTACAGTTATGCAATTAGGTTCAAAATAATAGTGGGTAGAATAGTTCATACTGTCTATTTATTGAGCATCTATATATGTACATAAGTTAATTTAGTTGTTAGTATTAATAAAATATTAATAGTACTAGTCCTCGACAATTAAGAAAATGGTTATTAATGTGTGGTGGTGGAAATGGAGAATGTCTATAAGAGTTTATATTGCATCGTGAAAGCCCAGTTAGAATGGGTACACGTACATAAAGATATAAAGAATTTTACGGTGGCTCATGCCTGTAATCCCAGCACTTTGGGAGGCCGAGATGGGCGGATCACGAGGTCAGGAGATCGAGACCATCCTGGCTAACACGGTGAAACCCCGTCTCTACTAAAAAAATACAAAAAATTAGCCGGGCATGGTGGTGGGCACCTGTAGTCCCAGCTACTCGGGAGGCTGAGGCAGGAGAATGGTGTGAACCTGGGAGGCACAGCTTGCAGTGAGCCAAGATTGCGCCACTGCACTCCAGCCTGGGCGACAGAGCAAGACTCCGTCTCGGGGAAAAAAAAAAAAAAAAAAGAATTTTAACCTATAAATTAACTGAAAAAAAAATGTGTAATATTTTTACTATTATCTTGTTTGTTGAGAAAGCCATAACTGTTATAGGACTGGCTTGAAACCAGTAATAGGGGATTCGATCCCTTTCTTTTTTATCTTAGGCCTTTATGTAAGCAGCTCTTCAAATCTATGACATGGTAGTGGACAGCCATGAAGTCATTTGAGGTTTATATTTGAAAGTTCTAGTAATGAGACTTCTCATTTTGAATAGAAGTCTTAACAGATTATGAAAATCCTTAACATTAATGGTATTAATGAAATGAATGAGCCTATTGATGATGGCATTTCATATTGCATATGTATGGAGTAATTGGAGTATTGTTGGGCATTTCTAATAGGACAAGGAAATGTTGGAAATGTTTCTTTGTGGAAAGAAAGTTAACACCAGTCAGGCACGGTGGCTCACGCCTGTAATCCCAGCACATTGGGAGGCTGAGATGGGTGGATCACAAGGTCAAGAGATCGAGACCGTCTTGGCCAACACGGTAAAATCCCGTCTCTACTAAAAATACAAAAATCAGCTGGGTGTGGTGGTGTGCACCTGTAGTCCCAGCTACTTGGGAAGCTAAAGCAGGAGAATTGCTTGAACTCGGGAGGTGGAGGTTGCAGTGAGCTGAGATCGTGCCACTGCACTCTAGCCTGGCAACAGAGCGAGACTCCGTCTCAAAATAAATAAATAAATAAAGTTAACACCTACAAATATAATTGTAAAATAAATTTTGACTCAAGTTAAATTAGGTGTATAACCTGAAAACAGTAGGAATCAGTGGACAAATCCTCCTATAATGGCAACGACTGTTCCTACTGGTAGAACATAAAGGAGACAAGCAATGACATAATATGTATCATGAAGGACAGTATCTAGTGACGAGTTAGCTAATACAATATTAGGCCTCTGAATGTAAATAAAAAGATAAAACCTAACACTCATAATATATTGAAGCATACACTATCAACAGCCAAATCTACCAAGCAGAAGAAAGGATATCAGAGTATGAAGACCACCTTACTGAAATAAGACATGCAGAGAAGAACAGAAAAAAAAAAAAAGAATAAAAAGGACTGAACAAAGGCTCCAAGAAATGTGGGACATCATAAAAAGACCAAACCTAGGAGATGGGGAGAATGCAAACAAGCTGG